>NC_052322.1:26270722-26870722 GCF_016432855.1 Salvelinus namaycush
GTATCGCGATACTCGTTAGTATCATGGCAAGGAAACAAAACACAAAGCGGATTTAACGTCTAAAGGAAAACATCCCTAATGTTGGAAGCAAACATCATGATGTTGTCTAGAGTCACATGTATTTATTGTCCTAGCTATAGCACACTATATTTCACTACAGCAGGTTTTTAAAGGACCAAATAGTTCGGTCTGCTTTGTGTTTTTGCCATGGAAAGAATATTGCGATATTGGTATTGTCACAGTCCTAGTAGTCGTGTTTCTTGTTGCATGGGCATGATTTGTGATTATGCTTCCAAAAATGACCTTTCAGCACGTTGTAGACCTGGTAGAATTAAACAATTAATAAATATTCAATCCTGCCACAAATCTCTAGGTTTTGACTTCCTCCTTCTCTGTTCCTGTAGCATTCAAACCCAGGTCATGCTGGACCCTTCCCAGTGGCATCTCTCCACAACGTGAGCGCTGCCAACCCCACCAGTCCCACCAGTGCCAGCATGGCCAGCGCCCATGCCCACCGTGGCCCTGCCAGCCCCATAGTGGGCGCCATCGACCTCATCCCCTCCGTCACCAACCCAGAGAACCTGCCATGCCTACCAAACATCCCCCCCATTCAGGTGCACACAGCCCTCTGGGACCAGGCACATGTCACGCACTTCCAAATCTCACCATGCCTGCTTCCATTCTCATCCTTTCTCCTGGCCCCCACCCCTTTGCTTTTTGTAGATCTGAGTCGATTGGATAAGTATAAGTATTATGATGAATATTCAATGTATACTGCACAAAATATAAATGCAACAATTTCAAAGATTTTACTGAGTTACAGTTCATATAAGGAAATCAGTCAATTGAAATATATTCATTAGGCCCTAATCTGTGGATTTCACATGACTGGGCCCACCCACTTGGGAGCAGAGTCCAGCCAATCAATGAGTTTTTCCCCACAAAAGGGCTTTATTACAGACAGAAATGTGGAGGTCCTGGGCTGGCGTGGTTACACGTGGTCTGCGGTTGTGAGGCCGGGTGGACATGCTGCCAAATTTTCTTAAACGACGTTGGAGGCGGCTTATGGTAGAGAAATTAAGTCATTTCTCTGACAACAGCTCTGGTGGACATTCCTGTAGTCAGCATGCCAATTGCACACTCACTCAACTTGAGACATCTGTGGCATTGTGTTGTGTGACAGAACTGCACATTTTTTTAGTGACCTTTTATTGTCCCCAGCACAAGATGCACTTGTGTAAAGATCATGCTGTTTAATCAGCTTCTTGATATGCCACACCTGCCAGGTGGATGGATTATCTTGGCAAAGGAGAAATGCTCACTAACAGGGATGTTAAAACATTTGTGAGCAAAATGAGAACATTTATTTCAGCTCATGAAACACTTCACGTGTTTTTATATTTTTGTTCAGTATAGTTTCTGCCATACTGCTTTATACCTATCTGTGCTCATTTAAAGGAGCTAGGGGGAGGGGGTAGGAAGTGGAACGGAACCTGGCTCAACTTAGATAAAAATCAAATGTGGTGCTCATACATATACATGGCGATACTTCATCAGAAATGTTCACAAGGTGAACTAAAAATGACCACTAATTCAGTGTTATCCTGTGGCTGGATGTTTGTGGCGCCATCAGCTGGAAGACGCGGGCTCCAGCAGCCTGGATGCCCTACTGAGTCGCTACATCTTAGCCAGCACATACCCTCAGCTGGGCCTGGGGCCCCCCGGGAACATGAACCTCTCCCACGGACCCTCCACACACTCCCCTGGCTCCTCAGGTACTGGAGGACGACTCTACTACAACGAGCACAAACACTTTCTTCACACACAGCTTCAATCTGATCTATGATTTTAAATCATTTGCTCAAATCACTGTCATGGCTATCACGTTTAACGAAGAAAATTGTTTTTCTTACATGACTTCTATGTTACTGCCTCATCCTTGCTCACTGTCTATCTCTCACCCGTAGGCTTATCAAACTCCCACACGCCTGTGCGGCCATCCAGTACGTCCAGCACAGGAAGCAGGGGCAGGTAATGACACACAGGCCAAGCACTAGACCTCTGCTCAAACACAAGGGCTCTCACATTACTGTGAGACAATGATGAGAAAATGACACTATTACATAAAACTGTGAAACATCCATAGGATGGGTTGAAGGTAGCATTGCAGATACTGAACCATTGAGTAAGCTAGTCACTCCTGAACAATTAATCTCACTGGCATACATAGTTATACATCTATTTATGTAAGGGAGGTATTGTGTGTGTGTGTGTGTGTGTGTGTCATAAGCTGTGGATCTGCGGGTAGGCCAGGGCCAGCAAGCGGCCCAATGGAACAGCAGGTCAAAGTCAAGCAGGAGCCCGGAGCCGAGAAGGAGTGTGGTTTCTCGGGAACCACCACCTCCAACGTCAAAACAGAACAAGGGAAGGATGGAGGGAGGAGCGCGTGCATGGTAACATCTAACTGCCCAGCTCTTTCAGCTCCTTTTAGCTTGTCTAGACCAAGATCTAAACTCAGCAAAAAAAGAAACATCCTCTCACTGTCAACTGTGTTTATTTTCAGCAAACTTAACATGTGTAAATATTTGTATGAACATAAGATTCAACAACTGAGACATAAACTGAACAAGTTCCACAGACATGTGAATAACAGAAATTTAATAATGTGTCCCTGAACAAAGGGGGGGTCAAAATCAAAAGTAACAGTCAGTATCTGGTGTGGCCACCAGCTGCATTAAGTACTGCAGTGTTGCCAGTTCTTGCTGTAAGATGTTACCCCACTCTTCCACCAATGCACCTGCAAGTTCCCGGACATTTCTGGGGGGGAATGGCCCTCGCCCTCCGATCCAACAGGTCCCAGACGTGCTCAATGGGATTGAGATCCGGGCTCTTCGCTGACCATGGCAGAACACTGACATTCCTGTCTTGCAGGAAATCACTCACAGAACGAGCAGTATGGCTGGTGGCATTGTCATGCTGTAGGGTCATGTCAGGATGAGGAGGGGTACCACATGAGGGAGGAGGATGTCTTCCCTGTAACGGACAGCGTTGAGATTGCCTGCAATGACAACAAGCTCAGTCTGATGATGCTGTGACACACTGCCCCAGACCATGACAGACCCTCCACCTCCAAATCGATCCCGCTCCAGAGTACAGGCCTCGGTGTAACGCTCATTCCTTCGACGATAAACGCAAATCCAACCATCACCCCTGGTGAGACAAAACTGCGACTCGTCAGTGAAGAGCACTTTTTGCCAGTCCTGTCTGGTCCAGCGACGGTGGGTTTGTGCCCATAGGCGACGTTGTTGCCGGTGATGTCTGGTGAGGACCTGCCTTACAACAGGCCTTACAAGCCCTCAGTCCAGCCTCTCTCAGCCGATTGCGGACAGTCTGAGCACTGATGGAGCAATTGTGCGTTCCTGGTGTAACTTGGGCAGTTGTTGTTGCCATCCTGTACCTGTCCCGCAGGTGTCATGTTCGGATGTACCGATCCTGTGTAGGTGTTGTTACACGTGGTCTGCCACTGCGAGGATGATCAGCTGTCCGTCCTGTCTCCCTGTAGCGCTGTCTTAGGCGTCTCACAGTACGGACATTGCAATTTATTGCCCTGGCCACATCTGCAGTCCTCATGCCTCCTTGCAGCATGCCTAAGGCACGTTTATGCAGATGAGCAGGGATCCTGGGCATCTTTGTTTTGGTGTTTTTCAGAGTCAGTAGAAAGGCCTCTTTTTAGTGTCCTAAGTTTTCGTAACTGTGACCTTAATTGTCTACTGTCTGTAAGCTGTTAGTGTCTTAACGACCGTTCCACAGGTGCATGTTTATTAATTATGGTTCATTGAACAAGCATGGGAAACAGTGTTTAAACCCTTTACAATGAAGATCTGTGAAGTTATGTGGATTTTTACGAATTATCTTTGAAAGACGGGGTCCTGAAAAAGGGACGTTTCTTTTTTTGCTAAGTTTATATCTAGCAGGTATTGGTCTACCTGAGGCTATCTATATAAGATGCTTGTTGAACAACAGAGGTTTTCGGCCTCACTTCTTGACGCTAAACCAGAATTCTGAATGTACTTAACCCACTTGAAAGGGTTCAGTATTTTGTTGTTGTGTGTGTTTGTCCCACAGATGAGTAGTTCAGAGAGCAGACGTACTCCCCCTCTCCCCGTGTTGGGCTCTGTGACTTCTGGCTCCTCTGTCCAGGACATCCTCAAGAAGGTGGGGGAGCATGTCAAAACTGAGCCCCAGGACCAGGAGGCCTGCAGTGGGGCCAACAGGCCTGGCAACGCCCCTATCACCACCAGCAGCACATCCACTGTGGCCTCTGCCGCACTGCTGACCAATGGCAAGGGAGCCGCGTCCGCTGCCCTGCGCTCTCCACGCACTGCACAGGGGACCAACCAGAGCGGGGCAGGAGGGAAGGAGGACGACCCCAACGAGGACTGGTGCGCTGTGTGCAACAACGGGGGAGAGCTGCTTTGCTGCGACCGCTGCCCCAAAGTCTTCCACATCACTTGTCACATCCCCACCTTGAAGTGCTCCCCGAGGTGAGCCCCTGATGCGCGCACACAGGCTGGCGTTGACTACAGTAGATGTCAGAATGAGAATGAATTTCATTCATATAGCACCTTCAACTCAAAGCCTTTTACATTGGATGCTGATATCCTGCTATACATCAGCTATCATTTTCCCATGTCTATATATCTGGGTTATTGCTTCACATTTTCTTTCTGTTTCTCCCCTCTCAGTGGAGAGTGGATGTGCACGTTTTGCCGGAGCCTGGCAAGCCCGGAGATGGAGTACCAGCCTGACGACGAGCCTCGTAGCGAGAAGGACAACAGTGAGCAGGGCCTGAGTCCTGAGGACCAGAGGGTCAGTGGAACCATCCACCTGTAATACCTTGTGTCAAACTCTTTCCAGAGGGCTGAGTTTGCAGGATTTCACTCCTCCCTTGTACTTGATTGATGAATTAAGGTCACTGATTAGTAAGGAACTCCCCTCACCTGATTGTCTAGGTCTTAATTGAAAGGAAAAACCAGCAGACACTAGGCCTTCCATGGAATAAGTTTGACACCCCACACCTAGGTCTTTCCCTGCTTACAGTTGAAAGGACTTTCCATAGGATTAGTAGTTTCTACTGCCACTGCCAATTCAATACATTTCCTCACTACGTATATCAGTGAATTTCCATTGACCCTGTTCCTGGAGAGATATCGCCCTGAATGTTTTCGCTCCAACCTTAATTTAGCGCACCTGATGATAATAATAATTAGCTCTTTGATAAGCTGAATCAGGTTAGTTACAACTGGGGTTGGAGCGAAAACCTACAGGAAGGTAGCTCTCTGGGAACAGAGTTGTAGAGCCCTACTTTAGATACCCTCACATTTGAGGAGTGAATCCGTGTGAATGAAGGCAGTACAGCTCTCTAAGGTAGCATAGCGGTTAAGAGCGTTTGGCCAGTAAACATAAGGTTGCTGGTTTGAATCCCCTAGCCGACTAAGTTAAAAATCGGTCGACGTGCCCTGGAGCAAAGCACTTAACCCTAATTGCTCCTGTAAGTCATTCTGGATAAGAGCGTCTGTTAAATGACTAAAATGCAAAATGGAGTATGAGTTCCTGGCAACTTGTTTGTAGTCATGAAGCCTGATGTGCTACTCCTTCCATTTTTATTTGCTGCGTTCAGACATTGGGACACATGCCTCAGTCTCTCTCTCTCCTAGCTGAGGAATGATAAGGACTTGTGTAATGTTCTCCTGCATAACCACCACCCCTATCTCTCACTCCCTGCAGAGGTGTGAGCGCCTCCTGCTGTATGTTTTCTGCCATGATCTCAGTGAGGGGTTCCAGGAGCCTGTCCCTCCCTCTGTAAGTATCTCAAGCATGTAAAAGGCAATTCCACTGTTATTCTATCTGACCTTGATGGCCAAATGTACCTTTCACCTCTACTGAGTACAGCCTCTCTAGTTTTCTTCCTTCTAGGGACTATTTCCTGGCCACTGTGTTCTTGATTCTACCATTGGTTTCTTTGGGGTCTTGGCCCGGGTTTCTGTAAAAGCACTGTGTCAACTGCTTATGTAAAAATGGCTTTATAAATACATTTGATTGGTTTATTGACCCTGCCCTATACCCCCAGCGTCACATTACTTCATCATTGTGGCTATAACCATAATGTTCTGTATGTTAAATTAATGAACCAATATGGCTCTCAAACCACAGTTCCCCTCTCACCAGATCCCTAATTACTACAAGATCATCAAGAAGCCCATGGACTTGACCCTGGTGAAACAGAAGCTACAGTTGAAGCATGTCCAACACTACCAGAGCTCGAAGGAGTTTGTCTCGGATGTGCGCCTGGTCTTCAGCAACTGTGCCAAGTACAACGAGGTGAGTGGGCATGACTTCCAGGCATGAGGAGATAAAAATAAAAAATGTTTTATTTTTATTAACCTTTATTTAACTAGGAGATGGGACTGACTGATAGTTAAATGGATGCAGGAGGCCACATGCACACTAATACTGTATGCTGACAGTGGGAATACATTATTCAGAAGGTTGATCTTTATCACACCGTTTGGCATGGACTTGTGCACCCACAGGGATTAACACTGGATGACTGAATGAAGTTACTGTGTACTCACACTATACTGTTTGTTGTGAATGTGGTGTTGCCAAACTAATTTGCTGTTTTTCTAACCTGAATATTTTCATGGCCACTAATGTAATGTCTTTCTGGTCAGTTATTTTGTACGTAGTGGGATTAGTCTGCTGTCATAAGACTTCTTGATTTGTTTACTGAGGAGTTAACAAAACAAGCAAACCTATAAAGCATGGACTATAATTGTCATTATTGCCACAATATATTAGTTCAGAGATTGTCATTCTTAATAACTTTCTTGCAGAGATTACCCTTTAAACAGCTAATGGGTTTCTTTTTGTCTGTATTCATTATAGCTAACCGTTTCTATCAACAAAAATATAAACACAACATGCAACAATTTTCAAAGATTTAACTGAGTTACAGTTCACAAAAGGAAATGTCAATTGAAATAAATTCATTAAGCCCTAATCTATGGATTTTACCTACCCAATCAGATTTAGTTTTTCCCCACAAAAGGGCTTTAATCACAAACGGAAATACTCCTCAGCGCCCCTTGTCAGACGCTATTGTCTCCAACACAAGGTGCCCCTGTGTAATGATCATGCTGTTTAATCAGCTTCTTGATAATCCATTCACCTGACAGGGGTGGTATTTCTTGGCAAAGGAGAAGTGCTCACTGACAGGGATATAAACAAACTTGTGCATAAAATTTAATAGAAATAAGCTTTTTGTGTGTGGAAAATTTCTGGAATTATTTATTTCGGCTCATGAAACATGGGACTAACACTTTACATGTTGCATTTATATTTTTATTTCAGTGTAGTTTGACTGTGCCACAAGTCCTGGATCTTAAAGTAGAAGTTAGCTTTTTTACAACCAAATGTTATAGAATGGTCCAGACCCTTTAAAAAAAAATACATTTTGCGATTTCACTTGTTTTTGAGAAATATACTGCAACTAGTGCTTTTTTTAAAAGTTTCCTCATCCTCGTTGTGTGGTACGGGGGCTCTGAAAAAACATGAACAAATGCTCTAAAAACACCCACATGCGTAATTTTAGAAACGGAAATGCTCTCAGTATAGTGATGTAGGTCTTCGGATGTTGTACACATGAAATTGTCATTCCGAACTTTATCTGCAAAATTATATTCCATTTTGTGCGACTCGAGCCGTTTCCCCTATTCAGCTGTTCCATTCTCAGTGTAGCCTGCTGCTATAGGTAACTGCCAAAATAAAGGAAACACCAACATTGTCTTAATAGGGTGTTGAGCCAACAGAACAGCTTCAATGCGCCTTGGCATAGATTCTACAAGTGTCTGGAACTTCCTGTGTGGAAGCACCTTCTTTCAATATACTTTATACCCCTCATTTACTCAAGTGTTTCCTTTTACTTTGGCAGTTACCTGTAGAATGGACGTGGCAGTCGAGTTGCAACAAAATTAAATATAACGTTGTGGATTAAGTTCAGAATGCCACAATTTCATGTGTACAACATGTAAAGACCTACAACAATATACTAATAGCTTTTCTGTTTCTAAAATGACTAATTTGGGCGATTTTGGAGCCTTTGTTCATATTTGTCAGAGCCCACATACTGCACAAAGAGGATAAGGAAATGAAGCGCTGATTAGTGGTACGTTTCTCAAAAGTGAAATTGCACAAAAAAGGGGTCTGGTACCTTATTTAAGATGCTGTTTACATCAACATTAGATTTGGTTGTAAAAATAGAAAGAAAAAAAAGAAGCTACATTCTCCTTTTTAGTGTAATAATGAATAGTTTAAATCTGATACTAACCCAAATACTTAACTTTTTGAATGCAAAAGAGTTGTCCCATGTGTGTGGGATTTTCATATTTGGCTTTGTAAGTCAAAATGTGTCAATCTGAATTGGACCTTTTGATATAGTGTCGAACATGTTTTCAAGTGATGTGTTTAGGGGGAAAGGTCATTTACAAAGTGGTTGGTTTTCAACATTTATTTGAAATGGAACAGAGGGAAACAATATGATACCTTGAGAAAATCAATGAGGAACTGAGTTGTGATGGTGACGTTAAAATATTTCCTATTGGTTGCAGTTGACATAGTCAGCAGTTCAGCTCAATGTACCATATATGCTACATATGCATAAGTTATGATTTCCAAGGACACTTACTAGGTATCAGTGAAGGAACTGTCAGTGTCAAGGATAGTATATCAAGCTAAACAATTTAGCAGGGAGAGGAAGTGAAAGCTGTCACTCCCAGGAATACGCCAGGACCCAGAGCAAGGCTATGGATGCTGTTCAGAATTCTCTCAGCAGGCAGAAGCAGCCAGGTAAAGACAGACCATAGACTAGACTAGCTTGGAAATGTAATGACAAGATTTACCCAATGACTGTAAGCTGCAACCTCAGTAAGTGAAACAAGAGTTTATGGAGGGATGACAGACACAAACCATATTTGGACACAAGTTCACTAAGGGGTGTATTTTCCTTAGGCCCAAAGACCTAGGGTAGTGACGGTACACATGGTTGTTACCTATAACCTGTCTGTACTGTGAAATCCCCCCTCCCCTTCTGCTTTTTTGTATTTTATTGTACTGTTATCGCCCCTTTTTTAGATGTCTCGAATAATCCAGGTATATGATGAGGAGAAACAGAGTAATGTGCAGGTAAGCTGTTTCTAATACACATGGAGGGTAAAGGTTCGGCTGCCCACTCTGCCACTAGGAATGTTAACCCACTAATGTACTCCTCCCATTCCTTACCCATTCATCCCTCCTGTTCAATGGTACCCGCACACCCCACCTCGCCCTTCCTCATACTCTCCCCCTCTTTCCCTCCCTCCCGGCAGGCGGACTCAGAGGTGGCGGAGGCAGGGAAAGCTGTGAGTTTGTACTTTGAGGAGAGGCTGCTGGAGCTCTACCCAGATGAGAGTTTCCCCGAGGTACCAGAGGAGCCTGAGGTACCAGAGGTACCCGAGGAGCCCCAGGCCCCAGCTGGAGAGGGAGAGGAGGCGGATCTCACAGAAGACTCCGAGGATGAGTTTGTGCAGCCTAAACGCAAGCGGTTAAAAACGGATGAAAAGCCGATGCACATCAAGTGAGAATCATTGTGTTAAAAGAGGAAAAGAGAAGTGAAAGGATTTTGTCTTCCTCATCTCATGTTTTTTGCTTTTTTTCCCTTTAAGACCACATACGTAAAATGCAGGACCTATTGTACAAATGTACAGGTTTATTTCATCCTTTTCCTCTTTTAAAGAGTTATTGTAAAATAGAAATTAAATCAATCTGTGTATCCGGCAAACTGGACTTTTTAAAGACCTCCATTTCCTCTTCTGTGGCAATTTATGGATGTTTAAGAAAGTGCTTGTACAGATTTTAAAGTATGATTTGTTTTAAAGTATAATTTTGTTTGCAGTAGTTAAATGAAATGCGTCTTTTTTTCTATTATCATTTATAATGTTTGTAAATCTGTGAAACCTGCTTTATAAAGTATCTGAAACTCCCATTTCCCCTAATCTTGATGTACTATAAAGTTTGACATTAATTACCTACCAAGTATTTGTTGTATGTTTGTTGAAATATTTGACCTGCTGTAAATAAGAGAAAACAAATGAGGAAAAACCAGTGATTTGTTTGGTATTTCATCAATAAATAAAATGTTCAAATATTTCCTGTAAATAGTATTGATATCAATGTTGCAAGACAAGACTTCATTTCAGGCTCTGAGAAAAAAAATGTTTAAAGGTCAACTGCCCCTAAGAACCAACTTCTCTGGTTTCAAATGGCCTACGTGGCATCGATATGAGTCAACATTTACTACAGAGTAAATTTGATAATTTTGTTAATGAAGTCGATCTTGTCCCAAACTGAGTGTCACGATTTACTGCAGGGTTGGGTATGGATTACTTACATGTCCACTTTAGCCAATTATGGCCAATAGCCCAGATAAGGCAGGTTGTGGCCCGCCCCCAACTACCATGTGGACATTTGTTATCAAGTCTACATATGGGTGCACAGGCTGAGCTGCCTGCATTATCTGCACTGGTGCCTTTAGTGACATGCAACCGGTGGAATAGCTGGAAAATGGCACGTGTTTCAGGCAGAAATGTGGCTGCAGTGAACTTCAGCTGTACAAGATAATACAGTGGTATATTGCTGCCACTCAGCAATACTTTTTAAATAATTATTACGAAATTAGATCACATTAGGTAATAATTCAATAACTCATGAGAAAAGTCACGTTATAACGAGAAAGATGTATTTATTGCGAAATAGCCTTTATTGTGCTGAAACGTTAGCATAGGCTACTTGGCACGCTTGTCTTCCTCTCTTGCACAGGTTGACATTATGTCCAGTTTGCTTGTGTTGATTAACTTGTATTTTCTCCTCGGTTTGAGGCATTAGGAGATATGTGTCACTGAGTAAAATAAATGGTGTCATTAATTTACATACATTGTGGGGAGATCGGAGTTCTCTATGGCTGTACAGCTGATTTTTTTTGTTTTAACTATCGGACCTCGACGTTATTCCTTGATCAACTGGGCGGACTTTGAAAGCTTCATGGATACAAACTAATGCATTCAAACAGGTGGTGACCCAAAATAGTCAGGCGTTTACTTCATATTCTAGATCCCCATGGACTGTACATTTGGACCTAAATCTCTGGAAAGGGGATTAGTAGCTACCTTCACAACCAAGAGGAACAGTTTAGGCATGTGTCCTTTTTGTCTTGAAATTTCACATTTAGAAGGTGCATTGAAGCTATTAGGTAGTATGATTAGCATTTCTAGCACAATCAGCTAGTAAACTATATCTGATTTATGCACAAATTCGCCACTCGAGAGGATCATTATGGTAGCTATGGCTATTCTCAAGAACAAGCAAGCCCCTATCTGAGAACCATTTCCGGCTGATCAAGCGTACTCAATGAGCGCTAATTTAATCAAAAGTGCACTACAGTGGTTTGGAAATATGACATTGCAAAAGGAGTCAAATGATTATTAGGAAAACCTTTAGTCACTTGGATGTCGTCAGAATGACTTTAGATGTATAACGTTAGGTAGCTAAAATTGAGGGGAAACCAACTCAGATTTGAACTAGCTGGCTATTGTTGACGAACTTTGTTTGCTAACGACATTGTCATTCATTTGACGACATAATGATTGCAAAGTTGTTTTCTACTAAACATTTGCCTACTTTAGGAATGTCATATTTCCAGGACACTATAATGTTAATTACACGAAACAGTTCTTAGCCTCCATCTATCACAACTTTTGGGCACAGCTATGCCATATATTTGTATAACTACACCAAGATAGACCACAGCCTGAGGTTTCCAATGGGAACAAATTAGTCATAGTGGGCAGAACCAAGCACGAGCTAGCATATATCTGCATATTTCCATTAGGGAACGCCTACTCTGTGAAGTGTGCGATAACAAGTCGCCTTTGCACTCCTTAAACAACGTGATTTTTAAAAACTTTGGCAAAGGTTAAAGTCTACAAAAGTAGTCCACTCTGTTCATAACATATTCTAGTTTTGAGAACAGAAAACTGTATTGAGATCAAATGTTTCATCGATGAGAAGATGTGCAGAATGCCGGCCAAAATCCATCTCGTTCCATCTTCTCCCACTGCCAGCCACTGGGCTTCCTCTCACTACCATTTTTGGTAGTGAATGGAAACGCCAAGCGGATGCTTTACATTTATACATCCGGTGAAGTATCTGTCTCATTGTTCTATCTTTGGCTGTGCGTCTTGAGAACGTGCATAACAATAGAGATGTTCGTATTGCATGGCCCGGTGCCCCCCGGTTGATCGGAGTTTGTATTTTATTCCATTAGTCCTTATTGGAAATCTCCACGCACCCGGGTCACCGTGCCATCTAAAACTAACTCCAAAAATGCATGACGCGAACCAGTGACAGAGGTGCAACCTATGAATAGCTAAATGTATTTTGAATGTCTTTATTTTGCCGAGCTCTGTGTGTGTTTCTTGGAGTTCCAGGTGTGGCTGGAGGAGTCATGGTGGCCACTGGAGGGCAACTTTATTGGAGCTCATTTACATGAAGTTAATTTATAACAACTGATACAAGTATCCTATATTAGGTACTACAGTGCCAGCTAGTACAAGTACATATGGATTTACAGTATGAATAATATTTCATTAATGTACAGGGTCCACTTTGGCTCAAGAGAACAATCCAGACTAAGGATTTGCAAAAGGTAAGATCATAATAAATATTATATGGGCCGAGTGGACCTGATCCTAGATCAGTACTCCTTCTCTGATGGCGATTTCTCTCTCCTTCTTTCCTTCTATAACTTCAGATTGACCCCCTGGACAATGATTAGTAGATGTGGGTGAGTGGACACACAGATCTGGGACTAGCCTAGCAGCAGCAGCTCTTCTCAACTATTGGCAAGAATTTATTTGCCATCCAATCACCATGAGAGAAAGTTTATTCTGCATTCAACACTTCTATTGCAGGAGAGATGAGCACCTATCAGATCCTCCTGCTGTCCTTCACCCCTCGATGCAGTTTGCTGACCATCGTTAATGCCAGGAAGAAGTCCGCCAGCCGAAGTAGGAGCCATGTTCATCACCATGCAACGCTCTACTGACGAGGTAGACTATGCTTTGAATAGCAACTGACTGACAGGCAGTCAGGCAGAGACACGGACACTCACATTTGACTTGACCTTATATTGACAACACTCGACTCACAGGTACCCGCCTCTCCCTTCCCATCCCATTAAGCTCCCTTTCTCCACCTTAGGTACCACGTTGTCTCCCATCTACTTTATAGTGGCCTCAACTGCACCCTACCGCATAACCTCTGGGTAGCCAGGTGAATGAAGAGCTTCACCAGAGATTGAAGAGGAAGCGAGACATCCCACTCCCTATTTTTTTCTGTTTCAATTGAAGTCAATGAACTAAGTAGACTTGACAAAGCTGCTATCGCATTGGGTGTCTATGGGCGAGCCACCCCCTTAAGTAGGCAATGGTAAACAGCCTGAGTGAACTATCTTTATTTATCCACCATCTTTGGCTTCACCCCGGCACAGACGGGGACTGAAACTCCACCGTCAGTGTATCCCCAAAGTTGAAGGAAGCCCGCCTGCTTGCTTGCTCTGCCCCTCCAGTACTGTTTACACCATATTTGCTTGAACAATAAAGTTGTTGCCTGAGTCAATACTTTTAAAGATACATCTTACTTCACAAGGGTGAAAATCCTACATTCAATGCATATCAAGTTTTTCCTTTCCACTATCAAAAGGTTGTGAGGTAAAATGTAAATAAAAACGTTGATATAGTTCATTGATTTGACATGCCCAATCTGAACATTTAAACCATCACAAGTTATGTTAACGATATACCCTTACTATAACATTACCCTTGGGGACCTGTGATGGAGACATTGTCCTTAAGGTTACGCAGTCATTCTTGTCCTAAAAGAGCACTGGTGTTCATGAAACAGGTTACAATTTTATAAGTAGTCTGCAACTAGGTTTCTGTGAATATGGTTCCCAACATAAGATGCACAGAACTTCTCTAAAGAGCAAGTACAAGTCTGTATTGTAATTATATTTACAGAATACAGTATTGTCCATATGACTACGTAACACCTGCCGCCTATAGGGTTACCAAAAATGGCACCACTATCAGACTAAGGCAGTTCCTTTTTACTGAGGGGGAACACCTCAACCATAGGAAGACTGGTTCGTGACAGGCCACCTATTGAGTTGGATCATGACTTCTGAGCATTACAATGGACCAAACAACACTATATCAAAAATATATAATTTTATTACAAGTTTCTCTTTAAATTACAAGATTAAAACCACTGGCACTTTCTGTTTGTTAGCCAGTTCCAACAGTCATCAATCAATAATACATAAAATAGTAGTCTCTCTAGACTAGAGTCTAGACAGACGGTTTGCCTCCCACAATGCCGGCTTAGGCTACACATCTGTACATAAAAAAAGTATGTTTCGCGTAGAGGAAAGTTAGGAGTTGAGACATCCGGCATTCTTACTCACTTGTTGCCCTAGCACAGTGCTTATTTTTGAGAATAGCCATAGCTAGCTACTATAGTGATCCCCTTGAGAGTGCCTAATTTCAGTGCATCATTCAGATATAGCTTGCTAGCTAATGGGTTGGTTGTGCTAGAAAATGTATAATCATGCTAGCTAATTGTTTCAAAGCACCTTCTAAATGTGAAAGTACAAGACAAAAAGGACACTTACCTAAACTGTTCCTTTATCTCCTCTTGGTTGTGAAGGTAAAGTAGATAGTTAATCTCCTTACCAGAGACTTCCGCCCAAATGAGCAGTCCATGGGGGTCTAGAATGTGAAGTAAACGCCTGACTGTGTTTTGGGTCACCACATAACCTGTTTGGATGCATTTAAGATGCATTAGTTTGTATCCATTAAGTGTCCCATGTCTGCCCAGTTAATAATGAAGGAAAAGCTAGCTACTGTTTTTTTTGCGTGTGCTGTAGAGCCGTCGATAACTCAACACAATGTAGGTAAACTAATGACAACACCATCTATATTGCTCAATAACACTAATATCTCCCAAAGCCTCAAATTGAGGAGAAAAATAACAGTTGATCAACTCAAGCAAACCGGACATAATGGACTCCCCATTATGGGCTCCCGAGTGGTCTAAGGCACTGCATCTCAGTGCAAAATGCGTCACTACAGTCCCTGGTTCGAATCCAGGCTGTATCACATCCGGCTGTGATTGGCAGTCTCATAGGGCGGCGCACAATTGGCCCAGCGTCGTCCAGGTTTGGCCGGGGTTAGCCGTCATTGTAAATAATAATTTGTTCTTCACTGACTTGCCTAGTTAAATAAAGGTTCAATTTAAAAAAAAATAAAACAATGATAATGGCAACATGTGCATGCCATGTAGCCTATGCTAACGTTTCAGCATAATAAAGGCTATTTCTCGTAATAATGTTCAACCTGATTATTTTGTAATAATGTAATCTTTCTCGTTATAACGTGATCTTTCCCATAATAACGAGATAATGGATTAGTTCATTATAATGAGTTATTGAATTATTTCATAACATGATTTTACAGTATCTCGTAATAATTATATACCAAAAAAATCTGAGTGGCAGCAATACGCCACCTTAAGACACCTATATGGTCTTAATTTTTTGTGTTTTGAAAAAATGCAAAGCGTATAGAACTTCGAAGTTAAATAGTTTGAGATGGTTATTTTGTGATATAGCTTGGAAACTTACAATTTAGTTGATTTGTTATTTAACCGAGGTCCCTTATTACATACATAATTGGGGGGTGGGGATTGCCTCGTTAACATGTTCGAGCGGCGCATATTTCGGTTTGATTTGAGAAAGGCGCTCCTCCCTGGCCGCTTTTGCTCGTTCACGGTGCACCGCGGCTCAGGTTAATAGAACTCCCTCAATCTGCCGTCTAGCTCCGCCTTTTCCCTGACGTTAGAGATCATCTTCCAATCATAACTAGCTAGGTCACTCCGAACACAATTGTTGTTAAGGCTATGCTTTTCTTCTTTATCTTTGCAAGCCAGTCGGCAAACAGACGTTGACTTCTGGACACACTTCAATAACTGGCCGATAATCAGGTAAGATCAGTATTTTGAATGTTCGACCGGCGTTACCTTGTTTTAGACGTTTGAATCAGCCACAACCTTGAGAAGACAGCCGGCTAACAAGCAAGGAAACGTAAGTTAGTAACTTGTTTTATCGCCCAGCTGGAAACAGTCAGTCCATTCTTAGTACAAACCGAGGTCATTCGAGTCTGAATTCCATAGCAGATAGTAACATTTGAGACTGAGGTATAAAAAAGTTTTGCCTACAGAAATAATAAGCACATATCTACCTATAATTTGTTGCTTATTTAGCTATTTTGTCTAACTTGTGCGTTTAACCCTTTCCTCTGTGCTTAGAATGAGTCTGAATTTGGGGTCGGCTGATGGTGTCCTCACGCTGGTGTCCATTGGATGGAACACTGATGGAAACTTCAGCGCGGTGTGCCCAAATGGGTCAATATGGGTTTGGGAAGGGCTGCGGGAATGTGCCCAGGACGACAGGGACATGGCCAGTGTAATCCTGGGTCTGCTGTCAATAATGTGCTTCATGGTCTCTTCTCTGCCGTAAGTCTTGATTGGGTTTACATTATTTCAGGCCATTTCTGACTTATGGACAACACCGTTACTCTTCCCATTATTATGTTCATGAATGCAGGCAGTACTACAACTCTTGTAAGAGTGGGAATATGGACAGTGCCATGTCCATTTGGTTTCTGCTGCTGTGGCTGGGGGGTGACTCCTGCAATGTTGTAGGCTCATTCTTAGCTGACCAACTGCCGCTACAGGTAAGTGATGGCTGTCTGGGTCAGTCAATATTGCTGAAATGGTTTAAAAATAATAGAAAACTGTTTTGGTGTCAGTCTAAAGTGAGAATAGGGAGAAACTGAAATTGTCAGCTCATCAAGATACTAATGTAAAGATGACATTTTAATATTCGGCATATAAGTATTCCCCTTGTCCACCCCACTGACATGTCTCTCTCCCCCCTTCTCTCATACAGACGTACACAGCAGTGTATTATGTCCTGGCTGACTTATTGATGCTGGGAATGTACTTTTACTATGTGGCTAAGAACAGGATGAATAACAGTGAGTTTGTTTTTGTCAAATTATCTGCTGTGAGATTTGTCAGTACTAAATCAAGGCCACTGGTCAGTGTACATTCCACCCATTGACTATTAATCGAGGGGCCTTTGTGTGTATAACAGTTTTTCCAAAATCCAGTCCTTGAGTATTCCAAACAGTACACATTGTTGTAGCCCCGGACAAACTCACCTGATTCAACTCATTGAGGACTTGATGATTAGTTGACAAGTGGAATCAGGTGTGCTTGTCCTGGGCTACAACAAAAATGTGTACTGTTGGGGGTACTTGAGGACTGGAGTTTGGGAACACTGCAGTTTAACACACACACACACACACACATGACAGGGTATGGCTTGTCCATGTTCTGCCGAATCAGCAAATGTTCTCTCCAAGACGCCTTTGTAAAAATGTCTCATTATGCCAAAAAACATTGCAAGGTTGTTTTAATTGAATATAGGCGTACAGTTCAGTGAACCTAACAGGTGTGTATTTTAGCATTGGAATAGCTTCAGATTGGACTGTTCTGGTCTATACATAGAGGCTCCCTAGGATTAGGCTAGTGTTGAGAAACACTGCTTGATACTAGACCTTGTGATGGTAGAAGTCCCCAAACTTTGCTTTTTTAGTACACTACCAGATCAAAATTATTCTACATTAGTGTTGAATTTTTTCCACTCATTGTCCAATGTAAAAAAAGGACCCAATACTGATGTCAGAAATACCGTGCATCACCACAACATTCTGTTCTTTATTTCCTTATTTTTGTGGCAGCTGATGACGCAGCGACTCATGGTTGCAGGAGTTTGCTGAGGCAGCGTCTTCCAAAAATGAAGACTAAGCCCATTCCTCCCCTCCCCTCCCCCTCCCCCTCCCCTCCCCCTCCCCTCCCCTCCCCTCCCCTCCCCCTCCCCTCCCCTCCCCTCCTTCCTCAACCCAGGCAGGTCGGTCTTAAATGTGGTGTGTGTGGTCTATGTCCTGGGCTTCTCTGCCGGCCTCGTGGCCTTACCTACGTCCCAACAGGATGTGGTCCTCTCTGAGTTTAAAGGGCGGGCCTTGCTGTCAACCACTGTGGATGGTATTAAGGTGAAAAGTGGTCTTTAAGCAATCAGTGGATGCTAATGTAATTTGTGTTGATATGACACTGGCCCCTGGCTAAACGTGATGCGTGACATGCAAACTTTTTTTGTGTGTCCAGGCTTTCAGCACCAAGGAGATCATTGGGTATATCATTGGCTCCATATCCTCAGTGCTCTACCTCTGCTCCAGACTGCCACAGATGCACATTAATGTGAGTCTGAAAAAGAGGAGTTGGGAAGGGTTGTTGAGTGAATGAGTACTGGGTAGGCTTCCTACCTGTAAAAGTGCTGCATGGATATTTTCTTTCTCTCATATTTTTTTCTATCTCTCTCTGTAGTATACGAGAAAGTCGACGGAGGGTGTGTCCTACTTCCTGTTTGCCCTGGTCATCCTGGGTAACACCATGTACGGACTGAGTGTGCTGCTGAAGAACCCTGAGCAGGGCCAGGGAGAAGGAAGCTACATCATCCACCACCTGCCCTGGCTCGTCGGCAACCTGGGCACCCTCTCTCTAGACCTGCTGGTATCCTTCTCATTACAATGCCTGCTGGGCCTCTGGTCTCTTCAATCACATGTGTACTTGTAACATTTAGTCTGCTTTGACTTAACACTTGGCTTCTGCTTTTGGCTCTGTCCTTGTATTACAATGACCGTAATGAACTTACCTGAAGGCAATTGGTTCAGGTTGGTTTGTGACTGGTATGATGTAAGTATTTACCTGTACATTATCCTATATTTAAGCCTCCAGTCTTTGGGATGCATTATCTTTCCAGTGCCTTTTTTAATAAGAATATTTTAATTTCAGAAACTTCTTGAATTCCCTTGACTCACAGTATCAGATCTCCATACAGTTCTTGATATACCGCAATAATGCCCCTCTAGAGTTGGAATCGCAGCACGGTGAGAGAGCTGCTCTGCTGGACAAATGAAACTACTCCCTGGGTGCTGGATCTAGCAGTACAGACACTTATCCACACCAAATGGACTCTCAATTCACATTCCTAAACAGTTTTGGCAAACACAGGAAATCCCTTTCTTTAGATTTTATAGTTATTTATACGATCTGTGTTTTTAATGTTTTGAGAGACTCCACATTGTTCATTGGGATGCAGCTGTAGTTTACTCTTCTTAATGGCTCTTAATCTTTTAGTGACAGACCGTTCCACCGTTACTCAAACACTTGTAGTTTGCTTCAAACCTGTTCTGACAATCATGACGCTACTTGTCACTACTTGGAACCCTCTTGTGGTTGTATTGGAATAGTCTTGTTGTATTTCAGAAGTGACGATTTAACTAGAAATATTTTTTGCAGATCACTTCACCTGTCTTCTGAGTACACAAAGACATGGAAATCTTAGTGTCTTAATATGTTCATGTGGATTTATTGTAACTAAAGTGTTAATGGCTGAAGTACTGTACTTTTTAATTATATTTGATCATTTACATCAATTGCCTTAGGGTTATTCCAGTGATTCTATTTTTATTTATATATATTTTTTTTTGTGATAGCATAAGTATTTGTACTTGGGATAAGTAATGAGTTACTTAGACTACCTATTGATGTGCCTATTAAGATTACCGGGTGCTAAATGAGGTGAAAAGGAGACTGGATTACATTTTCCATGTGTCTTAAAAAAAAAATTTTTTTTTAAATGTTTGCTATGGTTTCAGATCTGGAGACTTGACCTGTTTGTTCAGTGTAAGCATATCATGATGCTCACTAAAGATTTTTGGTGATGGAATGGTCCTGTTTTTCCTTTTCTTGGTCTGTTCCCTAAACACATGGTGGTGCATCACCGTCTACTAATATGCATAGCAAGGATTTGGGTGATTAAGATATTATCACATTGATAGTGTCTCATTCCCTACATACTAATACATTTTAGACCATTTTTAAAAAATGGTCCTAAAGAAATGATTTGCCGGAATGTGTATTTTATTTCATTTTCATAAATGTTTGTTTATTTCTCACCCACATGCTCAATGGGTTGCATAATAAATCAAGTTTTTAAATGAAACTGTGAAAATGGCTATGGAACTCTGATCAATAGTTTGCTAGATATGCTGAGAAAGTGATGTCATTTGCTGCCTTCCATATCCAATCCTATACTGTTTTTGACTGGATTTAAAGATTATATAATCAAATTCATAAAACATGGGAATTTCATATACAGTGCATTTGGAAAGTATTCAGACCCCTTCACTTTTCCACATTTTGTTACTTATTCTAAAATGTATATATATATTTTTAAATCAAGCTACACACAGTACCCCATAAAGACAAAGCAAAAACAAGTTTATTTTGAAATTAAGAAAATGTATTACAAATAAAAACACCTTATTTACCTAAGTATTCAAACCCTTTGCTATGAGACTTCAAATTGATCTCAGGTGCATCCTGTTTCCATTGATCATCCTTGAGATGTTTCTACAATTTTGATTTGATTCTATTGATTGGACACGATTTCGAAAGACGCACACCTGTCTCACATTTCTGCAGTATTGAAGGTCCCTAAGAACAGTGTGGCCTCCATCATTCTTAAATGGAAGACATTTGGAACCACCAAGACTCTTCCTAGAGCTGGCCAAACTGAACAATCGGGGCAGATGGAGGAGGTGACCAAGAACCCGATGGTCATTTTGACAGGGCTCCAGAGTTCCTCTGTGGAGATGGGAGAACTTTCCAGAAGGACAACCATCTCTGCAACAATCAGGTCTTTATGGTAGAGTGGCCAGACGGAAGCCACTCCTCAGTAAAAGGCACATGACAGTCCTTTTGGAGTTTGCCAAAAGGCACCTAAAGGACTCAGACCATGAGAAACAAGATTCTCTTTTCTGATGAAACCAAGATTGAACTATTTGGTCTGAATGCCAAGCGTCACATCTGGAGGACTTCCAGGCACCGCTCATCACCTGGCCAATACCATCTCTAAGTTGAAGCATGGTGGTGGCAGCATCATGCTGTGAGGATGTTTTTCAGCAGCAGAGAATTGGAGGTCTAGTCAGGATCAAGGGAAAGATTAACAAAGCTAAGTACAGAGAGATCCTTGATGAAAACCTGCTCAGGACCTCAGACTGGGGCAAAGGTTCACCTTCCAACAGGACAACGACCCTAAGAACACAGCCAAGACAACGCAGGAGTTGCTTCTGGACAAGTCTCAATGTCCTTGAGTGTCACAGCCTGAGCCCGGACTTGAACCTGATCAAACATCTCTGGAGAGACCTGAAAATAACTGTGCAGCAACGCTCCCCATCCAATCTGACATAGCTTGAGAGGATCTGCAGAGAAGAATGGGGGAAACTCCTGAAATATAGGTGTGCCAAGCTTGTAGCGTCATACCCAAGATGACTCAAGGCTGTAGTCGCTGTCAAAGGTGCTTCAACAAAGTACTGAGTAAAAGGTCTGAACACTTATGTAAATGTCATTTTTCAGTTTTTCATTTGCATTTGCAAAAATTTCTAAAAACATGTTTTTGCTTTGTCATTATGGGGTATTGTGTGTTGATGAGGGTTAAAATGTAATACATTTTAGAATAAGGCTGTAACAAAATGTGGCAAAAGTCAAGCGGTCTTATTACTTTCCGAATGCACTGTATAACTTGACTAATAACTCACTAACTACTAGAGGTCGACCGATTAATCGGAATGGCCGATTAATTAGGGCCGATTTCAAGTTTTCATAACAATCGGAAATCAGTATTTTTGGATGCCGATTTTGCCTTATTTTTTATATTTTTTTTACACCTTTATTTAACTAGGCAAGTCAGTTAAGAACACATTCTTATTTTCAATGACGGCCTAGGAACGGTGGGTTAACTGCCTTGTTCAGGGGCAGAACGACAGATTTATACCTTGTCAGCTCGGGGATTCAATCTTGCATCCTTACGGTTAACTAGTCCAACGCTCCAACCACCTGCCTCACGAGGAGCCTGCCTGTTACGCGAATGAGGTAAGAAGCCAAGGTAAGTTGCTAGCTAGCATTAAACTTATCTTATAAAAAACAATCAATCAATCATAATCACTAGTTATAACTACATATGGTTGATGATATTACTAGTTTATCTAGCGTGTCCTGCGTTGCATATAATCGATGCAGTGCGCATTCGCGAAAAAGGACTGTCGTTGCTCCAACGTGTACCTAACCATAAACATCAATGCCTTTCTTAAAATCAATACACA
Organism: Salvelinus namaycush; assembly: GCF_016432855.1. NCBI lineage: Eukaryota > Metazoa > Chordata > Actinopteri > Salmoniformes > Salmonidae > Salvelinus > Salvelinus namaycush. The sequence continues at coordinate 26,293,225 of NC_052322.1, forward strand.
GAAGTATATATTTTTAAACCTGCATATTTAGCTAAAAGAAATCCAGGTTAGCAGGCAATATTAACCAGGTGAAATTGTGTCACTTCTCTTGTGTTCATTGTACGTAGAGTCAGGGTATATGCAACAGTTTGGGCCGCCTGGCTCTTTGCGAACTAATTTGCCAGAATTGTACGTAATTATGACATAACATTGAAGGTTGTGCAATGTAACAGGAATATTTAGACCTATGGATGCCACCCGTTAGATAAAATACGGAACGGTTCCGTATTTCACTGAAAGAATAAACGTTTTGTTTTCGAGATGATAGTTTCCGGACTCGACCATATTAATGACCTAAGGCTCGTATTTCTGTGTGTTATAATTAAGTCTATGATTTGATAGAGCAGTCTGACTGAGCGATGGTAGGCACCAGCAGGCTCGTAAGCATTCATTCAAACAGCACGTTCGTGCGTTTTGCCAGCAGCTCTTCGCAATGCTTCAAGCATTGCGCTGTTTATGACTTCAAGCCTATCAACTCCCAAGATTAGGCTGGTGTAACCGATGTGAAATGGCTAGCTAGTTAGCGGGGTGCGCGCTAATAGCGTTTCAAACGTCACTCGCTCTGAGACTTGGAGTAGTTGTTCCCCTTGCTCTGCATGGGTAACGCTGCTTCGAGGGTGGCTGTTGTCGGTGTTCCTGGTTCGAGCCCAGGTAGGAGCGAGGAGAGGGATGGAAGCTATACTATTACACTGGCAATACTAAAGTGCCTATAAGAACATCCAATAGTCAAAGGTATATGAAATACAAATCGTATAGAGAGAAATAGTCCTATAATTCCTATAACTACAACCTAAAACTTCTTACCAGGGAATATTGAAGACTCATGTTAAAAGGAACCACCAGCTTTCATATGTTCTCATGTTCTGAGCAAGGAAGTTAAACGTTAGCTTTCTTACATGGCACATATTGCACTTTTACTTTCTTCCCCAACACTTTGTTTTTGCATTATTTAAACCAAATTGAACATGTTTCATTATTTATTTGAGGCTAAATTGATTTTATTGATGTATTATATTAAGTTAAAATAAGTGTTCATTCAGTATTGTTGTAATTGTCATTATTACAAATACATTTAAAAAAATCGTCCGATTAATCGGTATCGGCTTTTTTTCGTCCTCCAATAATCGGTATTGGTATTGGCGTTGAAAAACCATAATTGGTCGACCTCTACTAACTACCAAAGGATATGAACAAAATGTACACACGTGACATGCAGCTCTTGCTTTGATCTCAAAACAAGCGCGTCTACTCAAGACCGCTTATGCTGTAAACACGGTCCAGTTCAAAGTAAATGGCACAGATCCATATATGCATCTCTTATTGGCTGAGTCGTGCGTGTCAATACAATAGAATCCTACTCCGATGCATTCTGCCTACAACAAAATCTCTTGCATAGTTATTTTTGTTTCTGTAAGTTGCATTGAAAGTGGCTAATATTGCGTTGATTCGATCACAATTGCACTGAAAAGGGAAACATTGATAGTGTTAACAGGGAAAACTCTAGAACAGGGGTCACCAACCTTTTCTGAGTCAAGATCACTGAGTAAAAATGTAAACAGAAATGTAAGCCTATGCAACATTAACTAATTAAAAACGGTACTGTAGCAATGAGGTTTATGTAGTAAGCTATAGGCTGAATACATTATCACCGCATATTGGCTTTGCTTGAATTGCCCTGCCAATGCATTGTTGTTGGGGCCATTTCACAAAATATATTTCAAAATTTGAGGTAGGCTATATGATCACACTGGTAATCGATCCTTTGTTGTATTACTTGTGATGCACAGCTGAGGAACATTTAAACGTATTTTACTGGGCTGATGGTGCCTGCATCTGATGGTCAGTCTCAGCAGAGGGAGAGCAGCAGACTGAGGGTCCGCCTTTCAACATCCCTCCGCACTCCCTTTCCTCCACTGACACTGACCAAAAAGGGACACCAACTGGAAGATGAGTCACACCCCATAATTTGTGCCTCATGCACAAATTCATGTTGTTACTCCTATGAACAGAGAAAGTGAAATATTCCTTTATATTAAAAAAGACTCAAGCTGCTAATAATAACTACAACGCAAGCCTATATATTCACTTTCCTAGCTTTACTAACGCAGTGCTTGTTGTAGCGCTGAGTGGAAATAGGAAGTGGCTTTTAAAAGTGTTGAATAATGCTGAGTAAGAACTAAAACATGAACTCACTCAAAAAAACTTTGCTGTATTCGTTGACAGCCTCTCTCTTGTCATCGTTTTAAACATTTTGAAATCTCACAGTATCAACTTTGCTGTAAAAAAAGAGCGTGGCTCACAGTTCGGCTACATCCGGGTTACACACAGTTGCATCAAAACCGAATGTTACCTTACTACGTTACCCATAACGCACGTCGGTGTTTTAAAGCTATACCCCGACTTTACCAACACCACTTACTTTCTATGTATAGTGTATCATGCTCTTCTTTTAAATACATTAGTTTGCGCTTATTCCCTCCAAGCTATGGTGATCTGCCTCTAGAAAATGATTATATTACTGCATTACAGACATTATTTCTTCAAGAGTTGAGTGCATTAAATAATTTGTATTATGGGAGTGCAAGAGATGACTGACAACATTACAGGGATGGCACGTTAAATGAATGTGTCTAACGAAATGAGGATTGGAATGGTCTTCCACCTGAACTGTCCAAATTGTCATCATCAGGGGTTCCAGGGGTTGCTGGCTATCAATGATCCAGGGCGAAAAAGTCCCCCAGCTCATCTGTCTTTGGTCTTAGTGGGGGTCTGCCTCCAGTCTTGAAACGCTCCCTACGAGTAACAACATTTTGTCGTCTTTAAGTTGATTTGTATGTTTTTTTAAAGGTCCTTAAAGACAAGACAATATAGAAAATTATATTAGTAATTATGTATGATAGTTTGTTTTACATTTCTGTCACAAATACATTTAGGCCCCACTGTGTTGTTACACAAGAAAACTAACATTTCAAAGTGAGTCTGATTTGTAAAAGTGGGCTAACAATAAATACAGTATCTTACCTGAAGTTGTGGTAGTGTCCTTTTGTTTACTTTTTCTTTTAGATCCGCCCATTGTTTGGTTTAGGTGACTTACTCCAATTCCACACAATGCTTACGTATTAGTGTCGCATCCCTGGTTTTTGAAGAATCCTGCTGTCCTGTTAGTAGGTGAACCTTCGCCCCAGTCTGAGGTCCTAATAGCTCTGGAGCAGGTTTTTATCAAGGATCTCTCTGTACTTTGCTCCGTTCATCTTTGCCTCGATTCTGACTAATCTCCCAGTCCCTGCCACTGAAAAACATCCCCACAGCATGATTTTGCCACCTACATGCTTCACCGTACGGATGGTGCCATGTTTCCTCCAGATGTGTCGCTTGGCATTCAGGCCAAAGAGTTCAATCTTGGTTTCATCAGACCAAATAATCTTGTTACTCATGGTCTGAGAGTCTTTAGGTGCCTTTTGGCAAACTCCAAGAGGGCTGTCATGTGCCTTTTGCTGAGGAGTGGCTTTGTCTGGCCACTCTACCATAAAGGCCTGATTGGTGGAGTGCTGCAGAGATGGTTGTCCTTCTGGAAGGTTTTCCCATCTCCACAGAGGAACTTTAGAGCTCTGTCAGAGTGACCATCGGGTTCTTGGTCACTTCCCTGACCAAGGCCCTTCTCCCCTAATTGGTGTTTCCAAACTTCTTCCATTTAAGAATGATGGAGGCCACGCTGTGTTCTTGGCGACCTTTAATGATGCAGAAATGTTTTGGTACCCTTCACCAGATCTGTGCCTCGACACAATCCTGTCTCAGAGCTCTACCAACAATTCCTTCGACCTCATGGCTTGGTTTTTGCTCTGACATCCACTGTCAACTGTGGGACGTTATATAGACAGTTGTGTGCCTTTCAAAATCATGTCCAATCTATTGAATTTACCACAGGTGGACTCCAATCCAGTTGTAGAAACATCTCAAGGATGATCAATGGAAACAGAATGCTCCCGAGATCAATTTCGAGTCTCAAAGCAAAGGGTCTGAAAACTTATGTAAATAAGGTATTTCTGTTTTAAATCTTTTATACATTTGCAAGGATTTCTAAAAACCTGTTTTTGGTTTGTCAGTATGGGGTATTGTGTGGAGATTGGTGAAATTTTTATTTATTTAATTAATTTGAAAATAAGGCTGTAACGTAACAAAATGTGGAAAAAGTCAAGGGGTCTGAACTTTTTGAACTCACTGTGTGTATACAGTACCAGTAAAAAGTTTGTACACACCTACTCATTCAATGGTTTTTCTTTATTTTTACTGTTTTCTACATTGTAGAATAATAGTGAAGACATCAAAACGATGAAATAACACATATGGAATCATGTAGCAACCATAAAAGTGTTAAACAAATCTAAATATATTTTAGATTTTAGATTCTTCAAAGTAGCCACCCTTTGCCTTGATAACACCTTTGCACATTCTTGGCATTCTCTCAACCAGCTTAATCTGGAATGCTTTTCCAACAGTCTTGAAGGAGTTCCAACATATGCTGAGCACTTGTTGGCTGTGTTTCCTGCAGTCCAACTCATCCCAAACCATCTCAATTGGGTTGAGGTCAGGTGATTGTGGAAGCCAGGTCATCTGATGCAGCGCTCCATCACTCTCCTTCTTGGTCAAATAGCCCTTACACAGCCTGGAGGTGTGTTAGGTCATTGTCCTGTTGAAAAACAAATTATAGTCACACTAAGCCAGCAGCATTCCACCCTGCATCCCACTGCTGGATTGCTTCTAAAGCTAAGCAGGTTTGGTCCTGGTCAGTTCCTGGATGGGAGACCAGGTGCTGTTGGAAGTGGTATTGGAGGGCCAGTAGGAGGCACCCTTTCCTCTGGTCTGAAAAAAATGTCCTGATGCCCCAGGGCAGTGATTGGGGACATTGCCCTGTCTAGGGTGCCATCTTTCGGATGGGATGTTAAACGGGTGTCCTGACTCTCTTTGGTCACTAAAGATCCCATGGCATTTATTGTAGGAGCCTAGGTGTCCTAGCTAAATTCCCAATCTGGTCTTCATACTGTACCATCATGGCCACCTAATTATCCCCAGCTTACAATTGGCTCATTTGTCCTCTCCCCTGTATCTATTCCCCAGGTTGTTGCTGTAAATGAGAAATGTGTTCTCAGTCAACTTACCTGGTTAAATATGTGCAAACCAGATGGGATGGTCTATTGCTGGTTAAGTATGCCTTGAAATCTAAATAAATCACAGACAGCGGTACCATCACATTTCCTGCTTCACGGTGGGAACCACACACGTGGACATCACCTACTCTGCATCTCAGAAAGACATGGTGGTTGGAACCAAAAATCTCACATTTGGACTCATCAGACAAAAGGACAGATTTCATGTCCATTGCTTGTGTTTCTTGGCCCAAGCAAGTCTCTTATTATTGTTGGTGTCCTTTAGTAGTGGTTTCTTTGCAGCAATTTGACCCTGAAGGCCAGATTCACACAGTCTCCTCTGAACAGTTAATGGTGAGATGTGTCTGTTACTTGAATTCTGTGAAACATTTATTTGGGCTGCAATTTCTGAGGACCCCCCCTGGTAACTCTGGTAACTCTAATGAACTTATCCTCTGCAGCAGAGGTAACTCTGGGTCTTCTCTTCCTTTCCTGTGGCGGTCCTCATGAGAGCCAGTTTCATCATAGTGTTTGATGGTTTTTGTGACTGCACTTGAATAAACTTTCCGGATTGACTGACCTTCATGTCTTAAAGTAATGATGGACTGTCGTTTCTCTTTGCTTATTTGAGCAGTTCTTGCCATAATATGGACTTGGTCTTTTACCAAATAGGGATATCTTCTGTATACCACCCCTACCTTGTCACAACACAACTGATTGTCTCAAACACATTAAGATAGAAAGAATTTCCACTAATTAACTTTTAACAAGGCACACCTGTTAAAAACGTATTGTCAATAGGGGGGCGCTGTTTTCACTTTGGAAAAAATCGTGCCCAAATTAAACGGCCTCGTACTCTGTTCTAGATCATACAATATGCATATTATTATTACTATTGGATAGAAAACACTTAGAAGTTTCTAAAACTGTTTGAATTATATCTGTGAGTAAAACAGAACTAATTTGGCAGCAAACTTCCATACAGGAAGTGAAAAATCTGAAAACGAGGCTCTGTTTCAGGGCCTGCCTATTCAACTGGCTTTTATTTATCGATATGTATGCACTTCATACGCCTTCCACTAGATGTCAACAGGCAGTGGAAGGTTGAATGGGGTGTCTAGCTTGATCTGAGGCCGAATAAGAGCTTTTGGAGTGACAGGTCAGCCATTTTGTCAGTTTTCCACGGTGCGCGAAGGAGCTCCACAATGTCTTCTGAAAAGCGTTCGGTATACACGGCGAATATCTCCGGCTCTGATTTTATTTGATACATATGAGAAAAACATCATAAAGTAGGATTTTTCAACCGAGTTTTATCAGTTTATTCAACGTTTATTGGGACTTTTGGAATTTTCCGTTCTTTGCGCCAAGAGAAGATGGGCATGTTCGCGCCACATGGCAAGCCAAGGTTGCTAATTCGACAGAAGAAATGGACATTCTAAAACCAAACAACGATTTATTCTGGACCAAGGACTCCTTGCACAACATTCTGATGGAAGCTCAGCAAAAGTAAGACACAATTTATGATGTTATTTCGTATTTCTGTGGAATATGTTCACTCCAACAGGGGGTAGAATATATGAGCGCTGTCTCACAATAATGCTTTTTGTATGTTGTAGTAAAGTTATTTTTAAAAATCTAACACAGTGGTTGCATTAACCTGTTTGGGCTGCAGGGGGCGTATTGAGTAGCCAGATAAAATGTGCCCATTTCAAACGGCCTCGTACTCAATTCTTGCTCGTACAATATGCATATTATTATTACTATTGGATAGAAAACACTCTCTAGTTTCTAAAACCGTTTGAATTATATCTGTGAGTCAAACAGAACTCATTTGGCACAAACTTCCTGACCAGGAAGTGAAAAGTCTGAAATCGAGGCTCTGCTTTTCTTCCTGCCTATACATGGGCATGAAACGTAAGAGTCTTCGTGCACTTCATAGACCTTCCCCTGGGTGTCAAGAGGCTGTGAGAGAAGAAATTTCGTGTTTATCTTGGTCTGACGTTGAATACAGGCTCTTTGTATGACGTGTCCCTCATTTCCGGTACTCTGAGGAGCGCGCGCTGGACAGTGGGATTGCCTTCTGTTTAGCTGCCGTTATGGACGACCAATATCTCCGGCTTTGATTTTATTTGATACATGTGACCATATCATCGTAAAGTATGTTTTTTCAATATAGTTTAATCAGATTATTGAAATTTTTTCGGGAGTTTTGCCGTGTTCTGTTCTCTGACTTTGTTGACGATGGAGCGATTCGTGCCACCCGGCTAGCGCGCGTGCTAATTCAAGAGGGAAAGAGTCCGTTCTAATTCCAAACAACGACTGTTCTGGACAAAGGACACCTTGTCCAACATTCTGATGAAAGATCAGCAAAAGTAAGAAACATTTTATGATGCTATTTCATATATCTGTCGTGCATGTGAACTAGTCGTGGGCGGCCAACGTTTGGGTACTCTAGCTATACCGAAGCTGCTTATCATAATGAAGTTATTTTTTAGAATTCTAACACTGCGATTTCATTAAGAACTAATGGATCTATCATTTCCTATACAACATGTATTTTTTAGTTATGTTTATGAATAGCTATTTGGTCAGAATATGTGTGTCAGAAAAAGTGTCAGGAAAAATCCGGACGTAGTGGGGAAAAGTAGCTAAGTTAGCACACGGTGTAACCATTGATTTCAGCTCTAAATATGCACATTTTCGAACAAAACATAAGTGTATGTATAACCTGATGTTATAGGACTGTCATCTGAGGAAGAAAATCAAGGTTAGTCAAAAATTATATATATTTTGCTTGTTTGTTACGATCGCTTACTTTTGCTACTGGGAAATGGCTTGTCTTTCTGGCTATTGTGCTAAGCTAATATAACGCTATATTGTGTTTTCGCTGTAAAACACTTGATAAATCGGAAATATTGTCTGGAAACACAAGATGCCTGTCTTTCAATTGCTGTACACTATGTATTTTTCAGAAATGTTTTATGATGAGTAATTAGGTATTTGACGTTGGTGTCTGTAATTATTCTGTCTGCTTTCGGTGCAACTTCTGATTGTAGCTGCAATGAAAACTATGATTTATACCTGAAATATGCACATTTTTCGAACAAAACATAGATTTATTGAATAACATGTTATAAGACTGTCATCTGATGAAGTTGTTTCTTGGTTAGTTTGGTTGGTTCTTGGTTAGTTAGATTGGCTTTGTGCATGCTACCTGTGCTGTGAAAAATGTCTGTCCTCTTTTGTATTTGGTGGTGAGCTAACATAAATATACGTGGTGTTTTCGCTGTAAAACATTTTAAAAATCGGACATGTTGGCTGGATTCACAAGATGTGTACCTTTCATATGCTGTATTGGACTTGTTAATGTGTGAAAGTTAAATATTTAAAAAATATATATTTTGAATTTCGCGCCCTCCACTTGAGCTGGCTGTTGTCATAAGTGTACCGACGTCGGGCTGCAGCCATAAGAAGTTAAGAACCAGTGTATCTTTCATTTGCTGTACAACATGTATTTTTTAGTAAAGTTTATGATGAGTTCTTTGATTAGATTAGGTGACTGTCCAAAATATCTCCGGAGATTTTGGTGAATTGTTGCTACATATTCACAATGTATAACCACGATTTGCAGCTCTAAATATGCACATTTTCGAACAAAACATAAATGTATTGTATAACATGATGTTATAAGACTGTCATCTGATGAAGTTGTCCAAAGGTTAGTGATTAATTTTATCTATATTGCTGTTTTTGTGAAATCTATGCTGGCGGTGGATAAATAGCTTTGTGTGTTTGGCTATTGTGATGAGCTAATAGAAATATATATTGTGTTTTCGCTGTAAAACACTTAAAAAATTGGAAATATTGGCTGGATTCACAAGATGTTTATCTTTCATTTGCTGTACACCATGTATTTTTCATAAATGTTTTATGATGAGTATTTATGTATTTCACGTTGCTCTCTGTAATTATTCTGGCTGCTTTGGTGCTATTTGTGATGGTGGCTACAATGTAAAACCAGGATTTGTAGCTATAAATATGCACATTTTTGAACAAAACATAAGTGTATTGTATAACATGATGTTATAAGACTGTCATCTGATGAAGTTGTTCTAGGTTAGTGATTAATTTTATCTCTATTTGTGGGTTTTGTGAAGGCTACCTATGCGGTGGAAACATGGTGAAAATATGCCGTTGTGTGTTTGGCTATTGTGGTTAGCTAATATAAATGCATATTGTGTTTTCGCTGTAAAACATTTTAAAAATCGGAATTGATGGCTGGATTCACAAGATGTTTATCTTTCATTTGCTGTATTGGACTTGTGATTTCATGAAATTATATTATATGATATCCCTGTCCCGTTAGGCTAGGCTATGCTAGTCAGCTTTTTTGATGAGGATGCTCCCGGATCCGGGATGGGTATGAAGTAAAGGTTAATTGAAATGCATTTCAGGTGACTACCTCATGAAGCTGGTTGAGAGAATGCCAAGCGTCTGCAAAGCTGTCATCAAGGCAAAGGGTGTGTTGGGTGGTCCTTTGCATGGGGTGATTTAGTTCTCAGCCTGAGAACTAAAGCAGTACATCTCCATTACCCAGTATTTTTTCATCATTGCGCATTGCAAGCATACAAAGGTTATCACATATATACAGTAATCATGGTATTGGTGTAGCCCCACACCCGAACCCCAGGGTAACCCCCAACATTCCCCCTTTTGAGACTACCTAGTCTCATATAACCATGTACAGAAATTGACGGTAGACACCTGGAACTTTTAACCATTCACATATAGGTAGTATAGTAATCATCCTCTGGGTCAGTGGGGCAAGCAAGAGGGTCATAGTTTGGGTCAACACCAGTGGCATCATAGTATTCATCATAGGAGGCAGGTAATGCCAATACCATTAAACCAGGCATGGTCTTCTTCACTGCCCATTTACCAAGACAACAAAAAATCAAAACACAGCAAAAGCATATCAACACAGGAACTACAAATGATAAGATTCCCATGAAAATCTGGCCCATAACATTTCCAAATTTCCCAGTGAACCATTTACCCATCCTGGTCAGAACATCATCATCACTAGGGCTGAGAGTATTAGAGAGCTTAGACATATCAAGCAGGATTTTGGTCCACAGGCCTGATCTGTCTCTGCCATTGGTCTACTCATTGAACCAAACAACTCTCTCATGGATTTGGGTTTAGACAAAATTAACACCGCAGTCCCGTTTGGGGACACTTTTCTACCTAAGTCTCGAACAAACTTTACTCACGTGTTGACAGGGCCGGCTTCACCCACACAAACAAGTAGTGTGGATAGAGCCAACACAGTCAACCACCAATGACCACATGCTCTCGTCTTCCCTCTCTTATACCCCCTAAGGTTTTGTTTATTTACAACATAACCTTGCTGGTCATGTAAAACACTTGGTTCTTCAGGGCTTTGGTCTTGCCCTTCATCTTTTTCAAGTCTTTGGTCTCGACTCACATCTACTTCTGCCTCTTGTTTCTGGCTGTGTCTGGCTGTGTCTGGCGCCATCATCTCCTGTGGGCTGAACACCTTCTGGCAGTGGGACAGGTGGTGCCAGCCAGACCATTCCTGAACTCTGACCACTGTTGGTGTTGCCACGGTTACCTTGAATGGCCCCATCCATCTTGGCTGGTTCAATTTTCTCTTGTGGACCCAGTCTCCAACCTCCACATTCAGGTAGTCGGGGTCCTCACCTGGTACCTCCTCCTGAGCTTTCCTAGTGTGAGAGTGGAGAGATCTGGGTCTTTCATGTACTCCATGTGTTCTACTTCAGCTAGAGTGAGGTCTATTTGTCTGTCAGTCATGGGTTTGTGTGCAGGAACATTCATGTGTCTTCCTGTCAACATTTCATGTGGTGTATACCCCAGGCCTTTATTAACACTACTGCACATTTTCATTAACACCAGTGGTAAACAATCCACCCAAGATTTCTTGGTGGAGTGGCATGCCTTAGCTAACCCTTGTTTAATGGATTGGTTAGCTCTCTCGGTAACCCCATTACTCTGGGGGTGGTAGATGGACACAAACTTCTGGTCCACTCCCATCATTATGGCTACCTGCTTCACTACATCACCAGTGAAGTGGGTACCATTGTCTGCAGATAAACCCTCAGGAACACCAAATCTAGGTATTATCTCCCTCACTAGTAGCTTTGCTACTGTCTTAGCATCACAGTGTGTGGTGAGAAATGCCTCCACCCACCTAGTGAATCGTGTCAATAAGGACTAAACAGTACCTTTTCCTTTCTTTTCTTTCTGCAAGATCTATAAAATCCATGGCAAGATGGACAAATGGTCCTCTTGGCATAGGGAAATGACCTGGTTTCAGAGGTGCTCCTTTGGCAGTGTTAAATTGCATGCACGTAGCACATCGAAACAAACTGTTTCACATGCTGAGTCAAATTTGGACAAAACCAATCCAAAGAAATTGCCTCTATCATATCCACCTTGACAAATGGGTCATACTGTGGGCCACTTGGCAAACAGAGGCGATAAGACAAGCCGGCAGACACGGTCCGCCAGACAGAGTCTGTCTCCAAATTCTAGAAACGGGGTCAAGTTTACAACCCCGCTGTTGCCATACCAAATGAGAACCAACATCCAACGCCTGTTTAGATGCCAAATCATCAGTGTCTTTCCCAACAGTAGCAGAGAAGAACATGGAGTGGCTATGACACTTTGAGGCAGCCAATTTAGCAGCCTCATCTGCCATGGCGTTACCCATACTCACACAATCTTTCCCCCCAGTGTGAGCAGCAACCTTCACAATAGCCAAAGCAGAGGGCAGCATCATAGCCTCCAAGAGATCTAAAACCATATTTCTATTACGAATAGGACTTCCACAAGCATTGTGAAAACCCCTACTTCTCCAGACACCACACCAGGAGAGACAAACCCCTATTGCATAAGCAGAATCAGAGAAAATTGTAATCCTTTTCCCTTCTACCAGTTTACAGGCAGTGGTTAGTGCCAAAAGGTCAGCCTGTTGAGCTGAGAAAGTATCTGGTAATGGTTGTTGTATGTGAGTGATTCTATCAATTTTCACAATACCAAACCCTGCATGTTTCTTCCCTGTAGTTTGATCTATATATGCAGAACCATCAACGAAAGCTCCAAGTCAGCATCAGTCAGAGCAGTGTCAGAGAGGTCAGGCTGGTGCATCTAAGCAAGAACAGTGGGCTCCGGTGTCAATTAAGAATGGGATAGTTCTTCCATGTACCTGAAGTTTGATTATTGGGTCCATTTTCCCCATCTTTGAATATGTACCGGGGACACTGGAGGAAGTGTCTGGGCCTCTTCATTGCTGATCGTCAGGAAAATAGGAACTGTTGGTGTTCTGATTTCCTTGTGGCCAGACACCTCCTCTTCCCCCTCTCTGTGGTTGATTTCCTCTGCATCCTCCTTGGTGGCCAGGACCAGGCTGGTAACCTCCTTGTGCCTGCTGGGGAGGTCCTCCATAGGTTTGGGGTTGCTGCTGATATCCACCTTGTTGTTGGTTTCCTCCTCTGAAATTTCCTCTCCCTCTTCGGTCCACTCCAGGTGTTGTAGCCCATCCTTGATATTGAGGATTTCATGTACATTGGTGTCCATCACCGAGAGCTGGCATTCTGGGTGATGGTGGGCCCAGGGTTGTGGGTTCCCATAGGTCTGAGGGGGAAATTGTACAAAAGGCACTATGGGCTGTGGTTGCGGAGCAGGTCCACTTGAGGAAGCTGTAGGAGCAGGAGTGTTCATCATCACCATGTCAGGCTCACCTCCTTTGTTACTCTTCTCCAATTGAGCCAATTGGGCCTTTTTTACTGCACCATCAAGCCCCTGTCTTGATTTCTCTGCTTGTTTATCACGAAGCCAGTTCTGGTAGTGGTGTCTCATAATCCTCGCGTTCCCCACACACTTTTCTATCCCAGCCCACGACATCCCTCAGTTGCGTCTGTACTTTTTCTGGGAGTTTGCGGCAGGCTCTGTCATAATACATGTTCTCGGGTGGCTTCAGAATGGTCATGGCGCTCTCCCAATTCCTCAAGCCATTTTTGTTTCAGGTTATCTATCCAATCTCCGAAATCTGAGTCGGGTACAAATTTATAGTCAGATAGTCTACTCATGTCTGGCATGGTAGGGAACATATCTCTCAAGCAGTCCCATAGGTGTTGTCTGTACTGGCTTAACTCCAGCTCAGCGGGTTGAGCCATTAACCCACAACGGATCATTACATCAGTGAACTGTCCATGGGTGAATGCCCGGGATAAAATTGCCTTCATATCTCCAAGGCATAGGGTCTGGTGGCCTTGCCTTGTTTCAAATTCTCTTATCCAGACTTCGGCTCCTTTCGACATTATTGGTAGGGATTTAGCAGCAATTGCAATATCTCCAAAACTCTGTAAAACGCTTGTATTCAGCATGCATTTGCCCCCCGGGCCTTGTTTGTACACTAGAGGGAACACGCCCTTTGGGTCATCATCCGAACTTCTTGCGCTATATCCTCTACATGTTTCCTCTTCCAGTTTCATTCTTTCCATTTTCTCTTCTATATCACCTTCCATTCTTTCCTCTTCCGTGAGTTGTTCTCTTAGTTCGTCATATTGTCTCTTGTTTTCCTCAGAATCGTCTTCCTGTAATTCCCTCAGTTGTTTTCGGTGTTCGCAGACTTTACGCCTTAAGTCTTTCCATTGTTCTTCGAAAACACTATTCTTTTACTCGTTCCAAACTTTGTTCTTCCATCAGATGTCTGGCAATTCTCACTGGTTTGTATGAGATCTTTTTCTTACTGCCTGTTTCCCAGTCCTTCTCCGGATCCCAGGGTCCACTACTGCCCTTATATGAACTGTTGACCATATGCGGAATCTTCCTGTCTTTGTCTTTGCCTGGGTTTCCTAGAGGGGTTGACGAGGACCCGGGGGACCCTAATTCCGCAATTCACCAATTACTAACACTTTTTTCTCCATCTCGTTTTATTCTTTTTTTCCCCCTTTTGTAGACTCTTCTCCTTTCATTAGTTTCGCCTTAATTAATGACCTTTGTACCATTAGCTATTAAAGCGTATAAACCTTCTCTCACTTCCACACCTTCTTTATCTTCATAAGGTGGGGGAGCTGTAGGGTGAAGGGGCCCACATCCTGGGTCTCTCTTTTCCCTTGTTCCGCCACCCATTTACTCTTCAACTGTTTCAACTGACTTTGAGCATAAAACGTCTGTCCTTCAGTCCGAATTAGTCCCAATATAGTGGCTGACAGTATGGTAACCTTCTTATTAGTCTTCTTCTTACTGGCTTGCCTTCCCTTGACTATGTGACTTATCACATCACACATCTTATCAAATGTTCTTGTGACCGGATATCTGTACTTTTCTTCTTTGTTTGTCCATTTACAAAACACCCAGTCCAGGTCGGTTTTCAAGTAGGGATATTTGTCCTGTAAATATTGTTTAGGACTAATATGTTTAATTGGTGTGGGACCCACTGTCTCTGCACTGCATTTGGTTGAATCTGTCATGGTATAAGGGCACAAGGCAAGACCCGGGAGGCAGATGGTTTGAGTCTTTGATATTTATTACCAGAGGTGGGACCAAGTCATTGTTTTACAAGTCACAAGTAAGTCTCAAGTCTTAGCACTCAAGTCCCAAGTCAAGTCCCAAGTCAAGACAGGCAAGTCCGAGTCAAGTCTCAAGTCAAGACCAACAAGTCTCAAGTCAAGTCTCAAGTCCTAAACTTTGAGTTTGTCACGTTCGTCGTATACATAATGAGCGGACCAAGGCGCATCGTGAGTAGAGTTCCATATATTTATTAAAGTGAACCTTCAAAAAACAACAAAGAATAAAGGAACGTGAAGTTCGTAGCGCACATAGCACTAAACCAAAACGAAACAATATCCCACAAACGCAGGTGGGAAAAGGACCACACTAAGTATGATCCCCAATTAGAGGCAATGATCATCAGCTGACTCCAATTGGGAACCATACTCACACCAACATAGAAATTCTAGACTAGAACACCCCCTAGTCACGCTCTGACCTATTGCACCATAGAGAACCCCAAGGGCTCTCTATGGTCAGGGCGTGACAGAGTTTTGAGTCCTAAACAAGTCACAACATGCTCTTCACCAAATGTAATACCATTTTATATTTTTAACAAGAGTAATAGTTAGTATATTACATTTATTCAAATCATGAATGCTTTTAAAAATATATTTATTACTTTCCAAATAAACTATATATTTCCATGGAAATTCATGGGTAGCCATAAGAAAGACCCCCCCCTCCCCAATAGCGATCAACTATCTAGGATCACTATGGGGCAATCGGGCGATGTAGGCTTGTACACAATCGCCCAACCTCAACACACACACACACACACTGTGTGTGTGGTTACAGTAGGCTAACATATGTTACTGCTGTTCCTAAAGCCATTGACATCAGGCAGGATTTAGGCTACCAACTGCCTAACCAGTTGTAGCTCAATCTTGGGTGTAATGATCACGTTCCCGCACTGACTGACTGTGTGGAGGCTCATTGATTTAACGTTACGTTAGCCAACATGCTACACTAGCAAAGTTATGAATGATATAGGTGTCGGCTATATTATCCACGACTTACTGTTCTTTGTGCAGCTTCAAATGTCGAACAAAGTTGGAGGTTGTTGCGCCTCAGTCTGTCATTTTCTTCCCGCATGTTATCAAGTTACAATCTGTTTTTTGTTGATACAGCGTAGTATTTATATCTGAAAATAATAATTTTGGGTATCATCTTTCCAAGGGCTCCATCTAAATTCACCTGCCAACGTTCCTCTGCACTGCCACGCACAACTTTTTCTCAGCTGGCACAATTTGATTTGACACTAAAGAGGCCTTTCTACTGACTCTGATAAACACCAAAAGAAAGATGCCCAGGGTCCCTGCTCATCTGTGTGAATGTGCCTCAGGCATGCTGCAAGGAGGCATGAGGACTGCAGATGTGGCCAGGGCAATAAATTGAAATGTCCGTACTGTGAGACACCTAAGACAGCGCTACAGGGAGACAGGACGAACAGCTGATCGTCCTCGCAGTGGCAGACCACGTGTAACAACACCTGCATAGGATCGGTACATCCGAACATCACACCTGCGGGACAGGTACAGGATGGCAACAACAACTGCCTGAGTTATACCAGGAACGCAAAATCACTCCATTAGTGCTCAGACTCTCCACAATAGGCTGAGAGAGGCTGGACTGAGGGCTTGTAGGCCTGTTGTAAGGCAGATCCTCACCAGACATCACCGGCAACAACGTCACCTATGGGCACAAACCCACCGTCGCTGGACCAGACAGGACTGGCAAAAAGTGTTCTTCACTGACTAGTCACGGTTTTGTCTCACCAGGGGTGATGGTCGGATTCGCGTTTATCGTCGAAGGAATGAGCGTTACACCGAGGCCTGTACTCTGGAACGGGATCGATTTGGGGGTGGAGGGTCCGTCATGGTCTGGGGTGGTGTGTCACAGCATCATCGGACTGAGCTTGTTGTCATTGCAGGCAATCTCAACGCTGTGCGTTACAGGGAAGACATACTCCTCCCTCGTGGTACCCTTCCTGCAGGCTCATGCTGGCCCTCCAGCATGACAATGCCACCAGCCATACTGTGCGTGATTTCCTGCAAGACAGGAATGTCAGTGTTCTGCCATGGCCAGCGAAGAGCCCGGATCTCAATCCCATTGAGAACGTCTGGGACCTGTTGGATCGGAGGGTGAGGGCTAGGGCCATTCCCCCCAGAAATGTCTGGGAACTTGCATGTGTCTTGGTGGAAGAGTGGGGTAACATCTCACAGCAAGAACTGACAAATCTGGTGCAGTCCATGAGGAGGAGATGCACTACAGTAATCAAATCAAATCAAATTTTATTGGTCACATACACATGGTTAGCAGATGTTAATGCTAGTGTAGCGAAACTTGTGCTTCTAGTTCTGATCGTGCAGCAATGTCTAACAAGTAATCTAACAATTTCACAACAATTACCTTATATACACAATTGTAAAGGAATTAATAAGAATATGTACATATAAATATATGGATGAGCGATGGCCGAACTGCATAGGCAAGATGCAGTAGATGGTATAGAGTACAGTATATACACATAAGATGAATAATGTAGGGTATGTAAACGTTATATAACGTGGCATTGTTTAATGTGACTAGTGATACATTTATTACATCCAATTTTTTATTATTAAAGTGGTTAGAGATTTGAGTCAGTATGTTGGCAGCAGCCACTCAATGTTAATGATGGCTGTTTAACAGTCTGATGGCCTTGAGATAGAAGCTGTTTTTCAGTCTCTCGGTCCCAGCTTTGATGCACATGTACTGACCTCGCCGTCTGGATGATAGCGGGGTGAACAGGCAGTGGCTCGGGTGGTTGTTGTCCTTGATGATCTTTTTGGCCTTCTTGTGACATCGGGGGGTGTAGGTGTCCTGGAGGGCAGGTACTTTGCCCCCGGTGATGCGTTGTGCAGACCTCACTACCCTCTGGAAAGCCTTATGGTTGTGGACAGAGCAGTTGCCGTACCCGACAGGATGCTCTCGATTGTGCATCTGTAAAAGTTTGTGAGTGTTTTTGGTGACAAGCCAAATTTCTTCAGCCTCCTGAGGTTGAAGAGGCGCTGTTGTGCCTTCTTCACCATGCTGTCTGTTTGGGTGGACTATTTCAGTTTGTCTGTGATGTGTACGCCGAGGAACTTAAAACTTTCCACCTTCTCCACTACTGTCCCATTGATGTGGATAGTGGGGTGCTCCCTCTGCTGTTTCCTGAAGTCCACAATCATCTCCTTTGTTTTGTTGACGTTGAGTGTGAGGTTATTTTCTTGACACCACACTCTGAGGGGCCCTCACCTCCTCCCTGTAGGCCGTCTCATCGTTGTTGGTAATCAAGCCTACCACTGTAGTGTCGTCTGCAAACTTGATGATTGAGTTGGAGGTGTGCATGGCCACGCAGTCATGGGTGAACAGGGAGTACAGGAGAGGGCTGAGAACGCACCCTAGTGGGGCCTAGTGTTGAGGATCAGCGGGGTGGAGATGTTGTTTCCTACCCTCACCACCTGGGGGCGGCCCGTCAGAAAGTCCAGGACCCAGTTGCACAGGGCGGGGTTAGGGTTAGCTTCATGACGAGTTTGGAGGGTACTATGGTGTTAAATGCTGAGCTGTAATCGATGAACAGAATTCTTACATAGGTATTCCTCTTGTCCAGATGGGATCGGGCAGTGTGCAGTGTGATTGCGTCGTCTGTGGACCTATTGGGGTGGTAAGCAAATTGGAGTGGGTTTAGGGTGTCAGGTAGGGTGGAGGTGATATGATCCTTGACTAGTCTCTCAAAGCACTTCAATGATGACAGAAGTGAGTGGTACGGGGCGATAGTCATTTAGCTCAGTTACCTTAGCTTTCTTGGGAACAGGAACAATGGTGGCCCTCTTGAAGCATGTGGGAACAGCAGACTGAGATGGGGATTGATTGAATATGTCCGTAAACACACCAGCCATCTGGTCTGCGCATGTTCTGAGGACGCGGCTAGGGATGCCGTCTGGGCCGGCAGCCTTGCGAGGGTTAACACGTTTAAAAGTTTTTCTCGCTTTGGCTGCGATGAAGGAGAGTCCGCAGGTTTTCTTAGCAGGCCGTGTCAGTGGCACTGTATTGTCCTCAAAGCGAGCAAAGAAGTTGTTGAGTTTGTCTGTGAGCAAGACATCGGTGTCCGCGACGGGGCTGGTTTTCTTTTTGTAATCCGTGATTGACTGTAGACCCTGCCACATACGTCTCGTATCTGAGCCGTTGAATTGCGACTCTACTTTGTCTCTATACTGACGCTTAGCTTGTTTGATTGATTGCGGAGGGAATAGCTACACTGTTTGTATTCGGTCATGTTTCCAGTCGCCTTGCCATGATTAAAAGCAGTGGTTCGCGCTTTCAATTTTGTGCGAATGCTGCCATCAATCCCCGGTTTCTGGTTGGGGAACGTTTTAATAGTCACCGTGGGTACAACATCACCAATGCACTTGCTAATAAACTCGCTCACTGAATCAGCGTATACATCAATGTTGTTGTCTGAGGCTATTCGGAACATATCCCAGTCCACGTGATCGAAGCAATCATGAAGCGTGGAATCAGATTGGTCGGACCTGCGTTGAACAGACCTGAGCACGGGCGTTTCCTGTTTTAGTTTCTGTCTATAGACTAGGAGCAACAAAATGGAGTCATGGTCAGATTTGCCGAAAGGAGGGCAAGGAAGAGCTTTATATGCATCACGGAAGTTAGAGTAGCAATGATCCAGAACTTTGCCAGCCCGGGTAGCGCATTCGATATGCTGATAAAATTTAGGGAGCCTTGTTTTTCGATTAGCCTTGTTAAAATCCCAAGCTACAATAAATGCAGCCTCAGGATATGTGGTTTCCAGTTTACATAGAGTCCAATGAAGTTCTTTCAGGCCCGTCAAGGTGTCTGCTTGGGGGGGATATACACTGCTGTGATTATAATCGAAGAGAATTCTCTTGGTAGATAATGCGGTCGGCATTTGATTGTAAGGAATTCTAGGTCAGGTGAACGAAAGGACTTGAGTTCCTGTATGTTGTTATGATCACACCACGACTCGTTAATCATAAGGCATACACCCCCGCCCTTCTTCTTACCAGAGAGATGTTTGTTTCTGTCGGCGCGATGCGTGAAGAAACCGGCTGGCTGTACCGGCTCTGATAACATATCCCGAGTGAGCCATGTTTCCATGAAACAGAGAATGTTACAATCTCCGATGTCTCTCTGGAAGGCAACCCTTGCTCAAATTTCGTCTACCATGTTGTCAAGAGACTGGACATTGGCGAGTAGCATACTCGGGAGCGGTGAGCGATGTGCCCGTCTACGGAGCCTGACCAGAAGACCGCTCCGTCTGCCCCTTCTGCAGCGCCGTTGTTTTGGGTCACCTACTGGGATCCGATCCATTGTCCTGGGTGGTGGTCCAAACTGAGGATCCGCTTCGGAAAAGTCGTATTCCTGGTCGTAATGTTGGTAAGTTGACGTTGCTCTTATATCTAATAGTTCTTCCCGGCTGTATGTAATAAGTACTTAATGCAGCTAGTGGCCACACCAGATACTGACTGTTACTTTTGATTTTGACCCCCCCCCCCTTTGTTCAGGGACACATTATTCCATTTCTGTTAGTCACATGTCTGTGGAACTTGTTCAGTTTATGTCTCAGTGGTTGAATCTTGTTATGTTCATACAAATATTTACACATGTTAAGTTTGCTGAAAAAACCCGCAGTTGACAGTGAGAAGACGTTTCTTTTTTTGCTGAGTTTACACATATCAAAACAAAACTAATGCCTTCCCTCAGGTAAGGTGACCATACAAAAATCCAGTGTCTTCCCTCAGGTAAGGTGACCATACATAAAACCAGTGTCTTCCCTCAGGTAAGGTGACCATACATAAAACCAGTGTCTTCCCTCAGGTAAGAACACCATACATAAATCCAGTGTCTTCCCTCAGGTAAGAACACCATACATAAAACCAGTGTCTTCCCTCAGGTAAGAACACCATGTGCATATAACACTTTCAATCACTTGTCACCCAGTACATCAGTACTGACTTGGTTCGTCCTAATCCATAACCAAATTCCTCACACAAGGTTCCATTAGACCCTCAGGAATTTCTAACTATTACACCCGGGGTTCTGTGTCATTTATCACATATACATCATATTACGGGCTTGTAAATAAATGTAGGAATAGACTGTTCCTGTAATTATCAACCCCATGAGTGAGGTGCCACATACATACTGGAATGAGTCAACAACCACATAGTGCTTTTTCTAATTTCAGACTTTTGGTTTAACAGGTGTCTGCTTACCTTATAATTTGATGCGCTGCACAGTGGGATGAAGATCATCCAGACGCGGTGGTTACTCACTCCTGGTAAGCTCGCCAAATGTTGGGTGGTCCTTTGCATGGGGTGATGTACGCTTCCTTCAGTAATCAGTCTTCCAGATAGATGACACAGACACAGGAACCTTGGTATAAAACTCTTCAGTAATAAAATGCAATTGCAGACAGAGATTCACATACAGAGTACCTCAGTAGTCTATAGTAAAGATCTGTGTGGCGAAACAGGAGACAACACTCTTTATACAACCTACTGTCAATCATATCTTAACATTGTTGCATTGGATTAGATACAAAGTATCTAAGATGAGAAAAACATGCCTAGACTGTGGTTTCTCACTCTACTATCTTGGCCTTGAGGCTGCGTGACTATCAGCAGGTGCTTTAGTTCTCAGCCTGGGAACTAAAGCAGTACATCTCCATTACCCAGTATTGTTTCATCATTGCGCATTGTAAGCATACAAAGGTTATCACATATATACAGTAATCATGGTATTGGTGTAGCCCCACACCCGACCCCCAGGGTAACCCCCAACAGGTGGCTAAATTGAAGAGTCTTAAATATGAAATCTATTTTGATTTGTTTAACACTTTTTTGGTTAGTATATGATTCCATATGTGTTATTTCATAGTTTTGATGTCTTCACTACTATTCTACAATGTAGAAAATAGTAAAAACAAAGAAACCCTTGAATGAGTAGGTGTGTCCAAACTTTTGACTGGTACTGTATATATACTGAACAAAAATATAAACGCAACATATAACAATTTAAACAATTTTACTGAGATACAATTCATAGAAGGATATCAGTCAACTGAAATGAATTCATTAGGCCCTAATCTATAGATTTCAAATGACTGGGCAGGGGCCCATCCACTTGGGAGCCTGGCCCAGCTAATCAGAATGAAGGGCTTTATTACAGACAGAAATACTCCTCAGTAGAAGGCCAGCATCCCGGAGTTGCCTCTTCACTATTGACGTTGAGACTGGTGTTTTGCGGGTAATATTTAATGAAGCTGCCAGTTGAGGACTTGTGAGGTGTCTGTTTCTCAAACTAGACATTCTAATGTGCTTGTCCTCTTGCTCAGTTGTGCACCGGGGCCTCCCACTCCTCTTTCTATTCTGGTTAGGGCCAGTTTATGCTGTTCTGTGAAGGGAGTAGTGCCCAGCTTTGTACGAGATCATCATTTTCTTGCAATTTCTCGCATGGAATAGGCTTCATTTCTCAGAACAAGAATAGACCGAAGAGTTTCAGAAGAAAGTTATTTGTTTCTGGCTATTTGAGCCTGTAATCCAACCCACAAATGCTGATGCTCCAGATACTCAACTAGTCTAAAGAAGGCCAGTTGTATTGCTTCTTTAATCAGAACAACAGTTTTCAGCTGTGCTAGCATAATTGCAAAAGGGTTTTCTAATGATCAATTAGCCTTTTAAAATGATAAACTTGGATTAGCTAACACAACGTGCCATTGGAACACAGGAGTGATGGTTGCTGATAATGGGCCTCTGTACACTTATGTAGATATTCCATTAAAAATCAGCTATTTCCAGCTACAATAGTCATTTACAACATTAACAATGTCTACACTGTATTTCGGATCAATTTGATGTTATTTTAATGGACAAAAAATTGGATTTTCTTTCAAAAACAAGGACATTTCTAATGACCCAAGTGTATATATATATATATATATATATATATATATATGTGGATTTTACTTGTCCTTTTATAACAACTGAAAAAATGTACGTTGTAGATTTGACTGTTGATTGTAAAAACTAAAATAAAGTACATTTTTAAGACATTCATAATCAAACATCTAGAATTAGATGCAATGCAGCACCCTTTTAATAGTATCTTGTATTTCAGTAGTACCATGTACTTCACCATTTTACCCAACTGTAACCTTGACTTTACCCCGTGTACACTCAACCTTAATTCATCATGTCATGTGGAGGTCAAGCTGACCTCTGACCTTTCCACTCCACACTCTGGTAGACCCTGGGGGACCCTGGTAGACCTGTCACTGACTCTAATGTTCCTGGAAGACACAGCCATGTTGTTTCTCTTTATTAGTGCAGTTATTGTTATTACTGTCCTGTTATTGAAAAAAAATAGTTATGGAATTCTGACCCTGAGAAACCCTCCTCTCACACACGCACACATACACGTTCTCCCTCACACACGTACACACATATAAGTGACATTGAGGGCCCACACAACGAGGGAGGAAAGGTCAGGACAAAACTATCACGATGGGTTCTATAAGGAGATGAACTGTGTGGGGGGCTGATCTCATGCAGTGACAGTGAGGGAGTAGGAGTGTGTATGTGCGTGTAGTTGTAGTCGGTTGTGAAACAGTGGCAAAGAGGTTGTGTTCCTAGGCAGTCCCAGGGCTTCTTACAGAGGGCAGCAGGAAGAGCCAGTGATAGTGGGCCATCATCCATCACTGGGACGAACAAGAGGCTGTTTATAAACACACAATACTGGGAATGTCTTAATGAGCCTGCTCTCTCTCACTGCAGGATCAGAGCCCACACCATCACACACACATTCCCCTCCGCTCCGCATACTTCATATGTATCCCTCTATGCTCTCTAGTTTAACATAATGCAATTCATTGAGGGAGGTATAAACTACTGTTTAAGATTTCACCTCATGGAGTAGGCCAAAGCAAGGTGTGCATTTTTTCAGGAAAGTGATGCTTTCACTTGAGCTAAATTGTAAGGTTTGCCTACTGTGACCTTTGTAGAAGTGCATAGTACTAGGTGCGTATATATTTTTTCAGGCATTACTCCTTTCTATAAATAATTGCATACATTACACAGTTTAATAATAACCTTATGCCATTTAGCAGACTCTTTTATCCAAAGCGACATTTTACGTATGAATGGTCCCGGGAATCAAACCCACTACCCTGCCGTTACAAGTGCCATGCTCTACCAACTGAGCTACAAAGGACCATTATATTAACATATTGCATAGATACCTGTGCAAAATCTACTTTGAGTGCCCCTTGTCTTCTTGAAAGACATCCATGGTATCTAATATCCTTATCCACCTCATACAATGTTTCTGATATTGGGTCTTAAGCAAGGTAATGTGCATGAGTGAGTGACTGTCTCTTGATTGAGAGGGAAAGTTCTTGTTTGTACTTTGTGTGTGTGCGTGCGTGCGTGTGTGTGTGTTTGTGTGTGTGTGTGTGTGTGTACGAGTGCGTGTTTGGCAAGTGTAGAATGCCAGAGGCTGGACTGCAGTCAACATTACAAATTTAAGGGGAGGAAAAATCAGGAGGCTATCAGAAGTCAACACACGAGGAGAAGACCACCACTGGTGAGCTCATATCACTCTTTTTAATACATTTTACTCGATGAAGAGTATATTTATAATTTTATTTCAATATGATCCGTTATTCAAACTCTACTATGGACTGTGTATTTGAAAAACGTAGTTTTACTATCATGTTCCTTGTTGATTGTTAATGTGAAGTTGTCTTGTTGATGTGAAGAGGCTTAGCTGTCCTACTTCTCCTGAGTAACCTGCTACCTGATAGATGAAGTGCCAAGGTGCCATAGTGCATCTTATCTTACAGACTTACAGAGATATTTAAGAAGTTTTAACAGTGTGCTTTGGAAGGGTAATTTACTCCAACTAAGTCTTAATTTTAAAAAAAAATACACATTATTGATGCACGCATTAAGGAACTGACATTGGATAGGTCAGAGGGGTTTGGTGGTTACACTTGGACTTTTTAAAATATTTTTGCCACAATGTCGAGCCAGTGTTTTGTCCGTTTAGTCATGACAACAGTATCCTAACTCGTTTGTGAACGTTTTTAAGACCTGCTGTTACAAACAAGTAATGGATAAGGAAAATGAAGTTGGTAGGGTTGCATCTACAGTACGTAGAAATCTTGATTCTGTGGAATCCATTTGAGAGAGAGAATTTTTCTGAAAACTGCAGTTGTACCTATAGTGAAAATGGCTCAAGCGTTCTAAAGCGACAACAGATAAGCTGAAATCAAAGACTTTCATTGTGTATATTATGTTAGTATGTTCAGTATGTTCAGAGTTCCGGTGCCGACAGAGATGGCCGCCTCGCTTCGCGTTCCTAGAATGTATTTCTAAAACAGATTATAAACTGTTTGGATCTAGTTAGGGCGATAACTTCAAGAGGTGAAAATGTGATGTACTAAGCAAGCATTTATGTTCCTTTTCACATTTCACAACAACGGTCTAGTCAATTCGCATTAACTGTAGTAACATTTAGGGTATTTACAAGTATTTACAAATCATGTGATGTAAATACCCCCCCCTCTATTTTAACACTGGACTTTAACCACAAATCCATCCCCTGGCCCTCCCTGCAAGGCCACTCTAATCTAAGCGTCAGTTTCCTGTTTAAATCAGTAAACACTGTGCTATCTGAGTCAGGCTACCAGCAAACAGTGTGCAGTGATAAAGAGCCAAGCTGGGAAGACATACTAGAGGTTTAGAGAAAGAGAGATATTTATTGTGTGCTTACAGCCTTCAGTCCAAACGTTGAGTGAATCAAGGGTAATGTGTTTATCCCACCCTTACCCTCCCCCTCCTCCTCCAGAACGCTTCCCTTGGGGATGTACATGCTCAGGCCTTTGTCCAACAGTGACAACTGGGCCACACTAGAAGATCCATGGCCACATGTATACACTCCAAGAAATTGTCCGCATCACTCATTGTGATGAGGGAAATGAATGAATGGGCAGCCACATCCACTCTAGTGTATGCGTTCCCGCCATTATCATGCTCTCTCACTCTCTTGGAGGTAGAGTACAGTATAAGGGATAGAAAGCTTTGTGATGACATGACTAATGCAACAGTACACATGACAGAGGAATGTGACAACAGAAGCCTCTCCTGGGATTTGTTAATGTAATTGTACAATGACAAGAAATTCAAACAAATGTAATAATGACATAGTGTATTCGGGATTTCTTTCAATCGGGTACCTTAGCTAGTCAGTTGTGCCTAGGTATCAGATGGAGTGAGATTAGTTGGATCCAAAGACGACACAATGTTAATTTGAGGTTGCTTTGTTTGCTTCAAAGGTAGCTGAGCACCACTCTGGAAATGTGACGTGTTTGAAGACTATGTTGTTCCAAACAATATGTCAAAAAAAATTGGCTAAATCGAAAAGGGTGCTTTGAGATATTCATATTCATATTTTTTATGATGAATAAATCAATGTGATTTTATTTCAGAATCTAGACATACTCCATATTTTAGAGCACACTATAAAGAGGATAATGACACCAAGATGTTGTCTGTATCATCTGTGGTTCAGGGATCATACTGTCTTACAAGAGGCATGCATTGGTTTTAAAAGGGTTTAAAATATTTTTGGGCCTTCCTGGCTTGGAATCGCCCATTAGAGATGAACAGAGGACTGCATGCCCAATCATGAATTAGTGAAACATAACTAAATAGTCACCATAACTATTATCACTGTTAATACTCAATGTTATGCATGTGTGCATACTGTAAATGCATCCTACCTACGGTGTACCTTCTCCTTTGCACTGCTTGCTCAGCACAGACGCTCAGCACGTGGGGTAGATAATTGAATGAAATGCTGCTCGTTGGTCGGCTTGGTTCACAAACAGGCCAGTGTAATTAGACAGTTGAGGAATGGGGTCAGGGTGGGAAGGACACCATTAGTTTGCTAGAATCATGCTACATGTCAAACCCCATCAGGGAGAGGTTAGGGCAAATCCAGGGTCTTCTCTCTTTCGTCAGAGCTCGACATGACCCAGTCAACTTTGGAGGGGGGGGGGGGGGGCGAGTTCTCTAAACTCAAAACCTGACTAGTGTCAAATATTAACTGCAATACAAACAGAGCAAACAGAATCCGAGTAAACACTCCCTGGGGGCCTCAAAGATGAGCTTTCACACACACTCTTACAACACACATACATACAAATGTACACACATATCCCAGTACATTTACTCTCAGACACATACACAACACACTCAGTCATTCACATGAACACATACACACTATTGTGTTCACATGCACACTCGTACAACAAGCATGCATACGGCCGTGCATGCACACCCACACACACACTACTTACCCAGGAAGAGTAACTACAGCATACTAATAGTATATAGTGTAGATGGGGAAGAGTATTAAAGGTATCAAGATGTTTATGGAAAATATAATAAATATTATAAAGATTGACCACTGGTCATGTCCAGTTATGTTGGTACAGAGACAAGATTGCGGTGAGTTGCCAGCTCCAGCTAACTCATTGATCCCACTCTGTGAACTCCTGGTCCGTGGTGGGGTGGGATCCATCCACCCATGCCAAACCTAAGCTCCCCACCAGGGACAGGCCCCCATACGACAGGACCTCTCTCTTTCCTCTGAACTCCAAGCCAGGACAGCTGTTTGGACATGAGTCCAATCTCTCTCTTCTTCTCACACTCTCCTCTCTGTCCCTCGTCTCCCCCTGATGCCTCCCAAAGGAGCAGAGATCCATCGCACTGCCACAGACTTCAGCTGCACGCCTTCACTGTGGACAACAGTAACCTTTAGGTTTGCATCTCAGAGGGTAGCTTAAAATAGGCAATGATATCACAGCTAGGAGACTGAGGAGACCTGTCGTCAAGCATTGATATAAAGAAATGTTTGGAGAGTTGCAGATTCCTCAGATGTGTGGTTCCCCGTATGTGTGTTGATAGATTAAGCGGGTGTTCCCAGAGACTGACTGTGGATCAGCTGTCCAGATGAGAGAGTGGAGTGAGTCGGAGATAACCATGTCTGCCGGTGGTTACCTCTCTGCCTCTGATGGATATGGCATCACTGAGCCTCTGCAGTACTACGGTGAGGGACTCTTTTTATCTGGAATTATACTAAAGCAATCTAGTCCGATTTGATGGTGTGCTGATCCAAACACAATGTATCCTGATACATACTCTGTAATTGTATGGTGATAACCTAATCAAATCAAAATGTCATGATTATACATTTATATTTCATTTATATTACATGTTTATGCTTCCTTTGTTCTGCTTTAGTTTGTGTGTTGCTTTTCTGTTATCATTTGTAGTGCCGTAGGACGGTAGATTAGAGGGGGAGACTTGCAAGAATACATAAAGTGTGGGCGTAACCTTATACATTTAGAAACAACTGTTTTTATTAAATAAATCTGAATGGAAAAATACTTACAGGATAGCCTGCCACATTTCCAGTACACAGGATGTTAGCTAACAAAGAATTTGCATTGGAACTAGGGCCTATTTATAATGGTTGCAGTGGAGTGTTGTGACCTAACTATGTGGCTTCTTCACATTATGGTCCTCTCCTCTCCTGGCTGAGGGGTGGATATGATATGGCTACATAATGGGGGGTAGCGTTAGTGTGCGTGGGACAGAGGGAGGGAGGCCTGGGTGTTTACATAGTGCTGAAACGGTTTACAAACAGAGCTCACCACAGCGTTGTCACGCAAGCACGAACTCAGTACTGGCCTCCATCCTCGCCAGGACAGGAAACATCTGTGAGACGTAGAGGAAAGACGGGATGAGTGAGGAAAGTGGTGATGGAGAGAAAGAGAGAGAGAAGGATAGAGGGGAGGAAAAATAGAGAGAGTCAAGGTTCTAGAAGAGAAGGGGTGAGGCGGGTTGTGGCTGAGGATAGGGTGAGTGTTGTTGTTCAGAAAGGAAGGATCATAGGTTGGAATCTAGAGGTCACTGTTGTGTTCAGTACATGTCAGGACATCTTATAAGAGCTCATAGCTATGGATAAATATCCAGGCTGATATGGTATGAAGACACTCGATGTGCACCTGAGTACAATGTAACTTATACATCCAGTAGTATTGATGCATTTTGAGAAAGGATGGACATTAATCATTCCATTTTTTTGTGCTTAAAAGAAATAACCTCTCATTATTTCAGTTGTTATCTGAACTAATAAAACGCTAAGAGACTCAGCTTATGGAAGTGGATCCTTCTGATCAGAGTGACTGATTTAGGGCTGATCTGTGACCAGTGGTGACACATGTTCCCTCTGTGGAGACGGGACTTGAATTTGCTAAATGCTTCACAGCTCCACCGGCCCCCCCGCTACGCTCATAAGACATCAGACACCAATCTACGCGGCAATAAAATACTGAATAAAACTCTATAAAAATATGTAAATGGTAAAATGCCCCTGTAACCTCTCAGCTGCATCCTGTTTCCACAGTCCAAACTGGTTCACAAGGTCTCACTCTGACGTTTTTTTTATTACGTCCCATAGGACCAATAAAATACATTAAGTCATGCATGAATCCCGTAAGATGGTGGACAAGGATCACATTCTTGTGATGCACTTTGACTTGAAACCAGTGTGACTGGGATAATGGCTCTGGTGGACCCTCTTTTCTAGCCACTAGACGTTCCCAGGTCCCTGTGGGGCACTTAAACTTAACCGGTGGGTTCAGGATCAAAGCACCAAATCCATTTATTTTGTGTTTCCTCATCACACAGATGTGCTGGGGGACCCTTTGGGCTACCCTTTCCAGGAGCCAGACCTACAGGGCCTAGCCTTCAGCCAGCAGCAGTACAGCCCCATCAATGTGCAGTTTTCTGTCTACGGACCGCCGTCCTCCCAGCCCTTCCACCCACTTTCCACCCACCCCTACAGCCCCCACTGCCTGGACACTCCCTGCGAGCCCAGCCCAGAGCCCCAGTGTGGAAGCCTGGGGAAGGGGCGAGGTGGGGGAGGTTTGTCCCTGGTCAAGAGGACCAGGCTGGGTCCGGGAGGAAGGGTGAGGGGCCAGGATGAGCTGTGTGTGGTGTGTGGGGACAAAGCCTCTGGCTACCACTACAACGCCCTCACCTGTGAAGGCTGCAAAGGTAGGGGAGGCAGTGTTTTCGTCAAAGTCTACAACAACATTTGGGGGGTCAACCTGAAAGTTTATCACAGAGCCCGTCACTTCCGGTATCTGTCTGAATATGGGGTTTGAATTTAAATTAAAAAAACGTCTTTATCTGGATTAACTTTAATTGAAATGGACCCCAACAAGAGGTGGTTATACTCCTGTGTTTCAGGTTTCTTCCGAAGGAGTGTGACGAAGAAAGCAGTGTACCGGTGTAAAAGTGGCGGAGGCTGTGAGATGGACATGTACATGCGGAGAAAGTGCCAGGACTGCCGCCTGCAGAAATGTCGTGCTGTGGGCATGCTGGCTGAATGTGAGGGGAACACACCATATCAAAAAGGCTGTAGGGATATTTGAAACTGTATTTAGCTGAAAGCAATGTCGATAATTTGAAGAGAGGCAGAGTAAGCTAACAATAAGATCTTGAATCTTGAATCTTCATATCTCCAATTTATAGCCAGGCGGACTTAATTTAATTGCTAAGACAACCAAAATACCTTGTACAGGGATCCCTTGGAAAAATGTGTATGATCTCAATATCCTTGTGTAAATAAACAATAAGTAAATAAAATATATTTGCCTATGTGAGTCTGACAGAGGCAATTGTGTTGCCAGGTCTGCTGACGGAGGTGCAGTGCCAGTCCAAGAGGCTGAGGAAGGGGACCAAACACAGAGGAGGAGGGCCTGAGGAGGAGGAGAACATGGGGAGCAGGAGAGTCAGCTCCACCAGCAAGCTACCAGGACAGGTACATCACTTTCTCCTTTCCTCCTACATTCAAACCTTCTCATCTAGTTTTCTGACCTTTCGCTAATGTGTTAACTTTCTTGGATATTCTGAATGGCAAGGACATTGTAGCTTGACGCTTTTTGAAAGATACCCCAAGATCAAATATCCAAGGGTCTAGATAGTTACAGACCCTTGGATGATCATCTTGTCAGATGGATTGTATCAATGGAGAACCACAGATCTGTTCCTTACTTTTGTTCATAGGTGGCCCTCTCCCAGATCACTTTCTTAGATTTCCTGTTTAAGTTCTGGGACTATCAGGGGGATGTCCCAGATTTAAAAAAATTAAACATTGCATAGGTCTTTGGAATGGCCTCTTAATAGTAGGCTGGACCAGTAGCCTGTAACACTTTTGACTGATTTCTTATTGGGGTGCCCTGTAATACGACCCTGCTTATATTCCAAGTCTGTGTCAGAATGGTCCCACTGGACAAACAATGGTTGAATCAACGTTGTTTCCACTTAATTTCAACCAAAACATTCAATGTGATGACGATAAATCAGCGTAGAAAACTGGGGCATATTTATTACGGAAACAGTTTACCGTTTAAGAACACAACGGAAGCCAATAGAGCAAAACAAGAGTTTATATTAGACAAATTCAGGTAGGTCCCTCCCCGTTTCGTTCCTTTTGCTTCTGTTTAACCCTGTCCCGTTAGGCTAGGCTATGCTAGTCAGCTTTTTTGATGAGGATGCTCCCGGATCCGGCATGGGTATCACTGAGAAACGTTTTGCAACAGACTCAGCATAATGTATACGCCCCAGATTGGATTTGCAAAAAGTCCTCAACGTAAGGGAATTTCCTAAATCCAATGACATGGTGACATATTTTTTTTTCAACTCATCCAAATGTAAATCAAAACTAGACGTTGAACTGACGTCTGTGACCAGTGGGGTAATTTCACTCAGCCATCAAATGATCTGTTCGTAATTAATTTTTTCCTGTAACAGGTAGTGTCTGCAAATTTGTCAGTAGAACAGAAGCATGTGCTGGACAGGATGGTGGAGGCTCATCGACAGTACAGTGCGCAGGACACTACACACTATAGGGTGGGTCGCTGATAAGAATAGTAATTCTTATGGATTGAGATTTTAAAGATATGTTGTCATTTTTCTACTAATCTCATTGAGAGCTTATTCAGGCAGTTTTTTTCTGCAGGTGTTTGAGTGGACTTGTACAGAGGTTGGTGGAGACAGACTAACAGACATGGCATGCCCTCCCTCTCAGAGGCTGCTGCAGTTCGCCAAGAGTGTACCTGGTGAGTTGGGCCACACCTCATACATAAGCGTTCTCTCCTTTCTTGTTTCTGCAGTGATATGGAAAGCAAATACCTGCTGTTGCTTTCACCTACCATATGTTTTCATATCAAAACCAAAATCAAAAGGGCTCCCGAGTGGCGCACGGTCTAAGGCACTGCAGCTCAGTGCTAGAGGCATCACTACAGACCCTGGTTCGATTCCAGGCTGTGTCACAACTGGCAGTGATTGGGAGTCCCATAGGGCGGTGCACAATTTGCCCAGCGTTGTCTGGGTTAGGGTTTGGCCGAGGTAGGCCATCATTGTAAATAAGAATTTGTTCATAACTGACTGGCCTAGTTAAAAACAGCCCTGTTTCTCTCTCTGAGGCCACTCTGTGTCTGATACCTCCTGTAGTATAAACTAATCTAGTGTCTGGTGTCCATGTAGGCTTTGAGCTCCTGGACTGCTTGGACCAGAACACCCTTCTCTCTAGTTCATCTGTGGAAGTCATGTTTCTGCTATCAGCTCAGCAGTTCACCCAGAACCCAGCAGCCTCTAGCCCAGGTATTGACACCACCACACCACCATAAGGCTTGTGGGTGCCTGACTCATTTGTCCTGGCTTCATTTCAGCATGCTACACAGTACAATTACAAGAGTTCATTTAACTCCCATGGAGTCACATTCAACACCATTTGGGGGTTAATGGTTCCACCCACATTTTGTGTTAAAACCAACCTGGTCATGGGGTAGATTAGATTTTTTTTGTACATATCCACTAAATAGAGTACATATCCAATCACATTAAACTCTCAGAGTTGATTAAATGTAACTACATGCCATTTCACACTTTTATGTGTTTTAAATTAACAATCAACTCCATCAGCGTACATTACTCTAGCAGTTCACTACCTTTTACTGTAGGGTGTAAAGTCTTATTTGCATATTTCCCAGTGTGCCTTTTGAGTAAATGATTACGTTATGCTGGCTTGCTAAGTGATGTCTAGTGATCTCTAGCGAGGCTATCCAACAATTTGATCTTTTCATCACCCGCAACCTGCATTCAAAATGATTGTCAGAGTAAAGACTGAGTATATTGAGAACACCTAGATCACCTAAACTGGAACAACCATCTCAGTAACCTCTTACGGATTAGATTAGTTTAGAAAAATGTAAGTTATTTATCTTTGTGTAGCATAAGATCAATAACAATCAAAGTACATGCGAAAACACAGATATTGAAACAAATAATTCTAAAAATCAACCCGCAACAGAGCATGCTGGGAAATATAATGAAGCCCCCCCCGCTGTGAGAGTTAATGGAAATGAACACTGCTGAATCAACTCTGAAAATGTGGTAGAAAACTTTAACACAGTGAATATAGCACTTCTTGCACTGTACTCCAAAGCAATGTAAGGGGGTTGTGGATCCTCCATAGATATCAATCCCTCTCTCTGGTTACTCTTAAGGAAGTTAAAAGTACACATCCAAATGAACACCAGTTATCACTCCAGGGAGCAAATCACTCTGTTGAGGGTTAAGATAACTCCAGTGAACACTATGATTCCAACTCTCCTTGATTTACTGTGTACTGAAGAGGTAGGAGCTAGGGATGGAAATGGAACCGGGCCGATTATGCCAGAGAGCTCATTGTTTTATTTTATTTTACAAGCACTACAACCTTTCAACATCTCAACTCATCATTGGCTGAAAACCTTAGAGTCCAAGGAAAACATTCATAGTGGGACCGGCCCTGTAAACTCAGGTAAGGCAGACTGTCCTATCTAAATACAGTATACTCACCACCATAGTATCCCATCTTACAAGCTTTATTTACAGTACTATTTGAAGAGAGGTTCAAGTTAAAGGGATAAGATCGATTTGAGTTTATTTGACATTTTATCTTATTTTCCACGAGTATTGTTACAGGCTTTAAAAATCCTAGTCCGAGAATCTGGACTTTGATAAATAACAGGCAAAAAACGTAAAAACTGTTTGGATGAAACCACAACACCCCAGGTGGGTCGAAAATATGCTAAAACTTCAAAATAGTGAACTATCCCTTTAAAGATATTAAAATGAAGCAAGCTACAGTGAAAAATAAGGGAAATTGGGATTTGTCCTGTTTCCTTCCATGTTGAGTCAGGTAGTGTGTCTATGTGCAGGAGTCAATGAGGACTTGCTAGGACCGGTGCTCAACTTCTTCCACAGCATGGCTGCATTGGGGGTGACGGAGGCTGAATATGCCCTGCTCACTGCTACAGCACTGCTATGCTCAGGTGACTGGCTCTCTATGCCTGACACATTACTGTATGAAAGGCTAAATGCATTTGTTAATTTATTTTAAATACTATAACACAAGATATTTAGTTGATAAAGACACACTTTTTATTGACTTATCATTTTCCTCCAAGAGTGTCTGAATATCTCCTCTAGCTTGGCCAGATAGTGACGACCAACTCTATGTCGTTCTGTCATCTGGCTCTGTTAGCAGACGAAGCGTTGCTGCGGGCGGTGGCGTGTGTGGAGAGCTTACAGGAGCTGACCATGGAGCTTCTGTCCAGGGTGTGCGGAGCCCGATATGGAGCCCAGGGCCCTCAGGGAGCCCAGCGTTTCGCTCGCCTGCTGGGGAGACTCACAGAGCTGCGCACGCTACGACACAACCACCTCACCCTGCTCCGACAGCAGCTCTGGGACAGTCAGCCTTGAGACAGACACTGAGTACGAAGAACAGAGATAGAACAGAGAGACAGAGACACAAACAAATGGTTTAAATAATCTACATTTTGGCTTAATGTTCAATGATTTATCAAGTTTGTACCAAACAATTTAAGGTAAAACTATTGGCCATTTAGGATTATTATGTTTATAATTAAAAATACCAATACCATTCTTCTAAGTGATTGGTTTCTACTGTAAAGTTTGAATCACTGACCAGTATTAAACCAACGTGAGTTTTGTTATATGGAGAACGCAGATTAAGGTATTAAAAAAGTATTTTATCATACCCTTGGCAGTCATCCTGTTTGTGTTGTTTTCATGGTGAAGCGTAATCAACCACCTGGTCATATACTGTCACACAGTGCTCTGGTAGGTCTGTTACACAGTGTTCTCTTGGAGTTTAAAGAGGAAGTTTGTTAAAATATAAATGTTCATGATTTTACACTTACCTAGGATGTTTTGGGTTGACAGTAGTAGCTTGGCAGACTAGTGCAAAACAGCATTACAGCATTGGTATCAATTGTGGCTCACATCAGAAAAAAATGTAACTTCTTATGGCTGCATCCCGCTAACGGGATCGATATGACAACAGCCAGTGAAAGTGCAGGGCGCCAAATTCAAACAACAGAAATCTCATAATAAAAATTCCTCAAACATACGTGTCTTATATCATTTTAAAGGTAATCCCACCAAAGTGTCCGATTTCAAATATGCTTTTCAGCGAAAGCACTACAAACGATTATGTTAGGTCACCACCAAACCACAATAAGCACAGCCATTTTTCCAGCGAAATATAGCAGTCACAAAAAGCAGAAATAGAGATAAAATGAATCACTAACCTTTGATGATCTTCATCAGTTGACACTCATAGGACTTCATGTTACACAATAAATGCATGTTTTGTTTGATAAAGTTCATATTTATATAAAAAAATCTGAGTTTACATTGACGCGTTACATTCACTAGTTCCAAAAACATCAAGTGATTTTGCATAGCCACATCGTTTCAACAGAAATACACATCATAAATGTAGATGATAATACAAGTTATACACATGGAATTATAGATATACCTCTCCTTAATGCAACCGCTGTCAGATAAAAATTTAAAAAATACGGAAAAAGCAAATCATGCAATAATCTGAGACGGCGCTCAGAACAATAGCCAAATTAGCCGCCATGTTGGAGTCAACAGAAACCAGAAAATACATGATAAATGTTTCCTTACCTTTGATGAACTTCATCAGAATGCAGTCCTAGGAATCCCAGGTCCACAATAAATGCTTGATTTGTTCGATAATGTCCGTTATTTATGTCCAATTAGCTACTTTGGTTAGCGCGTTTGGTAAACAATTCCAAAGTCACAAAGCGCGTCCACTATAACGTGACGAAATGTCCAAAAGTTCCATAACAGTCAGTAGAAACATGTCAAACGACGTACTGAATCAATCTTTAGAATGTTGTTAACATACATCTTGAATAAGTTCCAACCGGAGAATTAGATTGACTTCAGTTGAGCGATGGAACGGAGCTGCCTATCATGTGAACGCGTGTGGTCAAAGCATGGTCAGCTCGTGGCAGTGGTGACTAATTCCTGTCTCCTTCGGCCCCCCTTCACATTAGAGTCATCAGACAAAGTTCTATCTAGTGGAAGCCGTAGGAAGTGAAAACTCATCAATATCTCGCTGTAATTTCAATGAGAGCTTGGTTGAAAATCTGCCACCCCAGAAAAAATCCAAACAGGAAGTGGAACTTCTCAGGTTTTTGCCTGCCATATGAGTTCTGTTACACTCACAGACATAATTCAAACAGTTTTAGAAACTTCAGAGTGTTTTCTATCCAATAGTAATAATATTATGCAAATATTAGCAACTATGACTGAGGAGCAGGCCGTTTACTCTGGGCACCTCTGTGCACCTTTCATCCAAGCTACTCAATACTGCCCCTGCAGCCATAATTAATACACCTTACAGATACCTCAGTTGTCCAACTTCTATTGTAACCACATCACTCCCTACGAACATACACTGTGATATAAGGAATTATTTCTCATGGTTGCTGAAATATAAACATTCAGACGGCTTTAATAAGTGCTCCACAAAGCTGGACATCCTATTTGCAACATTCAAAAAACGAAAATGTTCTTAAAACGATGTAGTGTAGAAGCGTAAGTAAAATGTAAAAGTAAAGATGTATTCAATGGATATTGTTCTGATATCTATCTGTGCCCCTGTGAAAGTTGTCACTATTGATCACAGTTGACAGCAGTAAAGCATAGTCGAGTAGAAATACATAAAACATACACACTGATATTGTGTGATAGATTCTAAAGTACATAAAGTAATCATTTCCTTTTCATTTTGTGTTATGAAAAACAAAAATAAAGAGAATGAACAGGGATTAATAAAATAATCACTTAAATAAATTCCTTTAATCTTTATGCGCAACTTAATATTTTGAATACTCAGTTAAGTTGTCCCCTCTGTTCATGGTAGTGTCCAAATAAATAACTTAATTCAAGACATATCTACATGAAGAGAAGAACCAAAACCATGAGTACTACTTTTAATTTGTGACTTTGTTTTAATAGCAGATGTACTATATTGTTACCTTTTTGTGTTTTGAAGTTGTTGTATGTGTTTATAAATTTATTTCTATAGTTATATTTCTTTTTTTCTTTTTCAAGACATACACAACACATGTAAACACAGAAAAGGAAAAGAAGGACATGACCAGAAGGAGTATATAAAAACAGAAATACAAGGAGACAAATACAGCAGTTAAGCAAACAAACAATACATACAAACATACATCATACATACATACATGGATAGATAAAGCTAATCAATGAAGCATCATTAACTGGAATATAATAATTGTAGTAGTAATTGCAGTAGTAATAACAACAGTAATAATTTGGACAATAATATTTTTTAAAAAGCCGAATGAATTAACCCCATTCCACTTTCCATTGAGTCTTTCATCATTTCAATCAAAAGGAAAATAATCAATTCCAGTTCATTCTTGTCTCTACTACACCAATCACTCCTCTATTGCGTGCCTAGATATACATTTCAAAAGTGTCTTTATCAGAGTCTGGTGGGGTTAGCATCGTTGGACTGTGGAGCTTTTTGTGAGGATTTGAGAGTGCTTTGAAGCAGAGAGTGCAGGCTAAAAGCAGTGGCTGTGGGGGGAAAGGTCGGGCAACGAAACAATCCATAAAACCATTGGTCTATACAATGTTATTTCCAGGTAATACTTTCTCTTTCCGTGTCCAGTTCATCTTCATTCCCTCTTTGTTGGGTTACATCCATGTCCATCAAAGTCATCGGTGTTTCCTCTCCCTTCTTATCAACCATGTCCCCAGATCGTAGTTATAAACAGGTCTCCACGTTGTGCAATGGGCTGGCGGGGCGGCAGAGAGAAGCAGCTGGTAGTCTTGCATCTTTTGGGGTCAGATGATCTCCATTCTCAGCAGCAGCAGTGGCGTTGTTGTTGCAGTTGAGTGTAACGGGGAGGCTCTGCTGGCGGTAGGGGGCGGGGCGGGAGGCGGAGCGGTGGCGAGAGGGTGGCTGAGGGGGCTTGGCAAGGGGAGGAGCTTGACGAAGAGCCAGGCGAACGTTGTTGCAGTCTGAGCGCTCTGATTCTTCGGTTTCAATGTCTGTCTCGTCAATCAAGGGGATGTTGTGGACCGAGTCATTGATGAGAAATTCCGGGTGTGCCATGAAGTCGTGGATGGAGTTCTTGGATTCCGGCTTCTCAATGCCATCATAAAGTGGACTACGGAATGCTTTCACCACTTGGATCTATGTTGAGTTTGGTATAATAATGGTCATACAAGGGGGAAATGCGGAGCGGAAAAGGGAATAGATGGGACAAACAAGTGGAGAGAGATTTAGCATTTAAAAAGCGTCACAGTGGCAGATTTATCTGACTAAACTTACCTGAAAAAGTTGTTATGAAAAGATACAACTTTTGATTCTTCTGAAAATTCCAATTAATGTTAATTAAATTCTTAGTCAAAAGTTTTATTGTTGTAGGTTTGCCTGGGTGTGGGCAGGCATGCTTCTTTCTGTCCATTGAGGTAATTCCTAGATATTATTTTTGTCCATTTAGGGCAGGGTTTCCCAAACTAGCCCCCCCCCCCCTCTCCCCCAGGACCGAGTGTGGGAAACCCTGATTTAGGGGACCACTTTTGTTCAGGAGCATGCCCAGAGGCAACATTTCTGTATAGTCTCTTTCAAGGCAATCAATTACCTATGAATTGAAATGCCTCACTGACCGGATTAAGCCTACTGTATTTGTACAATATGTACATGTCCGATTGGGAACACTCTGTAACTTTAAAGCAATTTAGGGGAAGTAAAACAAATGAAAAGGTAACTTAAATAATGAAAAATCAAAGTTGCTGTTGTCAGTTCAATATAAGACATTTTAAATGTATCAAATACTCATTGATGGATGTACAACATTGTCTGACACACTCACACACACACGCGCACACACATATAGAAACCTTTTTGTACAGAGCTATAAAACGTACATACGGGACAGGTGAAACAACTAGAACACAGAGCATGGGATTGAGACCAGTTTGCAAACCAAACAACAACTGACATGCTGACAGGCTGATCATGTGAGAGCCTCATTTACTGCCATGCTGTAAAAAAACAAACACATTCAATGTGGTCGTGCATGAGATTGTCTTGATGCAGAAGAAAATGCTTATGGGCGCAGTTGGATGAGCTACTGTATCTACTGACTGTTGTAATGTCCAATGAGCCATAATGCTGCTTGCTACCATTAAAGCAAAGGGAAAATCATCCACAATACAGACCAGCCACAGTAATAACAGTGTATGTAAAGTAATCAGTTCAACTTTTTAAAATAATTATTGTAAGTGAATTGTACCTTTCTATTGAATATCTTGAACATGTACTTTGTATGTTGTTTTGGGTATATTTCAAGTCGGGTGTTTTAGATTTAAGGACATTAATACAGTCAACCAGATCGGTACAAACATGTCAATATAGTAGACAATGGTTGTATTTCATAAGGCACAATAGTCACCACACTGGAATTGCAAGTGTTGTACAACAAACCATTACCTCCAATGTCAGAACAAATGTATCAAAACTTTTCCTCATAGTCACATAATAAGCATGTGAAACATGTATGATATACCACCAGTTTTTCTGTGTTACACTCTTAGAAAAAAATGTGCTATCTACAACCTAAAAGGGTTCTTTGGCTGTCCTCATAGGAGAACCCTTTGAATAACCCATTTTGGTTCCAGGTAGAACCCTTTTAGTTCCAAGTAGAACCCTTTCCACGGAGGGCTCTACAAGGAACCGAAAAGAGTTTGACCTGGAACCAAAAAGGGTTCTCCTATGGGGACAGCCAAAGAACTCTTTTGGAACCCTTGTTTCTAAGAGTGTACCCCTGTCCCTGTACAAAAATAATAACAAATGATGGGTTATTCATCCACTCAAAGTCAGGACCCATTGACACAGAACTCAACATAGGTCTTAAAGGCATTATGGTGAAGTTGACTTTAATATTGTTAATGAGGAAAACATAAATAAGGTGTTCCTGCAATTACTATGACTGGTCCTAAATTGTAAAGAGATGTGCATATTGTGAAGTATAATCAAATCATAATAATACATTCATTCCCACAGAGAATTTGATGTAAAGCAAATAAGTATGTGAACATGAATGCAATCATATTACGTTGCGATGGACACTTCGGGCTGAATCTTAACTTGATACACTACATGACCAAAAGTATGTGGACACCTGCTCGTCGAACATCTCATTCCAAAATCATGGGCATTAATATGGAGTTGGCGCCCCTTTGCTACTATAACAGCCTCCACTCTTCTGGGAAAGCTTTCCATTAGATGTTGGAACATTGCTGCGGTGACTTGCTTCCATTCAGCCATAAGAGCATCAGTGAGGTCGAGCACTGATGTTGGGCGATTAAGTCTGGCTTGCAGTCCAATTCATCCCAAAGGTGTTCGATGGGGTTGAGGTTAGGGCTCTGTGCAGGCCAGTAAAGCTCTTCCACACCGATCTCAACAAACTATTTCTGTATGGACCTCGCTTTGGGCACGGGGGCATTGTCATGCTGAAACAGGAAAGAGCCTTCCCCGAACTGTTGCCTCAAAGTTGAAAGCACAGAATCATCTAGAATGTCATTGTATGCTGTAGTGTTAAGATTTCCCTTCACGAGAACTAAGGGGCCTAGCCTGAACCATGAAAAACAGCCCAGACCATCATACCTCCTTCACCAAACTTTACAGCTGGTACTATGCATTGGGGCGGGTAACATTCTCCTGGCATTCGCCAAACACAAATTAGTCCATCGGACTGACAGATGGTGAAGGCGTGATTCATCATTCCAGAGAACTTGTTTCTAGTGCTCCAGAGTCCAATGGCAGCAAGCTTTACACCACTCCAGCCGACGCTTGGCATTGCGCGTGATGATCTTAGGCTTGTGTGCGGCTGCTCGGCCATGGAAACCCATTTTATGAAGCTCCCGATGAACAGTTCTTGTGCTGAAGTTGCTTCCAGAGGCAGTTTGGAACTCGATACTGAGTATTTCAACCAAGGACAGACAATTTTTATGCGCTACGCGCTTCAGCACTTGGTTCGCGTGGCCTACCATTTCACGGCTTAGCCGTTGTTGCTCCTAGACATTTCCACTTCACAATAACAGCACTTACAGTTGACCTGGGCAGCTCCAGCAGGGCATAAATGTGACGAACTGACTTGCTGGAACGGTGACATCCTATGACGGTGCTACGTTGAATGTCACTGAGCTCTTCATTAAGGCCATTCTACTGCC
This sequence comes from Salvelinus namaycush, assembly GCF_016432855.1. Classification (NCBI taxonomy): domain Eukaryota; kingdom Metazoa; phylum Chordata; class Actinopteri; order Salmoniformes; family Salmonidae; genus Salvelinus; species Salvelinus namaycush. The sequence goes on from NC_052322.1 coordinate 26,334,815, forward strand.
AATGTTTGACTATGGAGATTGCATGGCTGTGTGCTTGCTGTTATACACCTGTCAGCAACGGGTGTGGCTGAAATAGCCGAATCCACTAATTTGAAGGGGTGTCCATGTAACAGTATAACTTTATGGCGTCCCCTCGCCCCGACTCGGGCGCGAACCAGGGACCCTCTGCACACATCAACAACGGTCGCCCACGAAGCATCGTTACCCATCGCTCCACAAAGGCCGTGGCCCTTGCAGAGCAAGGGGAACCACTACTTCTAGGTTTCAGAGCAAGTGACGTAACTGATTGAAACGCTATTAGCGCGGCGTACCCGCTAACTAGCTAGCCATTTCACATCCGTCACATACACATATTTTTGTATATATAGTGTACATGCAAGTAACCCTTGTTTAAATCATACGCTGATTTAAAAAGAGGGATTCTCGCGAAAGTCAGAGTTATGGATGAGCATTAGGAATTCTGTTTGCTCAGTGTACTGTACTTCAGCATGCACAAACAATACGATTTGTTTGTTTATTCCCCCAGCAAGCATAGCCATAAAAAAAAAACATTTCTTCAGCAAGCACATCCAAAAAGACCAACTTTTGTAGCAAGCACAACCAAAAAATACCCATTCTACCTCTGAAAATGACCACAAAGATCTTGGACAAGAAGCGACATTACCCAATAACCATGTTGTGATGAGGGAGTGAGGCAACACAGAGACAATGTTAAGGTTGACTTGTGCTAATTCTTTTTCTCTCTCTCTAAGAGCTGTTTGTTTCCATTAAGTAAATTATTTAGAAAAACACATAATTCTTAGGTACCCTCTGAATTAATGTCCCCTTGCGGAAGTTGTAAACTTTCGAGTATAGGTCCCACAATGGTCAATACCAAACAGCTGTTGAAAATGAAATATTATTCAAGTCAATGTATTCACTTGGTTTCTTTTAAATGGGCCACCTAACTTTGAGAAGAAAATGAGAATGCCTGTTTTTTTGCGTTGGAGGTTGAATCCCATGGACGCTCCAGACGTATTGAATGACACTAGACAAAGGAAGAGAGGATGTTGGAGGGGAGGACAGACAGGTATTAATGATAGTCAAGGTTGGGCTCAATTAATTTCCACTCGGTCAATTCAGGGAACAAAGAGGAAATTAAATTCATGAATTGGTAAAACAATTCTCAGTGAAGATAATGAACCATCCATCAATGTACATCAATGTACATTCCATTCCTGAATTGAATTCAGTTGAAATGATCCCAACCCTGACACAACATTTAGGATTTTCTTCACGAGTCCTTTTTCTAAACCAAGACATTCAGCTAGTGATCAGATTAATATGAGTGTGATTCATAGTCTTCATAAAGCCATGAGAAACATAGGACAGGTGAGTGTGATTCATAGTCTTCATAAAGCCATGAGAAACATAGGACAGGTGAGTGTGATTCATAGTCTTCATAAAGCCATGAAAAACATAGGACAGGTGAGTGTGATTCATAGTCTTCATAAAGCCATGAAAAACATAGGACAGGTGAGTGTGATTCATAGTCTTCATAAAGCCATGAGAAACATAGGACAGGTGAGTGTGATTCATAGTCTTCATAAAGCCATTAAAAACATAGGACAGGTGAGTGTGATTCATAGTCTTCATAAAGCCATGAGAAACATAGGACAGGTGAGTGTGATTCATAGTCTTCATAAAGCCATTAAAAACATAGGACAGGTGAGTGTGATTCATAGTCTTCATAAAGCCATGAAAAACATAGGACAGGTGAGTGATTCATAGTCTTCATAAAGCCAAGAAAAACATAGGACAGGTGTGTGTGATTCATAGTCTTCATAAAGCCATGAAAAACATAGGACAGGTGAGTGTGATTCATAGTCTTCATAAAGCCATGAAAAACATAGGACAGGTGAGTGTGATTCATAGTCTTCATAAAGCCATGAAAAACATAGGACAGGTGAGTGTGATTCATAGTCTTCATAAAGCCATGAAAAACATAGGACAGGTGAGTGTGATTCATAGTCTTCATAAAGCCATGAAAAACATAGGACAGGTGAGTGTGATTCATAGTCTTCATAAAGCCATGAAAAACATAGGACAGGTGAGTGTGATTCATAGTCTTCATAAAGCCATGAGAAACATAGGACAGGTGTAAAAAACATAGAAACAGAAACATAGGACAAGGAAAACAGACATTGTGGTAATAAACATATAGATCAGACTCCTAATTTGGGAAGTGTGTTTGGAGTGTTGCACACGTATGGATCTCAAGTTAGGATTCAGCCCATAGAGAGCTACCTATGATCACTGAACTGACAACCACACCGTCCGGAAAGTAAAGAACATTAAGGGGAAATGATAAGTACCTATAAAGCTGAAGAGCAAAATAATATGTAAAAGACATTGCTTGGATCAACGCAAATTCCTTCTATAGTTAGAGTTCCTACATTCAGATATCTACTAATCTTCCTTATAGACAAGGTAATCTGGAGCTGTTTATAAATTAGATTCATAAATAAAGAAGTCCTTAAAGGAAATGATGAGGCAAAATGCACAACACTTGAGGGACTGTTTTTTAAAAATGTGGGTTGGTTGGATGAATGCATGGATATTGCATTATACCAATTACACCACATACATCCAAATTAACCTCCTGCAAAGTCGACAGATCAAAGGAAAGAAAAACAGCCAGATCACACCTTTTACACCGAAATACAATCTAGTCTGATGTGTAATCCTGTCTCTTGCATGGTTTACACCTTGTGCTAACATGTGGGTCTTGTGATCTGATCAATACGATCCAATCACTATCTGATCAATGTTTGTCGTGTCTATACATGGTGTAAAAATGTGTCTCTTATCCGTCAACTGTGTCCACAATTTGACCAGATTTCCTGGTGCCTCCCTGTATGCTAATTATTTGACAGTCATTCTTTCACAATAATATTAATTAATACATTTTTTAAGATGTCTACTGATGCTATAAGTCAATGGTGCTAGCGGTCAATGATTTTAGTGGCCGATATAATGATGATTTAAATGGTTTGACCTTCCAGATCTGTTTACACTTGATTGATATCCAGATACAATGGGTCCTTGACTACCACCAGAGGTGGTCAGGAAGATCTAATCACAATCAAATCACAATTAGTCTTTTAATCATCTACACCTGACAAAAACACACAAAAAAGTAGGCCTATGTTAGGAAATAGAAAGGAAATAAAAATGTCTTCCTTCATGAGATGCAGAACCTACAACAAGAGAACAAAAGAAACCAAGTAAAATGAGGGTAGTTATTTGTACAAAGCAACACTGCAGATCCTTATTTGGCAGTCTGATCAGACCTAGGGACAGAGAAATTGTTTTATTGGTAAGGTGACCAAAACCGGATGTCTCAGAAATGTCACTGTTGCAGGTTATACTCGAAGGTTTACAACTTTCCAGAAGCGCACACACTGGAAAATAAATGTAACTATTTTTCTTTTGTGTGTCCCTTTTTACCTTGGTTTGTCATCTCAGAAATTGGCATGGCTGCGTCATTGTAATGCTCTGAATAAAATGTCGATCTCATTGAAAATAAGGAGCATACAGACAGTCTTCTCCAGGCAGTTTGAAACACAATTGATCACAGACTGTGTCGAGCCAAACAAAGCAGCAAGATAAAGAAATAGATTACGGCCAGCATTAAATCAGATTAAGGGTAACCCGTGTTAGCCGACAAACGCATGGCTCTTGTTCAGGCGGTGTTGGAGGTATAACTGGGGTATGAGCTGTCAAATTAGTGAGCTGCTGCTCTTGTGGTCATTGTCAAAAACCACCCCTTCTTTCCCTACCGCATTAGTAGTTCAAAACGGTGATTTAATGTGTAGACTATATCAATGATAAAAAGAATGACACTCAAATGTAAAATCATTCAACGAAATTCATAGCCCACGTTACACATAAAGAATATAATTGATTTTTGTTATATATATTTTTTTATGTGTTCATTAAATACTGCTTGCCAGCTAATGATCATGTTTGAAGAAGTGAAGTAGTCTATACTGAATTAAGAAGACAAACGAGTATGCAGCCTGACACTCGAATAAGAGTCATGCGGTTGTCGGCTAGCACGGTTCTGATTGAATCCTGGACTAAGATCATGAGGTAGTAGTGAAAAGGATGTAAAGAAATATTAAATTAACAACTAATACAACAACAAAAGTCAAATAAAAAGGTCAGTGGGTCAGGCGCCTCAGTGTTGGCTCCCCCACTCCCCAACACACAAACACGCACATAGACAAACACACGTATCGTTGATGCTTAATTGCATTTCTGGGCAGGCAAAGGTGCATTTCAACATGCTCATTTTGATGATGGTGAGTGGACTGTTTTTTGTTGTGTGCCGTTAATGGATGGCAGAAACTCACTCCCAGGCGCACCAGTTGCATTGGCAGTGGAGAGAACTACGTGAGTGGGAGTAGAAATATTGGTTACGTCATGGAGTTGGCTGAGAACTGAGGAGCGACGTCGCGCAGCACCCTGAAAGGAACCACTTCTCTTGAAGGTACTCACTACCTCCATCTGTTGGAGAAGAGAGAGAGGATATTAAAGAGAGGACATGACAGTCGTGCAGTAACTCATGTCAGTTGGTAGGGGGCCCTGTGATGCATATTGGAGGGAACCAGCACGCAGAATGAATCACGTTTAAAGGGATGGTATAGTAGAACGTTTTGTAGAGGTCATGTTCCACTATGGAGGTATCAAAAGCATGTATTAGATACAAAAAGGCATTTTAATAGACAATCCTAATCCAATTTAGAACTCTGTTTTTAATCAATGATGTTGCCCTCAAAATATGGACTGGTAATGTTTTTCTATGTCTCATCTAGATGTTGGTGTGTGTACAAGAAAGACAACAATTACAACTCTTGTAAAATATTTTGTATACTTGTTTTTAGGATTGATTAACAATGAACAAAGGATACATCAAAAATAATGACAGAATCTGTAATAATAGCAATGACATGAGGAAGAAGGAGAAAAAGTATTATAGTGAGAAATCTGAACATGCAATGGAATCAAAATTACTCTTATAGGTTACAACAATATAAATAATTATGTTTGTCCTATCGATAAATACAGTGCCTTCAGTAAGTATTCACACCCCTTGAAACTTTGTAACGTAACACATTTAGTTGTGTTACAAAGTGGGATTAAAATGGATTTAATTGTAATGTTTTGTCATCAATCTACACAAAATACTCTGTAATGTTAAAAGTGGAAGAAAAATGTGAACATTTATACAAAATAAAACACTGAGTCAATACATGTTAGAAACAACTTTGGCAGCGATTACAGCTGTGAGTCTTTTTGGGTAAGTCTTCAAGAGCATTGTACACCGGGATTGTACAATATTTGCCCATTATTCCTTTCCAAATTCTCCAAGCTCTCTTAAGTTGGCTGTTGATAACTGCTAGACAGACATTTTCAAGTCTTGCCATAGATTTTCAAGCCGATTTAAGTCAAAACTGTGACTTGGCCACTCAGGAACATTCAATGCCATCTTGGTTAGCAAGTCTTTTGGTTAGATTTGGCCTTGGGATTTAGGTTATTGTCCTGCTGAAAGGTGAATTTGTCTCCCAGTGTCCATTGGAAAGCAGACTGAACCAGGTTTTCCTATAGGATTTTGCCTGTGCTTAGCTGTATTCTATTTTTGTTTTCAGGACAAAAAGTTTATTTCTTTGCCACATTTACTTAAGTGTCTTGTTGCAAACAGGATGCATGTTTTGGAATATTTTGATTCTGTACAGGCTTCCTTCTTTTCCCTCTGTCAATTAGGTTAATATTGTGGCGTAACTACAATGTTGTTGATCCATCCTCAGTTTTCTCATATCACAAACCATTAAAATCTGTAACCGTTTTTAAATCCCCACTGGCCTTATGGTGAAATTTCTGAGCGGTTTTCTTCCTCTCCGGCAACTGGAAGGAAGGTTAGGAATGATGCCTGTATCTTTGTAGTGACTGGGTGCCCTTCTTTGCAAGGCATTGGAAAACCTCCCTAGTCTTTGTGGTTGAATCTGTTCTTGAAAAACCATTACTTGATTGAGGGACCTTACAGATAATTGTACAGTATGTGTGGGTTACAGAACTGGGGGTAGTCATAAAAAATCACGTTAACCACTATTATTGAACATAATTGAGTCCATGCAACTTATGTGATTTGTTAAGTACAATGTTACTGTTGAATTTATTTAGGCTTCCATAACAAAGGGGTTGAATACTTATTGACTCAAGATATTTCAGCTTTTCATTTTTAATTAATACAAAAAAATCTATAAAACCAAAATTCCACTTTGACATTATGGGGTATTGTGTGTAGGGCAGATCCACAAAATTCAAGCTGTAACACAACAAAATGTGGAAAAAGTAAAGGGGTGTGAATATTTTCTGAAGGCTCTGTATAGGAAAACGTCTTTGGTATCTGACAGAATGATCCAAACCCATTGTATTTTAAATAAGATTGCATAAAATATAACTTTTTTGAATGAGAATATTATGTGCATGTTTTACTCTGTTCACATCACTGGTTCATATCATATAAAAAAACAAGGAATTAATTGTGGTGAAATGAATTAAGGCATCAAAAGGTGAATAAAGAGAGACACAAATCAACAGAGATGAGTCGAGCAAGCAAAAAAAGACTCCTCTTCATAGGACAGTACAGTACATACTACAGTACAGCCCTTGTTGGAGAAAGACAAGGGACAGGGAATTGTGGAGCCCAATGCACTGTACCTGAGTTTGAATGCGATTGAGGCCCCTGAACCAGAGGATCTGCCCTCGACGCAGCTCCCTCTCGGCATGGTCAATCTCTTGCTCATCATCTGCCATGTCATCATCAATCATCTCCTCCTTACCGAGCGCATGACCCGCCTCCTTCAGACAGGGCAGGCGGCTGGTGGGTACCGTGGTGATGAGCTGTTTGGGTCAGGGTCAGTGTTAGTTGACAAGGAGAAGAACACAACTTGTAAAACAAAGGGTTTCGGTCTGGTGGGTCTTACATGCTGACCAGACGTCTGCGTGCGCCATCGTGCGCATGTTGATTTTGTCCACCCACACCAGACACGATCAGGACACGCAGGTTGAATTATCAAAACGAACTCTGAACCAACTATATTAATTTGGAGACAGGTTGAAAAGCATTAAACATTTATGGCAATTTAGCTAGCTAGCTTGCTTTTGCTAGCTAATTTGTCCTCGGATATAAACATTGGGTTGTTATTTTACCTGAAATGCACAAGGTCCTCTACACCGACAATTAATCCACAGAAAAAAGGGTAAACAGAGTTTGTTTCTAGTAATCTCTCCTCCTTCAGGCTTCTTCTTCTTTGGACTTTATATGGCGGTTGGCAACCAAATTTAAGGTGCATTATCACTACCAACTGGACTGGAGTGGGAACCTCAGTTCATCTTTCAATCACCCACATGGGTATAGGCTCCTAAAAACCAATTAGGAGATGGGAGAGGCAGGACTTGCGTGTCCTGATCGCGTCTGGTGTGGGTGGACAAAATCAACATGCGTGCAGTCTGGTCAGCATGTTAAGCAGTCCTTCCTGTGTAAAAGCCAACTAAAGACTAGGTTATGGATATGTGGGTTTGTCTATGTCAAATACCTTAATTGGTTCTTGACACAAAACCACTGTAGAACCACAGTTTGAGTAACACATTTACACATTAACTCCAGCATAAGTACCTGTCCCCACAGCAGCTCTCCTACTCCCACGAGCAGACACCACAGCCACTGCTCCACATTGAGTGGTGTGCAGCTGAAAGGTTTCCCCCCAAACTGCACAATCACAAACTGTACAGAACAAGACACAGGATGAGAGAGATTTGATCACAAAAAGTGGTTGCCATTGGTTAGCACAACATATCCTGTGAGACAATAATTAAGTAGGAATGATTATTAGGTACAGTATATGACATGGTTGAATAACATTACTAGTGTTGCTATAATGTAAAGCAAGGATGGGCAACTGGCGGCTTGTGGGCCGCATGCTCCTCTTTTGAAAGCCCTCGGAACTCATGCGGGGTCTGAATTTACTGTTGCGAGTTAGAATAGCAGAGGGGTATGGATGTGGGTACGTAGACCTGTGAGCAACTACAGCCCCTCATGATGAGTTTTATATTTTTTGTGGTCCTCACCCCCATCAAAGTTGCCCACCCCTGAACGTATAAGAAGGAAACGCTTATGGTCCTCTTACCTGCATTAAAAAAGTCCCCAGCACAATACTGCAGAAAATAGGGTTGTGGAATATGCCGTCAAAAACGTTCCTTTCACCGTGGATCTTACGGGCATTGATCTCGTTGAACAGTTGCATGAGCACAAAGGTGTTGAAGATGATAGTGTAGTGCTCGGAGGGAGGAGAGTGCAGAGGGGCATTGCGTCCACTATCAATGTTGAAGATCTTCTCTCCTGAGATGGAGAGGAACACAAAAAAGATAAGCGGACAATAGTCACATGTAGTTAAAGATATACTTCCTACTTCCAAGCAAAGGCATACTAAATGATCATGTAAAACGCTACAAGCTAAACCTTTTTGTCCCTCACTAATGCCTTTTCTTACACCCTCCCTTCCTCTTCCCCCACCTCCAGTCTCTGTCCCTCCTCCCATCTCCAGTCTCCGTCCCGCCTCCCATCTCCAGTTTCCATCCCTCCTCCCATCTCCAGCCTCCGTCCCTCCTCCCATCTCGTCTCCATTCCGCCTCCCATCTCCAGTCTCCATCCCTCCTCCCATCTCCAGTCTCCGTCCCTCCTCCCATCTCCAGTCTCCATCCCTCCTCCCATCTCCAGTCTCCGTCCCTCCTCCCATCTCCAGTCTCCGTCCCTCCTTCCATCTCCAGTCTCCGTCCCTCCTCCCATTTCCAGCCTCCGTCCCTCCTCCCATCTCCAGTCTCAGTCCCTCCCATCTCAAATCTCCGTCCCTCCTCCCATCTCCAGTCTCAGTCCCTCCCATCTCCAATCTCCGTCCCTCCGTCCTTCCTCCCATCTCCAGTCTCCGTCCCTCCGCCCATCTCCAGTCTCCGTCACTCCTCCCATCTCCAATCTCCGTCCTTCCTCCCATCTCCAGTCTCCGTTCCTCCTCCCATCTCCAGCCTCCGTCCCTCCTCCCATCTCCAGTCTCATCCCTCATCCCTCCTCCCATCTTCAGTCTCCGTCTCTCCTCCCATCTCCAGCCTCCGTCCCTCTTCCCATCTCCAGCCTCCGTCCCTCCTCCTATCTCAAGTCTCCGTCCCTCCTTCCATCACCAGTCTCATCCCTCATCCCTCCTCCCATCTTCAGTCTCCGTCCCTCCTCCCATCTCCAGCCTCCGTCCCTCCTCCCATCTCCAGCCTCCGTCCCTCCTCTCATCTCCAACCTCCGTCCCTCCCCCCATCTCCAGTCTCCGTCCCTCGTCTCATCTCCAGTCTCCGTCCCTCCTCCCATCTCCAGCCTCCGTCTCTCCCATCTCCAATCTCCGTCCCTCCTCCCATCTCCAGTCTCTGTCCTTTCTCCCATCTCCAGTCTCCGTCCCTCCTCCCATCTCCAGTCTCCGTCCCTCCTCCCATCTCCAGTCTCTGTCCCTCCTTCCATCTCACGTCTCACCCCTCATCCCTCCTCCCATCTCCAGCCTCTGTCCCTCCTCCCATCTCCAGTCTCCGTCCCTCCTCCCATCTCCAGTCTCCGTCCCTCCTCCCATCTCCAGTCTCCGTCCCTCCTCCCATCTCCAGTCTACGTCCCTCCTCCCATCTCCAGTTTCCGTCCCTCCTCCCATCTCCAGCCTCTGTCCCTCCTCCCATCTCCAGTCTCTGTCCCTCCTCCCATCTCCGTCAATTCTCCCATCTCCAGTCTCTGTCCTTTCTCCCATCACCAGTCTCCGTCCCTCCTCCCATCTCCAGTCTCCGTCCCTCCTCCCATCTCCAGTCTCCGTCCCTCCTCCCATCTCCAGTCTCTGTCCCTCCCTCCCATCTCCAGTCTCCGTCCCTCCTCCCATCTCCAGCCTCCGTCCCTCCTCCCATCTCCAGCCTCCGTCCCTCCTCCCATCTCCAGCCTCCGTCCCTCCTCCCATCTCCAGCCTCCGTCCCTCCTCCCATCTCCAGCCTCCGTCCCTCCTCCCATCTCGTCTCCATTCCGCCTCCCATCTCCAGTGTCCATCCCTCTTCCCATCGCCAGTCTCCGTCCCTCCTCCCATCTCCAATCTCCGTCCCTCCTCCAATCTCCAGTCTCCGTCCCTCCTCCCATCTCCAGTCTCCGTCCCTCCTTCCATCTCCAGTCTCCGTCCCTCCTCCCATCTCCAGCCTCCGTCCCTCCTCCCATCTCCAGTCTCCGTCCCTCGTCCCATCTCCAGTCTCCGTCCCTTCTCCCATCTCCAGCCTCCGTCTCTCCCATCTCCAATCTCCGTCCCTCCTCCCATCTCCAGTCTCTGTCCTTTCTCCCATCACCAGTCTCCGTCCCTCCTCCCATCTCCAGTCTCCGTCCCTCCTCCCATCTCCAGTCTCCGTCCCTCCTTCCATCTCCAGTCTCATCCCTCATCCCTCCTCCCATCTCCAGCCTCTGTCCCTCCTCCCATCTCCAGCCTCTGTCCCTCCTCCCATCTCCAGTCTCCGTCCCTCCTTCCATCTCCAGTCTCATCCCTCATCCCTCCTCCAATCTCCAGTCTCCGTCCCTCCTGCCATCTCCAATCTCTGCCCCTCCTCCCTTCTCCAGTCTCCGTCTTTCCTCCCATCTATAGCCTCCGTCCCTCCTCCCATCTCCAGTCTCCATCCCTCCTCCCATCTCCAGTCTCCGTATCTCCTCCCATCTCCAATCTCCGTCCCTCCTCCCATCTCAAGTCTCCGTCACTCCTCCCATCTCCAGTCTCCGTCCCTCCGCCCATCTCCAGTCTCCGTCCCTCCTCCCATCTCCAGTCTCCGTCTCTCCTCGCATCTCCAGCCTCCGTCCCTCCTCCCATCTCCAGTCTCTGTCCTTCCTCCCAGCTCCAGACTCCGTCCCTCCTCCCATCTCCAGGCTCATCCCTCATGCCTCCTCCCATCTTCAGTCTCCGTCTCTCCTCGCATCTCCAGCCTCAGTCCCTCCTCCCATCTCCAGCCTCCGTCCCTCCTCCTATCTCAAGTCTCCGTCCCTCCTTCCATCTCCAGTCTCATCCCTCATCCCATCTTCAGTCTCCGTCCCTCCTTCCATCTCCAGGCTCATCCCTCATCCCTCCTCCCATCTTCAGTCTCCGTCCCTCCTCCCATCTCCAGTTTCCGTCCCCTTCCCATCTCCAGCCTCCGTCCATCCTCCCATCTCCAGTCTCCGTCCCTCCCATCTCCAATCTCCGTCATTTCTCCCATCTCCAGTCTCTGTCCCTCCTCCCATCTCCAGTCTCCGTCCCTCCTCCCATCTCCAGTCTCCGTTCCTCTTTCCATCTCCAGTCTCATCCCTCATCCCATCTTCAGTCTCCATCCCTCCTTCCATCTCCAGCCTCCGTTACTCCTCCCATCTCCAGCCTCCGTCCCTCCTCCCATCTCCAGTCTCCGTCCCTCCTCCCATCTCGTCTCCGTCCCTCCTCCCATCTCCAGTCTCCGTCCCTCCTCCCTTCTCCAGTCCCCGTCCCTCCTCCCATCTCCAGTCTCCGTCTTTCTTTTCATCTCTAGTCTCCGTCCCTCCTCCCATCTCCAGTCTCCGTCCCTCCTCCCATCTCCAGCCTCCGTCCCTCCTTCCATCTCCAACCTCCGTCCCTACACCCATCTCCAGCCTCTGTCTCTCCTCCCATCTCCAATCTCATCCCTCATCCCTCCTCCATTCTCCAGCCTCCGTCCCTCCTCCCATCTCCAGTCTCTGTCCCTCCTCCCATCTCCAGTCTCCGTCCCTCCTCCCATCTCCAGTCTCCGTTCCTCTTTCCATCTCCAGTCTCATCCCTCATCCCATCTTCAGTCTCCATCCCTCCTTCCATCTCCAGCCTCCGTTACTCCTCCCATCTCCAGCCTCCGCCCCTCCTCCCATCTCCAGTCTCCGTCCCTCCTCCCATCTCGTCTCCGTCCCTCCTCCCATCTCCAGTCTCCGTCCCTCCTCCCTTCTCCAGTCCCCGTCCCTCCTCCCATCTCCAGTCTCCGTCTTTCTTTTCATCTCTAGTCTCCGTCCCTCCTCCCATCTCCAGTCTCCGTCCCTCCTCCCATCTCCAGCCTCCGTCCCTCCTTCCATCTCCAACCTCCGTCCCTACACCCATCTCCAGCCTCTGTCTCTCCTCCTATCTCCAATCTCATCCCTCATCCCTCCTCCATTCTCCAGCCTCCGTCCCTCCTCCCATCTCCAGCCTCCGTCCCTCCCATCTCCAATCTCCGTCCCTCCTCCCATCTCCAGTCTCCGTGTCTCTTCCCATCTCCGGTCTCCGTCCCTCCACTTCTACAATCTCCGTCCCTCCTCCCATCTCCAGTCTCTGTCCTTTCTCCCATCTCCAGTCTCCGTCCCTCCTCCAATCTCCAGTCTCCATCCCTCCTCCAGTCTCCGTCCCTCCTTCCATCTCCAATCTCATCCCTCATTCCTCCTCCCATCTCCAGTCTCCGTCCCTCCACTTCTACAATCTCCATCCCTCCTCCCATCTCCAGTCTCTGTCCTTTCTCTCATCTCCAATCTCCGTCCCTCCTCCCATCTCCAGTCTCCATCCCTCCTCCCATCTCCAGTCTCCGTCCCTCCTTCCATCTCCAATCTCATCCCTCATTCCTCCTCCCATCTCCGGTCTCCGTCTCTCCTCCCATCTCCTGCCTCTGTCCGTCCTCCCATCTCCAGCCTCTGTCCCTCCTCCCATCTCCAGTCTCCGTCCCTCCTCCCATCTCCTTTCTCCGTCTCTCCTCCCATCTCCAGTCTCCTACCCTCCTCCAATCTCCAGTCTCCATCCCTCCTCCGATCTCCAGCCTCTGTCCCTCCTCCCATCTCCAGTCTCCGTCCCTCCCATCTCCAATCTCCGTCATTTCTCCCATCTCCAGTCTCTGTCTCCCTCCCACCTCCAGTCTCCATCCCTCCTCCCATCTCCAGTCTCCATCCCTCCTCCCATCTCCAGTCTCCGTCCCTCCTCCCATCTCCAGTTTCCGTCCGTCCCTCCTTCCATCTCCAGTCTCATCCCTCATCCCTCCTCCCATCTTCAGTCTCCGTCCCTCCTCCCATCTCCAGCCTCCATCCCTCCTCCCATCTCTAGCTTCCTTCCCTCCTTCCATCTCCAGTCTCCGTCCCTCCTCCCATCTCGTCTCCGTCCCTCTTCCCATCTCCAGTCTCCGTCCCTCCTCCCATCTCCAGTCCCCGTCCCTCCTCCCATCTCCAGTCTCCGTCTCTCCTCCCATCTCCAGTCTCATCCCTCCTCCCATCTCCAGTCTCCGTCCCTCCTCCCATCTCCAATCAACGTCCCTCCTCCCATCTCCAGTCTCCGTCCCTCCTCCCATCTCCAGTCTCCGTCCCTCCTTCCATCTCCAGTCTCCGTCCCTCCTCCCATTTCCAGCCTCCGTCCCTCCTCCCATCTCCAGTCTCCGTCCCTCATCCCATCTCCAGTCTCCGTCCCTCCTCCCATCTCCAGTCTCCGTCCCTCTTCCCATCTCCAGTCTCCGTCCCTCCTTCCATCTCCAGTCTCATCCCTCATCCCTCCTCCCATCTCCAGCCTCTGTCCCTCCTCCCATCTCCAGCCTCCGTCCCTACTCCCATCTCCAGTCTCCGTCCCTCCTCCCATCTCCAGTCTCCGTCCATCCTCCCATCTCCAGTCTCCGTCCCTCCTCCCATCTCCGTCAATTCTCCCATCTCCAGTCTCTATCCCTCCTCCCATCTCCAGTCTCCGTCTCTCCTCTCATCTCCAGTCTCCGTCCCTCCTTCCATCTCCAGTCTCATCCCTCATCCCTCCTCCCATCTCCAGTCTCCGTCCCTCCTCCCATCTCCAATCTCCGTCCCTCCTCCCATCTCCAGTCTCCGTCCCTCCTCCCATCTCCAGTCTCTGTCCCTCCTCCCTTCTCCAGTCTCCGTCCCTCCTCCCATCTCCAGTCTCCATCCCTCCTCCATATCTCCAGTCTCCGTCCCTCCTCCCATATGCAATCTCCGTCCCTCCTCCCATCTCAAGTCTCTGTCCCTCCTCCCATCTCCAGTCTCCGTCCCTCCTCCCATTTCCAGCCTCCGTCCCTCCTCCCATCTCCAGTCTCCCACCCTCCCATCTCCAATCTCCGTCCCTCCTCCCATCTCCAGTCTCCGTCCCTCCTTCCATCTCCAGTCTCCGTACCTCCTCCCATCTCCAATCTCCGTCCTTCCTCCCATCTCCAGTCTCTGTCCTTCCTCCCATCTCCAGTCTCTGTCCTTCCTCCCATCTCCAGTCTCCGTCCCTCCTTCCATCTCCAGTCTCATCCCTCATGCCTCCTCCCATCTTCAGTCTCCGTCTCTCCTCGCATCTCCAGCCTCAGTTCCTCCTCCCATCTCCAGCCTTTGTCCCTCCTCCTATCTCAAGTCTCCGTCCCTCCTTCCATCTCCAGTCTCATCCCTCATCCCTCCTCCCATCTTCAGTCTCCGTCCCTCCTCCCATCTCCAATCAACGTCCCTCCTCCCATCTCCAGTCTCCGTCCCTCCTCCCATCTCCAGTCTCCGTCCCTCCTTCCATCTCCAGTCTCCGTCCCTCCTCCCATTTCCAGCCTCCGTCCCTCCTCCCATCTCCAGTCTCCGTCCCTCATCCCATCTCCAGTCTCCGTCCCTCCTCCCATCTCCAGTCTCCGTCCCTCTTCCCATCTCCAGTCTCCGTCCCTCCTTCCATCTCCAGTCTCATCCCTCATCCCTCCTCCCATCTCCAGCCTCTGTCCCTCCTCCCATCTCCAGCCTCCGTCCCTACTCCCATCTCCAGTCTCCGTCCCTCCTCCCATCTCCAGTCTCCGTCCATCCTCCCATCTCCAGTCTCCGTCCCTCCTCCCATCTCCGTCAATTCTCCCATCTCCAGTCTCTATCCCTCCTCCCATCTCCAGTCTCCGTCTCTCCTCTCATCTCCAGTCTCCGTCCCTCCTTCCATCTCCAGTCTCATCCCTCATCCCTCCTCCCATCTCCAGTCTCCGTCCCTCCTCCCATCTCCAATCTCCGTCCCTCCTCCCATCTCCAGTCTCCGTCCCTCCTCCCATCTCCAGTCTCTGTCCCTCCTCCCTTCTCCAGTCTCCGTCCCTCCTCCCATCTCCAGTCTCCATCCCTCCTCCCATCTCCAGTCTCCGTCCCTCCTCCCATCTCCAATCTCCGTCCCTCCTCCCATCTCCAGTCTCTGTCCTTCCTCCCATCTCCAGTCTCTGTCCTTCCTCCCATCTCCAGTCTCCGTCCCTCCTTCCATCTCCAGTCTCATCCCTCATGCCTCCTCCCATCTTCAGTCTCCGTCTCTCCTCGCATCTCCAGCCTCAGTTCCTCCTCCCATCTCCAGCATTTGTCCCTCCTCCTAACTCAAGTCTCCGTCCCTCCTTCCATCTCCAGTCTCATCCCTCATCCCTCCTCCCATCTTCAGTCTCCATCCCTCCTCCCTTCTCCAGTCCCCGTCCCTCCTCCCATCTCCAGTATCCGTCCCTCCTCCTATCTCAAGTCTCCGTCCCTCCTTCCATCTCCAGTCTCATCCCTCATCCCTCCTCCCATCTTCAGTCTCCGTCCCTCCTCCCTTCTCCAGTCCCCGTCCCTCCTCCCATCTCCAGTATCCGTCCCTCCTCCCATCTCCAGCCTCTGTCCCTCCTCCTATCTCAAGTCTCCGTCCCTCCTTCCATCTCCAGTCTCATCCCTCATCCCTCCTCCCATCTTCAGTCTCCGTCCCTCCTCCCTTCTCCAGTCCCCGTCCCTCCTCCCATCTCCAGTATCCGTCCCTCCTCCCATCTCCAGCCTCCGTCCCTCCTTCCATCTCCAACCTACGTCCCTACACCCATCTCCAGCCTCCGTCCCTCCTCCATTCTCCAGCCTCCGTCCCTCCTCCCATCTCCAGCCTCCCATCTCCAATCTCCGTCCCTCCTCCCATCTCCAGTCTCTGTCCCACCTCCCATCTCCAGTCTCCGTCCCTCCACTTCTACAATCTCCGTACCTCCTCCCATCTCCAGTCTCTGTCCTTTCTCCCATCTCCAGTCTCCGTCCCTCCTCCCATCTCCAGTCTCCGTCCCTCCTGCAATCTCCAGTTTCGGTCCCTCCTCCCATCTCCAGCCTCCGTCCCATCTCCAGTCTCCGTCCCTCCTCCCATCTCCGTCAATTCTCCCATCTCCAGTCTCTGTCCCTCCTCCCATCTCCAGTCTCCGTCTCTCCTCCCATCTCCAGTCTCCGTCCCTTCTTCCATCTCCAGTCTCATCCCTCATCCCTCCTCCCATCGCCAGTCTCCGTCCCTCCTCCCATCTCCAATCTCCGTCCCTCCTCCCATCTCCAGTCTCCGTCCCTCCTCCCATCTCCAGTCTCTGTCCCTCCTCCCTTCTCCAGTCTCCGTCCCTCCTCCCATCTATAGCCTCGGTCCCTCCTCCCATCTTCAGTCTCCGTTCCGCCTCCCATCTCCAATCTCCGTCCCTCCTCCCATCTCAAGTCTCTGTCCCTCCTCCCATCTCCAGTCTCCGTCCCTCCGTCCCTCCTCCCATTTCCAGCCTCCGTCCCTCCTCCCATCTCCAGTCTCCCACCCTCCCATCTCCAATCTCTGTCCATCCTTCCATCTCCAGTCTCCGTCCCTCCTCCCATCTCCAGCCTCCGTCCATCCTCCCATCTCCAGTCTCCGTCCCTCCCATCTCCAGTCTCCGTCCCTCCTCCCATCTCCAGTCTCCGTCCCTCCTTCCATCTCCAGTCTCCGTCCCTCCTCCCATCTCCAGTCTCCGTCCCTCCTTCCATCTCCAGTCTCATCCCTCATCCCTCCTCCCATCTTCAGTCTCCATCCCTCCTTCCATCTCCTGCTCCCGCCCTTCCTCCCATCTCCAGCCTCTGTCCCTCCTCCCATCTCCAGTCTCCGTCCCTCCCATCTCCAATCTCCGTAATTTCTCCCATCTCCAGTCTCTGTCCCTCCTCCCATCTCCAGTCTCCATCCCTCCTCCCATCTCCAGTCTCCATCCCTCCTCCCATCTCCAGTCTCCGTCCCTCCTCCCATCTCCAGTCTCCGTCCCTCCTTCCATCTCCAGTCTCATCCCTCATCCCTCCTCCCATCTTCAGTCTCCGTCCCTTCTCCCATCTCCAGCCTCCGTCCCTCCTCCCATCTCCAGCTTCCTTCCCTCCTCCCATCTCCAGTCTCCGTCCCTCCTCCCATCTACAGTCTCCGTCCCTCCTCCCATCTCCAGTCTCCATCCCTCCTCCCATCTCCAGTCTCTGTCCCTCCCTCCCATCTCCAATCTTTGTCCCTTCTCCCATCTCCAGTCTCCGTCCCTCCTCCCATCTCCAGTCTCCGTCCCTCCTGCAATCTCCAGTTTCCGTCCCTCCTCCCATCTCCAGCCTCCGTCCCTCCTCCCATCTCCAGTCGCCGTCCCTCCTCCCATCTCTGTCAATTCTCCCATCTCCCATCTCCGTCCTTCCTCCCATCTCCAGTCTCCGTCCCTCCTCCCATCTCCAATCTCCGTCCTTCCTCCCATATCCAGTCTCCGTCCCTCCTCCCATCTCCAGTCTCCGTCCCTCCTTCCATCTCCAGTCTCATCCCTCATCCCTCCTCCCATCTTCAGTCTCCGTCCCTCTTTCCATCTCCAGTCTCATCCCTCATCCCTCCTCCCATCTTCAGTCTCCGTCTCTCCTCCCATCTCCAGCCTCTGTCCCTCCTCCCATCTCCAGCCTCCGTCCCTTCTCCCATCTCCACTCTCCGTCCCTCATCCCATCTCCAGTCTCCGTCCCTCCTCCCATCTCCAGTCTCCGTCCCTCCTCCCATCTCCAGTTTCCATCCCTCCTCCCATCTCCAGCCTCCGTCCCTCCTCCCATCTCCAGTCTCCGTCCCTCCCATCTCCAATCTCCGTAATTTCTCCCATCTCCAGTCTCTGTCCCTCCTCCCATCTCCAGTCTTCGTCCCTCCTCCCATTTCCAGTCTCCGCCCCTCCTCCCATCTCCAGTCTCCATCCCTCCTTCCATCTCCAGTCTTATCCCTCATCCCTCCTCCCATCTTAAGTCTCCATCCCTCCTCCCATCTCCAGCCTCCGTCCCTCCTCCCATCTCCAGTCTCCGTCTCTCCTCCCATCTCCAGTCTCCGTCCCTCCTCCCATCGCCAGCCTCTGTCCTCCTCCCATCTAAAGTCTCCGTCCCTGCTCCCATCTCCAGTCTCTATCCCCCACCCCCATCTGCAGGCCCCTACCCTCCCCCCTAGTCTCCAGTCTCGCACCTCCTCCTCCTTTGTGCGTACCTGCAAACAGCAGGGTGAAGATAATGGTGAGCTGGTAGATGGCATGGCCCAGGATGTTCTTCATCATGGTCCGGGAGATGAGGGGGTTGTTGCGGCCATAAGGCTTCCTCAGGAGCAGGGACTCAGTGGGCGGCTCAGTGGCTAGGGCCAGGGAGGCAAAGGTGTCCATGATCAGGTTCACCCATAACATCTGGACAGCCTTCAGGGGAGAGTCCTGGAGGGGGGAGAGAGAGGGAGGGGGTATGGAGAAGGAGATGTAAGGAGCGAGGGAGGTAGAGGGAGAGAAAGAGGCAGAGAGAGGGGAGGAGGCAGGCAGAGAGAGGGAGGTAACAGGGAGAGAGGCAGAGAGGTAAAGAGAGAGAAAGAGAGGTAGGGAGAGATAATTTTGCTTTAAAGCTTGTTTGGAATGTCCGTAGACCGTTACCTACACTACCGTTCAAAAGTTTAGGGTCACCGCAAAACACCAGTCTCAACGTCAACAGTGAAGAGGATGCTGGCCTTCTAGGCAGAGTTCCTCTGTCCAGTGTCTGTGTTCTTTTGACCATCTTAATCTTTTATTTTTATTGGCCAGCCTGAGATATGGCTTTTTCATTGCAACTCTGCCTAGAAGGCCAGCATCCCGGAGTCACCTCTTCACTGTTGACGTTGAGACTGGTGTTTTGTGGGTACTATTTATTGAAGCTTTTAGTTGAGGACTTGTGAGGCATCTGTTTCTCAAATTAGACACTCTAATGTACTTGTCCTCTTGCTCAGTTGTAAACCGGGGCCTCCCACTACTCTTTCTATTCTGGTTAGGGCCAGTTTGCGCTGTTCTTTGAAAGAAGTAGTACACGGCGTTGTACGAGATCTTCAGTTTCTTGGCAATTTATCGCATGGAATAGCCTTCATTTCTCAGAACAAGAATAGACTGACGAGTTTCAGAAGAAAGGTCTTTGTTTTTGTCCATTTTGAGCCTGTAATCAAACCCACAAATGCTGATGCTCCAGATACTCAACTATTCTAAAAAAGGCCAGTTGTATTGCTTATTTAATCAGAACAACAGTTTTCAGCAGTGCTAACATAATTGCAAAAAGGGTTTTCTAATGATCAATTAGCCTTTTAAAATGATAAACTTGGATTAGCTAACACATCGTGCCATTGGAACACAGGAGTGATGGTTGCTGGTAATGGGCCTCTGTACGCCTATGTAGATATTCCATAAAAAATCTGCCGTTTCCAGCTACAATCTTCATTTACAACATTAACAATGTCTACACTGTATTTCGGATCAATTTGATGTTATTTTAATGGACAAAAAAAAGGTGCTTTTCTTTCAAAAACAAGGAAATGTATAAGTGACCCCAAACTTTTGAACAGTAGTGTACATCTTTGACCATTTCCTAGTGAGTTACTTACAGTAAGTGGTCCATTTGGAATTTACACAACAGTGAATTGTGGTGTGGTGTGGAGTGCGAGAGTCAGAGATGGAGTGAGTACCTGTGTGATACAGGCGCCGGTGAAGGCCACGATGACAGCCACCACGTTGACAGTGAGCTGGAACTGGAGGAACTTGGAGATGCTGTCATAGACGTTGCGGCCCCACATGACTGCCTTCACAATGCTAGAGAAGTTGTCATCAGTCAGGATGATGTCAGAGGCTTCCTTGGCTACGTCAGTACCAGCGATGCCCTACACAGAGCCACAAAAAATAGCCACTTTAAATGTACACTGCTTTGAAAAGTATTCACAGGTCTCACATTAAAAAAACAATACATGTCAGTAATACCTATTTATGTGCATGATAGTTACATAGTAGTAATGTACTGTAAGTACTTATGTAACAATACTTAAGTACATACCATGCCTATGTAACTATATTGTAAATACATAGGGTACATTTAGTGAAATGTAGCGTTAAGTATGGGATTTAATATCTCCCCAAATGTACTAAAATTACTAAAGATGTGTGTCATCACCATCATCATCATCATCATCATCATAATCATCATTTAGATGACTCACCATGGCAAAGCCAACATCGGCCTTCTTCAGGGCAGGTCCGTCGTTTGTCCCGTCCCCTGTCACTGCCACTACCTGCCGCTGCTCCAGTACGGTGCTGTCTATGATGCCTGCAGGAAGAGAAAGTTATCATTGGAAATTATAGAGATGCATGGTTTACCATCTGTTTACAAAAATAGTACTGTAGCTTTGAGTGGAGTTTCCCTGACCCACCTTTGACCAGTGTATGTTTGTCTGTAGGTGAGGACCTAGCCAGAACTCTTAGTTTGGGCCAAACCTTATCAATGCGCTCCTGCTCAACCTGTAAGAAATAAAGATTGTATTATAGGGGTATCCACAGAAACTGTTGAGTCTTGTAACACTGAGTTATTGAAGCTAATGAATTGAGTCAGGCCACTTGCATTTTTTGTCAGTAAAAGAGTATCAAACAATACATGAAAGATGAATTCTACCTCTCCTTTCTCATTTCTGATTCGTCGGTTGAATTCCTTCCCGTCTATACACAGGAAGTCATCCCCAGGCTGGATGATGCCACACTTGGCAGCGATGGCGCGCGCTGTGTTGATGTTGTCACCTGTCACCATACGCACAGTGATACCTGCCCGCTGGCATTTCTTGATAGCATCTGGGACCTGGTTAGAAAAGACACCAGAGTTTTGCTAAAGCCTTGGCACACCCTCTTACTAGCTGATGTACATGATACTACAGAGAAATTATTGAATATTTACTAAACCTACAACTATAACAAAACCTATCATTTGGAAACCCCGAATTAAAATCTTGCAACATTGTGATTTGTCAAAATGATCAGTGACAAAAAATCAAGGCACTGGAACAATGTTCCTTGTTAGTTGTCGCATCCCAGTCTGTTGACAGACGCTACGGTGCCATTTATGTTATGTGTGTCTGTCCATGAGAGATTACAATACCTATAACTATATACCTACAGTATAACAAAACCTGTTGTGTCATCCTACTGTGCCAGCCCTTCCATAAGGGCAAGCTTCTCCCCACTCTAATCCTAGGTTTTTACAAGTTCTTATTTAGACATTTTTCAACAGAATTATCCACTTGAAACGAAGAGAAAGTAACAGACAATTGTCATCCCTGTGGAAAAACTCCACTCCAAATCTACCTACATCTGTGAAAACAAATGCACCCCAATAGAGAATCCCTCTGCGTAAGGTCTTGGTTACCTCTGGGCGGACAGGGTCCTCGATGCCCACCACTGTGATACAGATGAGGTCACTGACGATGCCAGCCTCGTCCTCCCAGTCAGGCTCAGGGCTGGCCGGCAGGTCCTTGTAGGCCACGCAGATGGTGCGCAGGCCGTCGCAGGCCATGGGCTCGATCACCTTCTTCACCATCTCGTCCCTGTCCCGCGGGCGGAAACCCCGTGGATCGCCACCACCAGCCATGATAGAGGAGCATCTGACAGACAGAGAGTCAGGACACAGATGCTCTGTATGTTAGGGCACAATATTAATGTTTGTCATTTTGTTTTGATCATCAATTCTCATTCAAGGCCCACTTTATCTTGAGGCCCCTACCACCCCTTTCTCTATCAAAGCTGTAGCCTCTATCAAATCCAACTTTGGGCTTTATTCAATCCGTATTGCGGAAGTTCCGCATTACAGCGTGATTTAAATTTAAAGGCAATGTTCTCGCGTTAGAGGAGACTGCATTCACGGTAAATGCTGCATATGTTGGCTCAATCGGAATTTACCTTTACAATTCTATCAAGCTTCAGCAATACGGATTGAATAGAGCCCTTTATTTGTATGCGTGATTCACAGGGAAACTACTTTTCCTACTTGTCATGACAAGGCAGGCAGACAAGGCAGGCCGTCTCCAGCCTGAGAGTCAGACTCACTTCTTGAGCAGGATCTCAGAGGCCCCCTTGCTGTAGAGGCGGAAGGATCCATCAGGCAGCTGCACCACCGTGCTCATGGACTTGCGCACAGAGTTGAAGGTGTAGACCTTGTAGAGCTTCTCCTCAGGGATCTGTTCCCTCACAGGGGCATAGTCCCTCTTCAGGTCCAGGATGAAGCCAAGTAGGGCACACTCTGTCTTGTTGCCCACCTGCTTGGGTAGGCCTCCCTCCTTATCCGGGGGCTAAGGGATAAAAGATGAAGATACCATGTTTTTGCTCAATAAGTGTGGAGGAAAAAGACAGAATAGGAGACTGGGCAAAATGCACATTTGTATGTAAATTTGTATGTAAATTCTGAATTCTATTAATGGTTTATATATGTTGTGTTAACATGAACAAAATAAATGTCCATCCAAATGGCCAATAAAGATGTAAATGTCTTTGCCAGTTAACCAGAAAATAACCAGAAAAGATAATGTTGTGTCCCTTTACCATTCCGCATTGCAGACATTATCCACAATATAAATGTGGGAGCATTCAACAATGTGCAGGTATCTATCTATCTTTCATAATCCACCCTCTCACCATAATCTTGGAGGTGTAGGCGCTGTTGACAGCTATGGCGTTGACGAGCGTGTCCAGCACTTTAGGATTCATCTGGTCAGGGTGTGGGACCTTGTGGAAGTGCTGGTCGCCCGCGTAGGCCTGCACCACGGTCATTCGGTTGGTAGTGAGGGTGCCTGTCTTGTCGGAGCAGATGGCCGTGGCATTGCCCATGGTCTCACAGGCATCCAGGTGGCGCACCAAGTTATTGTCCTTCATCATTTTCTACAGGGAAGGAGGAGGAAACAGACGGAGAGGGATCTTACTGTTAGGCCTCCACCTGAGATACTACAATACAATTCAGCTGCATGTACAATATATAGTATAGTGTAATCGTGCCTTGATTTTGCCATATGGGGGATATTCGAGCAAAAACACGATTTAAAACTTCTTGTCAATAGGGGGGCGCTGTTTTCACTTTGGAAAAAATAGTGCCCAAATTAAACGGCCTCGTACTCTGTTCTAGATCATACAATATGCATATTATTATTACTATTGGATAGAAAAAACTCAGAAGTTTCTAAAACTGTTTGAATTATATCTGTGAGTAAAACAGAACTCATTTGGCAGCAAACTTCCTAACAGGAAGTGAAAAATCTGAAAACGAGGCTCTGTTTCAGGGCCTGCCTATTCAACTGGCTTTTATTTATCGATATGTATGCGATATGATATCATACGCCTTCCACTAGATGTCAACATCTAGAATAAGAGCTTTTGGAGTGACAGGTCCGGTATTTTCTTTGTCTTCGACGGCGCGCGGGGGACCTCGACATTGTCTTCTGAAAAGCGTTCGGTATACACGGCGAATATCTCCGGCTCTGATTTTATTTGATACATATGAGAAAAACATCATAAAGTAGGTTTTTTCAACCGAGTTTTATCAGTTTATTCAACGTTTAATGGGACTTTTGGAATTTTCCGTTCTTTGCGCCAAGAGATGATGGGAATGTTCGCGCCACAATGCTAGCCAAGGTTGCTAATTCGACAGAAGAAATGGACATTCTAAAACCAAACAACGATTTATTCTGGAAATAGGACTCCTTGTACAACATTCTGATGGAAGCTCAGCAAAAGTAAGACAACATTTATGATGTTATTTCGTATTTCTGTGTAATATGTTGATGCCTATTCTCCGCCGTGTTGGTGAGCGCTGTCTCACAATAACCCAAGCTGTATGTTGTGGTAAAGTTATTTTAAAAAATCTAACACAGCGGTTGCATTAAGAACCAGTGTATCTTTCATTTGCCATACAACAAGTATTTTTATGTAAAGTTTATGATGAGTTCTTTGGTCAGATTAGGTGAGTGTCCAAAATATCTCCGGACATTCTGGGGAATTGTTGCTACGTATTCACAATGTATAACCACGATTTGCAGCTCTAAATATGCACATTTTCGAACAAAACATAAATGTATTGTATAACATGATGTTATAAGACTGTCATCTGAAGAAGTTGTCCAAAGGTTAGTGATTAATTTTATATCTATTGCTGGTTTTTGTGAAAGCTACCTTTGCGGTGAATAAATGCCTTTGTGTGTTTGGCTATTGTGGTAAGCTAATATAATTCTATATTGTGTTTTCGCTGTAAAACACTTAAAAAATCAGAAATATTGGCTGGATTCACAAGATGTTTATCTTTCATTTGCTGTACACCATGTATTTTTCATAAATGTTTTATGATGAGTATTTATGTATTTCACGTTGCTCTCTGTAATTATTCTGGCTGCTTTGGTGCTATTTTTTATGGTGGCTGCAATGTAAAACTATGATTTATACCTCAAATATGCACATTTTCGAACAAAACATAAATGTATTGTATAACATGTTATAAGACTGTCATCTGATGAAGTTGTTCAAGGTTAGTGATTAATTTTATCTCTATTTTGTCGGTTTTGTGAAAGCTACCTATGCGGTGGAAACATGGTGAAAATATGCGGTTGTGTGTTTGGCTATTGTGGTTAGCTAATAGAAATACATATTGTGTTTTCGCTGTAAAACATTTTAAAAATCGGAAATGATGGCTGGATTCACAAGATGTTTATCTTTCATTTGCTGTATTGGACTTGTGATTTCATGAAATTATATTATATGATATCCCTGTCCCGTTAGGCTAGGCTATGCTAGTCAGCTTTTCTGATGAGGAGGATTGTAGTTTCCCTGTGAATCTACAGCAGCACGCACGCACGCACGCACGCACGCACGCACGCACGCACGCACGCACGCACGCACGCACGCACGCACGCACGCACGCACGCACGCACGCACGCACGCACGCACGCACGCACACACGCACACACACACACACACACACACACACACACACACACACACACAAACAGTTTATTACCCTTACCTTGACAGAGTAGGCCAGTGATATAGTAACAGCCAGTGGCAGCCCCTCAGGCACAGCCACCACCAGCACTGTGACGCCGATGATGAAGAACTTGACAAAGTACTGCACATAGACGGGGGTACACTCAGTGAGCCACTCCCGGCCCTGCACCACAAAGGTCTCAATCACAAAGTACATCACCAGGATGATCACTGTGATGGCTGACATGACCAGACCTGAGGAAGAGGACAGACAGACACACAGACATGGCTACTTAGATCAAAGAACAATGTGAAGAGTTTGTCGGTAGTAGAGAATGCACTGCTAGCCAACCTTGTGCATACACAGGTCAAGTCAGAGTGAACAAGCAGGCCAGCAAAAAATTGATTATGAACGCTGAACGTTTAGAGTCAGCCCTCACCTGCCTTCCCGATCTGCACGGCCAGTTTAGTGAGTTTGCCCTGGAGCACAGACTTCTCTTTTTTAGGCACGTTGCCCTTTTTCTTCTCCGCTTCCACCTCCCCACCTTCAGCGCTCTTCAGGGGCTGCATCTCCATGGCAACAGCCTCATCCTGTTTCTTGGCTAAGGTTGGGGGTTGTCACAAAGTTAGGGAGTGGTTAGGACGGTTAGAGAAAAGCCAAGAGGTGTAGTGGGCGTTTCGGCACAAAATGGCTGCCATGCTTCCCCCAGGTGGGTTCTACAGCTACAGTATGCAACTGTAACAGGATGTAAAGCACTTATGAGACCTAATGAAAAGGGCTGTATACATACAACCCATTATTATCAAATGTACAGGTAATATGTTTTCAACATAAATCAAGATATTGCTTCCATCTTATTTGAGAAGTAAAATGTTTGAAAATATTTTGTATAAATTATTACCTCATGCCATCTGTTGTTTGCATAGTTCCCCAAAGGATTAACATAAAGTAGCCTACTTGAAATTATGGATGATTCCTCTGCCTTGGAATCCCCCTGTTTCTTACCTTTGTTCTGATTGTTTTCCAGTGTCCCATCTTGCTTGCCTGTGATTAGGCGAGAGAGAGACAAATATCTAGACTGATACAGCTGAATGTGACAGACATATTGCTGCATGGGAGGCAAACATTGCTCCCATTTTAACCCCCCTAAAGGAGTAAAAATCGAATGGGAAAATGAATAGACAAAATGAAAGTGACAGAAACGTGTGAAGAAATCGCCATGACTTATATCAACATGTTAAACTTAATTTTCAAAATATTTTACAGTTTGTTCTTTTTTTCCCAATTACATTAGGGGTCCACAATCTCCCATGGGAGTCCCATGGAATATCTCTAGCAAACCCCTTCACCAACCTAACTAGTCTAGTAGGGGAAACACCTACCATTCGTGATGCTGATCTGTTTTGCTTCGACTGCAGGGGTATTATTGCCCTCTGATGAGATAGTGGTTTGGGATTTGAGATAGGGACAGGGACAATAAGAGATTTTATCAAATTAAGAGACAAAAACAATCAAAACAGTAAAAAGGATGAGCAACAGAAACAACAAACAAGGAATGAAAAAAAATGAATGTATGAGACCTCAGGAGCAGCAAATAAGTAAACCATTGCATCATGTCTTTCTGTGGTCTTTATTGTGAAGCTTCGTCCTAACCAGAGGCTTCCCCCTCTGTGTAACCCCATCTCCATCTTGCTCTCCCCCTTTCCATTCAAGTATTGATTGCTTTGCATACTCCTATGCTTTTAGATATAATTATTAAGCAGCTAGCTACCACTCTTCATATCAAGGAGAGGGAGACAGGGAGAAAAGTCTCTGCCCATGTACTGTAAATGCACACTGTACAGTTCAGAGATGCTTTGCTCTCTCTTTCTCATAAGCAGAAGTAACATCAGGCCTTGAATGTCACAGCTTAATGGAGCATCCCTTCAACACACCTATTGAAACTGCCAATGCATGATACTTATATACTTTGTGAGTCAATCAATTGTGAGTCAATCATATGTAAATACATCCATGTATATATGAAAAGTTCCTTTCCAAAACATTGTATGCACAGATTTTTCACATTTGTGTTTTTTCATCAGAAGGGAATGCTTATGGGTGTGTAAAATATCACTGGTCTCATATTTTTGTTCATATATTTTAGATGTGTATTAAAATTAGTTTTGTTGCAAAACGATATACAGTTGAAGTTGGAAGTTTACATACACTTAGGTTGGAGTCATTAAAACTTGTTTTTCAACCACTCCAAAAATGTCTTGTTAACAAACTATAGTTTTGGCAAGTCGGTTAGGACATCTACTTTCTACAAAAAAAATGTGGACCTCCACAAGTCTGCTTCATCCTTGGGAGCAATTTCCAAACACCTGAAGGTACCACGTTAATCTGTACAAACAACAGTACGCAAGTATAAACACCATGGGACCACGCAGCCGTCATACCGCTCAGGAAGGAGACGTGTTCTGTCTCCTAGAGATGAACGTACTTTTGTGCAAAAAGTGCAAATCAATCCCAGAACAACAGCAAAGGACCTTGTGAAGATGCTGGAGGAAACAGGTACAAAAGTATCTATATCCACAGTAAAACGAGTCCTATATCGACATTACCTGAAAGGCCGCTCAGCAAGGAAGGAGCCACTGCTCCAAAACCACCATAAAAAAGCCAGACTACGGTTTGCAACTGCACATGGGGATAAAGATTGTACTTTTTGG
Source organism: Salvelinus namaycush (assembly GCF_016432855.1). NCBI lineage: Eukaryota > Metazoa > Chordata > Actinopteri > Salmoniformes > Salmonidae > Salvelinus > Salvelinus namaycush. The sequence goes on from NC_052322.1 coordinate 26,362,619, forward strand.
AGAAATGTCCTCTGGTCTGATGAAACAAAAATATAACTGTTTGGCCATAATGACAATCGTTATGTTTGGAGGAATAAGAGGGAGGCTTGCAAGCCGAAGAACACCATCCCAACCGTGAAGCACGGGGGTGACAGCATCATGTTGTGGGGGTGCTTTGCTGCAGGAGTGACTGGTGCACTTCACAAAATAGATTGCATCATGAGGCAGGAAAATTATGTGGATTTATTGAAGCAACATCTCAAGACATCAGTCAAGAAGTTAAAGCTTGGTTGGAAATGGGTCTTCCAAATGGACAATGACCCCAAGCATACTTCCAAAGTTGTGGCAAAATGGCTTAAGGACAACAAAGACAAGGTATTGGAGTGGCCATCACAAAGCCCTGACATCAATCCTATAGAAAATTTGTGGGCAGAACTGAAAAAGCGTGTGCTAGCAAGGAGGCCTGCAAACCTGACTCAGTTACACCAGCTCTGTCAGGAGGAATGGGCCAAAATTGTGGAAGGCAACCCGAAACGTTAAACAATTTAAAGGCAATGCTACCAAATACTAATTGAGTGTATGTAAACTTCTGACCCACAGGGAATGTGATGAAAGAAATGAAAGCTGAAATAAATAATTATCTCTACTATTATTCTGACATTTCACAGTCTTAAAATAAAGTGGTGATCCTAACTGACCTAAGACATGGAATTGTTACTAGGATGATTAAATGTCAGGAATTGTGAAAAACTGAGTTTAAATGTATTTGGCTAACTTCAACTGTATATCCATTGCTTAGCTGGAATGGAATGTTCATATCCTGTATAATTAACATATAAATTCAACTCATATATAAATTCAACTATAGCCTGAGGCTATAGTCTTTGGTTAGAGTTAGGTCTCGTCCCAAATGGCACCCTATTCCCTATATAGCGCACTACTTTTGACAAGAACACAGATCTAATATTACTGTATTGATACAGTTTAAAATATATAACAAAAATGTATGTCACAAATGTATCAATTGTACAGTTGTAATTATTGTCACATTTGACTGTGTAAAACCTTGCACTGCTACTTTTGTCTCTGAGAGAGAGGAGGATATATCTAATTTTGCAACAAAATGTGATTGTCTCTCTGAAATAAAACCATCAATTGATAGATTTTTAACAAATACCTGTCTGTCATTGAACATGCCATGATTAGATATGGGAAAAAAAACACACCAATCACTTTTAATAAGTTCTTCAAAAAAACAAATTTACTAACATTTCTGAAAATGGATATATAGCGTTTTGGAATGAAACTCTTCATATCCATTTGAAGCATCCCTGGTATATGTATTGTGTTTCAAATGTACTATATTTGCTTCATACTCACAAAAATGATACCGAACATCTTAATGACATTACACCTTCAGCCTGTCTTATTATCTTACCTTTCTTGTCTTTCTTCTCATCCTCCCCCTCCCCCTCTCCAGCCCCCAGTAGAGTGAAGATGATTCCAGTTTGAGAGTTGATCCCCACAGCAGTAACAAGCATCTTTCCTGAGCCTTCCATCACATGAGTTCCTAAAGGGATACAAAGATGAAATTCCTAAATAGACATGGGAATAACCCTTCACTTTTTCCACATTTTTGTAACGTTACAGCCGTATTATAAAATTGATTAAATTATTTGTTTGTTTTTCCCTCAGCAATCTTACACACCCCATAATGAGAAAGCAAAAACAGGTTTTTAGAAATTTGTGCCAATTTTTGCCAACCCCCCCCCCCCCCCCCCGGAAACATCACATTTACATATGCATTCAGAACCTTTACTCAGTACTTTGTTGAAGGACCTTTGCCAGCGATTACAGCTTCGAGTCTTCTTGGGTATGACGCTACAAGCTTGGCACACCTGTATTTGGGGAGTTTCTCCCATTCTTCTCTGCAGATCCTCTCAAGCTCTGTCAGGTTGGATGGGTAGCATCGCTGCACAGCTATTTTCAGGTCTCTCCAGAGATGTTTGATCGGGTTCAAGTCCACGCTCTGGCTGGGCCACTCAAGGACATTCAGAGACTTATCCGAAGTCACTCCTGCGTTGTCTTGGCTATGTGCTTAGGGCCGTTGTCCTGTTGGATGGTGAACCTTCACCCCCGTCTGAGGTCCTGAGTGCTCTGGAGCAGGTTTTCATCAAGGATCTCTCTTATCTTTCCCTTGATCCTGACTAGTCTTGCAGTCCCTGCCACTGAACCCCCCCCCCCCACACACACACACAGCTTGATGCTTCCACCACCATGCTTCACTGTAGGGATGGTGCCTGGTTTCCTCCAGATGTGACGCTTGGCATTCAGGCCAAAGAGTTCAATCTTGGTTTCATCAGAACAGAGAATCTTGTTTCTCATGGTCTGAGACTATTTAGGTGCCTTTTGGCAAACTCCAAGTGGGCTGTCATGTGCCTTTTACTGAAGAGTGGCTTCCGTCTTTCGTTGCTCAGTTTGGCCTGGCGGCCAGCTCTAGGAAGAGTCTTGATGGTTCCAAACTTCTTCCATTTAAGAATGATGGAGGCCACTGTGTTCTTGGAGACCTTCAATGCTGCAGAAATTGTTTGTACCCTTCCCCAGATCTGTGCCTTTATACAATCCTGTCTCGGAGCCCTACGGACAATTCCTTTGACCTCATGGCTTGGTTTTTGCTCTGACATGCACTATCAACTGTGGGACCTCATGTCCAATCAATTGAATTTACCACAAGTGGACTCCAATGAAGATGTAGAAACATCTCAAGGATAATCAATGGAAACAAGATGCAACTGAGCTCAATTTCGAGACTCATAGCAAAGGGTCTGAATACTTATTTAAATAAGGTATTTCTGTTTTTATTTTGAATAAATTTGCTTTGTCATTATGGGGTATTGTGCTTAGATTGATGAGGGGAAAAAATGATTTAATACATTTTAGAATAAGGCTGTAACATAACAAAATGTGTAAAAAGTGAAGGGGTCTGAATACTTCCGAATGCACTGTATTAATCATGTCGCAACTCAAACAGAAGGGAGAATTTCCATTAATATTGTTTGCAATCAATATGGTGTTCAAAGAAGGTTATTGTGGAAAAATCTGTGTTTATTTCTATGATGTAGACATAGTGGACTGCTAAGTTCACATTACACAGTGACGTCATCTTCGCTGAGACCTAAAAGCCAATTCTCATTCCTGGAGTGACAAGCTCGACTCTTGTTATAGAGTTTTGCATGGTTGGCTTGAGTGTGGTGTGCATTTGGGAAGGCAGGTTGGAATCCAGAGGCAACGCATAATTACACTCACCAATTACACTCTGGAGCTACTGTAGTTTGTGTTTTTAATCACTGAGTAAGGTCACTTTCCTCTGTTTCTCCTACTGACCGGTGATCTAATTACTTTTGTACAGCAGAGCTCCATTATGTTCCCATTAATTAAAATACTTTATCACAAGAGACCAAGGGTTGTTCAATAACACTGTTCATACTGCCTAATACCAGGGAGTGGAATAGCTCAGAATACTGCTAAATATGTTTGATGTTGATGATTGCTTACATATGTAATGGCTTGGTACTGTTATAAACTTGTGCACTAAACCACAGCATGTACATGGTTATAACAAGTAAAGTGAATGTATTTCAACTGGAACTGATACATTCTTATCGGCAGACTCAGCAGCCTTGGTTCACTAACTACTTCTCAGATAGAGTTCAGTGTGTCAAATCAGAGGGCCTGTTGTCCGGACCTCTGGCAGTCTCTACAGGGTTCAATTCTCGGGCAGACTCTTTTTTCTGTATATATCTATGATGTCGCTCTTGCTGTGGGTGATTATTTGATCCACCTCTACGCAGACGACACCATTCTGTATACATCTGGCCCTTCTTTGGACGCTGTGTTAACAAACCTCCAAACGAGCTTCAACGCCATACAACACTCCTTCCGTGGCCTCCAAATGCCTTAAATGCTAGTAAAACTAAATGCATGCCCTTCAACCGATCGCTGTCCGCACCCGCCCACCCAACTTACATCACTACTCTGGACGGTTCTGACTTAGAATATGTGGACATCTATAAATACCTAGGTGTCTGGCTAGACTGTAAACTCTCCTTCCAGACTCACATTAAGCATCTCCAATCCAAAGTTAAATCTAGAATCAGCTTCCTATTTCGCAAACAAAGCCACCTTCACTCATGCTGCCAAACGTACCCTCGTAAAACTGACTATCCTACCGATCCTTGACTTCGGCGATGTCATTTACAAAATAGCCTCCAACACTCTACTCAGCAAATTGGATGCCGTCTATCACAGTGCCATCCGTTTTGTCACCAAAGCCCCATATACTACCCACCACTGCGACCTGTATGCTCTCGTTGGCTGGTCCTCGCTACATATTCGTTGCCAAACCCACTGGCTCCATGTCATCTATAAGTCTTTGCTAGGTATAGCTCCGCCTTATCTCAGCTCACTGGTCACCATAACAACACCCACCCGTAGCACACGCTCCAGTAGGTATATTTCACTGGTCATCCCCAAAGCCAAGACCTAATTTGTCCGCCTTTCCTTCCAGTTCTCTGCTGCCAATGACTGGAATGAATTGCAAAAATCACTGAAGTTGGAGTCTTATATCTCCCTCACTAGCTTTAAGCGTCAGCTGTCAGAGCAGCTTACCGATCACTGCATCTGTACACAGCCCATCTGTAAATAGCCCATCCAACTACCTACCTCATCCCCATATTTGTTTTTGTTTTTCTGCTCTTTTGCACACCAGTATTTCTACTTGCACATCATCATCTGCACATATATCACTCCAGTATAAATTGCTAAACTGTAATTACTTCGCCACTCTTAGCCTATTTATTGCCTTACCTCCTTACTTCATTTGCACACACTGTATACAGATTGTTCTATTATGTTATTGACTGTACGTTTGTTTATCCCATGTGTAACTCTGTGTTGTTGTTTTTGTCGCACTGCTTTGATTTATCTTGGCCAGGTTGCAATTGTAAATGAGAACTTGTTCTCAACTGGCCTACCTGGTTAAATAAAGGTGAAATAAATCAAATAAAAAACAAAAAATTCCACAGCATTTACAGAGTTTGCATTCATCCAATGTGTGGTGGCCTAAACATCAAGTGATGTATGTGCACCTCGAGAGGTAAGTGTGACAGATACTGGAAAAAAACAATCAATGATAACAAAAGGGAATTCTGTATATTGATTGATGAAATCACATCATACATGTTTCTGAACCTGCAGCTGAATACTTTCAATATTTGATCTTCTGCTCCATCACCAATGTGGATTAGGCTGCTACATCACCATCACAACAGCATGATTATTTTAGATCTCTGCATAGACCTAGCCTAGTGGACCTATGGAGTGAGTAGCAGAGTCCAGTTCCGAGTATCATTATTGGGTAGAGGATGAGTGAGGGTCCCCTGTGGGTCTAATGGATTCATGACCCGGTGCTCAGGATGCTGACCAGGGGCTACAATCCGATTAGCCCTGTCAGGCTCCAGGGAACAGGGAGGAGTCGCTCTCTCACTGGGAGAGGCAATGAGATTTCCCCTCTCGGCACTGCAGCCAGCACACAGAGACACAAAGTCGCCCTCCCCCTCTCCTCTGCCCACTGACAGCACTCATCCTGCAGGCAGAAGCTACTGGCGCCCAACGGTAGTGTAAGTAGTGGCTCTGTTTTGAGTTGCATGTGTCATATCACGGCCAGTAATAGGGAAGGTTTAAATGTGTTAGTAGGCTTAAGAGGCAGGTGTCAGCAGCACAACAAACTCCAATCACGGGTGAAAGACTAGTTAGGTTGTTTCAACAGCATAGCTAACTAGGTAGCTAGCTTACTAGCTGGTTTACATAATCTACTATCTCTGTGATCAGCTGATAGCCTACCCCTCTTTGCCCTCTCTTGGAGCAGTAGGCTATAAGCTTGCTTACAGTCAGATGAGTGTGATTTTGCGTTGGACACACACACACACACACACACACACACACACACACACACACACACACACACACACACACACACACACACACACACACACACACACACACACACACACACACACACACACACATACTGCACAGAGGCAAACACCCCTGGCATGGCCTCTTTTGCCCGACTGTAACATGACTACTGTATTATATGCAAACAACTCACCAGACAGCAACATGGGGTCCTTGTCAACAGACTTTTTTACATGGTCAGACTCTCCGGTCAGCGAGCTCTCATCGATCTTCAGGTCGTTGCCCTGTATCAGTATCCCATCAGCAGGCAGGAGATCACCTGTGTGGGAGTGGAAGCAGGAGGAGACAAGGGACCAGAGACTTATAAGGATCTATAAGGAATTATAAGGATCCAAACATCGTTATGACTGCTTAATAGAAATCTACACAAAACCAGATAGGTTTAATGTATTATTTATGCATTTATGGTTGAGCTGTTATGAATGTTTGATTCTTAATAGACCTTCGGTAAGATACAGTCAAAGGAACTACAAATGCATTATACACAGGTAGCTACATAGATAGTCCAACCAGGTATACTACATCAGGGGACTTCTCCTGATCCTGGACTGACCGTATTTGATTTGGGCCACATCCCCAACCACCATTTCAGCAACAGGGATCTGGATGACGGTGCCATTCCGCACCACGGCAAATCGCTGCTCCTGCTCAATGCGGCTCTGCAGCCCCCGGAACTGCTTCTCCTTGCTCCAGTCGTTAAAGGCCGTCACCAGCACTACGCAGACGACAGACAGCAAGATGGCCGCGCCCTCAATCCAGCCAGCCTCCGCCTCGCCCTCGTCCTCTGCACCGGATGCCACATTCCCACACGCTGCAGAGAGAGAAATAGGAAGAAAGATAGAGCAGAGAAAGAAAGGAGGTGAGAGACAGGGCAAAGAGAGAGAGAGAGAGATAGAGAGAGAGAGAGAGAGAGAGAGAGAGAAAGAGAGAGAGAGAGAGAGAGAGAGAGAGAGAGAGAGAGAGAAAGAAAGAAAGAAAGAAAGAAAGAAAGAAAGAGAAAGAGAAAGAGAGATATGGCAGAGAAGTGAGGGAAGAGGGAACTTCGCTCACCTGATGAGTTACCTTAACTGAGAGAACTGAAAACCTGTGTTAACTCCCATAGCTAATGCCTAGGCTTTAGCTCAGAGTGCTAATTAATGCTTTATTAAGGCATGCGGAAGGCCAAAGTCTGATACCTGGACAGTCAGTCACACCTACCTTCGCTCTCCTCTCCAGGCGGTTGGTAGAAGGACAGTGCGAGGGAGATGATGGCAGCTATCTCTAGGATGATAAGAGTTACATCCTGTAGGGCCTCCCAGACCAGCTCCAGGAACGACTTGGCCTTCTTAGGAGGGATAAAGTTCTGGCCAAACACCTGACCACGCTTCTCTAGGTCTGACGGGTTGTCCGATAGGCCTAGAGAGGACAGGGAATGCTGCTACTGAACATGGTGCATGGCATCCCTTCATCCACCTCACTGGATTTAATTTAAAACACTATTAGAGGGTATCAGATTCTTGTGTGAATTCAGTAGGTAAGAGGGTAGCTAAGGAACTGTTGAAGATTACTGTAGAGTGAAACGTTATTTGGATGTTCTATCAGGATGCCTACTTACGACCAAACATTTGTCAAATTGCAGGTCTCTGCCATGAAAATTAGTCTGTAACACTTCATAATAGGTTCATATTAGAAACTGGCCATGTGAAATACTGTTGTCATAAACAGTCATTACATTATATGGGACATGGTCATAGAACTTGAGATAGTTACAGTTTAGGCCATGTTTCTTACAGCCTTGTGTAGGCATTATGACAGAGCATTAAAATAAAATGCTTTCAAAATGTCTACATTAGAGCAGACAAAACACAGCATAACCATCTTTCAATTACTTCTGTAAAATACATTGCTATAGACTCACTCACATGAATCATATAACGGACATATAAATGTTTGAGTGTTGACACTGGGTGCTGGGTGCTCTTTTAGTAGAATGAGATAGATGGAGTGGGAATGGCACAGATGGCTAAGTCAGTGTGTGTCTGCTTCTCTGTGGGGTGTGTGCTCTGGCACACCCACCTCATGTCCTCCCCTGCCAAACATCACCTGCTGCTACTGTCAACCCAGCCATCTCTCTCTCTCTCTCTCTCTCTCTCTCTCTCTCTCTCTCTCTCTCTCTCTCTCTCTCTCTATCTCTCTATCTCTCTCTCTATCTCTCTATCTCTCTATCTATCCCATTTGGGGGGTAGTCAAAATGTAGTCGCACTATAACCGAGTTCAGAAATGATGTGTGAAACAATCTGGTGATAAAAAGACACGTGAGTAGGAACATTTCAGGGCGATGAGATATGCAAATTAATAATTAATCTGACTCTCTGTGAAAAGTCACCTTTTACTCATTCAGACAATATTCTCACAGTTGCCATGGTAATGAAAGGTTCATGAACAAATTCCCCTTCATCTCTCTAACTGAAACAGCCTACATTTATCTCTACTGAATTATAAAAATAGTTTTGTAATCATCATAAAAGTGTGCAGATATTGTTGAATCATAGGCGCTTGTATAATTTAACATCATCTAAAAAGTGACAAATTACATAATTTTAAACTATAATGGTGAAAATAAAGCAATATGCTGAAAACATTAACCGCTCATATAGTGGTTTGAGCATCTCTCCTCAGGCCTATTTTATGTTTGCTGCAGGAGGCCATGATGAATGAGAGGAGGTGTCTGTCTCTCTGCATCACACCCACCAGATTGCTGATGCTTTTGTAGCTTAGCAACATAACATGAAAGCCTGTTCGGGCAGACTGAGTTGGGAATGCACAAATACAGATAGAAAACCAGGCGGATGAGGACAGTACAAATGAGGACATCTGGTAGAAACCATCTATGCAAACACGATGGCAGTGGCGCTATAGCATAAAATATCATCAACTGGTTGTTCATAAAAAATCCAGTTGATTTGACCTATTGGTTTGAATTTGATTAGTAAGGTAGACTAATAAAGTGCATTGTATGTTTCCAGTGAAGAATGTCACTGAGAGTGGTGTGTCTGAGTGAGACTCTCACCATCGGCTGGGGAGGTCTTCAGTCTCTGACAGAGGCCCTCTGTGTCCGTGTAGTTCTCCTGGATCTTCTGAATGGCCTCTGCACCTCTCAGCTCCATAAGGTCCCGCAGGTCCTCCAGGGTGGCCCCAAAGTCCCCTGCATGGTTGACCTCTGTTCCCCCTCCACTACCTCGCTTCTTGGGTTTGAACTCCACCGAACTATTGGCTAAGTCCCCCATGATAATGTATGGTAATAGATGTGTATTGATTCTTCAAAAAACAATGATTCTTTGATGGACTTCTTTGAAAAGGGCCAGGGTAGGCCAGGATAGGCCAGGGTAGGAAATGCTTGACTATGTGATTTTTAGATTAATGTTCCCCCATGCCACTCCCTCCTTTGCCCCTTCTATGATTCTCCATATCAGGGCATGTGTGGAAGAACATTTGGAAATGTTTTTGTTGTGTGATTTGTCGGTGGTTTATTCCACCAAAGACCTTAATCTGGTCTGTCTCACAACCCCAGAAGAGAAAAGAGAATCAAACAAAATGATAAGGGGGATACCAATCCATAGAAACAGATATTTGTAAGGAGAGAAACAGAAAGAAGAGCTCAAGCGTTTGGAGGTGAAGAGAAAGATGCTTTGGCAGGTGCAGTGTAGGATTCACCTAAAGGCTGGAGAAGATGGAGAAGATGGGTTTTGTAGGGAATATTCTTACATCATTAAACCCTATCTAGATGTTGAGTTGTCAACATTTGCTACTATAAACCCAAGTCTGAAAAGAACTCTCAGATTGTAAGGATTTCAGCATCTTGACATGATTTCACTCTGTCATAAAAATGTGATCTATAATTTGCACCAAAGAGAATTATTAATGATCCAATAGGAGTTGCTGCAATCCCACCCCCTCCCTCACTGGGACACAAATCAAACGAAACAAAAAAACAGACATAATTTATTTATAAAAAGTCTATTGATTTTTAGTTTATTGATTTAGGATGTTATGGCCTCTCTAACTGCTTAGTAGTGGGTTGGCTCTCTGATCAGGGGGACATACTTAACCGTAATGAATGTTCATACTAAAAATAGGAGGAGAAAGGCATTGGGATGAAAACCCATGCAAATATACAATATCTTCATAATGTTATTTATCTATGACTCTAAGTTACATCCTTGAATCATGGCATCAAATTGTAATCATTACAAAGAAATGTGTACATTTCCTTATGATTTAATACGTTTTAGGCCCTATTCAATGTTTTATAGGCATTCGTGTGCATGGAATTATCTGATTATTTTGTCTCATGAATTTTACAAGCGTTTAGGTAATGCATCAGGCCTACACTTTTCTGAGTATTGTATAATGACCTTCGCATAATAACGCCTCTCCTCCTCATCTTCAAACAGTGAATTGCATTCCCTTTATGCTATTCCACCCATACTTGCTATATGGGCCCAGGAATCATCAAAATCCCAACAACATTTTTAAGGTTAAACACATTTCCAGAATATATTTGTTATCACAGTACAGTCTCCTAAACGAGCGTCGTGACGCTCGTATGGAAATAGCCAATCCATGTCTAGAATGGGCTTTTACCAAGGTGACGCGCACAGCCATGATGCTCAGCGATCTGGGATACAGAGGATACTCTCCTCCGAGTGATGCGAGGCGAAAATTGCCTCCATCGTGGCACGAAGCATTAGGCTTTATTAAGATGTTTTTATATTTCCACAGTATCAAAAAGTGAATGGAAACATATGTGTTTATATATCATAACTTAAAAAATCCTCAATTTCCCTTGCAAGACGGAGCATGTTTTAGTACATTGTCAAAATCCACCATGCCCTTTACTTGTAACCTTCAGATATCAGTGTTAACCTTGGTCTGCACAAATTCTCTCTTATGTCAGCGATATCCATCCTTTACGATAGAAATACACACTAAAGTAGGGAAATAACACCTTTCCTTATATTCATAATTTTTATAATTGTTTTTCCAGAGGTGAATGGGGATATGATGGGCCTAATACGAATGAGAACATATTTTCGAGGCAACAGATTTCAGAGGAATTGCAGCTCATGGAAAAATACGATTGGAACATAGTGTGTTTCTTTATGGTGGGAAAATTATACAATTTTGCCCGAGTGAATGTGCTACATTTAATCTGTGAGCTGGCCTACTACAAGGTTATAACCGTGTTGACTGGCTCATTTGCGGAATAATTTATCTCTGTGCACGGATTTGACTCATTCAGACATAAAATAACGGCATACTCATATAAATCATAGAAGTGACCGGTAGGCCTATACCCAATTCCCAGAATACGCCAAATCGGGATTTTATATATTCCAGATGGCAGTGCTGCCCTACTATGAATAATAATCTATTCCTGTTGCCCACAACATTAATGTAGCCTACATAGTCTACTCGGTAATAAATTATAATTGCCTGTAATAACTGACAAATAAATGTTTTATAGCATCTCGTATTGATAAAGGTAACGTAGCCAATTCACTATATTGGATTCATGAATACATTTTATGTCATTATTATAGTTTACCTGTACCATAATATTTTGGATGACTGCTATCAATACTAGTGTTCTACCGAGAAAGGTATAGGCTATAATAATAGGCCTAGGTCTAATAAATGGTGCAAATATTCGCCATTTTCACAGGTCACTCCAATATCATGAGGCATTTTGATGCCATATTATCCTTAGTCCACCATAATGATAGACCACCATTGAACTGAGATAAAAAATACTCACCCGGCCATGTCCAAGGACGTCAAAGGAGAGTTTAGAAAAACAGGAAATCCAATGTTCTTTACTTTTAAATTCACTTCATATCCGACAGACAAAAACGTTTGAAGGATGTAGACTATACCGACGTGATGTTCCATCTGTTGTTTCTGGTCAGGAAATAACAATGTATAGCACAGAATTGTGCAGACGTCTATGTGGAATTCCTCTAATGCGGAATAAAATTATTTGATGGAAGGCAGATATTAGCGTGTTTGCATAAATTAACGGTTAAGGACCGCAGGTAGCTATTTGATATTTTACTGTTATTCTGGTCGTTGGTCCCAATTATTCTCGTTGCTGTAATTTTTTAGTGTAATTGATAATACAGCATAAGCTCCAATTGGTGAGCAAGAATTTGGGTCTACATGCTGAAACGATTCCTCGCTTACCGCACTCGTCCTATGATGATGGCAACATTAAAATGGGCTGTTCTATGCGACGGGTAGGAGTGGGGTGGATGGATGCTGCGACTGCCGAGCTGACGCTCCTAGCTATCCCTCCCTGCAACCCCTCCCCTTGCTCACCCAGACTTTACAACCACGTTAGTCCAGAATATTGGTACTAATATCCCTATATAGACTGTCTGAGCTTTAGACAGCCATTCGTAAAACAAAATCTCAACATAATTTAAAAAAAAATCAAATCATCATACAGTAAATAATAATCAGAATGACTTTCATCAATTCATGGAGGTAGATAGGCCTATATAAGCTACTTGATAGCCCTACATTGAAAACGGCTCTGTAACAGGTTTATGTTGCCTCATCACAATTAAATGTTTTTATTATCATCATAATAATTAGCTAAGCATTTTGTCTACAGAACATGTAATAGACAATCAGAGCATATAGTGTTACGTAGTTTATTACACATAGACAAAATGACAGGTTGTTTTTCTGGTCTCATTGATATGCACTGTCCATTCATCATAATCAGATTTCTCCTGTCCTTCTCCCCAGAACACATTGCCTTCTAATGCTAAACTACATTAATTATAGAGGTAGCCATGTAGCCAGCGACTTCCCCATTAATAAAACATAGCCCAGTGCCAACACGGGAGTGGGGTGAGGAAGAAGGAAGAGGATGGAGGGAGGAAGTTATTGAGTCCATGACCTTCACCTGCATGAGTCTGGTATACACTTGGTCTCTTCATCCCTCTATAAAAAGAGACCACCTTTTTTTAAGCAACGCCCAAACAACAATTTACACAATCAATTAATTAATTAGAAATCCTTTAAATGTCCTATCAGAATTGTAGCAGATGTGAATTGAGATCCGCACCTGGAATGTATCCCTCTTCTGGCATAAAATGGAATTGCCTGATTGCATATTCAGAATCTAAATAGAGATTATTAAGGCTCACCCTGTGAAATTAGCTGAGTTGCTGGGCCTCTCTTGTCATAAATGTGATTGTCTGACTAATGTTTATTAATATGTCAATATGGGGGCGCTGTTTTCACTTTGTAAAAATTCGTTCCCAAATTAAACTGCCTCATACTCAATTCTTGCTCGTACAATATGCATATTATTATTACTATTGGATAGAAAACACTCTCTAGTTTCTAAAACCGTTTGAATTATATCTGTGAGTAAAACAGAACTCAAGTTGGAGCAAACTTCCTGTCAGGAAGTGAGAAATCTGAAATCAGGCACTCTGTTCCAGGGTCAGTTTATTAATTTGCATGTATTCTATTGGTCGACATGCACTGCATACGCCTTCCCCTAGATGTCAGCAAGCAGTGAGAATTGGAATGGAGTTGCTAGGCAGATCTGAGGCCATATAAAGGGTCTTGGAACGTGGGGTGCACTCTTTTCAACGTTCGCCATGACGCGAGACAGACCTCAGGATGGCATTCTGGAAAGCTCTCGTTATAGGCCTTAGATATATCCGGCTCTGATTTTATTCGATATAGGTGTTAAAAACGTCATAATGTAGTTATTTTAAACCGAGTTATATCATTTTATATCAGTATATTGCGATTTTTGGAATTTTCTTTGTGCTGCGTAATGAAGAGTTGGACACGTCTGGGCCACATAGCTAATGTTTGCTGCTAATTCCTAAGCTGAAGACTACATTCTACAGCCGGAGCAACGATTATTCTGGACAAAGGACAACTTGCCCAAGATTCTGATGGAAGCTCATCAAAAAGTAAGAACTATTTATGATGTTAATTCGTTGTTCTGTTGAAAAATGTAAAACTACTATTCCGCCATTAATTTCGGTGCGGTCTCGCTTTAACGCACGCTGTATGTCGTAGTAACGTTAATTTTAAAAATCTAACACAGCGGTTGCATTAAGAACTAATGTATCTTTCATTTGCTGTCCAACCTGTATTTTTTAGTCAAGTTTATGATTAGTTATTGATTAGATTAGGTGCCTCTCCCAAGATTTCTCCCGACATTTTCTTTGCAGCTTGGCTACTATTCTCATTGTATAACCACGATTTGTGCCGCTAAATATGCACATTTTCGAACAAACAATATATGTATTGTGTAATATGATGTTATAGGACTGTCATCTGATGAAGTTTTGAGAAGGTTAGTGAAAAATGTAATATCTTTTGCTGGTTTATTCGCTATCGCTAACGTGCATGAATCAATGCTGCTGTGTGGTTGGCTATTGTAGTAAGCTAATATAATGCTAAATTGTGTTTTCGCTGTAAAACACTTAAAGAATCTGAAATATTGGCTGGATTCACAAGATCTTTGTCTTTCATTTGCTGTACGCTGTGTATTTTTCATAAATGTTTTATGATGAGTATTTAGGTAATTCACGTTGCTCTCTGTAGTTATTCTAGTTGCTTTGGTGAGAGTTGTGATGGTGGCTGCAATGTAAAACTATGATTTATACCTGAAATATGCACATTTTTCGAACAAAACATATGCTATACAATAAATATGTTATCAGACTGTCATCTGATGAAGTTGTTTCTTGGTTAGTGACTATTTATATCTTTATTTGGTCGAATTTGTGATAGCTACCTATGCAGGAAAAAAATGGTGGGAAAAAAAAGTTGTGTCTTTTGCTATGGTGGTTAGCTAATAGAAATACATATTGTGTCTTCCCTGTAAAACATTTTAAAAATCAGAAATGATGGCTGGATTCACAAGATGTGTATCTTTCATTTGGTGTCTTGGACTTGTGATTTCATGAACATTTTATTATATGATATCCCTGTGGCTTTAGGCTAGGCTATGCTAGTCAGCTTTTTTGATGGGGGGGATCCCGGATCCGGGTTTGTGACTCCTTAGAGGTTTTAAACAGCAGTGCACCTCCCATAAGCCTAACGTGACAATGTGAAACCATTATGGTGATTGTGGATGAGGAATAGGAGGACAATAAAGAAAGAATGTAATAGAAATGCCTTTGAAAAATATATTCCTATTGATATTTTGGGAAAAGTCTAATGTTCAAGTTAGCCTATATTGTAAAGCTTAATTAGATACCTTGATCATCTAACAATGACCTATTGTTGCTCTCTATTGATGGAGTGGATGGAGAGGAATTTAGCAGGTGAACTTACTCTTGCAACTTTGGGAATATATGGGTAAAATCCCAAAGAAAATAAAGAAATGGTAAATACCTTGGAAGAACAATACAGTATTCATTACTTTGATTTAATCCAAGATAGAGTCAACTATAATAATTCACAGTACACTAGCCTGGTAATATGACTCAAGGTCCTGTTACTTGTAGAAAGCAAACTATGCAAGGGACATAACAAATACAATGTTTAGTAGAACTAGAAAAATGTCAACACAAACTTTTAAATGTCTAAATATCAATATCAATTGAAATTAAAACCATGAATGAAAAATTGAGGGCTTTTATGAATGATACATGAGGCAGGATTTTAAATAGTTGGATGTCACAATCCCTGCTGAAAGCAAGAAAATCCCCTCTGGTCAGAATTCAATTGTTACAGATAATGGTTTTCCGTACTGTATTTTTATACGTGTGTTTGATTTGCACACCAGCATGTCCCAGGAGAAGAGAGTTGGTATCATAGAAATAGAATTTGAATGTACATACAGTATCTATGGTTGACCATTGTTACTACTAGACTGGATGGATGAGAGCTCTACAGTACATGCTTTCAGAAGGCCCCGGAAGCAGAACCTAAAATTAGAAAAACAGTGAAACATTGACACATAGGGTCACCACATATTAAAATGATCAAAATTATTACTTTTCACACAGACTTTTACACAGCATCTACGTATGAGCTAGCAACAACTTCTTGACTGATTTCTGCTTAACGGGATAGTTCACCCATAGTACAAAATTACATTGGTTTCTTTACCCTGTAAACAGTCTACGGACAAGGTTTGACAGAAATCCATGCTTTGGTTAATTTCCCGGGGATTGTTTTACAAATGCTAACGTTTTAGAATTTGTGGCACGAATCCAATCCAAATCCTAGCACCGACATTTTTTGTAAATCATGTCCAAATCATCCGAAAGTATCTAAAATGTATTGCGAAAATCAACAAAGTCACCTATAGATGATTTGAAGATGATGTGGGAAACATGTTAATATCAGTACCATGACATGAATAGGATTTGTGCCACAAATGTAAGTACAGTTACCAACATATACAATATCATGATATGTAAACGTCCTGCCACAAACATTTATCATACCAGCGCAGGTGACTCCTGCATCTTCATGGTGGCCACAGTCATGGTTACCCAGGCCACTGTGGGGACACTGCAGCAAAGAGTCTTCAGAGCCAGAACAGGCCAAGTCATCCAAAGAGATGGAGCCACTGCCCTTTCCAAACCTGGCAGATCCAAAGGCCTCTAGTGCTTCTCCACAGCCCAACTCTCTGCACATCACCTGAGCATCCCTCTGATCCCAGCCATCATCACACACTGTACCCCACTGGCCAGAGTCAAACACCTCCACTCTACCAGAGCAGTTGTTGGGACCGTTGACCAGACGCACTCTGGAAATGCCATCTGTAATAGACAGGTAGAACTGTGAAGATGACAGGGTGTGGGACTGTCGTTGAGTTGAAAACTTTGTAGAAAATATACAGATGTAGCATCTTAATTAGATCACCCTGTTGTAGGATAACATTCCTGCAATGCAGGAAATTTAGAACTTGTAGTGTATTTGAGGTTTAAGACGGCTTCTGAAGTTTGTAATTTCCACTTTGAAATCTCAGACTTGATTTTCCCTTATGAAAAATGTATCAACCCCGACAAAAATGTCCATTAATTCTAATCCACATAACAATTAACATTTCATGCTGATGCAGGATTATTTGCCATTGACCTTAACAAAGCCCACAAGACCAGTGGAAGCAAAATAACCCCATAACATAAAAAATTCACCACCATATATTACAATAAGTATGGGGTTCTATTCTGCTCATGCATTCTCATTTCGAGGCCAAACCCCACCACTGGTGTGCGTGGCCAAAGAGCTCTATTTTTCATGTCATCTGACCATAGCACCGGTTCCAATCCAAGTGCCAATGCCATTTAGCAAACTCCAGGTGTTTACATTTGTTGGATGACATGAAAGTTGAGGTCTTTGGCCACGCACACCAAATTAAATCAAATCAAATTTTATTGGTCACATAAACGTGTTTAGCAGGTGTAGTGAAATGCTTGTGCTTCTAATTCCGACAGTGCAGCAATATCTAACAAGTAATATGTAACAATTTCACAACAAATACCTAATACACACAAATCTAAGTAAAGGAATTGAATTAAGAATATATAAATATATGGACGAGAAATGTCAGAGCAGCATAGACTAAGATACAGTAGAGAGTATATAAAACAGTATATACATATGAGATGAGTAACGCAAGATATGTAAACATTATTAAAGTGACTAGTGTTCCATTTATTAAAGTGGCCAACGATTTCAAGTCTGTATGTAGGCAGCAGCCTCTCTGTGCTAGTGATGGCTATTTAACAGTCTGATGGCTTTGAGATAGAAGCTGTTTTTCAGTCTCTCAGTCCCAGCTTTGATGCACCTGTACTGACCTCGCCTTTTGGATGATAGCGGGGTGAACAGGCAGTGGCTCAGGTGGTTGTTACCCTTGATTATCTTTTTGGCCTTCCTGTGACATCGGGTGCTGTAGGTGTCCAGGAGGGCAGGTACTTTGCCCCCGGTGATGCGTTGTGCAGACCGCACTACCCTCTGGAGAGCCTTGTGATTGTGGGCGGTGCAGTTGCCGTACCAGGCGGTGATACAGCCCGACAGGATGCTCTCAATTTTGTAAGTTTGTGAGGGTTTTAGGTGACAACCCAATTTTTTTCAGCCTCCTGAGGTTGAGGAGGCGCTGTTGCGCCTTCTTCACCACACTGTCTGTGTGGGTGGACCATTTCAGTTTGTCAGTGATATGTACACAGGAACTTAAAATTTTCCACCTTCTCCTTTGCTGTCCCGTCGATGTGGATAGTGGGGTGCTCCCTCTGCTGTTTCCTGAAGTCCACGATCATATTCTTTGTTTTGTTGATGTTGAGTGAGAGGTTATTTTCCTGACACCACACTCCCAGAGCCCTCACCTCCTCCCTGTAGGCTGTCTCGTCATTGCTCGTAATCAACCATTCTACTGTTGTGTCGTCTGCAAACTTGATGATTGAGTTGGAAGAGTGCATGGCCATGCAGTCATGGGTAAACAGAGAGTACAGGCGGGGGTTGAGCAAGCACCCTTGTGGGGCCTCAGTGTTGAGGATAAGCGAAGTGGAGATGTTGTTTCCTACCTTCACCACCTGGGGACAGCCTGTCAGGAAGTCCAGGACCCAATTGCACAAGGCGGGGTTCAGACCCAGGTCCTCGAGCTTAATGATGAGCTTGGAGGGTACTATGGTGTTGAATGCTGAGCTTCAGTCAATGAACAGCATTCGATTGCATTGTCTGGGGATCTATTGGTCCGGTAGGCAAATTGAAGTAGGTCTAGGATGACAGATAAGGTGGAGGTGATATGATCCTTAACTAGTCTCTCAAAGCACTTCATCAGTCTCTCAAAGCAAACAGTCAGAGGTCACCAAGCGCAACATAGCTTCAGCGTGTAAATCAGCTAGAAAGATGTGTCGGCATTGAGTAATTGTCTCTGGCCCCCTCCCAGTTAGGGGGAGTGACGAGCTCTACAGCTCAATCGAGTCTCACAACTCAATCGCTGGTTGAAAACTGTTTTCTGCCCCTCCCAAAAGATAGAATTTGTAGATAATTGGCCCTCTTTCTGGGACTCACCCACAAACAGGACCAAGCCTGACCTGCTGAGGAGTGACGGACTCCATCCTAGCTGGAGGGGTGCTCTCATCTTATCTACCAACATAGACAGGGCTCTAACTCCACAATGGAATAGGGTGCAGGCCAGGCAGCAGGCTGTTAGCCAACCTGCCAGCTTAGTGGAGTCTGCCACTAGCATAGTCAGTGTAGTCAGCTCAGCCATCCCCATTGAGACTGTGTCTGTGCCTCGACCTAGGTTGGGCAAAACTAAACATGGCGGTGTTCGCCTTAGCAATCTCATTAGGATAAAGACCTCCTCCATTCCTGCCATTATTGAAAGAGATCGTGATACCTCACATCTCAAAATAGGGTTACTTAATGTTAGATCCCTCACTTCAAAGGCAGTTATAGTCAATGAACTAATCACTGATCACAATCTTGATGTGATTGGCCTGATTGAAACATGGCTTAAGCCTGATGAATTTACTGTGTTAAATGAGGCCTCACCTCCTGGTTACACTAGTGACCATATCCCCCGTGCATCCCGCAAAGGCGGAGGTGTTGCTAACATTTACGATAGCAAATTTCAGTTTACAAAAAAGAAAATGACGTTTTCGTCTTTTGAGCTTCTAGTCATAAAATCTATGCAGCCTACTCAATCACTTTTTATAGCTACTGTTTACAGGCCTCCTGGGCCATATACAGCGTTCCTCTCTGAGTTCCCTGAATTCCTATCGGACCTTGTAGTCATAGCAGATAATATTCTAATTTTTGGTGATTTTAATATTCATATGGAAAAGTCCACAGACCCACTCCAAAAGGCTTTCGGAGCCATCATCGACTCAGTGGGTTTTGTCCAACATGTCTCTGGACCTACTCACTGCCACAGTCATACTCTGGACCTAGTTTTGTCCCATGGAATAAATGTTGTAGATCTTAATGTTTTTCCTCATAATCCTGGACTATCGGACCACCATTTTATTACGTTTGAAATCGCAACAAATAATCTGCTCAGACTCCAACCAAGGAGCATCAAAAGTCGTGCTATAAATTCTCAGACAACACAAAAATTCCTTGATGCCCTTCCAGACTCCTTCTGCCTACCCAAGGACGTCAGAGGACAAAAATCAGTTAACCACCTAACTGAGGAACTCAATTTAACCTTGCGCAATACCCTAGATGCAGTTGCACCCCTAAAAACGAAAAACATTTGTCATAAGAAACTAGCTCCCTGGTATACAGAAAATACCCGAGCTCTGAAGCAAGCTTCCAGAAAATTGGAACGGAAATGGCGCCACACCAAACTGGAAGTCTTCCGACTAGCTTGGAAAGACAGTACCGTGCAGTATCGAAGAGCCCTCACTGCTGCTCGATCATCCTACTTTTCCAACTTAATTGAGGAAAATAAGAACAATCCAAAATTTATTTTTGATACTGTTGCAAAGCTAACTAAAAAGCAGCATTCCCCAAGAGAGGATGGCTTTCACTTCAGCAGTAATAAATTCATGAACTTCTTTGAGGAAAAGATCATGATCATTAGAAAGCAAATTACGGACTCCTCTTTAAATCTGCGTATTCCTCCAGGGCTTAGCTGTCCTGGATCTGCACAGCTCTGCCAGGGCCTGGGATCGGGAGAGACACTTAAGTGTTTTAGTACTATATCTCTTGACACAATGATGAAAATAATCATGGCCTCTAAACCTTCAAGCTGCATACTGGATCCTATTCCTACTAAACTACTGAAAGAGCTGCTTCCTGTGCTTGGCCCTCCTATGTTGAACATAATAAACGGCTCTCTATCCACCGGATGTGTACCAAACTCACTAAAAGTGGCAGTAATAAAGCCTCTCTTGAAAAAGCCAAACCTTGACCCGGAAAATATAAAAAACTATCGGCCTATATCGAATCTTCCATTCCTCTCAAAAATTTTAGAAAACGCTGTTGCGCAGCAACTCACTGCCTTCCTGAAGATAAACAATGTATACGAAATCCTTCAGTCTGGTTTTAGACCCCATCATAGCACTGAGACTGCACTTGTGAAGGTGGTAAATGACCTTTTAATGGTGTCAGACCGAGGCTCTGCATCTGTCCTCGTGCTACTAGACCTTAGTGCTGCCTTTGACACCATCGATCACCACATTCTTTTGGAGAGACTGGAAACCCAAATTGGTCTACACGGACAAGTTCTGGCCTGGTT
Source organism: Salvelinus namaycush (assembly GCF_016432855.1). Lineage (NCBI taxonomy): Eukaryota > Metazoa > Chordata > Actinopteri > Salmoniformes > Salmonidae > Salvelinus > Salvelinus namaycush. The sequence continues at coordinate 26,383,860 of NC_052322.1, forward strand.
TAGATCTTATCTGTCGGAAAGATATCAGTTTGTCTCTGTGAATGGTTTGTCCTCTGACAAATCAACTGTACATTTCGGTGTTCCTCAAGGTTCCGTTTTAGGACCACTATTGTTTTCACTATATATTTTACCTCTTGGGGATGTTATTCGAAAACATAATGTTAACTTTCACTGCTATGCGGATGACACACAGCTGTACATTTCAATGAAACATGGTGAAGTCCCAAAATTGCCCTCGCTAGAAGCCTGTGTTTCAGACATAAGGAAGTGGATGGCTGAAAACTTTCTACTTTTAAACTCGGACAAAACAGAGATGCTTGTTCTAGGTCCCAAGAAACAAAGAGATCTTCTGTTAAATCTGACAATTAATCTTGATGGTTGTAAAGTCGTCTCAAATAAAACTGTGAAGGACCTCGGCGTTACTCTTGACCCTGATCTCTCTTTTGACGAACATATCAAGACTGTTTCAAGGACAGCTTTTTTCCATCTACGTAACATTGCAAAAATCAGAAATTTTCTGTCCAAAAATGATGCAGAAAAATTCATCCATGCATTTGTTACTTCTAGGCTAGACTACTGCAATGCTCTACTTTCCGGCTACCCGGATTAAGCACTAAATAAACTTCAGTTAGTGCTAAATACGGCTGCTAGAATCCTGACTAGAACCAAGGAATTTGATCATATTACTCCAGTGCTAGCTTCCCTACACTGGCTTCCTGTTAAGGCAAGGGCTGATTTCAAGGTTTTACTGTTAACCTATAAAGCGTTACATGGGCTTGCTCCTACCTATCTTTCCGAGTTGGTCCTGCCGTACATACCTACACGTACGCTACGGTCACAAGACGCAGGCCTCCTAATTGTCCCTAGAATTTCTAAGCAAACAGCTGGAGGCAGGGCTTTCTCCTATAGATCTCCATTTTTATGGAATGGTCTGCCTACCCATGTGAGAGACGCAGACTCGGTCTCAACCTTTAAGTCTTTACTGAAGACGTATCTCTTCAGTAGGTCATATGATTGAGTGTAGTCTGGCCCAGGAGTGTGAAGGTGAACGGAAAGGCTCTGGAGCAACGAACCGCCCTTGCTGTCTCTGCCTGGCCGGTTCCCCTCCACTGGGATTCTCTACCTCTAACCCTATTACAGGGGCTGAGTCACTGGCTTACTGGTGCTCTTTCATGCCGTCCCTAGGAGGGGTGCGTCACTTGAGTGGGTTGAGTTACTGACGTGATCTTCCTGTCTGGGTTGGCGCCCCCCCTTGGTTTGTGCTGTGGTGGAGATCTTTGTGGGCTATACTCGGCCTTGTCTCAGGATTGTAAGTTGGTGGCTGAAGATATCCCTCTAGTGGTGCGGGGGCTGTGCTTTGGCAAAGTGGGTGGGGTTATATCCTTCCTGTTTGGCCCTGTCCGGGGGTATCATCGGATGGGGCCACAGTGTCTCCTGACCCCTCCTGTCTCAGCCTCCAGTATTTATGCTGCAGTAGTTTGTGTCGGGGGGCTAGGGCCAGTTGGTTATATCTGGAGTACTTCTCCTTTCTTATCCAGTGTCCTGTGTGAATTTAAGTATGCTCTCTCTAATTCTCTCCTTCTCTCTTTCTCTCTCTCTCTCGGAGGACCTGAGCCCTAGGACCATATGTCAGGACTACTGGGCATGATGACTCCTTGCTGTCCCCAGTCCACCTGGCCTTGCTGCTGTTCCAGTTTCAACTGTTCTGCCTGCAGTTATGGAACCCCTACCTGTCCCAGACCTGCTGTTTTCAACTCTTAATTATCGGCTATGAAAAGCCAACTGACATTTATTCCTGATTATTATTTGACCATGCTTGTCATTTATGAACATTTTGAACATCTTGGCCATGTTCTGTTATAATCTCCACCCGGCACAGCCAGAAGAGGACTGGCCACCCCTCATAGCCTGGTTCCTCTCTAGGTTTCTTCCTAGGTTTTGGCCTTTCTAGGGAGTTTTTCCTAGCCACCGTGCTTCTACACCTGGATTGCTTGCTGTTTGGGGTTTTAGGCTGGGTTTCTGTACAGCACTTCGAGATATTAGCTGATGTACGAAGGGCTATATAAAATAAACTTGATTGATTGATTGATTCATGATGACAGAAGTGAGTGCTACGGGGTGATAATCATTTAGTTCAGTTACCATTGCATTCTTGGGTACAGGAACAATGGTAGCCATCTTGAAGCATGTGGGGACAGTAGACTGGGATAGGGAGAGATTGAATATGCCCGTAAACACACCAGCCAGCTGCGCATGCTCTGAGGACGTGGCTAGGGATGCCGTCTGGGTCGGCAGCCTTGCGAGGGTTAACAAGTTTAAATGTCTTACTTACGTCGGCCACGGAGAAGGAGAGCCCACACTCCTTGGTAGCTGGCCACGTCGGTGGCACTGTGTTATCCTCAAAGCGGGCAAAGAACGTGTTTAGCTTGTCCGGTACCAAGACGTCTGTGTCCATGACATGGCTGGTTTTCCTTTTGTAGTCTGATTGTCTGTAGACCCTGTCACATACGTCTCATGTCTGAGCCATTGAATTGCGACTCCACTTTGTCTCTATACTGATGTTTTGCCTGTTTGATTGCTTTGCCGAGGGAATTACTACTTTGTTGTGGTTTGCACGTTCAGTTTTGCGCGAATGCTGCCATCTATCCAGTTTCTGGTTAGGGTAGGTTTTAATACTCACAGTGGGTACAACATCTCCTATACACTTCTTGATGAAATCAGTAACCGTCTCAGTGTACACGTCAATATTGTTCTCGGAAGCTACCCAGAACATATCTCAGTCCGCGTGATCAAAACAATCTTGAAGCGTGAATTCCAATTGGTCAGACCAGCGTTGAATAGTCCTTAGCACAGATACTTCCTGTTTGAGTTTCTACCTATAGGAAGGGAGGAGAAAAATGTATTTGTGGTCAGATTGGCTGAAAGGAGGGCGGGGGTGGGCCTTGTATGCATCCCGGAAGTTGGAATAACAATGGTTGAGTATTTTTCCAGCGCAAGTACTACAGTCGATATGCTGATAGAATTTAGGTAGCCTTTCCCTAAAATTTATAATAAATGCAGCCTCAGGATATATGGTTTCCAGTTTGCATAAAGTCCAGTGAAGTTCCTTGAGGGCAGTTGTGGTATCGGCTTGAGGGGGGATATACGCGGCTGGGACAATAACCAAAGATAATTATCTTGGGAGATAATACGGTCAGCATTTGATTGTGAGGTATTCTAGGTCGGGTGAAAAAAAGGATTTGAGTTCCTGTATGTTATTACAATTACACCATGAGTCGTTAATCATGAAGCATATACCCCCGCCCTTCTTTTTCCCAGAGAGATGTTTATTTCTGTCGGCGCGATGAACTGAGAATCCAGATGGCTGGACCGACTCCGACAGTATATCCCGAGAGAGCCATGTTTCCGTGAAACAGAATATGTTACAATGCCTGATGTCTCTTCAGAAAGCGAGTAATATACTCGGAAGCGGTGGGTGGTGTGCGCTCCTCCTAAGTTTGACTAGAAGACTGCTTCCAGTCCCTCTTTTTCACCGGCGTTGTTTTGGGTCGCTCTCTGGAATCAGTTCAATTGCCCTGGGTGGTGTGAACAAATGATCCGCTTCGGGAAAGTCGTATTCCTGGTTGTAATGCTGGTAGTGCTGGTGAGTTACCACCACTCTGATATCCAATAGTTCTTCCCGTATGTAATAATCTACCAGTGGTAGGTTTGGTGTCGAAATGAGAATGCATGAGCAGAAAATAACCCATACAGTACGTACTGTAAAATATGGTGGAGGATCTTTGATATTATGGGGCTATTTTGCGTCTATTGATCCTGGGACCCTTGTTAATTAAGGTCAATGATATCCGAAACTTTACCCAGTACCGGGACATTTTAGCCAAAAACATGGTTGCCTCTGAAGGAGGCTGAAACTTGGCTGCAAGTGGGTCTTCCAGCAAGACAATAACCCCAAGCACACAGCAAAATCCACAAAGAAATTATTAATTGGCCACAAAATCAACATTTTCCATGAAAACATGTGGTTTAAATTGAAGAGGGCAGGGCCTCCTGAGTGGCGCAGTGGTCTAAGGCACTACATCACAGTGCTAGAGGTGTCACAACAGACCCGAGTTTGATCCCGGGCTGTATCACAACCGGCTGTCATAGGGCGGCGCACAATTGGCCCAGCCTCGTCCGGGTAAGGGGAGGGTTTGGCTGGGGGGGCTTTACTTGGCTCATCGCGCTCTTGTGGTGGGCCAGCTGCCTGCAGGCTGACCCCGGTCGTTATTATTTATTTTATACAGTAATTTTTGCTCATCTTTATCAAGGTTGTCAACAATTTTGGAACCCACTGTATGTAACCTTAAAAAGTGCTATATAATAAATAAAGCTAACTGCGTTTAAAATTAGCTAAAGGTTGCAGTGGCTGTTTAAAGAAAACTGAAACATGGATTACAGTTCTCCTGGCCAATAAACTACTTTCAGGATCAGGAACCATCTAACAGTTGAATATGGAACTTCCCCTTTAATCTCACCTGAGCAGACAACGCTCGCATCCTCAGGATGCATGTAGTTGCACTGACCTTTCACATCAGAGGGGCAGTCAAAGAGAGATTCCTCTGTTCCAACACAGGCCATGTTGTCCAGAAGAATGGGAATACCATCTCCCATACCAAACCAGGCCCATACGGGGGCATCTATCACCCACATACAGCGGAGCAGTCTGCAGACCACGTCAGCAGCGCTCACGTCCCAGTTATCATCACACACCGTACCCCACTGCCCCGCATGATACACTTATAATATAGTTGTATGGAATTGATCTTACTGTTTTTAAATGGGTCTTCTTGTTCTTGAATTGAAGGTTATGAAAATATGAACATATGGAGAAGGGATATTGACAATGAGAGTGAGATATTGTGAAAAACAGGTATTAAATTGTCCTTAATTCATCTGAACATAAACTATTTTTGTCTACTGTAATTGTAGACTGAGACTTACCCATCATGCAAGTTACACTGGCATCTTCATCATGGCCACAGTCATGGTTTCCTATCCCTCCTGAGCTGCATTCCAGTAAAGATCCCTCACTTCCCATGCACGCCACATCATCCAATAGGATTGAGCCACTCCCCTCACCAAAGTGAGCCTGGTGAGGAGCCTCTGTGGCTGGTCCACAGCTCAGCTCCCTACATACAACTTGGGCATCTAGCAAAGCCCAGTTATCATCACAGACTGTCCCCCAACTCCCATCCTGGTAGACCTCCACCCTGCCAGAGCAGCGGTTAGGACCATCAACTAGGCGCACTGTCAAGTCAGCTGTCTGAGTTAAGAGGAAGGGAAAGGGAGAAACGTGTAATGGGCACTAACTTTTTGTTTTACAAATACGTATTATGACTCATTTTGCAACTGAAACATAAAGTAAAAAATGTTTTTTTGATTACTCACAATGGGAATCTGAAGGGGATGGACCTGAGAGACGGAGAGAGAGAGAGAGAGAGAGAGAGGGAGAGAATATCGTATGGTGTTAAATCTTTCCCCTTCAATTATTGCTGGAGAGACAGACAGCACCTGCCATTGTCTGCCAGCTGAATTACAGGACCCAGGTCAAAGGAGACAGGTAGCCTAGCAGTTAAGAGCTTTGGGCCGGTAACCGAAAGGTCTCTGGTTTGAATCTCCGAGCTGACAAAGTGAGAAATCTGTTCATGTGCCCTTGAGCTAGGCATTTAACCCTAATTGCGCCTGTAAGTCTCTCTGGATAAGAGTGTCTGCTAAATGACTAAAATGTAAATGTAAATCTCTTATTCGGACCTAAAATATACCGACCATAAACAATGCTCAGATTTATGGTGATAAGTGACCACAAACTGCACTGAGGCAAACTGGTTATGTCAGTTAGGGGTTTCTTCTTATGACGTGTGAATCGTAATTTCTTTGCATATAGTGAGGCTTTCTGTAATTGAAACATAAAGTAAAGACCCACTGGGAACACACTGTTTAAATCAACATTGTTTCCACATCATTACAATGAAACTACGTTGACCAATGTGAAATAGACGTTGAATTGACGTCTGTGCCCAGTGGTAATTCATTTTTAGATGACTCACAACGGAAATCTGAAGGGGATGGACCTGAGAGAGAGAGAGAAAGAGAGAGGGAGGAAAAACATGGTAGCATTACACAAGCCCCTGGTTGGTGTTGGAAGTTTAAATAAGTTGTCTGAGATAATTCAACCATTCACTTACCCGACTGGCCCTGACATATCGCTGCTGCATCCTCAGAATGTCCACAGTTGTGTGACCTCAGTCCATCTGAGCTGCAGCCAAGCAGTGACCCTTCATTCCCAGAACATTGCACATCCTTTAGCCAGATCTCTCCCCTGCCTTGGCCAAAGTGAGCCTGGTCCGGGGCCTCCAGCGCCACCCCACAGCCCAGCGCTCTACACACTACCTTGGCATCCAGCAGGTCCCAGTCATCATCACACACTGTACCCCACTGGCCAGAGTGGAACACCTCTACTCTACCAGAGCAGTTGTTGGGACCATTGACAAGACGCACTCTGAAAATGCTGTTGTTCTCTGTAGGACCTGTAAACAAAGATAACTGTTAACTCCATTTACTAAGTGGTTTGATTAGAAATTAGGTGCATCCCTGTTCACTTTATTAAGTAACAATTGGGTTAACGAACAATACTGAGGTGAGTGCATGTTTCATCAATTTTGCATTGTTTTTCTTTGCATATACTATAGCTTTATAAACATTGCAAAAAGCAAAGGCAAAATACTGCAAACTTGACCGGTTCCTCTACACTGAAGGAATCATTTTTAAAGGACTTCATTAGTGAATATGGCGCTAGGTTTTTTATACATGATTTTGATCCAGTTAATAAAGTAAGATCACATAATAGATCGAGCCAATACTGCAAAAAGAGAATAAGACGGTCCACAGGAAGTTCAATGGCTGGATGTCTACAGAAATACCTGTTGTAGAATTTGGTTTTTACAGTGTAACACTAGCCCTATTACCAACATATACAATATAATGATGTATAAACTTCCTGCCACAAACATTTATCTTACCAGCGCAGGTGACTCCTGCATCTTCATGGTGGCCACAGTCATGGTTACCCAGGCCACTGTGGGGACACTGCAGCAAAGAGTCTTCAGAGCCAGAACAGGCCAAGTCATCCAAAGAGATGGAGCCACTGCCCTTTCCAAACCTGGCAGATCCAAAGGCCTCTAGTGCTTCTCCACAGCCCAACTCTCTGCACATCACCTGAGCATCCCTCTGATCCCAGCCATCATCACACACTGTACCCCACTGGCCAGAGTCAAACACCTCCACTCTACCAGAGCAGTTGTTGGGACCGTTGACCAGACGCACTCTGGAAATGCCATCTGTAATAGACAGGTAGAACTGTGAAGATGACAGGGTGTGGGATTGATGTTGAGTTGAAAACTTTGTAGGTGGAAAAGGATCTTAATTTGATCACCCTGTTGTAGGAGAACCTTCCTGCAATGCAGGCAATTTAGAACTTGTAGTTTATTTGAGGTTTAAGAAGGCTTCTGAAGTTTGCAATTTTCACTTTGAAATTTCAGACTTGATTTGCCGTTACGAAATATTTAACAATTTCTACAAAAATGAAAATTAAGTATAATGCACATAATAATTCACATTTCCTATTGCTGCAGGATTATTTGCCATTGACCTTAACAAGGGCCCCAAGACCAGTGGAAGCATAATAGCCCCATAACATAAAAAATACACTACCATATTTTACAATAAGTCTGGGCTTCCTTTCCGCTCATGCATTTTCATGTCGACGCCAAACCCCACCACTGGTGTGTATGGCCAAAGAGCTCTATTTTCATGTTATCCGACCAAAGCACCGGTTCTAATCCAAGTGCCAATGCCGTTTAGCAAACTCCAGGTGTTAATATTAGTTGTATTACATGAAAATAGAGCTCTTTGGCCATACACGCCAGTGGTGGGGTTTGGCGTCGAAATGAAAATGCATGAGCAGAAAGGAAGCCCAGACTTATTGTAAAATATGGTAGTGTATTTTTTATGTTATGGGGCTATTTTGCTTCCACTGGTCCTGGGGCCCTTGTTAAGGTCAATGACATCATGAACTTTACCCAATACCAGTACATTTAAGCCAAAAACCTGGTTGCCTCTACCAGGACGCTAAAACTTGGCTGCAAGTGGATCTTCCAGCAAGACAATAATCTCAAACACACATCAAAATCCACAAAGAAATTGTTAATTGGCCACAAAATCAACATTTCAGTCTCCGGATTTGAAAGACATTGGAAACCTGTGGTTTGAATGGAAGAGGGCAGGCCATAAGCTCAGACAAAGGATATCTAGGATGTGGAAGGATTCTGTATCATTACCCATTTTAGAAAAAGGTTCAGTGCTGTTATCCTCGCAAGGTGAAGCATTGAAAGGTATTGAAAACAGGAGTGTCAATAATTTTGACCCCTACCTTTTTGAGAGAAAGAAATATTACTTGTTAAACAAAATCTCTTTCTCTAAGCAATTTTATTAGTATAAATAATATAATTTCCCAATTTTTCTGAGCATACAATTTAGTTCAGTATTTTAATTATTTATTTTATAGTCATTTTTGCTCATCTTTGTCAAGGGTGTCAATAAATTCAGACCCTACAGCATATAACCATGACTGACCTATCACATCAGAGAGGCAGTCAAAGAGAGAGTCCTCTGTTCCAACACAGGCCATGTTTTCTAGCAGAATGGGAATACCACCTCCCATACCAAACCCAGCCCTTCCGGTGCCATCCTAAGGGCTCCCGAGTGGCGCAGCGGTCTAAGTGCCTGGTTCAAACCCAGGCTGTATCACATCGGGCTGTGATTGGGAGTCCCATAGGGCGGCGCACAATTGGCTTAGCGTCGTCCAGGTTTGGCCGAGGTAGGCCGTCATTGTAAATAAGAATTTATTCTTAACTGACTAGCCTAGTTAAATTAAATTTAAAAAATTGCCCACATACAGTGGAGCTGTCAGCAGTGCTCACGTCCCAGTCATCATGACACATGTATAATATAGTTGTATGGAATTGATCTTACCCTTTCTAAATGGGTCTTCTTGTTCTTGAATAGGATGTTATGAAAATAGGAAAATATGGACATTGACAATGAGAGTGAGATATTGTGAAAAACAGGTATTAAATTATCCTTAATTCATCTGAACATAAACTATTTTTGTCTACTGTAATTGTAGACTGAGACTTACCCATCATGCAAGTTACACTGGCATCTTCATCATGGCCACAGTCATGGTTTCCTATCCCTCCTGAGCTGCATTCCAGTAAAGATCCCTCACCTCCCATGCACGCCACATCATCCAATAGGATTGAGCCACTCCCCTCACCAAAGTGAGCCTGGTGAGGAGCCTCTGTGGCTGGTCCACAGCTCAGCTCCCTACATACAACTTGGGCATCTAGCAAAGCCCAGTTATCATCACAGACTGTCCCCCAACTCCCATCCTGGTAGACCTCCACCCTGCCAGAGCAGCGGTTAGGACCATCAACTAGGCGCACTGTCAAGTCAGTTGTTTGAGTTAAGAGGAAGGGTAAGGAAGGAACGCGTAACGGGCACCGACCTTTTGTTTTACAAATACATATTATGACTTGTTTTGCAACTGAAACAAAGTAAGGAATCATTTTTAGATTACTCACAATGGGAATCTGAATCTGAAGGGTATGTACCTGAGAGAGAGAGAGGGAGAGAAAGAGGGAGAGGGAGAGGGAGAGAGACAGAGAAAGAGTATGGTATGGTGTTATGATGGTGCCGACGGAGATGGCAGCATCGCGACTAGTTCTTAGGAAACTCTGCAGCATTTTGTTTGTTTATGTACTATTTTTTACATTATTAGCTCAGGAATTATTTTGTGTCATTACATACAGCCGGGAAGAACTATTGGATATTAGAGCGGCGGTAACTCACCAGAACTTCCAGCAATACGACCAGGATTACAACTTCCCTGGAGCAGATCCTTTGTTTGCTCTCCCCAGAGTAATTAAGGTACTCGAGGCGGTCTTCTGCACACCTGCCACCACTCCTGAGTATTTTACTCGCTGATGTCCAATCTCTGGATAATAAAGTTGATGAGCTCAAGGCGAGAGTTGCTTTTCAGAGAGACGCCAGGGATTGTAACACACTGCTTCACAGATACATGGCTCTCTCGAGACATACTGTCTGACTCTGTAAAGCCAGTTGGGTTCTCAGTACACTGCACCGACAGGAACAAACATCTCTCCGGGAAGCAGCAGGGTGGCGGTATATGTTTCATGACTAACGACTTATGGTGTAACTGTCATAACATACATGAACTCAAGTTCTTCTGTTCACCCGACCTAGAATATCTCACAATCAAATGCTGACGGTACTATCTCCCGAGAGAATTTTCCTCAATAGTAGCCACAGCGGTCTATATCCCCCCTCAAGCTGATACCACAACGGCCCTCAAAGAATTTCACTGGACTTTATGTAAACTGGAAACCACATATCCTGAGGCTGCATTTACTGTAGCTGGGTATTTTAACAAAGCAAATTTGAGGAAAAGGCTCCTGAAATTCTATCAACATATTGATTGTTGTACTCGCGCTGCTAAAACTCTCGGCCATTACTATACTACCTTCCAGAATGCATATAAGGCCCTCCCAGGCCCTCCATTCGGCAAATTGGACCACGATTACATCTTTCTCCTACAGGCAGAAACACAAACAGGAAGCACCCGTCGTGAGAACTATTCAATGCTGGTCTGACCAATCGGAATCCACGCTTCATGATTGTTTTGATCACGCGGACTGGGATATGTTCAGAGTAGCGTCAGAAAATAATATCGACACATATAACGATACGGTGAATGAGTTTATCAGGAAGTGCATAGGAGATGTTGTACCCACTGTGACTACTAAAACCTACCCCAACCAGAAACTGGATAGAAGGGAGCAAAGAACCGCATTTAACCATGGCAAGGTGACTGGGAATGTGGCAGAATACAAAACAGCGTAGTTATTCCCTCCACAAAGCAATCAAGCAGGCTAAACGTCGGTATAGGGACAAAGTTGAGTCCCAGTTCAACGTCTCACACACAAGACGTATGTGGCAGGGTCTACAGACAATCACGGATTATAAAGGAAAACCAGGAACACCGACGTCTTGTTTCCAGACAGGCTGAACACCTTCTTCGATTCTTTGAGGATAATACAGTGACACCAATGCGGCCTGCTATCAAGGACTGTGGGCTCTCCTGCTCCATGACCGACATGAGTAGGACATTTAAACATGTTAACCCTCGCAAGGCTGCCGGCCCAGATGGTATCCCTAGCCGCGTCCTCAGAGCATGCACAGGCCAGCTGGCTGGTGTGTTTACAGATAATTTCAATCTCTCCCTATCCCAGTCTGTTGTCCCTACATGCTTCAAGATGGCCACCGTTGTCCCTGCACCTAAGAAAGCAAAGGTAATTGAACTAAATAACTATAGCCCCGTAGCACTTACCTCTGTAATCATGAAGTGCCTTGAGAGACTTGTCAAAGATCATATCACCTCCACCTTACCTGCTACCCTAGACCCACTTCAATTTGCTTACCGCCCCAATAGATTGACAGACAATGCAATCGCCACCACACTGCACACTGTCCTGTCCCTTCGGGACAAGAGGCATACCTATGTAAGAATTATGTTCATTGACTATAGCTCAGCATTCAACACTATATTACCCTCCAAACTCATCATCAAGCTCGAGGCCCTGGGTCTGAACCCCACCCTGTGCAACTGGGTCCTGGACTTCCTGACGGGTCGCCACCAGGTGGTGAATGTAGGAAACAACATCTCCTCTTCACTGATCCTCAACACTGGGGCCCCATAAAGGTGCGTGCTCAGCCCCCTCCTGTACTCCCTGTTCACCCATGACTGCATGGCCATGCACTCCTCCAACTCAATCATCAAGTTTGCAGATGACACAACAGTAGTAGGCTTGACTACTAACAACGATGAGACAGCCTACAGGGAGGAGGTGAGGGCTCTGGGAGTGTGGTGCCAGGAAAAAAAACTCTCACTCAACGTCAACAAAACTAAGGAGATGATCGTGAACTTAAGGAAACAGCAGAGGGAGCACCCCCCTATCCACATCAACGGGACCGCACTGGAGAAGGTGGAAAGTTTCAAGTTCCTCGGCGTACACATCACTGACAAACTGAAATGGTCCACCCACACAGACAGTGTGGTGAAGATCGCACTGGACCGCACTGGAGAAGGTGGAAAGTTTCAAGTTCCTCGGCGTACACATCACTGACAAACTGAAATGGTCCACCCACACAGACAGTGTGGTGAAGAAGGCGCAACAACGTCTCTTCAACCTCAGGAGGCTAAAGAAATTTGGCTTAACACCTAAAACCCTCACAAACTTTTACAGATGCACAATTGAGAGCATTCTGTTGGGCTGTATCACCGCCTGGAAGGGCAACGGCACGGCCCACAACCGCAAAGCTCTCCAGAGGGTGGTGCGGTCTGTCCAACGCATTACCGGGAGAAAACTTCCCGCCCTCCTGAACACCTACAGCACCGATGCCATAGGAAGGCCAAAAAGATCATCAAGGACATCAACCACCCGAGCCACTGCCTGTTCACATGATGCTGCCACCCCCGTGCTTCACGGTTGGGATGGTGTTTTTCGGCTTGCAAGCCTCCCCCTTTTTCCTCCAAACATAACGATGGTTATTATGGCCAAGCAGTTATATTTTTGTTTCATCAGACCAGAGGACATTTCTCCAAAAAGTACGATCTGTATCCCCATGTGCAGTTGCAAACCGTAGTCTGGCTTTTTTTATGGCGGTTTTGGAGCAGTGGCTTCTTCCTTGCAGAGCGGCCTGCTAAACACATGTATGTGAACAATAAATTTGATTTGAATCTTTCCTCTTCAACTACTGCTGGAGAGACAGACATCACCTACCATTGTCAAAGGTCAAAGGCGGTAGGTAGCCAAGCGGGTAATAGCGTTGGTGGTTCGCATTCCTGAGTTGACTAGGTGAAAAATCTGTCGATATGCCCTTGCGGTAAAGGGTTTCTTCTCATGACGTGTGAATATACAGGATATCTGATGTGACCATAATTTCTTTGCAAATAGTGAGGTTTTCTGCAATTGAAACATAAAATAAAGACCCACTGGGAACACACTGTTTAAATCAACATTGTTTCCACATCATTACAATGAAATTACGTTAAACCAACGTGGAATAGACATTGAATTGATGTCTGTGCCCATTGGGGAATAATTTTTAAATTACTCACAATGGAAATCTGAAGGGGATGGACCTGAGAGAGAAAGAGGGAGGGAGAGAAAGAGACAGAGAGAGAGAGGGAGGGAGAGAGAGAGAGAGGGGAGAAATGGTAGCATTACACAAGCCCCTGGCTGGTGTTGGTAGTTTAGATAAATCTTCTGAGAAAATTCAACCACACACTTACCTGACTGCCACTCACATATCGCTGCTGCATCTTCAGAATGTCCACAGTTGTGTGACCCCAGTCCATCTGAGCTGCAACCAAGCAGCGCCTCTTCATTCCCAGAACATTCCACATCATCTAGCCAGATCTCCCCCCTGCCTTGGCCAAAGTGAGCCTGGTCCGGGGCCTCCAGCGCCACCCCACAGCCCAGCGCTCTACACACTACCTTGGCATCCAGAAGGTCCCAGTCATCATCACACACTGTACCCCACTGGCCTGCATAATACACCTCCACCCTGCCAGAGCAGTTGTTTGGGCCATCCACTAAACGTACTCCTCCAGCACTGACTGTGGAGGCTGGAAAATAATTGTTTTGTTAAGTCCCACATTAAGTGACTGGGTATTTATATGATAGTCACATATATAGGAACTACAGTGTATGATTGCCATCATGGAACTACAGTGGCTTGGTGAAAGTATTCACCTCCCTTGGCATTTTTCCTATTTTGTTGCCCTGGAATTAAAATAGATTTTTTGGGGGTTTGTATCATTTGATTTACACAACATGCCTACCACTTCGAAGATGCAAAATATTATTTATTGTGAAACAAACAAGAAATAAGACAAAAAAAACAGAAAACCTGAGCGCGCATAACTATTCACCCCCCAAAGTCAATACTTTGTAGAGCCACCTATTGCAGGAATTACAGTTGCAAGTCTCTTGGGGTATGTCTCTACATGCTTGGCACATCTAGCCACTGGGAATTTTGCCCATTCTTCAAGGCAAAACTGCTTCAGCTCCTTCAAGTTGGATGGGTTCTGCTGGTGTACAGCAATCTTTAAGTCACACCACAGATTCTCAATTTGATTGAGGTCTGGGCTTTGACTAGGCCATTCCAAGACATTTAAATGCTTCCCCTTAAACCACTCAAGTGTTGCTTTAGCAGTATGCTTAACGCCCTTGTCCTGCTGGAAGGTGAACCTCCGTCCCAGTCTCAAATCTCTTGAAGACTGAAACAGGTTTCCCTCAAGAATTTCCCTGTATTTAGTATCATCATTCCTTCAATTCTGACCAGTTTCCCCACAGCATGATGCTGCCACCACCATGCTTTACTGTGAGGATGGTGTTCTCGGGGTGATGAGAGGTGTTGGGTTTGAGCCAGACATTGTGTTTTCCTTTATGGCCAAAAAGCTCAAATTTAGTCTCATTTAACCAGAGTACCTTCTTCCATATGTTTGGGGAGTCTCCCACATGCCTTTTTGCAAACACCAAATGGGTTGCTTATTTTTTTCTTTAAGCAATGGCTTTTTTTCTGGCCACTCTTCCGTAAAGCCCAGCTCTGTGGAGTGTACGGCTTAAAGTGGTCCTATGGACAGATACTCCAATCTCCGCTGTGGAGTATCTTTGGTCTCTTTGTTGCCTCTCTGATTAATGCTTTCCTTGCCTGGTCCGTGAGTTTTGGTGGGCGGCCCTCTCTTGTCAGGTTTGTTGTGGTGCCATATTCTTTCCATTTTTAAATAATGGATTTAATGGTGCTCCGTGGGATATTCAAAGTTTCTGATATTTTTTTATAACCCAACCCTGATCTGTACTTCTCCACAACTTTGACCCTGACCTGTTTGGAGAGCTCCTTGGTCTTCATGGTGCCACTTGCTTGGTGGTGCCCTTTGCTTAGTGGTGTTGCAGACTCTGGTGCCTTTCAGAACTGGTGTATATATACTGAGATCATGTGACAGATCAAGTGACACTTAGATTGCACACAGGTGGACTTTATTTAACTAATTATGTGACTTCTGAAGGTAACCAGATCTTATTTAGCGGCTTCATAGCAAAGGGGTTGAATATATATGCATGCACCACTTTTTCGTTTAGAATTTCCGTTTTTTTTTTTAAACAAGTTATTTTTTTCATTTCACTTCACCAATTTGGACTATTTTGTGTATGTCCATTGCATGAAATCCAAATAAAAATCAATTTAAATTACCGGTTGTAATGCAACAAAATAGGAAAAATGCCAAGGTGGGTGAATACTTTTGCAAGGCACTGTACATTTATTTTGTATTTTTATTAAGATTAAACTTAATAACAGAATTAATTACAAGTCTGCTTCACTATACTTACTTCTATCTAGAACTCGAGATGCTCCTTCATTGGTGCAAACAACTACTTGAGTGGAAAATAATGATAAACATACAATGAGGTAAAGATGTTATATTGTATTTCCATGTCAAAAGTCCTCTGTCTGTGTGAGTTGATAAGAGATGGACACGGACGTGTTTCAGTTCTCATTTGCTTTTAGTTAACAGATTAATTGGAAAGCAAAGTAGATCAGGATATTAGTAGTCATATACCTCACAGTGCTGTTTCTGAACTTTCGTAAAGCAATAGAATATACAATGGAAATGTTAGTGAGTAGAGTCACTATTGTGGATTAACCCAATAATATTAAATCAATTATTATTTTCTGAGAACCTATGCACAAAACTACAACATGAAATCTTAGAGCCCTGTGTATACATGTAGTACACAAAATATGAATTGTACATTAAGTATTTTGTGAAACACACTATTTGCTCATATGGGACAAACACATTCATAAATAGTTAACATAAATATTCATAAATGGTATTGTTAAAATACAATTTGCTCACCTGCAATCACAAATGCTAGATACCACTTGCGCTTGGGTGTAAGAGTCATGATCAACGTTGAGAATGAGTGTATTGTCATGTATGAACCTTTTTATAGACAGATTATGTTACCTTTTGTTGTGTGTCACCTGATTCCTACAAAGAAAAAAACTGATATCTAACAAAAGGTGGCATTTATTTATCACTGAATACACGTTATATAACACCCGTGAAGATTACTATTTGAAGAAACCACATGAAGGCATCTTCTCTGGGAATAAGACTAGCACACTGTTTATCAAAACAGAATACAAGCTTTGGAAAAAATAATGAATTTAATTGGGAAATTGTTGTTTCAGAGCCAAATGAGTATGTTCAAGGTGCTTTCCTCTTCCCACTTTCAATTCCTTGAGGGGTAGGCCTGTTTCATGATAGATAGTGGGGTGGGGTCAATATCTCAACGGGTTACACCTTAAAAGGAAACTCCCTTTTCACTAAGGACCCAATTCTAAATTAGGATTCATGCACATGCATTATGTAAATGAGAGAATAAAGCAGGGGGAAAAGATTTAAAAAATAAATAATTATGCCACCCGCAATAACTCAGTTCAAGCACGTCATAAAATGCTCTATGCAAAGTTGTTTTCTAACTGGTGATGCGCAAATTGCATGTTAGATATATAACAGAAATATAATGCCACCCGCAATAACTCAGTTTAAGCCAGTCATAAAACACTTTATGCAAAATTGTTTTATAACTGGTGATGCGCAAATTGCATGTTAGATATATAATTCCCCTTTAGAGATCATATAACTGCTAATGATCTTACTATTGGTTTTGAAACAATATTTAATTATGAATGAATATGCTTGCATGGGAATATATCTCATATATTGCACTTTTCACGATCACATTGTTTTTGAATTATGAGAGGCTGAGTCATTGTGAATGAATTGTACATAATCCCCTCTGCATAATCTGTTTTTGGGGCAGGCATTGTATTCTAGAACACATGCTTCAGATCAGGCACACCTTCTCTCCTTTGGCTATGGCCCAGACAATGTCAGAAATCTGGGTCAAAGTTCATTTGTACTTTTCCTGTGGTGTGTCAAACATACATGTTTGTTTTAGTAGTCTCTGAAAAACTGTGTTGCGCAGTAGTGAAGAAACAGCCACTGACAGGATTGCATTTTTCTTTGCCTTGGCGATATTCATCCCTATTTCAAAGTACTCTCATACTTAAAGGGGCTCTTTGGGGCCACTTTCAACAAGGTGCTCATCATATCTTCCTACCCAAGGTAAGATGTGGCCTTTTATTTTGGTATAGTATGTGTGTGTGTTACATTCTGTTCTTTGAAAAAAAATATCCATAATACTGTACCAAATAACTTAAAATAAATGTGGTCCAACCCCTGCTTTTGCAGAGCCTCCCCTACTTTGGGTTCAGGTAAAGTTATGTTACACAAGTGGATGCAAAATGTTATGATTTTCTGCAAATGAGTAACAGAAAGGTCTACTGGTACCTATACATAACATCCTCAAGCCTAAAGAGCTTCACATTTATGAGCACATTGTTCTCCCCTCCCTCAAACAACTACATTCTGATTACACTGAATGAGATATCTATGTGCAGTGTATATCATCACATAAAAGTCCATTTTCTTGTAAAAACTTGTTTGGCCATGTCCATTGTGGCTAACACAAAGGTTGGTGTCAGGTGAAGGAAGGGATCCAACTTCAGTTCAAGGGTATACCATGACTACAACAGTGGCAGTCAGTGCAGTTTAAGATGAGGGAGGACAATATATATTTTTAATGAGCATGGCCTTATTTCTATTACAGCGTATTGGATGACTGTCATTCATATTCCATTCACCCAGTTCAATTTAACTACTATAGATTAAGGCTACTTACTACATGATACTCACATTTTCTCTATACCCATCATGAAGTTGCTACAACCTAGCCTATGAATGAAAGTGTACAACGTAGGTGCACACAGGTTGAGAGAAAATGTTGAGGCGACAGAAGGTTGAGAGAAAATGTTGAGGCGACAGACAGTGACCCATTCAATACTGCCTTGCACACTCTTGCCTGCATCTAGCTGATCTAGGGTGTAATCATTAGTCCAACAGTTGCAAACCAGAGTTTCTATTGGACAAATGTAGGTATGTATATTCCTGTTTTGTTCCGTTTTGCTTCTGTTTAAGAAAAGTTTTTCAACAGAATCGGCGGAATGAATACACCCCTGATCACGTGTAAACACAGTTCACTTTCATAGCAGCCATGATGTATTCATTCTCGCATCTATGCGCTCTCCTCCTCTCACCTTTTCCCTTTGCTTGTGGATTTCAATCCACAACACATCACTTGTACGTGACCAGGCAAAAAACCTTTCCAAGCCAAACCATATCTTAACCTCTACACACATCCTACATCGTTGTCACCATATTAGCTAAAGTAACGTCATAGTCAACATAGCTAATACAACTAAATGCGTTAGTAAACCCGCTACGATCATGCAGTAACGTTAGTGTAGTCAGTAAGTAGTTTAGCACTTACACCGGCGGGCTCCGGTGGCAATAAATTAGTCAAACCAAAAGCTTACCTTGACTTGGAGGAGTTCCAGTGTTGTGTTGGATAGTCATTGCCAGCTAGCTAACATAGCATCCCTCTGTTTGAGCAGGGTGCTTGAGTAGGGTAAACTCACTAGCTGCATTTGCTAGCTAAGTAAGTGAAACTTAAAGTAAAAAAATAAATAATAATCTCTCTCTCCTTCTTGTCTTTCATTTTGGAAGAAATTAATTTGTTCAAAACTGTTCAACTATTGTCTTTCTCTCTCTTTGAGTCAACTACTGTAGCTTATGCTTTCAGTACTAGATTTGTTCTCTGGTCCTTTGACTGGGTGGACAACATGTCAGTTCATGCTGCAAGAGCTCTAATAGGTTGGAGGAAGTCCTCCAGAAGTTGTCATAATTACTGTGTAAGTCTATGGAAGGGGGAGAACCATGAGCTTCCTAGGTTTTGTATTGAAGTAAATGCACCTGTAACAGTATAACTTTAAACCGTCCCCTCGCCCCGACACGGGCGCGAACCAGGGACCCTCTGCACACATCAACAACTGACACCCACGAAGCGTCGTTACCCATCGCTCCACAAAAGCCGCGGCCCTTGCAGAGCAAGGGGCAACACTACTAATAGGTTTCAGAGCAAGTGACGTAACTGATTGAAACGCTACTAGCGCGTACCCGCTAACTAGCTAGCCATTTCACATCCGTTACACTCACCCCCCTTTCAACCTCCTCCTTTTCCGCAGCAACCAGTGATCCGGGTCAACAGCATCAATGTAACAGTATAACTTTAGACCGTCCCCTCGCCCCGATCCGGGCGCGAACCAGGGACCCTCTGCACACATCAACAACTGACACCCACGAAGCGTCGTTACCCATCGCTCCACAAAAGCCGCGGCCCTTGTAGAGCAAGGGGCAACACTACTAATAGGTTTCAGAGCAAGTGACGTAACTGATTGAAACGCTACTAGCGCGTACCCGCTAACTAGCTAGCCATTTCACATCCGTTACACACCCAGAGGAGGACGGAAGCTAGATGTCCTCCGGCTACACCATGGTGCTACCCTAAAGAGTGCCGTTGAGGCTACTGTAGACCTTCAATGCAAAAAAAGTGTGTTTAATAAATTATTTGGTGACGTAAATATATTAAGTAAAGTTTTATCTAAAAAGGATAACCTTTTAAATGTTTAACCATTTTTTAAATGAAATTCACTGGAGGATGGTACTCCCTTCCTCCTCTGCAGAGCCTCCACTGAACAACAACTATTGCTATTTGAATGCTAGTCTAATTTTTTTATAATCTAAGGCCGGACAAAGTTGAATTACTGTTTAACGGATGCCCCGCCTTACTTTTCTCCACACCCCGCAAATATATGGGCAATATATGTATTGCTTGTAATGCACTGTCCGCTCTCCTTTGAGGCTTTCCCAAATTGATGCTCAAGAGACCAAACAGCCTCAGATCACGTGCTCAGATCATGTTCGAGTCTCGGGACAGTGTAACACACAGGCTCACACCTGCAGGTCACTTGCAGATGTTTAATTTCTCTCTCATGCTGTCATGGCTGAAGCCAGCGCAAAATGCCTACTATTTATGTGGCCAGGTTAAACGTGGGACGTCCCTCATTATAAACAAACAGTCGGTTAAATGCATGGTTAATGCATCATTTTCAGATATATTAGAAGTGATTAATAGACGAAACAACAATGTCATTGAACCAATTGACTGGCCAGAGATCAGGGTATTCATCAGCAAAGACGCAGTGCAAGCTGATAGTATTTTGGACTGATAGTATTTTGGACAACCAAATTGAAGTCAAAATATTTGATGAAATCGAAGTGTGTTAGTTGTATGGTGATTTGCGATGTGATCTACGGTCTCCAAGGTGGGGCCTTTTTGGGGCAGCCAGGCGAGACAATCGAAGGAGGACGCGCTGAGCAAAGTTACTGGGCTCGAATTTAGTCAAGCTTGCGCTCTATAGATTGATGCCTCTAATTGTGCATGTTATAGACCAAATTTTCTATTTTGATGATGATAGGCTATACTCTACGGCTGGATATGTGTATTATTTTTACAATGCTACATTAATTTGGCAGACCTAACTTGATTGACGCTCTTTCTACAAGACCTAGTCTATGACAGACCTAATCATATTTGTATGAATATTTTGTTAACGCCTATAGGCTACAGAGATGCATTATTATACATAAACATTTACTTTATTACACATTTATTGTCAATCATTCTGTAATTAGATGTTTTAAAATAGTTTACTCTATTGCCCTATACATCACATTCAATTATGAGATTGGATTGCACTTTTTTATAATCAGGAATAAAGAAACTGTCACAAGTTATACTTCCCATTGTGTTTCATTTCTCATGGTTATAACAACATTGTAACATCTGCATTCTTTTAAAGAAAAATAGTGTAGGTTTTCCCATGGAAAAATATAACTCTTGAAGCTCACATTAGGCCTAGAGAGCCTGCACAAGTGCCTAGGACAATGTGGTAAAGTTATTCCTTATCCACTTAATGTTTTTTTTGTTTTCTCTCTCGCTTGCCTCACTTTTCTGGGGGGTTAAATCCATTAAACAGTGAATCAATTTTGTCTAGCCTAACCACTATTTATTCTCAGTAATGGCCTCACCAACATATCTGCCTAGCTTGCTTCATATCACCTTCTGCCGGGAAATCTTAAAGTTGCAGTATCTCACGGATTTATCTTTTTATCAATGGCAGTCTGTTACCGCCAATGTAGCTAAAAGATAAAAGAACATACGCAACCAATGCATTGAATTTATGTTTGAGATAGTAAACAACTAGTCACATTACTTAATGTGTGTGTGGTGGGAGGGGGGTGGATGAAAACACTTTTAGACTGTTCAAACACAGAAAGCAACAATATTTGTTACATTCTTTGCCCTCTCCAGAGAAACCATGCTAGTCACCGTGGCAGCCCCACTTTGCTTCCCTCCACATCCTGCTCTCTGCCTCCTGACCTGTCTCCTGTGGGTGTTCCCAGCTCAGAGCCACTCTGGCAACATCCTGGTGTACCCTGTGGACGGCAGCCATTGGCTCAACATGGACATCCTCCTGCGAGAGCTGCACCAGCGGGGGCACTCTTTAACGGTGGTCCGCTCGTCCACCAGCTGGTACGTCCCTGAACACGCCCCCCACTACTCCTCCGTCACAGTGCCGGTGCCCGGGGCCAGCAGCCTGGAGGACCCACAGTACATGGCATACTTCCTGAAGAGGAGCCTGGAGATATGGACACGAGAGCGCTCCGTTTTGTCCTTCATTGAGCTACAGAAGGAGACAATTAATTTGCTGGAGGAGGCCCATCGTGGCAGTGCTGAAATGGCCCTCTTAGCCATGGAGGACAAACAATTAATGGAGAAGCTGAAGGCAGCCAACTTTGATTTAATGTTGACTGATCCTGGATTTGCAGGAGGAGTTGTATTAGGGAATTACTTGGGTCTTCCTATTGTGCTTAACGTTCGTTGGATCACTAATGCAGAGGGACACTTTGCAATTGCACCTTCGCCCCTTTCTTACATACCAACTATCGGGTCACTGGTCACAGATAAAATGAGCTTTGCCAACAAACTGAAAAACTTCTTGCATTATGGAATTGCTCTTTATATTGATTATGGCATAACAAGACCCTTATACCAGGGTGTGATCAACAAATTCATCGATCCAAACACCAACATCTATTCTCTCATTCAAGGGGCTGACCTATGGCTGATGAGAGTGGACTTTGTGTTCGAGTTCCCACGCCCCACCATGCCCAACGTGGTCTACATGGGGGGCTTCCAGTGTAAGCCTTCTAAGCCTTTGCCCTCAGAGTTAGAGGCATTTATGCAGAGCTCGGGGGAACATGGGGTCGTGGTCATGTCTTTGGGGAGTCTGCTTGGTAGCCTCCTACCGGAGATCTCAGAGGTCATTGCTGCTGCCTTCGCCCTCCTGCCTCAGAAGGTGGTGTGGAGACACACAGGAGAGAAGCCCTCTACTCTAGGCAACAACACACTGTTGGTGAACTGGCTGCCTCAGAACGACCTACTGGGCCATCCCAAAACAAGAGCCTTTGTGACACATGGGGGTACCAATGGGATCTATGAGGCCATCTACCATGGGGTTCCCATGTTAGGCCTTCCTCTCATCTTTGACCAGTTTGACAACATGCTGCGTCTACAGGCCAGGGGTGTGGCTAAGGTTCTCGAGGTGACGGCCCTAAAGGTGGAACCTATGACACAGGCACTGACAGACATCATGGACAACAGGAAGCACTATAGAGACAATATGCGCAGGATGTCAAAGCTCCACCATGATACACCTCTCAAACCAATGGACAACGCCATCTTCTGGCTAGAATTTGCCATGAGACACAAGGGTGCAGCACACTTGCGCACTGAGTCCTACAAGATGCCCTGGTATGCTTACCACAATGTGGATGTGCTGGTACTTCTCCTGACTGTTGTAGTCTCTGTCGTGTTACTAACGCTAATGACTTGCAAGGTTTTAGGCAGGGCTCTTTGCCGAAAGAAAAAGGAAAAACTGCAATAATTTCTGAAGAATTTGTTTTACATTCTACAGTACATTCAAATTATCTGGTGCAATTGAAATCCATTACAAGACAAATGGGCATGAAACTTGGTCAAAATCAGACTATAGATGATTAATCAATCCCATTTTCTTGTAATAAAATAAAAACAGCAGTTTAGCAAATGTTAAATCAATGCGATCTTGTTAATGTCACAATATTGCTAATACAACATTTTTATAGATTTTTAAAGAACATTTTCTTTTACAGACATTAAAATGTACCCATCACCTATAACCATGTTCATATTCACATAATACCACAATCTCTTTCTTGGTCAACACAAAATAATTACAAAATAAATTGGTCGACACAACAATGTGATGCATTTTTTGCTTTTATGTCCTAGATTTCTGAGTGGTGGATTTGACTAATGTTTGTGTGGTACAGCTAAATATTTTAAACAGTTAAAAAATAAAGTGCCCATCAGCTGTATGGTATTGACAATACACATCTCTCCAATTTATGAACAGTCTCATTTGCTTGCACTACGCAAGAAAAATGCATTAAAAAAGTTGCAAAGCAAATTAAATATAATTGAATGAATTATCTACAGGTTACAAAACTTGTCTCAAGTTTCCGGGGATCATGATCAGACATGCAATCTA
The DNA here is from genome assembly GCF_016432855.1 of Salvelinus namaycush. Classification (NCBI taxonomy): domain Eukaryota; kingdom Metazoa; phylum Chordata; class Actinopteri; order Salmoniformes; family Salmonidae; genus Salvelinus; species Salvelinus namaycush. The sequence continues at coordinate 26,407,731 of NC_052322.1, forward strand.
TCTTAAGTCAGATGTTTAAAAACTAATATAGAACCTATATACTGAGTGCACAAAAAATTAGGAACACCTGCTCCTTCCATGACATACTGACCAGGTGAATACCGGTGAAAACTATGATCCCGTATTGATGTCACCTGTTAAATCCACTTCAATCAGTGTAGATGAGGGGGAAGAGAGAGTAAAGAAGGATTTTTAAGCCTTGAAATAATTGAGACATAGATTGTGTATGTGTGACATTCAGAGCGTGAATGGGGAAGACAAAATATTTAAGTGCCTTTGAATGAGGTATGACAGTAGGTGCCAAGAACTGCAACACTGCTGGGTTTTTCACACAACAGTTTTCCGTGTGTATCAACAATGGTCCACCACCCAAAGGACATCCACAGTTGTGTCAAATTGGCTGGGAAGCATTGGGGTCAACATGGGCCAGTATTCCTGTGGAATGCTTTCGACACCTTGTAGAGTCCATGCCAGACAAATTGAGACTCTTCTGAGGGCAAAAGGGGGTGCAACTCAATATAAGGAAGGTGTTCCTAATTTTTTGTACACTGTTTACAATAGATACCAGTTTGCAACCTTGCTATATTCCATTAGAAAAACATATCCCATCGTAACAGTGGCTTTAAAGTGTGGTGTGTCCTTTTCTGACATGTGCCCAAGGGTTGGTATGGCAAACTCAATAACTTCAGTTGGCAGAGGGGACTTTTTTTATACAACTATCTATCTAAAGATAATTGGGTTAGAATTCCTTTTAAATGTTTTTTCTCCTATTAAAAGCAATAAAAGGTAGCAGTAAAACTGATACTAAAATAAAAGATGGCATGTGTCAAATTGCTAAACAATCCTAATTTAATTTCTGGCATTCTTACTTCAAACTACCAGACAGAACCTTTTATGTACCAAGATTAGATTTTAGCACCAATTAGGACTAGCTATTTTATTAAATGACCATGTAAAGGGGAATGTCACTGATCATTTTATTAACTACAGTTAAAATCAAAAAATGATTTTTGAAAGCGGCTTCATCTTCCATAAAAAATGTAATTGCTGCTTTGCAAAAGTGCAAAAAATGCTCATCTTGTAGGCTATAACATTCATTTACAAACAAATTTTAAAAAATGAGGGGAATACAAATATTACATATACTGCACTCTAGATTAACTATACTACCTTTTCATGTGGGAGGAATCTTCTGGATAGTGAACATCCGTTCAACGTAACAGATGTACACAGTATACACTGTTTAACAGAAGCAGACACCTGCTGTAGCCTATATGACACTGAGAACATTGTGTTACAATGCAAACAAGTATGAAGTGTAAAATAATCAGCAACAATCACATTCACTTCCCCACACTCATCACTGCTTTTGACCTTGCTGCATCTATGAAAGCCAAACATACAACCTATAGAAAAAATGTAGCCTAGAAAACCACATCAGAAAGAATTCAAACTGAGGTATTCAACATGGTATGCCAGAGGTATAGCCACCTGAACTGTATTAAATATTCAAATGGCAGTCTTTGCTCATGTTCATTTCCTAAAGTAAGTATCGGAGGCTCTTAACTGGGGTAGCACTTAACCATGCTAAATTGTGACTGATTGTAGGCTATTGAACTGTGGACAAAGATGAATCTATGCCAGCCAAACATAATAGAATCCTTAACGCAGACATGTCCTGAAAATTATTTTGGTCTTGCACATTTGCATGAAACAAAATGAGCTATTGTAGTAAAATTTGAGATGACTTGGAAAGCAGATCAAAGATAGTATTGAATCAATACTGATCAACTCAAAACGTTTGTCTTTCTGTTTCTGAAAGTTTGATTTATGCATTTTATTATCTAAATGAGTCTTTTTTCAATTTCAAAACCGCAAAGTCAAAATTGGCTATATTGAAAAAATTCATGAAAACAAATATTTGCTTTTTGGGCTTAATTTAAGGTTAGGCATTAGGGTTACCAGTGTGGTTAAGGTTAGGTTTAAAATCAGATTTGTGGCTGTGCCAGCTAGTGACCTCTGCAGAATCGCTGCCTCCTGGGAAAAGACTCATGACAATAAATGCCAACCTGCTTCTCTATTAGAGGCGAATATTCATGAGAATTTACATTGACATCAAAAAAAGTATAGTAAACGGAGGATTGATTTCATGTGGATTTAGAAGAGGCAGGGAGGTTGTACCTCTCACAAATATAACGATAATAAAACAATTGCTTAAAGAATAAATGTAGCATTTTTCAAATTAAATGCAAATATTGACATACAAATCAGTAAGGAATCTGAGCCATGGGTGAAATACAATTTAACAATGTTTTATACGGGAGGGTAGACGGGCAATTCCACAGTACGGTAAAAGTGACGCGAGGCAGGTTTCCATTGACCAAGCAATGTCACATCAAAAGAATGTGCCACATGTTATGGAAACGGCAGACATGATAATTATTATCCGTTCGACACGGGTGGACTTTTGTCAACTTACTTAATTTATGGCGACAAATTATGGAAACTTTTTCAAATAAATTATGATTGCCAAATAATTTTTTATGTATGCGGGCATGTGAGATCACCTAACTATAAAAGCTCCACTCCACATTTCATTGTAAATGCCTACTGCTTGCTAAATCTATTTTTCAATTATAAAAATGTTTCTTTGCAGAACAAGGATTGTTTCCCTGAATTGCTTCGCCCTGCTTTTCTGGTTGGCTGGATGCAGTTTTCACCATCCAATTATTACAGATCTACAGGAGTCGCCATGGTACATTAGCACATGATTATGATTAGAATATGGCAAATAAGACCTCCCGATTGGCACAGCGGTCTAAAGCACTGCATCGCTAGAGGCATTACTACAGACCTGGGTTCGATCCCAGGTTGTGTCGCAGGCGACCGGGAGACCCATGAGGCGGCGCACAATTGGCCCAGCGTCGTCCAGGTTAGGCCGGCGGGATATCCTTGTCACATCGCGCTCTAGCGACTCCTTGTGGCGGGCCGGGCGCTTGCACGCTGACTGCGGTCGCCAGCTGGACTGTGTTTCCGCCAACACACTGGTGCGGCTGGTTAAGCGAGCAGTGTGGCTTGGCAGGGTTGTGTTTCAGGGGACGCAGGGCTCTGGACCGTCGCCTCTCCCAAGTCCGTACGGGAGTTGCAACGATGGTACAAAACTAACTACCAATTGGATATTATGAAAAAGGGGTCAAATGTACCCCCAAAAATATATAAATATATCAAAGACTACAGCAAATACCAGTCAACTATTGCATTCTATCCAGGTAACTTGGTCTACCTGAGACATGAAACAGATAGGTGGGGAGGGCATACAGGCTGTCGCCAATTTATTCACGCGCAATTTGCTTAAATGGATAATGGAAACACTTCAACCATTTCATTTGTATTCAACACTTTCAGTTTTTTTTTAAGTGCCGTCATTACGCCCAGCTGTTTTTTTTATAACACACAACAGTTAAATGGAAACGCACCATAGCAGTCAATTGTCGCAACAATTTTCTATGCAAACTTTGTAAATGTCAACAGAAAAGAAATATATAATTCACTTGACAAGTTGATGGAAACATGGCTACTGAGACTTTTTAAATGTACGTTAAACAAAAACCAATGATTGCAAAGTTAATCAAACCTTACAACTCTATGCCTATTTTTACAATTCCTTCTGAAAATGTTACAAAAACACAGAACAGTGCCGATGCAAAGTTTGGTAACAGAATGACGGTTTGTGCTGTCATTCGGCTACCAAACTTTGCATATGCAATGTTCTGTGGAAATCTTTTAAACAAGTTATTGTGCATAGAGTTGTATGGTTTGTTTAACTTTGCAATCATAGGTTTTGTTTGGCATACATCTTAAAGTGAAACATCGGAGTCTCAGCGTTACTGCTACCGTGGAATTGCCCAGATACAGAATTTAGGGAGCAAAATGACTTCAACATGACTTCCCGTTTAAAAAAAATAATATATATATCTGCATTCTATATGTTGTTGAATGTATGTTTGTGTTGCAACAATTTTCAAGCACTTCTGACACCTCTCAGTAAGGTTAATATTTTTTTCCTTCTCAAAATGCTTGTACCTTGTTGTCAAATGAACAAATATTGTGAATCATTCTTGTTGATTTGGTTCACAATATTTGTTCATTTGACAACAAGGTACCAGCAGTTTGAGAAAAATCAAGACTTATTTACTACCAAATAATTGTATGATGGTAATGTCTCTGGCTTAAAAGGATTCTGTCCTAGCCTGGCAATAAACGAAATGCAAAATGTCCCAACAGTGACTTGCCTGTTTATAGCCATGTGAAGTAATAGTCTACAAGAGGACATTTCATGAACACTTTTTGGGAAAGAGATGTGTGATACCAAAAGAAAATGTAAAATCTGATTTTATAGTCAACTCACAAGTTACAATAGAAAATATTAGCATTGTCCCTCCAGCAGAAAGAACAAAACCCTTCAACTTTCAAAGCACTTCTCTTCGGTCTGTGTTCCACATCTCCTGACTCACTTACTTTGACTCACTTGCTTTGGCTCATTTTTATTTCACATTCCCTTCATAGATGAAAGGGCAGGGCACCCAGCATTCTCCCTCACACTTCTTCCTGAAACAGAACAGCCTTTTCACTTTTCTTGCTCCTGTCCACACCATGAAGTCAAGTTCTCTTATTTGGGACACGGGTTCCCCCTCTGCTAAAAGCAGCAGACGCATGCGTTTCTAGGATGGAGTCTCTCTGCTCCCTCCAAGTGCGGCTGCGGCTTCAGCTGCAGACCCTGCCCCCACTCCAGTGACCAGGTTCCGGAGCAGCTTGCGGCGGCCAGCCTGATAGTCCTCCTCATCCACATTGACCAGGAGTTTGATGGCCTCATGGCCCACCGCCTGTTTGAGTGAGTCTGTGATGAAGACGCCCTTCAGGGCCTCCAGCAGGGAGCCGTTGATGTAGTCCCGCCAAAAAGCATCTAGGTAGGTGAGCTCCGAGAACTTGATGTCGCAGATGATGGAGCCCAAGTCCCGGGACTTGAGGATAGTGTTTGCCTGGTTGAACCTCTCAAACTGCCTCTCCAGAGCCTCCTGCTTGTTGGAGAAAATGTTTCCCAGAAGCGCTGATTCATGCTGGCAGTACTCAGCGCGCACTCGTAGGCGGATGTCTGCAGGGTGTGGGGTGAATAGGGAAGAGAAAGGGGAGGAGTGACACAGAGGAAGAGGTGTGCCGTCTATTGGAAATTATACTGTCAATGAATCATGCCGCAATCTTTAATTTTTAATCAGCGTCTGTATAATTTGGCGCAGATCTGTATGCATGTGCTTTAGCCAAGTCCTTTGTCATTCATTGTCATGAAATAACTGACAAAAAGTAGATACAACCTTTGAAAGCATAAAGTTACTTAAGAATTATTTTTATTCCGTGCTTTCATGATACACACTCAAAATGCCCTTACCACAGGTTTGCTTTTCCCTGCAGTCTCCTGTGGCGTAGGCCCTCTTTCTTTTGCGGCTGGGTAATGGGGGGCCTGGCTTGGTGCGGGAAGGACCCACCTGGGTCCCCGATGGAGAACAGCAGATCACTGGCTGGGGACCTGTTATTGGAGTGGGGGGCAAAGACATTTACAGATGTATTTATGTCACTATTTCCACCAATTCTATTAATTCCCCCAACACACATACACTACATCACAAAAGTATGTGGACACCTGCTTGTCAAACAGGTCATTCCAAAATCAAGGGCATTAATATGGAATTGCCCCCCCCCCCCCATTTGATGTTGTAAAAGCCTCCACTCTTCTGGGAATGCTTTCCACTAGATGTTGGAACATTGCTGCGAGGACTTGCTTTCATTCAGCCACAAGCGCATTAGTGAGGTCAGGCACTGATGTTGGGCGATTAGGCCTGGCTCACAGTCGGCGTTCCAATTCATCCCAAAGGTGTTCGATGGGGTTGGGGTCAGGGCTCTGTGCAGGCCAGTCGAGTTCTTCCACACCGATCTCGACAAACCATTTCTATATGGACCTTGCTTTGTGCACAGGGGCATTGTCATGCTGAAACAGGAAAAGGCTTCCCAAACTTTTGCCACAAAGAATGTCATTGTAGCGTTAAGATTTCCCTTCACTAGAACTAAGGGGCCTAGCCAGAAACATGAAATGCCTCAGACCATTATTCTTTCTCCACCAAACTTTACAGTTTGCACTGTGCATTGGGGCAGGTAGCATTATCCTGGCATCTGCCAAACCCATTTTAGTCCGTCAGACTGCCAGATGGTGAAGCAATTCATTACTTCAGAGAACGCGTTTCTACTGCTCCAAAGTCCAATGGCGGCGAGCTACCACTCCAGACGACACTTGGCGTTGCGCATAGTGATCTTAGGCGTGTGTGCAGCTACTCGGCCATGGAAACCCATTTCATGAAGCTCCCGACGAACAGTTCTTGTGCTGACGTTGCTTCCAGAGGCAGTTTTTAACTCGGTAGGGAGTGTTGCAACTGAGGACAGAATTTTTACACGTTTCAGCACTTCGCTGTCCCGGTTGGTAAGCTTTTGTGGTCTACCACTTCGCGGCTGAGCCATTGTTGCTCCTAGGCGTTTCCACTTCACAATAACAGCACGTACAGTTGACCAGGGCAGCTCTACCAGGGCAGAAATTTGACTAACTCACTTGTTGGAAAAGTGACATCCTATGATGGTGCCACGTTGAAAGTCACTGAGCTCTTCAGTTAAGGCCATTCTACTGCCAATGTTTTTCTATGGCGTTTGCATGCTGTGTGCTCAATTTTATACACCTGTCAGCAACGGGTGTAGCTGAAATAGCCAAATCCACTCATTTGAAGCATTGTCCACATACACTACATACACTACATACAGTATACTGAAGTATGTAGCTGTATACATGCAGAGCCAAACTCACCTGTCCTTCTGTGGGGTGCAGCCTCCCTGCTCTCTCCTCCTCTTCTGGGGGACACATAACGCACCGACGTCTCTTCCAGGTACTTATCCACTGGGTCTGGGCACACTGAAAGGTAAAGCACATGAAGGCTTTTGGTTAGTGACATAAAATATTTCAATTTAACGTAAAGTGTCAATTATTAACTAAGGGACTAGAAAGTGTGTTTAAGATGGCGAGAAGTGGAGGGAAAAATATTCGGAATAACATTTAGGAGATTGACAACATAACATTTTGCAGATCGGGAATCTACATTTCTCTGTCTCAACAACATTACATGTAGTTTGGTCTTTCATTTTTTTATAAAATGACGGTGGGCCTGAAAAAGACTAAGTTTGAGAAGGAAACCAACACTTACCGGTCTGTCTCTTCCTGAGTGTGACGTAGGGCAGCAGGTCGTGCCGTGTGATGATGCGAAGCAGCTGCAGGACGTGTCTGAAGTTGGTCTCATCACATCGCCCCTGGCGCTCCAGAGCCAGCAGGAAGTCCCGGCCACTCCTGATGCCACCGCGCTCATACTCATCAATAACGTCCACGAACAGGAACGAGAGCACTCGCACGTCGCGGTGCGTGAGCTGGGCTCCCACTATGTCGAACATGCGGTGCAGCGAGTACAAGCCGTAAGCATTGTCTACGGCTTCCTCGGGCCAGGGTTCAAAGCGTCCCGACGAGGGCATCCTTGAGGAGGCAGAGTTAGTGCAGGAGGCCAACGTGCCCCTATTCACTGCCACTCCGCTGGAGGTCCCCACCGACGAGGACCCCACAGCGCCCATCAGACCTGTGTGGGAGGCAGGGTGCCCCGCAGCACTACTCTGAGTAGAGTCCAGCTGGTTTGGATGAATGTGAGGCCTACCCGGGTGAGCTAATGAGTTCTGGGGGACGAGGAGGGGAGGGTTGACATTTGCATTGGGGAGGTAATGCTGCTGTGAGGTCATCACTGTGTTAGGGGTGGACGATCCCAACAACTTCTGTGCTGTGTCTGAATACTTCAACTGCTTTCCTACAAGAAAAGGAGGGACAAAACACTATTCACACCTAAAGTGACGACATTTAAAATACACAAATGCAGGACAACAGGATGATTTTGCAGGACAGTGTGAGCTTACATAAATACAAACATTTGGTAGCACCACCCCCCCCCCCCCCCGCCAAATGTTAATGGCTTCATCATAATTTCTTCAAGGTTGTGCTGACAAATGTAGCTTATTGAATATATTTATAGAATATGCATAAAAATGCATCCTTCAATTGCAACGTTTGCATATGCCCAACATTTCTATTTTTAATAGGCTACCCTCAAACACCAAATTAGGCATAACAAATTTCAAAATAGACCATGGCATGATCAATGTCAATCGTGAATGATAACTCTGGTTTTACCAGTGAAATGTCAAAAATGTGTCTGCATTCTAATCATTTGATCTCAATCAGTTTCATTGGTAATATAGATTTAGATGTTCTTGAATTGCTGTTTCGTGAATACATTAGAGCAGATGGTGTTAAACTATATAGCCTTCTGGTATTTTGTTTCAATCAAAGAACAGTCTGCCTAGTAGCTCGCACTGTTGAGTTTTGGCCGCATGAGATTTATTATAAAAATGTTTTTACATTTAGCCTATCATCCTAAAATATCTTTATAAATGGTGATGTTTTTGGTGTAACAGTAACGTATTACTATTATATTTGGTTATGTTATGTAAAATACTAATTAATCATTATATTATCTTCGAAGACTGATTCAGCTTCTACTAAAGTGGTACATCGGAAGCGCTCCACCACTGCAGTCTGCTGCACTGAACGAGCAATTGAAGCGCACCTAGCCTACTCTTTTGCCTCGCGCAAAATTTGGTGACGCAGAAATGAGAGACCACAGTTTGGCTGTTTTATGAAAATCTGGGAATATTTCTGGTTCGTCTCATGGAATGTAAAACAGCTGGGAAGGGAGACTTAAAACGGGATTGAGTGAAGTAGCTGCAAATATGTTGAATAAGCAACTGATGAGCCTCACACGTTTGACGAAATTACCTTATACGTTTTAGTTTTAAAATCACCAGTAGGTTTAGGCTACCACATCCTTATGAAATTTATATTTTCATAAAAAAGACACGATGGAATGTCTAACTGAAAAACGCTTACTTGTAACTATGTGTTGAATTTCATACTTTTATTTATTTATTTTATTATTGAACGCAAACACCGAATTTTCAATGCGCTTGTGCCAATTGAATATCTGTGTATGTAGTACGTCAATCACGGCAGCTACGTCTCCAGTTGAGGAACACAACATGAGGAAAACGTTGGTTGTTGTATTCCAGTGTTTCCAAACCAGGGGTACTAGGCCCCCTAGGGGTACTTGAGAAGACTCGTGAGACCATAGGCTTATTGGTAAAGTGCACATGAAGGGGTACTTCAAGGGTAGCCTGGGCAGAGCAAAATGTACTTGATGTTACAGTAACCAAACGGTTGGGAATCAAAGTTTTTATTTAAAGTATGAATGTCAGTAACTCTTACCCCGCGGAAGGACTGCAGTTGTACAGGACAAACATAGGTATATGTAAGCGTTTTCAGAATTAACATGTTTACAAGTATCGACTGATGGTGACCCAATGTTGTTAGATAATTGCGCTACCAGTTATCAATACACAACTCCGCCTCCGAGAACTGGCTACATTGAGGCGTTCCTCAACTAAGCTACCGTTAACTAAATCACAACAGTCGGGAAGCTAACGTAGCTTGTTGTAAACAGTAATGACCAGCTAGCTAACGCTAGAGTACTAACTAGCTACATGGTGACATTGTTGACTGTCGCTAACCCTAAATGGCTAGCTAACCTTAGCTAGTTGACTAAACCACGCAGCTAACTGGCTAGCCACCTTGCTACAAATAAGCAGCTTGTTATTGTGAAAATGTAGCTAGCTAACGTTAGCTACGTCAACTAGTTTCAATTTAGATAAACTAGTTAGTTAGCTAAATATTTCAGTTACACACAACAACAAAATGCAACAAAAGTTTAGTCATAATAAAATAAACGACACCACCAGTAACTAACTAGTTTTTCAAAAAAGCTAGTTAGCTAACAAGGACTAGGTCGCTTATGCTAGTTGGCTAACTTTAGCAAAGTAGATAACGTTACCTGGCTATTGATGCTTACCTTAGCTACGTTTCCTTGAGTTAATACCTTGATTCAAAGTAATTTAACTTGAAATACCGTAGATACTTACTTAACGTTTTTGGTTGAACGCTTAACTAGCTCCTTCAAGATCAGAAAACACAATTATGGTGTATAATTGCACACTCTTTCACAAGGCTAACAATTAGCATGCCCATTTTCGTTTCTCAGCTAAAATGAAAGAACATCCGGTACACTACGTAGTATTAACATCCGGGTTACAATGGTTTAGACTAGCGAGTCTCAAATTCGGTTCGCGTTAGAATGCTTGTAAACCAGACACTCCTTTCCTTCTTCGAAGTTCTCTCTCTTGAAGTACTCTTTGATCTAAACACAGTTGGCTAGGTAAAAACACATGTTTCTCTACATGAGATGGATTGTTTGTTTATGACAACAAAAACAGGATTAATGTGTTTGGGTTATGATAGGTGATATGAAGCTCATTTACAAATTAGGGACAGTTCGACATTTACTGGGGGGGAAGGGATGGCAAACTTTTTATTGTTGCTTTCGGCAAGGTTGTGTGTTTTTTTTTATTGGGCACGGGAGGGTATTACATTTTTTCCCCTGGTTTACATTCACTCTTTTGCAGGTTTTACTATATCATTTCTTGCATCCTAGCTGAATTGACTCATCGGCTTGCATGCGCCTCCCCTATATCAAGGTGTTTTGGTACTTCCCTTATGCTCCACACTTTTCCGACTGCTAACTTTCACAATACCACAGGTCAATATAGTGTCTATTCTGTCTATCCTGCCCTCTATCCACAGAAGTGGTAGATGGATCATTTGTCCAGATCTGCAATAGGCTAACTAGAAATCAAACCACATTGGCCAATCTGCAGTTGCTACATCCCACTGCTGGCTTGCTTCTGCTCAGCAGGGTGGTCTTGGTCAGTCCCTGGATGGGAGACCAGATGCTGCTGGAAGTAGTGTAGGAGAGCCAGTAGGAGGCACTCTTTCCTCTGGTCTAAAATAAAATATCCCAATGCCCCAGGGCAGTGATTGGGGACATTTCCCAGTGTAGGGGTGCCGTCTTTCGAATGGGATGTTAAACGGGTGTCCTGACTCTCTGTGGTCACTAAAGATCCCATGGCACTTATCGTAAGAGTAGGGGTGTTAACCCCGGTGTTCTGGCTAAATTCCCAATCTGGCCCTCATACCATCCTGGTTATTACCTAATCATCCCCAGCTTACAATTGTTTCATTCATCCCCCTTCCTCCCCCCTGTAACTATTCCCCAGGTCATTGCTGTAAATGAAAATGTGTTCTCAGTCAACCTACCTGGTAAAATAAGGGTCAAATAAATTAAAAGCTACATACATTTTCAATATGAATCCACAAGAACAAATAGGAATAGCTGATAGGCAGTGGAAAGCCCAGGTGCAACATTGCGCATGAAAGAACATTGAAGACATGAGACACGCAGCTCAAAAAGCTCCCCTAGAATATCTTGTTTAGGGACAATACAATAACCCTACCTAGACTAGCCTACAACACCACAATGCAATGAACAATTGCCTTATTATTTTCAAGGGAGTACAACATTCTACTCTAGGCTGCAGTGAAAATGTCATGAATAACAACGAGTAATCCCTGTGATTTGAATGTTTAATTCCATTTGGATCAGTTGTGGTCTACTCTCGACAGTTTATAAGGTCTAGAAAGGCACAGTAGCAGGTCAGTCTGGCAGTGTTTTTAATTTTGATACTGAGATGCGCTCTGCTTCCTCTCCAATGCAAGCGTCATTTAACTTTTAAAATGTAACATAAGTCTCCTATAGGCATGTGTACATTTGTCCAAAATATAATTCCAGTGTCCTCAAAACGGCTTGACATTAACCAGGGTTCCATCCAACCTTTCTATGTGAGGAAAGTACAGTTGAAGTCGGAAGTTTACATACACTTATGTTGGAGTCATTAAAACACATTTTTCATCCACTCCAGAAATTTCACTCCACAAATTTCAAATTTCACAAAAAACTATAGTTTTGGCAAGTCGGTTAGGACATCTACTTTGTACATGACACAAGTAATTTTTCCAACAATTGTTTACAGACAGATTATTTCACTTATAATTCACTGTATCACAATTCCAGTGGGTCAGAAGTTTACATACACTAAATTGACTGCCTTTAAACAGCTTGGAAAATTACAGAAAATGATGTCATGGCTTTAGAAGCTTCTGTTAGGCTAATTGACATAATTTGAGTCAATTGGAGGTGTACCTGTGGATGTATTTCAAGGCCTATCTTCAAACTCAGTGCCTCTTTGCTTGACATCATGGGAAAATCAAAAGAAATCAGCCAAGACCTCAGAAGAAAAATTGTAGACCTCCACAAGTCTGGTTCATCCTTGGGAGCAATTTCCAAACGCCTGAAGGTACCACGTTCATCTGTACAAACAATAGTACGCAAGTATAAACACCATGGGACAACGCAGCCATCATACTGCTCAGGAAGGAGACACGTTCTGTCTCCTAGAGATGAGCGTACTTTGGTGCGAAAAGTGCAAAAGAATCCCAGAACAACAGCAAAGGACCTTGTGAAGATGCTGGAGGAAACAGGTACACAAGTATCTATATCCACAGTAAAACGAGTCCTATATCGACATAACCTGAAAGGCCGCTCAGCAAGGAAGAAGCCACTGCTCCAAAACCACCATAAAAAAGCCTGACTACGGTTTTCAACTGCACATGGGTACAAAGATCATACTTTTTGGAGAAATGTCCTCTCGTCTGATGAAACGAAAATAGAACTGAAAAAGCGTGTGCGAGCAAGGAGGCCTACAAACCCGACTCAGTTACACCAGCTTTGTCAGGAGGAATGGGCCAAAATTCACCCAACTTATCAAATCAAATCCAATTTTATTTGTCACATACACATGGTTAGCAGATGTTAATGCGAGTGTAGCGAAATGCTTGTGCTTCTAGTTCCGACAATGCAGTAATAACCAACAAGTAATCTAACCTAACAATTCCACAACTACTACCTTATACACACAAGTGTAAAGGGATAAAGAATATGTACATAAAGATATATGAATGAGTGATGGTACAGAACGGCATAGGCAAGATGCAGTAGATGGTATAGAGTACAGTATATACATATGAGATGAGTAATGTAGGGTATGTAAACATAAAGTGGCATAGTTTAAAGTGGCTAGTGATACCTGTATTACATAAGGATGGCAAGATGCAGTAGATGATATAGAGTACAGTATATACATATACATATGAGATGAGTAATGTAGGGTATGTAAACATTATATTAAGTGGCATTGTTTAAAGTGGCTAGTGGTACATTTTTACATAATTTCCATCAATTCCCATTATTAAAGTGGCTGGAGTTGAGTCAGTATGTTGGCAGCGGCCACTAAATGTTAGTGGTGGCTGTTTAACAGTCTGATGGCCTTGAGATAGAAGCTGTTTTTCAGTCTCTCGGTCCCTGCTTTGATGCACCTGTACTGACCTCGCCTTCTGGATGATAGCGGGGTGAACAGGCAGTGGCTTGGGTGGTTGTTGTCCTTGATGATCTTTATGGCCTTCCTGTGACATCGGGTGGTGTAGGTGTCCTGGAGGGCAGGTAGTTTGCCCCCGGTGATGCGTTGTGCAGACCTCACTACCCTCTGGAGAGCCTTACGGTTGTGGGCGGAGCAGTTGCCGTACCAGGCGGTGATACAGCCCGACAGGATGCTCTCGATTGTGCATCTGTAGAAGTTTGTGAGTGCTTTTGGTGACAAGCCAAATTTCTTCAGCCTCCTGAGGTTGAAGAGGCGCTGCTGTGCCTTCTTCACAACGCTGTCTGTGTGGGTGGACCAATTCAGTTTGTCCGTGATGTGTACACCGAGGAACTTAAAACTTTCCACCTTCTCCACTATCCCATCGATGTGGATAGGGGGGTGCTCCCTCTGCTGTTTCCTGAAGTCCACAATCATCTCCTTTGTTTTGTTGACGTTGAGTGTGAGGTTATTTTCCTGACACCACACTCCGAGGGCCCTCACCTCCTCCCTGTAGGCCGTCTCGTCGTTGTTGGTAATCAAGCCTACCACTGTAGTGTCGTCCGCAAACTTGATGATTGAGTTGGAGGCGTGCATGGCCACGCAGTCGTGGGTGAACAGGGAATACAGGAGAGGGCTCAGAACGCACCCTTGTGGGGCCTCGGTGTTGAGGATCAGCGGGGTGGAGATGTTGTTACCTACCCTCACCACCTGGGGGCGGCCCGTCAGGAAGTCCAGGACCCAGTTGCACAGGGCGGGGTCGAGACCCAGGGTCTCGAGCTTGATGACGAGTTTGGAGGGTACTATGGTGTTAAATGCTGAGCTGTAGTCGATGAACAGCATTCTCACATAGGTATTCCTCTTGTCCAGATGGGTTAGGGCAGTGTGCAGTGTGGTTGCGATTGCGTCGTCTGTGGACCTATTGGGTCGGTAAGCAAATTGGAGTGGGTCTAGGGTGTCAGGTAGGGTGGAGGTGATATGGTCCTTGACTAGTCTCTCAAAGCACTTCATGATGACGGAAGTGAGTGCTACGGGGCGGTAGTCGTTTAGCTCAGTTACCTTAGCTTTCTTGGGAACAGGAACAATGGTTGCCCTCTTGAAGCATGTGGGAACAGCAGACTGGGGAGCTTGTGGAAGGCTACCCGAAACGTTTGACCCAAGTTAAACAATTTAAAGGCAATGCTACCAAATACTAATTGAGTGTATGTACACTTCTGACCCACTGGGAATGTGATGTAAGAAATGAAAGCTGAAATAAATCATTCTCTCTACTATTATTCTGACATTTCACAGCCTTAAAATAACATGGTGATCCTAACTGACCTAAAGCAGGGAATTTTTACTAGGATTAAATGTCAGGAATTGTGAAAAACTGAGTTTAAATGTATTTGGCTAAGGTGTATGTAAACTTCCGACTTCAACTGTACATGTTGGATAAAAAATGTCACAACATTATGTTAAAGCATTATGGTCCCGTGTGGCTCAGTTGGTAGAGCATGGCGCTTGCAACGCCAGGGTTGTGGGTTCATTCCCCACGGGGGGACCAGGATGAATATGTATGAACTTTCCAATTTGTAAGTCGCTCTGGATAAGAGCGTCTGCTAAATGACTTAAATGTAAAAAAAAATGTAAAGCATGCAGTTTATTAGGCTTGATTAAATAAATTATGATGAACTTCACAGGGTGTTGAAAGTGCATGGTGATGAGCTTGATGCTCCTTTCAATAAATATTGAGGGTCTTATTCTGGTGACATGATGATCGATGGCTGCCGTTTTACAAATAAAAATGATCTCGCTGATACAGTGTGGGTATAACCTACATGATGAGATTATTATGAACACAAGTGTCCATGATAAGATTATTATGGACAAAAGTGTCCATAATAATCTCATCATGTAGGTTATACCCACACTGTATCTGCGAGCTGTTGGCTCGTGCGCATGTGCCAATTCCAGAGTGGGTATTATCTTTATGCAGATTTTTGAATATCCGCATGCAAATCTGTCACCATTGGATGGAAACCTAGCTATATACACCCTATGGACTCTGGCAAGTGCGCTAGTCCAGTGTCACTTTGATTATGCCTGCACATCATGGTTCACCAGCAACCCCAAACAGCTCAAGTATGAACTACAGACCAGCCAAAACCAGCTTGTAAGAATTGTACTTAAACTACCCCTCACGCTCATCTGGTGGTTGAACATTTTAAGCAGCTAGGCTGGCTATCGGTGGAAAAAATAGTATTATTAATTTAGCTAGGTCTGCTCCACAGAATTATCATGGACTCAGCCCCCAAGTACCGATCCAACTTTACTGAGCAAAAATATAAACACAACATGCAACAAAGATTTTACTGAGTTACAGTTCATATAAGGAAATCAGTCAATTTAAATAAATGAATTAGGTCTGTTGGTCACAGATACCTTAAAAAAAAGGTAGGGGCATGGATCAGAAAACCAGTCAGTATCTTTTGTGATCACCATTTCCCTCATGCAGCGTGACACATCTCCTTCGCATAGAGTCGATCAGGCTGTTGATTTTGGCTGTGTGATGTTGCTGGATATTGGCAGGAACTGGAACCCGCTGCCGTACACGTCGAACCAGAGCATCCCAAACATGCTCAATGATCTAAATATACTTTCCTGCAAAACTCCCCACCCAATGTGGTACGGAACTGCTATTTTTATACGTTATAACTGGAACCTCCACTAGCAGCTTGCCAGCTAACTAGCTACTAGCTAGTAGTCACTGTTAGCCACGGCTAGCAGACTTCACCTTTAGCTCGGTCACCAGCCAGCTTTAGCTCGGTCGACACCTGCCAGTCTGCACAGCGTGATATCGGACTGCTTTTCTCCAACACATCACCGGATTCCTGCCTCAAGCTCTGGGCCATTACACCGAATCATCGCAGCTAGCTAGCTGCAATCGAGTGGCTACCGCTGGCTAACGCATCTGTCCCGAATCAAGAACAAGTTAGCCTTGAGCTAGCCTTGAGCTAGGCCCAACACCCGGCTAGCCGAAGAGGTATACCCGCTAATTTGTGGGCTACAATTCCTCTTTTGCCAATTGGCCTGGACCATTTATTGCCGACAAGGAGCCCTGCCGATCCATCACGACTGGTCTGCCAACGTAATCGTCCGATGTGGTTTCAACAGGCTTTTCCATTGCGTTGTCACCGAAGACCCTTCTGCTAGCCCCGGCCCGCTAGCTTTCTGAACGCCATGCCTCCCGCTCGCCTAGCATAGTGGCGACTACTGAACGGCTCCCGGACTCACCTATTGCTGCTCATTAGACCCTATGATCACTCGGCAACACATGCCTCTCTCTAATGTCAATATGCCTTGTCTTCCGCTGTTTCGGTTAGTTATTGTTTTATTTCACTGTAGAGCCCCTAGTCCAGCTCAACATGTCTTAGATAGCTCTTTTGTCACACACCCCACACACGGGAGACCTCACCTGGCTTAGCTGGTGTCTCTAGAGATGCAAGCAATCTCATCGTCACTCAATGCCTAGGTTTACCCACACTGTACTCACATCCTACCATACCCTTGTCTGTACATTATGCCCTGAATCTATTCTACCATGCCCAGAAATCTGCCCCTTTTACTCTCTGTTCCCAATGCATTAGACGACCAGTTCTTATAGCCTTTAGCCGTACCCTTCTCCTACTCCTCCTCTGTTCCTCTGGTGATGTAGAGGTTAACCCTGGCCCTGTAGCCCCCAGCATCACACCTATTCCCCAGGCGCTCTCATTTGTTGACTTCTGTAACCGTAAAAGCCTTGGTTTCATGCATGTTAACATCAGAAGCCTCCTCCCTAAATTTGTTTTATTCACTGCTTTAGCACACTCCGCCAACCCTGATGTCCTAGCCGTGTCTGAATCCTGGCTCAGGAAGGCCACCCAAAATTCTGAAATTTCCATTCCCAACTACAACATTTTCCATCAACTGCCAAAGGGGGCAGAGTTGCAATCTACTGCAGAGATAGCCTGCAGAGTTCTTTCTGTCATACTATCCAGGTCTGTGCCCAAACAGTTCGAGCTTCTACTTTTAAAAATCCAACTTTCCAGAAATAAGTCTCTCACTGTTGTTATAGACCCCCTCAGCTCCCAGCTGTGCCCTGGACACCATATGTGAATTGATTGCCCCCCATCTATCTTACGAGTTCATACTGTTAGGTGACCTAAACTGGGATATGTTTAGCACCCCAGCTGTCCTACAATCTAAACTAGATGCCCTCAATCTCACACAAATTATCAAGGAACCTACCAGGTACAAACCTAAATCAGTAAACATGGGCACCCTCATAGATATCATCCTGACCAACTTGCCCTCTAAATACACCTCTGCTGTCTTCCACCAGGATCTCAGCGATCACTGCCTCATTGCCTGCGTCCGTAAGGGGCCCGCGGGCCAAAGGACCACCCCTCATCACTGTCAAACACTCCCCTAAACACTTCAGCGAGCAGGCCTTTCTATTCGACCTGGCCCGGGTATCCTGGAAGGATATTAACCTCATCCCATCAGTAGAGTATGCCTGGTTGTTCTTAAAAAGTGCTTTCCTGACCATCTTAATAACCTCTTGACGCTAGAGGTCAGATTTTTAAAATATTTTTAAAATAACGTTCCCAAGGTAAACGGACTATTTCTCAGGTCCAGATCGTAGAATATGCATATAATTTACAGATTAGGATAGAAAACACTCCAAAGTTTCCAAAACGGTCAAAATATTGTCTGTGAGTATAACAAAACTGATTCTGCAGGCGAAAACCTGAGAAAATCTAACCCGGAAGTGATTTTTTAAATTTTTTAATCTGTGTTTCCTGGCCCGTCTTTCTTCAATTTAAAGGGGTATCAACCAGATTCCTGGTTTCAGGCTTTTATTTTGAAAAATGAGCGAGATTTTTCAAAACTAGTCAGGTGTCCTCTGATTAGTTCCTGCGTGCGAGAGGGGTAGCTCTCCATTTTCTTTTTCTCTCTTATTGAATAGGTTACGATCCGGTTGAAATATTATTGATTATGTTTGTTAAAAACAACCTGAGGATTGATTATAAAAAAATTTGACATGTTTCTACGACCATTACGGATACTTTTTGGAATTTTCGTTGAACGGAACGAGGCTTTGGTTTTCTGAACATAACTCGCAACCCAAATGGCGTTTTTTTGTTATAAAAGTAATATTTATCGAACAAATAGAACATTTGTTGTGTAACTGGGAGTCTCGTGAGTGCAAACATCCGAAGATTATCAAAGGTAAGCGATTAATTTAATCGCTTTTCTGACTTTCGTGACCATGCTAATTTGGGGCTAGCTGTTGTAGCATTGATTGATACACTCACAAAAGCTTGGATTGCTTTCGCTGCAAAGCATATTTTCAAAATCTGACACAATAGGTGGATTAACAACAAGCTAAGCTGTGTTTTGGTATATTTCACTTGTGATTGCATGATTATAAATATTTTTAGTAATATTTTTGAATATGATACGTTTGGGCATTTTCTTCTGCTTTTCAGGACCGGAACGAGGCTGTAGTTTTCTGAACATAACGAGCAACCCAAATGGCGTTTTTTTGTTATAACAGTAATATTTATCAAACAAAAAGAACATTTATTGTGTAACTGGGAGTCTCGTGAGTGCAAACATCCGAAGATTATCAAAGGTAAGCGATTAATTTTATTGCTTTTCTGAATTTCGTGACCATGCTAATTTGGGGCTAGCTGTTGTAACATTGATTGATACACTCACAAAAGCTTGGATTGCTTTCGCTGCAAAGCATATTTTCAAAATCTGACACGATAGGTGGATTAACAACAAGTTAAGCTGTGTTTTGATATATTTCACTTGTGATTGCATGATTATAAATATTGTTAGTAATATTTTGCGCCCTGCAATTCAGCGGTTGTTTAGGAAAATGATCCCGCTAAAGGGATCCGTAGCGCAGAGAAGTTAAATAAGCATGCCCCATTCAAAAAAGGTAGAACTAAGAATAGATATAGCCGTTGGTTCACTCCAGACTTGACTGCCCTTGACCAGCACAAAAACATCCTGTGGCGTACTGCATTAGCATCGAATAGCCCCCGCGATATGCAACTTTTCAGGGAAGTCAGGAACCAATATACACAGTCAGTTAGGAAAGCTAAGTCTAGCTTTTAAAACAGAAATTTGCATCCTGTAGCACTAATTCCAAAAAGTTTTGGGACACCATAAAGTCCATGGAGAATAAGAGCACCTCCTCCCAGCTGCCCACTGCACAGGCTAGGAAATATTGTCACCACCGATAAATCTACGAAAATCGAGAATTTCAATAAGGATTTTTTCTACGGCTGGCCATGCTTTCCACCTGGAAATCTCTACCCTGGCCAACAGCTCTGGACCCCCCGCAGCAACTTGCCCAAGCCACCCCCAACCCCCCCCCGTTTCTCCTTCACCCAAATCCAGATAGCTGATGTTCTGAAAGAGCTGCAAAATCTGGATCCCTACAAATCAGCTGGGCTAGACAATCTGGACCCTCTCTTTCTAAAATTATCCGCCGAAATTGTTGCAACCCCTATTACAAGCCTGTTCAAACTCTCTTTCGTATCGTCTGAGATCCCCAAAGATTGGAAAGCTGCCGTGGTCATCTCCCTCTTCAAAGGGGAGACACTCTAGACCCAAACTGTTACAGACCTATATCCACCCTGCCCTGCCTTTCTAAAGTCTTCGAAAGCCAAGTTAACAAACAGATCACCGACCATTTTGAATCCCACCGTACCTTCTCCACTATGCAATCTGGTTTCCGAGCTGGTCATGGGTGCATCATAACCGCCATAGATAAAAGACAGTACTGTGCAGCTGTTTTCATCAACCTGACCAAGGCTTTCGACTCTGTCAATCACCACATTCTTATCGACAAACTCAATAGCCTTGGTTTCTCAAATTACTGTCTCGCCTGGTTCACCAACTACTTCTCAGATAGAGTGTGTCAAATTGGAGGTGTGTCAAATCGGAGGGCCTGTTGTCTGGATCTCTGGCAGTCTCTATGGGGGTGCAACAGGGTTAAATTCTCGGGCCTAATCTTTTCTCTGTATATATCAATGATATCGCTCTTGCTGCTGGTGATTCTCTGATCCACCTCTACGCAGATGACACCATTCTGTATACATCTGGCCCTTCCTTGGACACTGTTTTAACAAACCTCCAAACGAGCTTCAATGCCATACAACACTCCTTCCGTGGCCTCCAACTGCTCTTAAATGCTAGTAAAACTGGTTGCTGCCAAGCATCACTACTCTGGACGGTTCTGACTTAGAACATGTGGACAACTACAAATACCTAGGTGTCTGGATAGACTGTAAACTCTCCTTCCAGACTCACATTAAGCATCTCCAATCCAAAATTAAATCTAAAATCAGCTTCCTATTTCGCAACAAAGCCTCCTCCACTCATGCTGCCAAACATACCCTCGTAAAACTGACTATCCTACCGATCCTTGACTTCGCAAATAGCCTCCAACACTCTACTCAGCAAATTGGATGTAGTCTATCACAGTGCCATCCGTTTTGTCACCAAAGCCCCATACACTACCCACCACTGCGACCTGTATGCTCTCGTTCGCTGGCTCTCGCTACATATTCGTTGCCTAACCCACTGGCTCCAGGTCATCTATAAGTCTTTGCTAGGTAAAGCCCCGCATTATCTCAGCTCACTGGTCTCCATAGCAACACCCACGCGCTGCAGCAAGTATATTTCACTGTTCATCCCCAAAGCAAACACCTACTTTGGCCGCCTTTCCTTCCAGTTCTCTGCTGCCAATGACTGGAAAGAATTGCAAAAAATCACTGAAGCTGGAGACTTATATCTCCCTCATTAACTTTAAGCATCATCTGTCAGAGCAGGTTACCAATCACTGTACCTGTACACAGCCCATCTGTAAATAGCACACCCAACTACCTCATTCCCATATTGTTATTTTTTTTGTTGCTCTTTTGCACCCCAGTTTCTCTCCTTGCACATCATCATCTGCACATCCATCACTCAAGTGTTAATGCTAAATTGTAATTATTTCGTCACTATGGCCTATTTATTGCCTTACCTCCCTAACCTTACTACATTTGCACACACTGTACATAGATTTTTCTATTGTGTTTTTGACTGTATGTTTGTTTATCCCATGTGTAACTCTGTGTTGTTGTTTGTGTTGCACTGCTTTGCTTTATCTTGGCCAGGTCGCAGTTGTAAATGAGAAAAGAAAACAATGGGAAAACAATGGGTGACATGTCTGGCGAGTATGCAGGCCATGGGAGAACTAGGACATTTTCAGCTTCCAGGAATTGTGTGCATTATGTGGCTGTGCATTATCATGCTGAAACATGAGGTGATGGTGGCAGATGAATGGCATGACAATGGGCCTCAGGATCTCGTCACAGTATCTCTGTGCATCTCTGTGCATTCAAATTGCCCTCGATAAAATGCAATTTTGTTCATTGTCCTTAGCTTATGCCTGCCCATACCATAACCCCACCGCCACCATGGGGCATTCTGTTCCCAAAGTTGACATCAGCAAACCACTCGCCCACATGACTCCATACACGTGATCTGCGGTTGTAAGGTCAGTTGGACGTACTGCTAAATTCTTTAAAATTATGTTGGAGGCTTATGGTAGAGAAATTAACATTAAATTATCTGGCAATAGCTCTGGTGGACATTGCTGCAGTCAGCATGCCAATTGTATGCACCCTCAATACTTGAGACATCTGTGGTATTGTCTTGTGTGACAAACTTGCGCATTTTAGTGCACCTGTGTAATGGTCATGCTGTTTAATCAGCTTCTTGATATGCCACACCTGTCAGGTGCACGGATTATCTTGGCAAAGGAGAAATGCTCACTAACAGGGATGTAAACATATTTGTTCACAAAATTTGTGCATATTTTTGTGCATATGCAACACTTCTGGGATCTTTTATTTCAGCTCATGAAACATGGGACCAATACTTTACATGTTGTGTTTATATTTTTGTTCAGTGTCTTTTTCATTTGTTAGAGATGTCCACCAGCATAATACCAGACACTCTAATATTCACTGTTTTATCTGGTAAGAACACATTTTAATATACCGGCGCTGTTGAGTGGAACAAACTACCACAGCATCTCAAAGCCATACCAACCATAACCACTTTTCGCTGGCTAATGTGTGAACAATATAACCTTTTTTTGTTTGTATCTACAGTATGTAATTGTATTTATGTACAAAACAAGGACCACAATAGAAATAAGTCCCCGATTTTATTGTGCAATCCTGGTCACTTTTAAAAATCTTTGTACCGTGTGGATATATGAATGTTTTTAAACTGACAAATAAAATCAATCAATCCAAACTGTGCAGTGGCCATTTGATGAATGGAAAGAGGCATCTATTATAAAACACCAAAAAGTTGAATGACATTCTGAGATTGTCAAGCCAAGCCTTCGATACTGGGTAGGCATACAAGGTAGGGAGGGATGTATTTTCCGTTAGTCGAGATTTACATAGCCTATTTATTGTGGTGTTGAAAACGCAAACCATGATATTGAAGCACCCAAAGTCAGTATGCTTTGTTTATTGGTTGTTTGAAAAATGTGTCGCATATATTTAATATAATTATAAACATGGCATCAAGATGTTGAAAATATAATGTCTCCCTAGCCTAGCTGATCATTGTCTGCAGCCGGCTCTGATTATAGTGTAGGCCTAATGAAACAGGGAGAGTGAGAAATAAGACCCCTCTTATGACTGTGATGGAACATTTTATTGGTTGTGCTTTTCTAATAACCAATTTCTGTGTTCATGCATGTGACTGATTGAACGAAACCTCATTATCATTATCTGCAATTTGGCAGTACGCCCAGAACCTTGTTTTGAGAAAGGGATATCTCAGTTTCAAGGTCTCAGCTTGGAGAGAAGAAGCCTCG
The DNA here is from genome assembly GCF_016432855.1 of Salvelinus namaycush. NCBI lineage: Eukaryota > Metazoa > Chordata > Actinopteri > Salmoniformes > Salmonidae > Salvelinus > Salvelinus namaycush. The sequence continues at coordinate 26,431,261 of NC_052322.1, forward strand.
TGAGGTATTGGTCAGTCACATGAATGAACCAAACATTAATTATGAATTAATTATGAATGATGAATAAGCTAAATCATGCAAATATAACTTGTCTGTGTAATTATATAAGCGATTTAACGGGACAGCCCTAGCGGAGCTCACTTCAGGCCGATACTTTATGCATCTAAGTTTGACTGTGACCTCTCCAGCATGCTGTTAATAAAAAAAGGATTCATTTAAGATTGACTTTGTGTCCCTGTGTAGAATTTCCACGACATGACATTCATTTGTTCAAGATTTCAATAAAGGGTATGCAAAACATATTCTAAATAATCTTCAATATTCTGCAAACACATCATGACAACAACATTTTTTCAACAACATTTATAAGAGAGATTCTTCTGAAGGTGCTTTCAACTGTCAGTTTGTATTGTTCTTCTATATCCAATATTTGAGATCAGTTGTCAGATCAGAGGTAAGTTGAGATAAAACACAAACAAAAAAACAAAATCACAGAGAATCCCAAATTGCTATAGACCAGCTGAATTGAAGGTAACATACATCAAAAAAAATTGTATTAAAATACATTTGATTGGTTGATTGAAATGATATGGATGACCAATTTCTTTCCAATATACAATATCACCCACTCCATGCATGCAAAACAAACTTCAGTTATGTTTTAGTTATTTATCTTTTACCATACATCAGGCTCTTTCTATCAATAGATTGTTTTTTAACTGTGTAACAAAGTTATTTATTTTGTATCTGAGTTGCATGTATTACCCTACATCTGGTGCCTCTCATGCACTACTTTTTGTGGTTGCCAAACTGTACAGCCATCCTGTTGCTGACACAGCGGAAGGTGGCCGGCACCACCTCCCAGTAGTTGATTGGGTTATCAAAGAGACTGATCCCGTTGTAGTAAGTCTTCTTGACACCAAAGCCGTTAGGGCAGAAGTCATTCACGTCAACCTGGCTGATGTTGTTGGAGTGAAGGTAGACTACCTATTTAAAAACATTACATATATCAACTGTTATCATCATAAAAACATAACATAACATAGCAAGTGAAATCACCAATGTTTATACTTAATACAAACCTTACAGATATACATTTTTAGCAACTTAACATAACAAGTGAAATCAGCAATGTTGATGTGATTGATGCTGCTTCACAAACCCCCTCCACACTTTACCTGCAGGTACTTCATTCCAGCAAGGCCTCCAGGGACATTGGGGATCCGGTTGTTCTCTAGATGCAGCTCTCTCAGGTTTTGCAGGTAGTACAGGCTGCCATGCTCAATGTGATGAATGTGATTGTAGCCTAGACCCAACCTAACACACACACACACACACACACACACACACACACACACACACACACACACACACACACACACACACACACACACACACACACACACACACACACACACACACACACACACACACACACATATCGAAATCAAGTGATTGATGAGACAATGAAGGGTAAACCCACTAGAGGGTGCTACTATCACAATGATTCCAGACATTATTTATTTTGTGCAACTTGGACAATGACTCTTCCTTTATGCTGTTGTTACTTATATGCTTTTTATTTGATTTTTTTTGTATTTTATCCCCTTTTTCTCCCCAATTTCAATCTTGTCTTATCGCTGCAACTCCCCAACTGGCTCGGGAGACAAAGGTTGAGACATGCGTCCTCCGAAACATGACCCGCCAAACTGCGCTTCTTAACACCCGCCCACTTAACCCGGAAGCCAGCCGCACCAATATGTCAGAGGAAACAGTTCACCTGATGACAAAGGTCAGCCTGCAGGTGCCTGGCCTGCCACAAGGAGTCGCTTGAGCGCGATGAGCCAAGTAAAGCCCCCCGGCCAAACCGTCCCCTAGCCCAAACGACACTGGGCCAATTGTACGCCGCCCTATGGGACTCCCGATCATGGCCGGTAGTGATACAGCCCGGGATCGAACCCAGGTCTGTAGTGATGCCTCTAGCACTGTGATGCAGTGCCTTAGACATCTGCGCCACCTGGGAGGCCGCTGTTTATTTTCTACATATTTTTTTAACATTTGAAGATAAGTAGTGAACATCTATAGCATTCATAAACTCCTCATAAATTCATAATTAGATGGAGTTTTAGAAACTCTCCGACATTGAACACCCTCTTGTAAAGCTACGTACCTGTGCAAACTCTCATATTGTCTTAGGTCTTCTAGTTCAATGGCTTGAATTTGATTGTGATCCAAATGCAACTCATGTAGACCCTCAGGGAGATCTAGATGGAGAGGGAAAACAGGTGACCGCTTGATTCAAAGGACTTTCAGTGGAAATATGTGGCAAGTAGCAATGAAACAAATATTGCCCTGCAGAACACTCCAAAGAAAATTATTATAAAGGTTGTCACGTTTTCTACCTTTAGGGATGCCTGTGAGTTTTGCCTCAGAAATGCGAAGGAAGGTAAGTTTAAGTCCATCAAAGGCTCCGGGCTCAAAACCACTGTTCTGAATAGGATTCCTCCCCATCTCTGAGGAAGAAAAATATGTGTTTTAAGTCAATGCCACAACTTGCTCCAGTACTCAAGCGGCTAGACTTACACTTCAAAGACATTAAGATGTTAGATGTGTTATGCTGTTTCCAAACAGAAAAAAACAGTTGCTAATGTTTAATCTGGTGCTAACACATAGTAAATCTGGCCTAAGGTCTTTTATAACTATAGCTTGCCATCTCACCAATGCAGTTCATGCTGCGCAGGCCAGAGAAAGCCCCAGATGCCACCCGCTTGATATGGTTGTCGTGGATGCGCAGCTCCACCAGGGAAGAGGGCAGGTTCTTGGGCACGGCCGTCAGCTGGTTGTGGGAGAAGTAGAGCTTGTGCATCCTTTTGAGGGGCATGAAGGCCCGAGGGTGCACCCTGGAGATTTTGTTATTCACCAACACCAGAGCCTGAGAAAGGAGGCATAGGTCATGAGGAGACCAGCCACCCCTACCCAAAATAAATGTGTTATATATAGTTAATTCTTGAATTGCGGTGGCATTTAGGCATGGAATTTTGGAAAATATGAACTTTTTATTTAAATGTATTTGTGTACATCTTTCCATTATAAATATGGCAGCTTAATTACTTTAAATATGTTTTACCATTAGGATACCATTGTGCCTCCAATAGGAGTAGTAACACCAATGATGCTAAAACCAATGAGACATTTTTGGTTATTGAGGATTTTCTTAAATGGAGGCCACAGATCCTCAAATGTAAGGTCATTAACCCTTTAAAAACAATTTACTAAAATGATATGATTAATACTTTTGCTCACAGTGTTATTTCCCTTCATTTGAATCGAGTAACACCAAGTGACACTTTTGATTTAGCCACCCCAAATTATCAATGGAATCCTTAAATTTGTGACATAGTGAAAGGGTGTGATTAGCTAATAATTTTCTTTAATATATGTACCCCTCCCCTGATAGGAGTTTGCCACTGGAGGGAATGCTGAAGGTCCTTGTAAATCTTTGTAATGAGTGATTTTCAAGGCGGTAACACCAATGACATACAACTGAGGGAGAGACATTATACTAGTAAAACAATTATTTGAATAGCCTTCTTTGTTTGTATTGATCTATACAATACTATTAAATAATTTTGTTCACTTTCTATTTTTGAAAAGAACAGATGGATATCTCTAAATCCCCAAAACATGTCACCACAACTCTGCACATCACTACTGGCACAAACCAATTTGCTTACCCTAAGTACTTTAAACAATGCATGAACTGAAAGTTTTGCAGTATAAAGGACTTGCATTATTGTTAATATAAATATATTAGTTCAATATACACAAAAACATGTATGATGTGTAACTCTTTGTCATTTGAAAGTGTTTTTCATGGTTGCAAATGCAAGGGACGCAAATGCCACCACAATTCAAGAACAACCCATATATTATACAATGTATAATTTGAAGACACGTCATTAAAAGTATGCCTCTTTTTAGTTAGGATACTGAAAGGGTGTGCTACGATGAAGAAAGCAAAGACAGATAAGTGACGTTTCTTTCTATTGAAATGCCAGAACTCTCTTCCACCATTTGTGTTTTGACTGTTGGTGCTCACATAGAGGTTACTGAGTCCCTTGAAGTCATTCTCTCTTATCTCAGTGATCTGGTTGCTTTGAAGGTCCAGGAGCCTGGTCTCCGGGGGGATGTCATATGGCACATAGTGTAAACCTGCGGATAGAAACTACAAGATTAACTTACCTGCTTTATTTTATACACTTTACCACATTCTGTCAGTTCACAATGATAACAAATCAGTTGCAATATAATATATTGTGTTATTGCTTCTTTACATTTTTTATAAAAATCTATGAATCATGACAATATCAAACACACACAGTGTGTTCTCACTCTTAAGGTTATATGAGGATAAATCCACAAGTTAGAATTTATCGTCATGCTGTAATTTGGTCAATGCTGAGTAATGCTCTGGGCTGTGGTTTGTACCCATACAGTATATTGTTGTTTATGTGTGAGCTCAGCTGTCACCATATAATTAAGAAGAAACCAGATGGCCATGATTCCACGTAGCACTAAAAAGCAACGTGCAGATGTGCGACTGCTGGCTACACATTAACAATTGTGTGTTCAGTGTAAAGAATCATTTGGAGACAATATGATATTATAATATTATGACATTGTATCTCTTCACCCACCCAAGTCAGAGCACTGCACAACATTCTGGTTACACTGACAGCCGAATGGGCAAGTAGGCTGTTCTGGTTTAGAGTATTCCTCAACCGCTGAGCCTTCCTCTTCATCGTTCATCATCATCATCATCAGCCCCTCTACATCGATGCTCTTCCCAAAGTCCAATAAGCCCTTCTGCTCAAAGGGCAGGGCCACAGAGGCGGTGGGAAGAGGGGTGGCACACAGCAGGAGAAGGACAACAGAGAAGGGAAGCATGGCTAGGCCTTTAGTTGAAGAGAAATTACAAGGGGAAGACAAAAAAGCACACAGAAATGAGCAGCAGTCTATTAAGTGTCACAGTTATGAATTCAGCAACTATCTAGCTATAATTCCTGTAGCCTACAATTGGAGAGTTGCCCACACACACACACACGCTATGCTGCCCTACAAATGCAAAACACAGTAACTACGTAACTCCAATGTTTCTGATACTCCATGATATATTCTGATCAACTGGCTTGTTCTTGTGTCAGGAAACTAAATACCACATTATTCAGATAATATACCTGGCCATTACAACAGATCAAATATTTTTGACCAAATTCGTAGTTACTGGGTTTTGCCTTTGTAGGGCAGTATAACTAGCATTGTGTTACAGTTCACTCCTCCAGTCCAGAGTAATCTCATTGTCAACATTGCCACTCCAGAGCAAAAGCCAGTCCAAAAGCAATTGTAGCCAGTGACAAAGCATGAAATACACTCTGGCTTTCATACATCTATTTGTTAGGCTTCAATCTCAAGATGTGATCTATCATATCTGTCATAGGCGTTCTCTCTTAAAAGCCAATCTTATTCTTCCCATCAATTTTGTGGTTGGTATAAGAGGCAGTAAAATCATGGACCATGGATACTATGTGGTCTTTGAGTCTGTAACTATGACATCTGCTCTCATTAATTATTTGCTTTTAGCTGAGGCTGTGGCTTCTTTAATTTATGCATTAAAATTGTAAAATCTCAGATCCAGTAACATATAGCAAAAGACAATTCCGGCATTACATATAAGTCTGTGTAATATAGTACAATATAGTACAGTGTGTGTGATCTGTTAATATTTATTAGCAGGATTGTAATGCAAACTATCAATAGATGCCCTAAGGTCATTTGGGATAATCTCAGATAAACCTTCAGCTAGAAGATTCTTGATGAAAATAAGAACATTGAAATGGTTTGTTCTTCAAAGAGGGTTTTCCATGTGAGCAAAGAGCCTTTGCTGTGGAACTGGAGTTTGGCATTTCCTTGCCTTGCCACGTGTTGTGAAAGGCCTACTCCCTCCCGTAGCACTCCCACACCCTTTACCACAGTAAGGCCCCAGAAGCCACATAACTGGCTGGTCTCAGGCAAGGTTTTTTATAGACCCTCTCTGTCATAGCACTCTTTCCCCCAAACATTATCTATATCAGCAGAGTGTCAAATCTCTAAATACACGAGAATCTCTAAATACATTGCATGAGATGTATGATGTACACAATAATTACTTATTTGCTTAGTCGATCATTTTGTAATAGACTTGTCTCCCTGCAGCGAGCCCTTTAACTACAGTATGGGGTGGCTCTGAGTTTTTAATGTTTGTGAAATTATCCTCATCTTTGTTCTGTTACAAGATCCATTTATTAAACATGGCCAATAAAGGTAATATAGAATGTGTAGACAAGGTAGGGTTGTGTTGCCCCCAGAAGACTTAAACAAATTATTCAAAGCTAAATAGTCCATTTCAAATGTCAAATATTACTTTAACAATCAATCTTTTTTCAAATGCAGAATGTTAAACCAACTGTGGAACTGTAGAATAAAGCTGTAGATTATAGTCCTCCTATTGTAAACCATACTGAATATACTATTATCTGTAGGTCAAGAAACTCAAATAGAAGCTCAAATATATTTACTAAGACACTTACCGTTTCAGTTCTTGGAAAAACAAAAAATAATTTACTAAATAAATGAAAGGTACAAATAAATGAAATAAGGATGAATTCAACCTCAAAGTGATATACAGGATACGTGTTTTATTCCATGTGATGATCCTTTATCTGTGAATCCGTCTGTCAGCAGAGTCAGAACTCTGCACAGTACCTGTTAAAAACCACAGAAGTAGTTACCAAAAGGAAAAAACAAGTATTTTAAGCCATAACCCAAAATTGGTCCAGTCCCCTTTTCATTGCTGCTTCATTGTGTGTTTGTGCGTGTGTCTGACAGAAAGAGAGAGAGAGAGAAAGGGAGAGAGATTTGAGTTATTTTAAACTTATTTTGATTCAACGTTTGAGATCTATATACATACATTTTTATTTAAGCTACTGTATAAGGCCAAAATAAAATAAAAAGTACTATCACAGCACTAATAGGGCAAATACAAAATCCACTATGAATAAAATATCCCGCAACACTCTACCCAGTGCTACACAGGCAGATTATTTGAGGTACTAAGACTATTTACAGTTACCATAGACAATGACCAGCAATTATCTAAGATTTTTTATTTTCACAATTTTTCATTACACAAGTTTGTCACAAAGTTGAAACAGTTGTACAAACAACAAAACAGTGAGTTTAGTATAGAGGGCACCTGGACATCATTGGCTCTCACTACTGTCAAGTAGCTACCTGTGTTTCCTTTGGTAACCCCACATTATTTTTCTTTCAATACATGCTACTGTATCAAGCAAGGTCAAAGTCACAAGTAAAACCTAGAACTGCTTTACATAGTGAAGCTTTAAAACAGGAAAAACACACACAATCGCTCTCATTCATTGTGATAATGAAGCCCACTGACAAAGGGCTGGTTGCATAAACATTGCCCTAGAATTATGGTCAGACTTAGGATAGAAGTCTAATTTCATCTGTTGCATAATGCTTGGGTGTCATAAGTCTGACTAAGCTAATCACAATCAGAGACGGACTCAGAGGAAATTATGTAATGAGAAACGCAGACAAGGTGTAACACAGGACAAACTGACGGGGGGGGGGGGGGGGGGGGGGGAGAAATGGGTGAAAAGGAAGGAGGGAGGTGAGGAAAGGGGGGGTACTAGTAATCTTCATGGTGGTAATCTTCCTCGTAACTCTGCGGCCGTAGTATGATGCTGTGGTAGGTCTTGATGCAGGAGAGGGCGGTGGGCGGGATGAGGCGCCGGTCAATCAGGTTGTACTCCAGGTGAACGGAGACTAGGGGCGAGTCGTCACTCAGGCGCATGTCACACAGAGAGTTCAGAGGAACGTATCTGCAGGGAGGAAAGAAAAAGATGGACATTCAGTCACCACCGACAGAAAGACAGATACTCAGACAAGACAGAACAACCTTTGATCCGACTAAAGGAAATAACGACTGAGAGAGAAACATAAATTACACGTTGAGATTCACAATAGCAATTTCAGATCTGAATGTGCCATTATGGTTAGTGGCAACTGTGCTCTTCTCAAAGTTGTTTCATCTCCCAGTGGGAGGAAGAGGACTGTATCAAGCAAGATTAAAGTCACAAGTAAAACCTAGAACTGCTTTATAGAGTGAAGTTAGTTACGTTAGATAATGTTGCGGCCGCGTTACCTGACAACGTTGCGGCTGAGTTACCTGATAACATTGCGGTTGATCTACCTGATAACATTGCGGTTGATCTACCTGATAACGTTTTGGTTGAGTTACCTGATAACGTTGTGGTTGAGGCGGAGGAGGTGCAGGCTCTTGAGCTTCAGTAGCCCCCTAGGGATGGAGTGAAGCTGGTTGTGGTCCAGCAGGAGTTCAGTCAGAGAGTTGTACAGGCCCAGGAAGGAGACATCATCAATGCCGTCGTTGGCCAGACTGTTGTGGGACAGGTGAAGAAGGTCCAGTCCCGGTTTAATGTGGCCAAACACGTAGCCAGGGATCCGCTCGATCTGGTTGTGGTGCAGGTGGAGCTGCTGTAGGCCCACAGGGAGGAAGGAGGGAACATGCACCAGCTTATTGTGCGACAGGTCCAACGACTCCAACTTTCTGAAATGGTAGGGAAAATACAGGGAGATCTTTTGCTCAATATGTGGAAAGTTTCGAAGACATGAAGAGATAGAAGGTAATGTCCTGTATTATGTCTCCAGTTAAAAGGGGACTTTTTCAATCTTAGGACTATATTTCGAGTCCACCTTTTCTTTAGAAGGCTGGTTCAATGTTTCCCTTTTCTCCATCTTTCACCAGAGGGTTCCATCATATCCACCACATTTGTCTCACAGCATTGTAGGAGTTTCAAACCACTAAGAGCCTTAACACCCCTCCCTTTGGGCTTGACTCTCTACAACCTATCATAAAGCTGGACTGTGTCTGCTGCGCCGCTGTCTCGCCAGCCACATCAGCATGTCCCAAAACAATGTCCTCTGTGGCTTTGTCCTCTATTCTCTTGTTTTTCCTTTTCTCCTTTTTCTTCTAAGATGCAATTAAAATGATATTTTCCTCTCGTTATTGCCAGGAAACTGGGAGACTAACACATGTACAGAGTGTCAGATGAATTACATCATTTAAACTTTTGATTAAGAATCCTGTATGCAATAATGTTGATGTTCATGCATTTTACAAAAACTTTCGTTAAAAAAAATTATATTCAATGCATTCAAAAAATAAATACTGAGGTCACTTTTCTGCAAGATCAGAAATGGGAATAAAATGTGTTCCAACATTCCCTTCAAGGTGGCGCTCAAAACCAGAGTAAAAGTAATCTTTACACTGAACAATAACCTCCTAAATGCTGCAAAAGCAAGAATGGGGAGAGGTTGTTGGGACTTACAATAGGTGTATCCAGGCCCTTGGGGCTATGCGGTCCTCCCGGATCCTATTATGACTGAGATCTAGAAACCTGAGGTTGACGGTCTTGTTGAGGATCCCCTCATGCACCTCTTCTATTCTGTTATCCGACAGGTGAAGCGCCTGGGAATACAAACCGCAAAACCCTTTGAGTATTCGTGTTGTTAGGGGGGTGAGGGGGACCTACCTAGTCTACACACTACAGATTGGGAGTTAATAATATACAGTACATTCAGAAAGTATTCCGACCCCTTCACTTTTTCCACATTTTGTTACGTTACAGCCTTATTCTAAAATTGATTAAATTGTTTTCCCCCACATCAATAGACACACAATACCCCATAATGACAAAGCAAAAACTGTTTTTTAGAAATTATAGATTTTTTGTTGTTGAAAACTACAAAAACAACAACATCTTGGTGATGATGCTACAAGTTTGGCACACCTGTATTTGAGAAGTTTTTCTGCAGATCCTCTCAAGCTCTGTCAGGTTCGATGGGGAGGGTCACTGCACAGCTATTTTCAGGTCTCTCCAGAGATGTTCGATTGGGTTCAAGTCCGGGCTCTGGCTGGGCCACTCAAGGACATTCAGAGACTTGTCCCGAAGCCACTCTTGCATTGTCTTGGCTGTGTGCTTAGGTTTGTTGTCCTGTTGGACGATAAACCTTCGCTCCAGTCTGAGGTCCTGAGCACTCTGTAGCAGGTTTTCATCAAGGATCTCTGTACTTTGCTCCGTTCATCTTTCACTCGATCCTGACTAATCTTCCAGTCCCTCCCGCTGAAAAACATCCCCACAGCATAATGCTGCCACCACCATGCTTCACCGTAGGGATGGTGTAAGGTTTCCACCAGACGTGATGCTTGGCGTTCAGGTCAAAGAGTCTTGGTTTCATCAGACCAGAGAATCTTGTTTCTCATGGTCTGAGAGTCCTTTAGGTGCCTTTTGGCAAACTACAAGAGGGCTGTCGTGCCTTTTACTGAGGAGTGGCTTCCGTCTGGCCACTCTACCATGAAGGCCTGATTGGTGGAGTGCTGCAGAGATAGTTGTCCTTCTGGAAGGTTCTCCCATCTCCACCGAGGAACTCTGGAGCTCTGTCAGAGTGACCATCGGTCAACTCGCTGACCAAGGCCCTTCTCCCCCGTTTGCTCAGTTTGAACGGGCAGCCAGCTCTAGGAAGAGTCTTGGTGGTTCCAAACTTCTTCCATTTAAGAATGATGGAGGCCAGTGTGTTCTTGGGGACTTTCAATGCTGCAGACATTTTTTGGTACCCTTTCCCAGATCTGTGCCTCGACGCAATCCTTTCTCGGAGCTCTACGGACAATTCGTTCGACCTCATGGCTTAGTTTTTGTTCTGACATGCATTGTCAACTGTGCGACCTTATATAGACAGGTATGTGCTTTTCCAAATCATGTCCAATCAATTGAATTTACCACAGGTGGATTCCAATCAAGTTGTAGAAACATCTCAAGGATGATCAATGGAAACAAGATGCACCTGAGCTCAATTTCGAGTCTCATAGAAAAGGGTCTGAATACTTATGTAAATAAGATATTTCAGTTTTTAAAATTTGTATAAATATGCAAAAAATTCTAAAAACCTGTTTTCACTTTGTCATTATGGGGTATTGTGTGTAGATTGATGATGGAAAATAAATGTAATCAGTTTTAGAGTAAGGCTGTAACGTAACAAAATGTGAAAAAGTCAAGGGGTCTGAATACTTTCTGAATGCACTGTATGTGCACGCAATTACCAAATTACCAAATTACCAAAAATAATATCTTTAGTCAAACATCTGAAACCTCTCATAGTCTGTGGACTATTCCAAAACCTATTTCAAATAAAGTGATGTTTCAAATGTCTGAGAGCTATGCTCCTTTGTATGACTGAGGCTACTGCATATCATTGGCTCCTGCATGCTCACTACAGTGACATCACAGGCACCTCGTCCAATCACTGACCTGCAGGGTCACAGGAAGCCCAGAGGGGATGGCCCGGAACTTGTTGTCCTCCAGTCGCAGATAGATGAGTTTCTTAAGGGGCCGGAAGGTCAAAGGTGACACATTCCCATCGTGGAAGTGGTTGTCCTCAAGCTCCAGTGTCAGCAATTTGGACAAACCTGAGGAGAGACACATTTTCAAATCCCAACATGACAATATCAACATATAATATCAACATACAATAATCCAATGTAATTTGACTTGTTTTGCTGATTTTCGTTGCTAAATGAGTTACGCCAACAATGCTAATGTGCTAATCTGCACATCCTATCTGAGGTCACTTGAAATAGTACTGTAGGTGCTCAGATGCAAGCTAAGCTTGAACAAACAAAGCTTTGTACATATACTCTCTCTCTCTGTAAACTCCACCTTTCTATACCTTTAAAGCTGCTAGGTGTGAGGCCCAGGATCTTGTTGTCATTGATCTTAAGCTCCACCAGGGACGGCGGTAGAATCGAGGGGACTTTGGTCAGATTGTTGCCATCTAAATTCAGCCTCCTCAGCTGGGTCAGGTTCTGAAACAAGCCAAGAATCTCCACACATTAGAACATTAGAGTGCTAAGCGTGATTTAACCAGTGTCCCTCTCTCTCTCACGGCCAAGCTCAAGAACTGCAATGTTACCTTACACCTATGACATGGGCCTTATACCAGTATAACCTGTGTACCTACCAGTTGAATAATCTACGCAAGTATTATACCCTGTAACAGGCTAGTAGGCTTAGTACACAATAGTATTTTTCAATGGTGCAGGAATAATATGATTTTTCCCAGCAATGGCAGTTCTCCCAGTGGTGATTTGATTGAATTCCACCCTATGTCTTATTCATGAAGTGCTTTTTGTGACGTGTTTTGTTATCAAGTCTGTCCAACTCTGAGATGTACTGCAAGCAAAGTAGTTAATAAACACTAATGCTCTCTCAAGGGAATTTTTAGTATGGTGAGCTCCTGGCATCAGGGACTGACACCTTAGTGGGAACAAGTGCATTTAAAAAATATAGATTTTATTTTATTTAACCTTTATTTACCTAGGCAAGTAAGTTAATAACAAATTCTTATTTACAATGAAGGCCTACCCCAACCAAACCCTAACGACACTGGGCCAATTGTGCGCCACCCTATGGGACTCCCAATCACGGCCGGTTGTGATACAGCCTGGAATCGAACCAGCGTCTGTAGTGACGCCTCTAGCACTGAGATGCAGTGCCTTAGACCGCTCCGCCACTCGGGAGACCGCTGCGCCACTTAGGACGCCTTGCCAAAAATTACTGATCTGTTTTTAGTTGTGGCTTGTCTGTTGACCGACAATATTCCCAGGTTCATTGCAACAGCTAATTGACATTCGCCTCGATGGGGCCAGATTAAACTTCTGTTCTTATAAGCTACCCGGGAGACAGCAAAAGTTCTAGCAGTCCAACTACAAGATGGATCATTTTGTTTAAATATTAGGCACTACCTATAACTTAAATGACTGTGACATGCACATACCTGTACTATTCTGTAACACCACACAGTGACATAACATGTTTAAATTCTATCATAACAGGCTGAGAGGAATCCAGGTAATGCAGCATGATAAGGGTCAATAGAGCCCTGAAGTAACATGAGGCTGAGATGTGTAGGTGGGTCTGGGAGCGCAGTAGAGTTCCAACTGGAACTAAAGCCAAATGTGTTGACATGAATGATGCTCTCAGACTCACCTGGAACAGGTCAGGGCTGATGGAGGAGTCGTCCAGCTTGTTCTTGCTCAGGTCCAGCCACTCCAGGTTGGGTAGCCCAGCCAGCGCCCGGGGAGGGATCTTATTGATCTTATTGTCTGATAAAAGAATAGAACACAAGCTGACCCAGTTTCCTCAAACCAAGAAAGGCCTGGGTCCACATGCCATTGCACCTGCCTTAATGTTTATGCAGTATCTTTGTGTACAAAATATGTTTATATATGCAACTGTGTAAACACCGCAAAGGACATTTGATTGCATTGAAGCACACAACGGTAAATCCTTTGCCTTCCCGAAATTCCAACTTATTAAACATAGTTACCCATTTTAGTAAGCCTGAACTCAGATTCTTGTCCCCCCTCTTGACTCTGCTAATTGTCCCTGTAAGTAACATGTGAGATCTCTGTATATCCTCACCTGCCAGATAGAGGGTCTTGACCCCCTGGTCTGAGAGGATGGGGATGTGGACCATGCCAGTGCTGCCACAGGCGATCAGAGACTCCGAGAGCAGGCAGCCAGCAGGGAGAGACTCCATGATGCTGTGTCTCCTGGGGAATGTGAGCACAGCACGTCCCGGCCCCCTCGCCATGGGTCTCCTAGTGGTGGTAGTAGCCAGTCGGCCAGTCGCCATGGTGACTGGTCTCCCCATTGGTGCCAACCTCATGGTGGGTTTTCCGTTGGCCCTGATGATATAATCGTCATCGTCGTCATTATCATCATGCTCGCTGTGGTCATGGTCATCGTGATCGTCATCATCGTAGGGAAGGTACGGAAGGCCGTCTTTGTTTATCTTCGGGTCACGCCTCTTGGCCACAGGGACCTCGGTCTTCCTGACTTTTGTTTTCACAGCCATTTCCTGTTTCTTCACAGACACGTTTTGTTTCTTCACTGCTACTTCTTGCTTTTTGTTCTGGGTGGCCACGGATTTCACAACAGTAACCTGTACAACATAGACATCACACACAAAATATATTAAATTATATATATTCAATTCCTCAAAAAATCCCTGTCAGTCAATACTCAGTCATAGGCAAAACATTAATACAATAGTCAAAGCATTGTTAGTTCATCTGCTGTGCAGTTCCTATAGCATTGCCCTCTTCATTTTCCCATGGGCACCATTGGGTGGGCACCCACCACTTTCGCTGGAGTAACATGCCGCTCCTCCTTCTTCTGACGTCCTGCTCCTCCTTCTTCTGATGTCCTTTGGAGACTCTTCTTCTGCTTTGGAATCCCCTCTTTCTTCTCTGCATTAGGGGAGGGTTTCTTGGCTTTGGGAGCCACCGTCTGCTGGTTATTTGAACCTGAGGAAGAGGGCAATATATGTTACATTCATATTTATACAGTATATACAGTACCAGTCAAAAGTTTGGACACACCTACTCATCACAGGGTTTCTCTTTATTTTTACTATTTTCTACATTGTAGAATGGTAAAGACACCAAAACGATGAAATAACACATATGAATTCATGTAGTAACCAAAAAAAGTGTTAAACAAATCAAAATATATTTTATATTTGCCTTGATGACAGCTTTGCACACTCTTGGCATTCTCTCAACCAGCTTCATGAGGTAGTCAACTGGAATGCATTTCAATGAACAGGTGTGCCTTGTTAAAACTTCTTATGGCTGCAGGGGCAGTATTGAGTAGCTTGGATGAAAGGTGCACAGAGGTGCCCATAGTAAACCGCCTGCTCCTCAGTCCCAGTTGCTAATATATGCATATTATTATTTGTATTGGATAGAAAACACTCTGAAGTTTCTAAAACTGTTTGAATGATATCTGGGAGTATAACAGAACTCATATGGCAGTCAAAAACCTGCGTGGGAATTCTGAGTTTGGTCGATTTTCAACCAAGACCCTATTGAATACACAGTGGGATATGGATGAGTTTGCACTTCCTACGGCTTCCACTAGATGTCAAAGTCTGTAGAACCTTGTCTGATGCCTCTACTGTGGAGTGGGGCCGAAGGAGACAGGAATTAGTCAGGTCTATCATGACCTGACCGCGCGTTCACATTAGAGGGAGCTCTGTTCCATCGCACATCTGAAGTCAATGTAATTCTCCGGTTGGAACGTTACTGAAGATTTATGTTAAAAACATTCTAAAGATTGATTCAATACATCGTTTGACATGTTTCTACTGACTGTTACGGAACTTTTTGACATTTCGTCTGCTTTTAGTGAACGCGCTTCCTGACTTTGGATTTGTTTACCAAACACGCAAACAAAAATAGCTATTTGGACATAAATGATGGACATTACCGAACAAAACAAACATTTCTTGTGGAAGTGGGAGTCCTGGGAGTGCATTCCGACGAAGATCAGCAAAGGTAAGTGAAGATTTATAATGTTTTTTATGAGTTTTGTTGACTGCACAATTTGGCGGGTAACTGTATGGCTTCTTTTTGAGGCTGAACGCTGTTCTCAGATTATTGAATATTGTGCTTTTGCCGTAAAGCTTTTGAAATCTGACACAGCGGTTGCATTAAGAACAAGTGTATCTTTAATTCTATGTAAAACATGTATCTTTCATCAAAGTTTATGATGAGTATTTATGTTATTTGACGTGGCTCTCTGCAATTTCTCCAGATATTTTGGAGGCATTTCTGAACATGGCGCCAATGTAAACTAAGGTTTTTGGATATAAATATGAACTTTATCGAACAAAACATATATGTATTGTGTAACATGAAGTCCTATGAGTGTCATCTGATGAAGATCATCAAAGGTTAGTGATTAATTATATCTCTATTTCTGCTTTTTGTGACTCCTGTCTTTGGCTGGGAAAATGACTGTGTTTGTCTGTGATTTTGAGGTGACCTAACATAATCGTTTGTGGTGCTTTCGCTGTAAAGCCTATTTGAAATCGGACACTTTGGTGGGATTAACAACAAGATTACCTTTAAAATGGTATAAAATACATGTATGTTTGAGGAATTTTAATTATGAGATTTCTGTTGTTTGAATTTGGCGCCCTGCACTTTCACTGGCTGTTGTCATATCGATCCCGTTAACGGGATTGCAGCCATAAGAAGTTAAAAGTTAATTTTGTCACAGTTTCTGTGTTATTTGATTGTTGTTTCCTTAGGTTACCGCTGGAGGGCACCCTTACCCTGTTTTCTAGTTTCCAGGTTACCCTGATTATTACTTATTGGATTCACCTGTGTTTAATTACCTTCTCTGTTCACCTGGTTGCCTTGTTATTTAGGTTCCTCAGGTGGCCTGTATCTTTGCTTAGGTCTAATGTTTTATTTGTGTGCTCTTGTACGGTTGCCTTGTTTCTGTTAAGACTCTAAGTAAATGTTCTGGATTTACCCTTACCTCTGCTTGCTGTGTTTCTCTGTGCCTGGGTTCGAGTTCGTACTAGCATCAGTGTTACAAATTTGTGGAATTTCTTTCCTTTTTAATGTCAATCAGTTGTGTTGTGACAAGGTAGGGGTGGTATAAAGAAGATAGCCCTATTTTGTAAAAGACCAAGTCCATACTATGGCAAGAACAACTCAAATAAGCAAAGAGAAACGACAGTCCATCATTACTTTAAGACATGAAGGTCAGTCAAGCTGGAACATTTCAAGAACTTCATAAGTTTCTCAACTGTTCAGAGGAGACTGCATGAATTAGGCCTTCATGGTCGAATTGCTGCAAAGAAACCACTACTAAAGGACACCAATAATAAGAGACTTGCTTGGGCCAAGAAACACGAGCAATGGACATTAGACCGGTGGAAATCTGTCCTTTGGTCTGATGTGTCCAAATGTGAGATTATTGATTCCAACTGCCGTGTCTTTGTGAGATGCAGAGTAGGTGAACGGATGATCTCCACATGGGCAGTTCCCACCGTGAAGCATGGAGGTGTGATGGTGTGGGGGAGCTTTGCTGGTAACACTGTCTGTGATGCATTTAGAATTCAAGGCACACTTAACCAGCATGGCTATCACAGCATTCTGCAGCGATACTTCATCCCATCTGGTTTACGCTTAGTGGGACTATCATTTGTTTTTCAACAGGACAATGACCCAACACACCTCCAGGCTGTGTAAGGGCTGTTTGACCAAGAAGCAGAGTGATGGAGTGCTGCATCAGATGACCTAGCCTCCACAATCACCCGACCTCAACCAAATTGAGATGATTTCGGATGTGAAGGAAAAGCAGCCAACAAGTGCTCAGTATTGTAAAGCATTCCAGGTGAAGCTGGTTGAGAGAATGGCAAGAGTATGGAAAGTTGTTATCAAGGCAAAGGCTGGCTACTTTGAAGAATCTAAAATATATTTTGATTTGTTTAACACTTTTTTTGGTTACTACATGATTCCATATGTGTTATTTCACAGTTTTGATGTCTTCACTATTATTCTACAATGTAGAAAATAGTCAAAATAAAGAAACCGTTGAATGAGCAGGTGTGTCCAAACTTTTGACTGGTACTGTATGTACACAATTCCATGCCCTGATCCGTCTGTACACTTTGTCAGCATGGACATTTCAACTAAAAAGCTGCCATTAAATATAATAGCCACAAATAAGATTACAATCCTTCCATAACAATCTACAACTTGAATGCCTACCGCCGCAGGGGACAGGGTGACAGCTGACAGTTCCCCTCTGACACTGGCACACGGAGCAGGGCTGAGGCGACCACATGGCCCTGTCAAACAGGAACATCCCATTCACCGAGCACTGCCCGCTGCCACCTGCAAGGCAGACAGAACAACAGACACACAAACACAGCATTACTCACCCAAACTACACATGATCCACAGATAAGGTCTACATGAAACTGATGCTAAATAAAACTATATGCACCACACTCTGTCTTTGAAAACTCAGTGCAGTTCTTTCTGAAGGATTGTGGACCACCCTTGACTTGGGAGACCACACTGTAATCACAAAAACTAGAAGCACTGTGAAGTATGCATGCATGTTGCCTCCACCATCCTTTTCCAAGAGCATGTTGAAAACTTACCAGGGAGGAGAGCATCATCAGTATTATCCGGTTCAGGTAAGTCAGCTGCTACCACGGGGTTGGAGCTCCTGGGCTTCTCTGTTCTATGGCTAGGCTTCCCATCAATTAGTGAGGCTGCTGCATATAAGCAGAAAAATAGGAGCGCTAATCTGTTCATGGTCAGCTCTGCCATGGACTCGCTTGGTCAGCCTTCTTTTGGATAGAAACCTTTTCAAAGTGAGTGTGAGGAATCTCAACTCCTGAAGGGCTTTTATAGACTCTCACCCCCAGGACATGATTTTTGGCCACACACCCCAGAAAACCCCCAAAAGGTGAGAGGATAGAGGAGTGGTGAGAGGAAGCAGGGGAGTAAGTGAAAAAAATAAAAGGAAAACATTTTCAGGACAAAGACCCCCTTTCATTCATCTTTAAGAAACCACCTACCTCTCCTCTCCACCCACAGCCCCTGGTATACCTAACAAACCAATAGAGGTCCAGTCAGAGACTGCATATTGGAGGGAGACTGCATATTGGAGGTGTCAAATAATTACTGTGACGTCAACCAGCGGAGTGCTTTCTGACATCCCAAACAGACCGTTTATCTAAGGCCCATTCCCATTGGCCACGGGCCAGAAGAGGTATAGCCCGCTGTACGGTATGGCCAGAAAGGAAGAAAAAAAACTCTCCAAGCTCTCCAATCGGAGTCCAGCTGGAATGAAAGGTTGCTTTGTGTCCAACACCTCCCTAGCCCACCCCACCACCAACCACTACCAGCCAGCAGGACAGCGAGACACAGAGACCACACTCCTGAGAAATTCTTGGACTTTTCTCCCTCTGCTTTTCGACCCTGCTTGACCGCATGGTTTTCCCCCTGTAGTGTCACCAGGGCCTTGCATCTCTGTTTACACACACAATATTTGTAACTTAGACAACCACAATATATGTCGACACTGTCGATTCATGTTTTCTGATATAGTACGTTTAGTATACATAAAAGCTTAACCTTATCTATGAGTAGAGTGTGATATGATTGCAGCAACACTTACTGCATTCTGGACCACCTCTGTTACTGTCCGTCCGTACTATTTCTCCCAGTATGACCCCTGGTTGCATTTCATGTCTAATTTCTCAAAACCACATCCAATCATCCTACTCCTACTTCATTGTGATGTCCACATCCTGTTTGTGAGATTTAAAAAGGTGTGCCAGACACCAACTGCTCAGAGTGAGTAAATACCAAACACTCCTACATCATCCTGCTTATAGAAACAGACACCTGCAGACCTGCTGCATGGCCAACCAAAAGCAAAACAGACTGTCATCTCAGCATACGCCCTAGACACTTATAGGATCAGATTTACTCAACGATTGCACTAGTTCAACGTTTGCACCTGGACCCGTGTTCATTATCAAGGATGAAGGTAAGACCCAGCTGCAGACCACGTCGAATAAACAATAGTTTAATAATCCAACAGGGGCAGGCAATAGACAGGTCAAGGCAGGCAGGGGTCAGTAACCAGAGGTGGGGCAATGGTACCGGATGGCAGCCAGGCAGACTCAGGGTATGCAGAGGTCAATAATCCAGAGGGGGGCAAAGGTACAGGTCAGCAGGTAGGCTCAGGGTCAGGGGCAGGCAGAGTGGTCAGGCAGGCGGGCTCAGAGTCAGGATAGGCCAGGGTCAAAACCAGGAGGGTGAGAAAAAGAGAGACTGGAAAAAGCAGGAGCTGAGACACAAAACGCTGGTTGACTTGACAAACAGACAACGGACAAACAGGAAACAGGAGACAAAGGGCTGTGAGACATAGGTTTGACTCTGGACATATGAAAGGTGGGATGTATACGAAGGGTACGGGGCAACAGAAGATGAACAGCAGAGGGGCCATACCATACCTTCTGCCCAAGACGATACCGGGGTCCGATGGAGATCCGCTTGTCGTCGATACCTGGAGGTGGTCTTGAGGGGGCCGACCGGGCTCTACTCCAGGTACGACGACAGCGGCGGACAAACATCTGGTCAGAAGGTACGCCGACCTCCTCCTGCTCGGGGAAGAGCAGGGGCTGATACCCCAGGGAACATTCAAACGGAAAATAGCAGAGCAGGCAGAGGGTGTTGTGGGCGTAGTCGACCCACACCAGCTGCTGGCTCCATGAGGTGGGGTTGGCAGAGACCAGGCAGCGCAGAGTAGTCTCAAGATCCTGGTTGGATTGCTCTGACTGGCCATTGGACTGGGGGTGGAACGGGAGAAAATGAGGATGTCATCTAGGTAGACAAAGACGAACCGGTTCAACATGTCGCGGAGAACATCATTGACCAGAGCCTGGAACACAGCTGGGGAGTTGGTAAGGCAAAATGGCATGACCAGATACTCGTAGTGACCGCTGGCCACGTTGAAGGCGGTCTTCCACTCGTCCCCTTCCCTTATCCGCACCAGGCTGTAGGCGTTCTGTAGATCCAGCAAAGGTACAAGTCGGCAGGCTCAGGGTCAGGGGCAGGCAGAGAGTCAGGCAGGTGGGCTCGGAGTCAGGGTAGCTAAGGGTCAAAACCAGGAGGGCGGGAAAAAAAGAGACTGGAAAAAGCAGGAGCTGAGACACAAAACTCTGGTTGACTTGACAAACAAGACGAACTGGCAACGGACAAACAGAGAACACAGGTATAAATACACAGGGGATAATGGGGAAGATGGGCGACAACTGGAGGGGGGTGGAGACAATCACAAGGACAGGTGAAACAGAAAAGGGTGTGACATTCATAAAGAATCTTAGGAGTGCTGATCTAGGATCAAGTCTAAAAGGCTAAACTGATCAGTGCTATTACTCTGGGACAATTT
Source organism: Salvelinus namaycush (assembly GCF_016432855.1). Classification (NCBI taxonomy): domain Eukaryota; kingdom Metazoa; phylum Chordata; class Actinopteri; order Salmoniformes; family Salmonidae; genus Salvelinus; species Salvelinus namaycush. The sequence goes on from NC_052322.1 coordinate 26,452,236, forward strand.
ATGAATATGGGCCCAGATATTTACTGGTAAAGGTCAATGAAAGATTGTGAGAAGGAAAAGCCTGACAGCTAGTATAGAAAACATGGGTTAGCTTTGTTATAACAACAGGTGCAAACAATTAATAAATCTGTCCTAACACCTTCAAGTGTACTACACGGTCTGAGAATTCTGAAATCTTTAATATTTTCACAGTGCCTTTTTACTAAGCAGGTGATTGGCTAAGAGGATGACCTCAATTGAACCTTGACAGCGAAACACAGAAACGTTATTTGAGTCGATGTGAGAATCAAGTCTGGTTTGCAACACAATTAATTTAATATTTTTGGTTTTACTTTTACCATCTCTCACTGTTATAGAACGTTTGTCTCAATATATATGTTTTAAGTACCCAAACCTATGTGCAGTATCTGTTGCCACAATAAGGGAATTACATAATTCCAGACACAAAATAACATGTGGTTATTTTTTTATTGAACCTTTATTTAACTAGGCAAGTCAGTTAAGAACAAATTCTTAATTACAATGACAGCCTACCAAAAGGCAAAATGCCTCCTGCGGGGACGGGTGCTGGGATTAAAAATAAAAATAAAAATATAAATATAGGACAAAACACACATCACGACAAGAGAGACAACACAACACTACATAAAGAGAGACCTAAGACAACAACATAGCAAGGCAGCAACACATGACAACACAGCATGGTAGCAACACAACATGACAACAACATGGTAGCAACACAACATGGTAGCAGCACAAAACATGGTACAAACATTATTGGGCACAGACAACAGCACAAAGGGCAAGAAGGTAGAGACAACAATACATCACGCAAAGCAGCCACAACTGTCAGTAAGAGTGTCCATGATTGAGTCTTTGAATGAAGAGATTGAGATAAAACTTTCCAGTTTGAGTGTTTGTTGCAGCTCCTTCCAGTCGCTAGCTGCAGCGAACTGAAAAGACGAGCGACCCAGGAATGTGTGTGCTTTGGGGACCTTGAACAGAATGTGACTTGTATGTGGAGGATGAGGGCTGCAGTAGATATCTCATATAGGGGGGAGTGAGGCCTAAGAGGGTTTTATAAATAAGCATCAACCAGTGGGTCTTGCGACAGGTATACAGAGATAACCAGTTTATAGAGGAGTATAGAGTGCAGTGATGTGTCCTATAAGGAGCATTGGTGGCAAATCTGATGACAGAATGGTAAAGAACATCTAGCCGCTCGAGAGCATCCTTACCTGCCGATCTATGAATTATGTCTCCGTAATCTAGCATGGGTAGGATGGTCATCTGATTCAGGAATAGTTTGGCAGCTGGGGTGAAAGAGGAGTGATTACGATAGAGGAAACCAAGTCTAAACGTAACTTTAGCCTGCAGCTTTGATATGTGCTGAGAGAAGGGCAGTGTACCGTCTAGCCATACTCCCAAGTACTTGTATGAGGTGACTACCTCAAGCTCTAAACCCTCAGAGGTAGTAATCACACCTGTGGGGAGAGGGGCATTCTTCTTACCAAACCACATGACCTTTGTTTTGGAGGTGTTCAGAACAAGGTTAAGGGTAGCGAAAGCTTGTTGGAAACTAAGAAAGCTTTGTTGTAGAGCATTTAACACAAGATCTGGGGAGGGCCAGCTGAGTATAAGACTGTATCATCTGCATATAAATGGATGAGAGAGCTTCCTACTGCCTGAGCTATGTTGTTGATGTAAATTGAGAAGAGCGTGGGGCCTAGGATTGAGCCTTGGGGTACTCCTTTGGTGACAGGCAGTGGCTGAGACAGCAGATTTTCTGACTTTACACACTGCACTCTTTGAGAGAGGTAGTTAGCCAACCAGACCAAAGACCCCTAAGAGACACTAATACGTCTTAGCCGGCCCACAAGAATGGAATGGTCTACCGTATCAAAAGCTTTGGCCAAGTCAATAAAAATAGCAGGACAACATTGCATAGTATCAAGGGCAATGGTGACATCATTGAGGACCTTTAAGGTTGCAGTGACACATCCGTAACCTGAGCGGAAACCAGATTGCATACCAGAGAGAATACTATAGACATCAAGAAAGCCAGTCAGTTGATTATTGACAAGTTTTTCCAACACTTTTGATAATTAGTCACATTTGCCACACACCTTTCAAAATAGTATTTTTACTCAAGGCCTGGCATAGCACTTTCAGAAATGTTTTACCATTTATGACAGAGTTACAATAGATACAGCCATATGAAGCGTATCTTGGCTCAAGACACAAAGAAACCTGAAACCTCACAACATTCAAAGAAATTATGATTAGATCAAACATATATCCACACACGTCATGTGAAGGAACCCCTAACTGACATAACCAGTTTGCCTCAGTGCAGTTTGTGGTCACTTATCTCCAGAAATATAACCATTATTTAGAGTCTGTATATTTTAGGTCAGAATCAGAAATTTGACCTTTGACCTGGGACCTGTAATCCAGCTGGCAGACAATGGCAGGTGCTGTCTGTCTCTCCAGCAGTAGTTGAAGAGCGAAGATGTATCACCATACCATATGCTCTCTCTCGTTCTCTCTCTCTTTCTCTCTCTCCCTCTCTATTTCTCCCTCATTCTCTCACTCTCCCTCCCTCTCTCTCTGACAGCTGAAATGTTGGTGCAGGCGCACTATTTCCAGTCAAGGACACAAAGCATCCAAAATAGATTTATCTATGTACAGTATCTGTTGTCATAATGACTCCACCAGCCTCTTCTTTGCTGATTTTAGCAGTTCGCTGTATATACTGTATGTCATAAACATATTATACATCTATATAGGATTATCAAGAATCTAAGGAACGTACAGACCAATACAATCCAATGTTAAAAAGAATCTTTGACGATGTCACGTTCTGACCTTAGTTTCTTTTTATGTCTTTTGGGGTGGGTAGTCTATGTTCTGTTTTCTATGTTGTTGTATTTCTATGTCTGGCCTGATATGGTTCTCAATCAGAGGCAGCTGTCGATCGTTGTCTCTGATTGAGAATCATATTTAGGTAGCCTGTTTTCCCCATTTTGGTTGTGGGTGGTTGTTTCCTGGGTTTGTGTTTGTATCACCATTCAGAACTGTTTCGGTTATTCGTTTTCATTCACTTTGTTATTTTTGTATTTTGTAGTGTTCAGTTTATTATTAAAATATGACGAACACTTACCACGCTGCATATTGATCCAATCCTTCCTACTCCTCAGACGAAGAGGACAAGAATTGTTACAGACGATTACAGAATATGAAGAGTTTAAACAATTAAAATGAAATGTATATTTGATGCCTGTGTATTTTGAGGACATTAATACAGGTTACGATAGGCAGGGCTTCACTGTTGCAGCACTCAACTTATAGTGAATCATTATTACCCGATGAGGGAATCAAACAGAACAAGCCAACCGCATAACCACTCTGCCACTTTCTTCCATAAGACACTAGTAAAACTAGTCTATTACATTGCCTTGTCAAGGCAAAATTGTGGGTTAAAACCCCGCGTGTCTTTCTTTCCGGTCCTTTCGTACCAAGAAACATCATTTCATAGATCGAAAATGGCCTTCAGAAAGTATTCACAGCCCTTGACTTTTTACACATTTTGTTGTGCTACAGCCTGAATTTAAAATGGAATAAATATCGATTTTTTTTGTCACTGTAACGGTTTTCTTCCAGGGGTGAAGGAGAGGACCAAAGTGCAGCGCGGCTAGTGTTAAACATGTTTAATAAAGAACAAGTAAAACACTACAAACAACAATACAAAATAACAAATGTGCAAAAACCGACACAGACCTATCTGGTGCAGACAATCACAGAGACAGGAAACAAACACCCACAAAATCCCAACACAAAACAAGCCTCCTATATATGATTCTCAATCAGGGACAACGATTACCATCTGCCTCTGATTGAGAACCATATTAGGCTGGACATAGAAACAGACAAACTAGACACACAACATAGAATTCCCACCCAGCTCACGTCCTGACCAACTAAACACATACAAAACAACAGAAAACAGGTCAGGAACGTGACAGAACCCCCCCCCTCAAGGTGCGAACTCTGGGCGCACCCCTAAAACTCAAGGGGAGGGTCTGGGTGGGCATCTGTCCGCGGTGGCGGCTCCGGCGCAGGACGAGGACACCACTCCACCACTGTCTTTGTCCCCCTCCTTAGCGTCCTTTGAGTGGCGACCCTCGCCCACGACCTTGGCCTAAGAATCCTCCCCAAGGCCCCCACATGATTTAGGAGGTAGCTCAGGACAGAGAGGTAGCTCAGGACAGAGAGGTAGCTCAGGACAGAGAGGTAGCTCAGGACAGAGAGGTAGCTCAGGACAGAGGGGTAGCTCAGGACAGAGGGGCAGCTCAGGACAGAGGGGCAGCTCAGGACAGAGGGGCAGCTCCGGACTGAGTGGCAGCTCTGGACTGAGTGGCAGCTCCGGACTGAGTGGCAGCTCCGGACTGAGTGGCAGCTCCGGACTGAGTGGCAGCTCCGGACTAAATGGCAGCTCCGGACTAAATGGCAGCTCATGACTGGAGGGCAGCTCATGACTGGAGGGCAGCTCATGACTGGAGGGCAGCTCATGACTGGAGGGCAGCTCATGACTGGAGGGCAGCTCATGACTGGAGGGCAGCTCATGACTGTAGGGCAGCTCATGACTGGAGGGCAGCTCATGACTATAGGGCAGCTCATGACTGGAGGGCAGCTCATGACTGTAGGACAGCTCATGACTGTAGGGCAGCTCATGACTGTAGGGCAGCTCATGACTGTAGGGCAGCTCATGACTGTAGGGCAGCTCATGACTGTAGGGCAGCTCATGACTGTAGGGCAGCTCTGGCAGCTCCTGACTGGCTGGCGTCTCTGGCAGCTCCTGACTGGCTGGCGTCTCTGGCAGCTCCTGACTGGCTGGCGTCTCTGGCAGCTCCTGACTGGCTGGCGGCTCTAGCGGCTCCTGACTGACGGACGGCTCTAATGGCTCGGGACAGACGGGCGGCTCTAATGGCTCGTGGCAGACGGATGGCTCAGACAGCGCTGGGCAGACGGATGGCTCAGACGGCGCTGGGCAGACGGATGGCTCAGACGGCGCTGGGCAGACGAGCAGTGCAGGCGGCGTTGGGCAGACGGGCAGTTCAGGCACCGCTGGGCAGACGGCAGACTCTGGCCGGCTGAGACGCACTATAGGCCTGATGTGTGGTGCCGGAACTGGAGGTACCGGGCTGAGGGCACGCACCTCAGGGCGAGTGCGGGGAGGAGGAACAGGGCTCTGGAGATGCACTGGAAGCCTGGTGCGTGGTGTAGGCACTGGTGGTACTGGGCTGGGGCGGGAAAGTGGCGCCGGATATACCGGACCGTGAAGGAGGACACGCGCTCTTGAGCACCGAGCCTCTCCAACCTTACCAGGTTGAATGGTCCCCGTAGCCCTGCCAGTGCGGCGAGGTGGAATAACCCGCACTGGGCTATGCAGGCGAACCGGGGACACCACCTGTAAGGCTGGTGCCATGTACGCCGGCCCGAGGAGACGTACTGGAGGCCAGATACGTTGGGCCGGCTTCATGACATCCGGCTCGATGCCCAAACTAGCCCTCCCAGTGCGGCAAGGTGGAATAGCCCGCACTGGGCTAAGCACGTGTACTGGGGACACCGTGCGCTTTACCGCATAACACGGTGTCTGACCAGTACGACGCCCTCTCACTCCACGGTAAGCCCGGGGAGTTGGCTCAGGTATCCAACCCGGCTTCGCCACACTCCCCTTTAGCCCCCCCCCAAGAAATTTTTGGGTGAGCCTCTCGGGTTTCCAGCCACTCTGCCTTGCAAGCGCCTCATAATGCCGCCTCTCCGCTTTTGATGCCTCCAGCTCCGCTTTGGGACGGCGACACTCCTCTGGCTCTGCCCAGGGTCCTTCTCCGTCCAGAATCTCCTCCCATGTCCATTCCTCCTTGTACCGCTGCTGCTGTTGCTGCTGCCCGTTGCCACGCTGCTTGGTCCGGGTTTGGTGGGTGTTTCTGTAACGGTTTTCTTCCAGGGGTGAAGGAGAGGACCAAAGTGCAGCGCGGCTAGTGTTAAACATGTTTAATAAAGAACAAGTAAAACACTACAAACAACAATACAAAATAACAAATGTGCAAAAACCGACACAGACCTATCTGGTGCAGACAATCACAGAGACAGGAAACAAACACCCACAAAATCCCAACACAAAACAAGCCTCCTATATATGATTCTCAATCAGGGACAACGATTACCATCTGCCTCTGATTGAGAACCATATTAGGCTGGACATAGAAACAGACAAACTAGACACACAACATAGAATTCCCACCCAGCTCACGTCCTGACCAACTAAACACATACAAAACAACAGAAAACAGGTCAGGAACGTGACAGTCACTGTCCTGCACACAATACCCCATAATGTCAAAGTGGAATGATGTTTATTTTATTTTTTACAAATGAATTTAAAATGAAAAGCGGAAATTATTTTGAGTCAAGTATTCAACCCCTTTGTTTTGGCAAGTCCACATAAGTTCAGGAGTAAAAATTTGCTTAACAAGTCACATAATAAGTTGCATGGACTCACTCTGTGTGCAATAATAATGTTTAACATGATTTTTGAATGACTACATCATCTCTGTACCCCACATATACAATTATCTGTAAGGTCCCTGTAAGAACCGACGCTGGAGATGAGAAGCAGGGACAGGGAGTTGAACATTTAATGAACGGACAAGTGACAGAACAGGAACAGCGTCAGAACAGGGGGAACAAAACAACAATAATACTGAAGTGGGGAACAACCTCGGGAAGAAACAGATATAGGGGAGGTAATGAAAGCAGGTGATTGAGTCCAGTTGAGTACAATGAATCACTGATGCACGTGACGAGGGAAACAGGTGTGCGTAATGATGGTGGCAGGAGTGCGTAGTGTAGGGCAGAGCGGGAGTAGGCGTGACAGTACCCCCCCCCCCCCCCCCCGCGTCCCACCTGAGCGAGCCTGACGGGCCTGCCGAGGCATGGGCGCTGGACAAGCCGGCTGGGGCGTAGAAGCCAGACGAACCGGCAGAGGCGTGGGAGCCTGGCGAACTGGCTGAGGTGTGGGAGCCTGACGATCTGGTTGAGGTGTGAAGCCTGATGATCCCGCTGGGACGTGGGAGCCTGATGAGTAGGCTGAGATGTGGGAGCCTGATGATCCGGCTGAGGCGTAAAACTCTGACCATCCGGGTGAGGCATGACGTGGGATGGGAGCCTGCTGAGCCAATCAGGGCAAGGAAACCTCTCGAGCCAGCTAGGGCGTGGAAGCCCAACAAACCAGCTGAGGCACCCCACTGGTTCCATCGGCGGCGGCCCCGGACCCAACTTCACCACCAAGACCAAAAAGCCAGCACTCCCGGATGCTTCAAATGGTGGCTTCAGCATTCTGTAAGAACCAACGCTGGAGATAAGAAGCAGGTACAGGGAGTTGAACATTTAATGAACGGACAAGTGACAGAACAGGAACAGAGTCAGAACAGGGGGAACAAAAAGACAATAATGCTGAAGTGGGGAACAACCTCGGGAACAAACAGATAAAGGGGAGGTAATGAAAGCAGGTGATTGACTCCAGGTGAGTCAAATAAATCGCTGATGCGCGTGACGAGGGAAACAGGTGTGCGTAATGATGGTGGCAGGAGTGCGTTGTGCAGGGCAGCCAGGCGCTTTCGAGCGCCAGGGAGGGAGAGCGGGAGCAGGCGTGACAGTCTCTCAGTCGAGCAGTGTATTTCAAACACAGATTCAACCACAAAGACCAGGGAGGTTTTCCAATGCCTCGCAAAGAAGGACAACTATTGGTTGATGGGTAAAAATAACAAAAGCAGACATTAAATATCCCTTTGAGCATGGTGAAGTTATTAGTTACACTTTGGATGGTGTAATTAATCCAGTCAAGACAGAGATACAGGTGTCCTTCCTCAGGGATTTCCCCATCAGGCCACTAGTGACTTTAAAACAGTTTTAGAGGTTAATGACTGTGACAGGAGAAAACTGAAGATGGATCAACAACATTGTAGTTGATAACCTAATTGACAGAGTGAAAAGAAGAAAGCCTGTACAGAATAAAAATATTCCAAAACATGCCTCCTCTTTGCAACAAGGACCTAAAGTAACACTGCAAAAAAATTGGCCAATCCAATACAACACATTATTGAGTACCACTCTCCATATTTTCAAGCATAGTGGTGGCTGCATCATGTTATGAGTATGCTGGTAATCGTTAAGTACTGGGGAGTTTTCCAGGATAAAAAACAAATGGAATGGAGCTAAGCATGGGCAAAATCCTAGAGGAAAACCTGGTTCAGTCTGCTTTCCAACAGACACTGGGAGATGAAATAAGGTTAATAACCTAAAACCTAAAACACAAGGCCAAATCTTCTTACCAGAAGACAGTGAATGTTCTTGAGTGGCCAAGTTACAGTTTTGACTTAAATCTACTTGGCAATATATGGCAAGACCTGAATATGGTTGTCTAGCAATGATAAACAGCAATTTTGACAGAGCTTTAAGAATTTTGAAAAGAATAATGGGCAAATGTTGCACAATCCAGGTATGGACAGCTCTTAGAGACTTGCCCAGAAAGACTCAAAGACGTAATTGCTGCCAAAGGTGCTTCTACAAAATATTGACTTAGGGGTGTGAATACTTATGTAAATTAGATATTCCTGTATTTAATTTTCAAAAAATGTGCTACATTTCCAAAAAACATGTTTTACTTTGCTCTTATGGGGTATTGTGTGTAGATGGCTGAGAAAAAAATATATAATTTATTTCATTTTGAATTCAGGCTATAACAACAAAATGTGGAATAAGTCAAGGGGTATGAATTCTTTGTAAAGGCACTATGGGAACGCATTGAATAACACATTCATATATGGCTAAACAAACAGTAAATCCAAAAATAAATCATTACGAATAAGGTTTTGAAGAAAATATAAGAAAGCTCAGGAAATATATACAGTTGAAGTCGGAAGTTTACATACACCTTAGCCAAATACATTTTAATTCAGTTTTTCACAATTCCTGACATTTAATCGGAGTAAAAATTCCCTGTCTTAGGTCAGTTAGGATCACCACTTTATTTTAAGAATGTGAAATGTCAGAATAATAGTAGCGAGAATGATTTATTTCAGCTTTTATTTCTTTCATCACATTCCCAGTGGGTCAGAAATACACTCAACTAGTATTTGGTAGCATTGCCTTTAAATTGTTTAACTTGGGTCAAATGTTTCGGGTAGCCTTCCACAAGCTTCCCACAATAAGTTGGGTGAATTTTGGCCCATTCTTCCTGACAGAGCTGGTGTAACTGAGTCAGGTTTGGAGGCCACCTTGCTCTCACGCGACCCATTTGTGACCAAGGTTTAACTTCCTGACTGATGTCTTGAGATGTTGCTTCAATATATCCACATAATTTTCCTGCCTCACGATTCCATCTATTTTGTGAAGTGCACCAGTCCCTCCTGCAGCAAAGTACCCCCACAACATGATGCTGCCACCCCCGTGCGTCACGGTTGGGATGGTGTTCTTCGGCTTGCAAGCGTCACCCTTTTTCCTCCAAACATAATGATGGTCATTATGGCCAAACAGTTATATTTTTGTTTCATCAGACCAGAGGATATTTCTCCAAAAAGTACAATCTTTATCCCCATGTGCAGTTGCAAACCGTAGTCTGGCTTTTTTATGGCGGTTTTGGAGCAGTGGCTTCTTCCTTGCTGAGTGGCCTTTCAGGTTATGTCGAAATAGGACTTGTTTTACTGTGGATATAGATACTTTTGTACCCATTTCCTCCAGCCTCTTCACAAGGTCCTTTGCTGTTGTTCTGGGATTGATTTGCACTTTTCGCACCAAAGTACGTTCATCTCTAGAACACGTCTCCTTCCTGAGCGGTATGACGGCTGCGTGGTCCCATGGTGTTTATACTTGCGTACCATTGTTTGTACAGATGAACATGGTACCTTCAGTACCTTTGGAAATTGCTCCCAAGGATGAACCAGACTTGTGGAGGTCTACAATTTTTATTCTGAGGTCTTGGCTGATTTCTTTTGATTTTTCCATGATGTCAAGCAAAGAGGCACTGAGTTTGAAGGTAGGCCTTGACATACATCCACAGGTACACCTCCAATTGACTCAAATTATGTCAATTAGCCTATGAGAAGCTTCTAAAGCCATGACATAATTTTCTGGAATTTTACAAGCTGTTTAAAGGCACAGTCAACTTAGTGTATGTGAACTTCTGACCCACTGGAATTGTGGTAAAGTAAATTTAAGTGAAATAATCTGTCTGTAAACAATTGTTGGAAAAATTACTTGTGTCATGCACAAAGTAGTTGTCCTAACCGACTTGCCAATTTAATGACTCCAACCTAAGTGTATGTAAACTTCTGACTTCAACTGTATATTTTTATGACACATATTTAACCCCTTTCTTGTTGGCACAAAACTTCATACACTATTATCTCCATAGCCAAATGAGAGATAAAGGTACAAGTACAACACATAAGAAGTACAGGATCCCTGCTGGAAGACACTGATTCTTTCCCCACAGACCACAGTGTAGAAAGGCCACCAAATCCCCAACAAACACAAAATCTTGTCTGTGAAATATAATTATTTTTCTCCCAAAAAATGTTCTTATGTCCAGAACAACCACAGTGGGAAAAACAAACAAGTGTATTTATTTGACATCCTTAAAAAATGTGTTCCTACTTGGAATCCCGTTTGCTCCAGATCTAGCTTGGAGACAATAAATATCACCAATTTAGGTGCTGCGGCCTAGGCTCTCCTATTGTTGGACCATCTCAGTTCTTCCTCTATTTATAGTTCTCTCTCTCTCTCTCTCTCTCTCTCTCTCTCTCTCTCTCTCTCTCTCTCTCTCTTCTGATGAGAACAGTGGGATGACGCCTAGAGAGGGTCAGAAGTTTTTTTAAACACCACATGCCCCTAACAATAAAGGCTGGGGCAGGTGTTGCTTCTATCCTTTGTCCTGTGTCTGAGGCGTTTGTGGGAGCGTCAGTGTGTTCCAGTGACTGAGACAGAGACGAAGGCAGGCCAGCAGCCATGGATGATGTATACAAAGCAGCGGTGAGTACAGACACAGGGACAAAACCTGCAGGTTGGGGGTTAGTTGACACAGGAGGATGCCAGATAGTTTTTGTCTGGGATAATAGACAGTCTTTTTCACCGCACATTCATATTACAGTTTGAATCGATTGACTGAGGTCAGCTAGGAGTCTTCATCTGATATACTAGGGAGGAAGGAGGGACTAATGATCTCAATCTTCATTCATTGGCGTACCTGGGTGTACTGTGGCTGAGTAAAAATCAAGGCATTGTTATGAAATCACGTGCCTTTTCTTGGCGGTTTGTTGGCTCAGGTTGTGGACGGGGGTATATCTGTTGAGGTACAAGGTCAACATGAATATGTGAAAATAACAGCCCGTCATGACTGTGGTGTTATGTTTAACACATTTCACACAATGGCTATATGCTCCAGCTCACATTATATTTACAGTACACACTCTCTGGACACAAGCCAGAGGTGAATAGAGGTTAATGGGCCCTGAGGAAAGTCATCTCTAGTTGTTCAACTGAATTAGACGTTGATGACGTCAAAAAGCCCTAATCCGCTTTCAAGAGCTGTGAGAAGCGAGAAATGGTTTTACCAGTCAACCTCAATTCAAGATATATTTCACGAGAGCTACCGAGTTGTAAATTATGATTTCAGTATACCCAAGGTACCTTTGACAAACCAAGTACTCGTCAAAGGAAAGGGATTGGTAGTCACATAGACATGTTCCCACCTTGACGTTGATTGGTCAAAGTAAGTGCAGTAATATTGAGTGTCAAGACCCAACTAAACATGGTCATACGATGGGAAAGCACCTCGTGTGAAAGTGTCATTCAACACCATCTTTTTATAGAGAAGAGTAATCAAGAAGGGCCAGCAGAACTTTTCTGAATGTGTTGACCATTATTGTCCCTCTGAGAATAGGTCATTGTTCTTCTAAAATAAGAGTTCACAGTGATTGAATAAATGATCTCACCAAGAGAGTTGTAAAGTCAATGGAAATTCAACATTGTATCTTTTGAATAAACAACTAACAAGTGCCAAGATTCATCAAGGTTAAACACAAAGTTAGTCATGTTCTATGAGGACAGCTATTCTGAAAAGCTCGATTAAATGTGAACTGCACAACAAAAAGCTCATTGCCATGACATTATGAACATTTGAGCTCAGCATTATCTTTTCTGAGTACCCAGATGACGTAATGTGAGGTTAGATGGGATTTCTGGCATTTCTCTGCCTGACAACATAGAACAAAGGACAGTTAGGAAGAGGAAGAGAGTCGACAGCTGTCGGCTCAAACAAATGTCTGTCAGCAGAATCTGTGCCAGAGCCCCCCTCGCCACAATACAAGAATAGTAGGTGAAGAAAGCAGCGTGACATTTTAGTCAGACTGCACCATGGGTAGGGGGCTGTGCTCGACAGGTTTTGGGCTGAGTTCAACAAGAGGGAGAAGGGGCTGGGGTACTGATGGAATATATTACACACTGCGAGGGCTCAGGGCTGACTGCATACCAAGGTGAAGAGAGACAAGACAATGAGGAAATGGCCACCAATGGCCTCCAGTGTGGTGCAACTATGAGTTGTCAATTTGTCAAACATAAATGTCAGAGGCAAACCAATCTGCATAATTTAGGCACATAAAGTAGACTAAGATGAGTTCAAAAGTACTATACCATGTCTGTCAACGTGAGTAAATTGCATACAATATGTAACTTTCCCTACTGTTCCCTTCAGGTTGAGAACTTAACAGAAGAGCAGAAAAATGGTGAGTCTTGGTTTTTGGAGACAATAATTGCTCTTACAAACCATGTCTTCTTTAATTTTGCACCATTCATGTCTGTGGAGAAGCACTAGTAATACCCATAAGCTCCATTTAATCTGCTTCTCACCATTATGTCCCCACAGAGTTTAAGGCAGCCTTTGACATTGCATGTCAGGGTGCAGAGGACGGCTGCATCAGCACCAAGGAGTTGGGGAAAGTGATGAGAATGCTGGGGCAGAACCCCACCCCAGAGGAGCTGCAGGAGATGATAGATGAGGTGGATGAGGATGGTGCGTCACCATGGATACAAACATATCAACACTCAATACTACACAATACTACATCCCCTCACTTCAATATGAATTAACCTTAGGCAAAGTCATTAGGTCAGGTAGCCTGAGGGGTGGTTCATACATAGTTTTCAGACTGGTCTGAAATATTAATTTCGAAGTCATCACATTACTATGTTTCAGCATTAAGGCACCGTGTGTGTGTGTGTGTGTGTGTGTGTGTGTGTGTGTGTGTGTGTGTGTGTGTGTGTGTGTGTGTGTGTGTGTGTGTGTGTGTGTGTGCGTGCGTGCGTGCGTGCGTGCGTGCGTGCGTGCGTGCGTGCGTGCGTGCGTGCGTGCGTGCGTGCGTGCGTGCGTGCGTGCGTGCGTGCGTGCGTTGGGGGGTTACAGGCAGCGGGACAGTAGACTTTGATGAGTTCCTGGTGATGATGGTGCGCTGCATGAAGGAGGAGAGCAAAGGAAAATCAGAGGAAGAGTTGGCTGAACTTTTCCGCATGTTCGACAAGTAAGGCTAATATCAAGCAAAGTGGCTGCCAAAAAACATGTGTGCTTACTCTGCCAAGAACCTATAAAGACAAAAATATAGAAAACTAAAAAAGTTATGTCAATGTTATCTGGGATATGTGTACTCATTGATGCTGCTTACAGAAACGGAGATGGCTACATTGATTTGGAGGAGCTGAAAACCATGCTGGAGTCAACTGGAGAGGCCATCACTGAGGATGACATCGAAGAGCTCATGAAGGATGGAGACAAAAATAATGACGGAAAAATTGATTATGATGGTAAGACAAGAGGTCCAACAGTAATCATTTTAGACAAAAGATCAGGCTGGGACTTCCAGAATGTGTAATTGTTAGTTTGTTTTTGTCAGCTACATGTACCAATGACACTCGTCTAGGTAATCCATTCAAAACATTTCACAGTTCAAATCCAGGCAGTCAATAAGAAATTGTCCATCATGAGCTGTGGGTGTCATTCTCTTCCACAGAGTTCCTGGAATTCATGAAGGGGGTTGAGTAAAGGACTCCAAAGATTCATGGACTCTCAGCCCGGGAAAATACTCATACCTCCTCTTAGCTCTGACCGTCACATTATTGCCTGAATACGTTGGACAACACTGAAATAAAAACCTCTTTCTGCTTTGCTCCATCTACCACTAAACACGTGTTATATCTTCAATGTGTATCGGCCTTGGTTGACATCTTGTATGTGGTCTAGTTTTTATCCATACCATTATTAAGGGACCTTAAAGACAATAGGTCTTGTTATGTCCTTGAAGTGAATTTCTGAACTACAAATTGATTTAACCCCCCATAATCCTATAATATTTTATTTGAAATTTTAACCTAGGGGAGGAAACACTCTTCTCCACAATACTGTATATTTTCAATAAAGAAAGATTTTCAGTAATCCAGATGAGTCTTCAATTCAATCAAATTGATATCAACAGGATTGCATATCACCATTGTATTGTATGTTATTGTATTGAATTGCATTGTATTGTAGAACAAAGGAATAGCACAATGGGTCATTGCTGTATAAAGGGCACACAATGTAGGCCTGGTAAGGCTCTTGAGATAAGTGACAAATTCCAAGATTTGCAGGGGTTAACACCAGGTATCACTTTATCATTGTGTGAAACCCACACACACACACACACAGATTAAATATATCACATTAGTACGAGTCCTGAATGCTGATTGGCTGACAGCCGTGGTATACCACGGGTATGAGAAAACATTTATTTTTACTGTTCTAATTACGTTGGTAACCAGTTTATAATAGCAATAAGGCACCTCGGGGGTTTCTGGTATATGGCCAATATACACTCCGCAATGCGTCATGCATAAGAACAGCCCTTAGCCGTGCAATATTGGCCCTATACCACACCCCTCGTGCCTTATTGCTTAAATATATTATGGAAAATGTTTAAGTATCTTCATTTCTTGGGTGGGTTTACAGGACAGAGCCCATGTGAAAAAGTTAAAATAACAGAGGGCATCCGAGAACGCGTCTGCTACAGAAGCTCGTTTCAACCAATGGAGATGTATCGAATCATGTGTGTCTTTTGCACAATGATGTTTATATACATCACTGGTTTTGTGCCAAGTCAACGCGCTGATGAGATAAATATGACGTAGGCAACATCAGATTCACCACACTGAAAATATTACTAGCTAATGAAATCATAACATATTGTTGTCTAAATTGTACCCTTCGTAATAGTATTGGACTCGTGGCAGCAACCAAGGTAAAAATAAATCATGACTACCTGGAACGATCAAATGCGCCAGGTGCTTCGCGGAATGAATAACTTTCGCCAGGTTAGAGTGAAACTAGGGAGTGATATGGGAGGGAATGACAAGCTGTGGTTAGCTATGTGTGTTTAATAACGAATTTACTACTAGTTATCATTCTAGCCTATACTACAACGCATCTCTCTAGAAGGCAACATTTGTTTGCGCTACCCAGGCTCCAGTCGCACCACTTTCCTTCGGTTTGGGGTGGGAGGGGAGCAAGTTGGTCGGGTGCCTTGCAAAAGTGGCGTCCATTTTGAGTAAATTTCCAACCTCTTCAATCCACCTCACGGCGGCGCTATTAGTCTGTGCCAAAATTTTGACTCCTTTAGGAGGTCAGAGGCTGTAGATTCTGTTCTTAAGTCACGTAGGAAGGAAGGCTCACTGACCGTCTTGAAAGGATGGAGAGATGAGATGAGAGGGAAAGTGTACTATAATATACTCTGAGAATTATACCAAACTCAGAAATGTGACAGGATGGAGAGATGAGATGAGAGGGAAAGTGTACTATAATATACTCTGAGAATTAAACCAAACTCAGAAATGTGACAGGATGGAGAGATGAGATGAGAGGGAATGTGTACTATAATATACTCTGAGAATTAAACCAAACTCCGAAATTTGACGTTTATACACTTAAAATGATATATTTGTGCCTCTTCTATAGAATTATGAAGTAATGCCCAGAGTCTGCGACACTCCACTAATGTGTATGGAGAGATCTCAAATCAAATCACACTTTATTTGCCACATGCGCCGAATACAACAAGTGTAGACTTTACCGTGTTTGGACCATGATAGTTCGTTGGTGATGTGGACACCAAGGGACTTGAAACTCGACCCGCTCCACTACAGCCCCGTCGATGTTAATGGGGGGCCTGTTCGGCCCGCCTTTTCCTGTAGTCCACGATCAGCTCCTTTGTCTTGCTCACATTGAGGAAGAGGTTGTTGTCCTGGCACCACACTGCCAGTTCTCTGACCTCCTCCCTATAGGCCGTCTCATCGTTGTCGGGGATCAGGCCTACCACTGTTGTGTCGTCAGCAAACTTAATGATGGTTTTGGAGTCGTGTTTGGCCACGCAGTTGTGGGTGAACAGGGAATACAGGAGGGGACTAAGTACACACCCCTGAGGGGCCCCAGTGTTAAGGATCAGCGTGGCAGACGTATTGTTACCTACTCTTACCACCTGAGGGCGGCCCGTCAGGAAGTCCAGGATCTAGTTGCAGAGGGACGTGTTTAGTCCCAGAGTCCTTAGCTTAGTGATGAGCTTCGTGGGCACTATGGTGTTGAACGCTGAGCTGTAGTCGATGAACAGCATTCTCACATAAGTGTTCCTTTTGTCCAGGTGAGAAAGGGAGGTATGGAGTGCGAATGAGCTTGTGTCATCTGTGGATCTGTTGGGGCGGCATACAAATTGGAGTGGGTCTAGGGTGTCCAGGATGATGCTGTTGATGTGAGCCATGACCAGCCTTTCAAAGCACTTCATGGCTACCGATGTGAGTGCCACGGGGCGGTAATCATTTAGGCAGGTTACCTTTGCTTCCTTGGGCACAGAGACTATGGTGGTCTGCTTGAAACATGTAGGTATTACAGACTCGGTCAGGGAGAGGTTGAAAATGACAGTGAAGACACTTGACAGTTGGTCCGCGCATGCTTTGAGTATACGTCCTGTTAATCCGTCTGGCCCAGCGGGTTTGTGAATGTTGACCTGTTTAAAGGTTTTGTTCACATCGACTACCGAGAGCGTTATCACACAGTCATCCAGAACAGCTGGAGCTCTCGTGCATGCTTCAGTGTTGCTTGCCTCGAAGCGAGCATAAAAGGCATTTAGCTCGTCTGGTAGGCTCGCGTCACTGGGCAGCTCACGTCTGGGTTTCCCTTTGTAGACCGTAATAGTTTTCAAGCCCGGTCACATTCGACGAGCGTCAGAGCTGGTGTAGTAGGATTCAATCTGAATCCTGTATTGACGCTTTGCTTGTTAGATGGTTCGTATGAGGGCATAGCGGGAATTCTTATAAGCCTCCGGATTAGTCTCCCGCGGCAGCTCTAGCCTTTAGCTCGATGCGTATGTTGCCTGTAACCAATAGCTTCTGATTGGGATATGTACAGTTGAAGTCGGAAGTTTACATACACTTAGGTTTGAGTCATTAAAACTAATTTTTCAACCACTCCACAAATTTCTTGTTAACAAACTACTTTGTGCATCTACTTGTGCATCTACTTTGTGCATGACACAAGTCATTTTTCTAACAATTGTTTACAGACAGATTATTCACTTATAATTCACTGTATCACAATTCCAGTGGGTCAGAAGTTTACATACACTAAGTTGACTGTGCCTTTAAACAGCTTGGAAAATTCCAGAAAATTATGTCATGGCTTTAGAAGCTTCAGATAGGCTAATTGACACCATTTGAGTCAATTGGAGGTGTACCTGTGGATGTATTTCAAGGCCTACCTTCAAACTCAGTGCCTCTTTGCTTGACATCATGAGAAAATCAAAAGAAATCAGCCAAGACCTCAGAATAAAAATTGTAGACCTCCACAAGTCTGGTTCATCCTCGAGAGCAATTTCCAGACGCCTGAAGGTACCACGTTCATCTGTACAAATAAGAGTTCGCAAGTATAAACACCATGGGACCACACAGCCGTCATACCGCTCAGGAAGGAGACGCATTCTGTCTCCTGGAGATGAACGTACTTTGGTGCAAAAAGTGCAAATCAATCCCAGAACAAGAGCAAAGGATCTTGTGAAGATGCTTGAGGAAACAGGTACAAAAGTATCTATATCCACAGTAAAATGAGTCCAATATCGACATAACCTAAAATGCTGCCCAGCATGGAAGAAGCCACTGCTCCAAAACCGCCATGAAAAAGCCAGACTACGGTTTGCAACTGCACATGGGACAAAGATTGTGTTTTTTGGAGAAATGTCCTCTGGTTTGATGAAACATAATTTTCCTGCCTCATGATGCTATCTGTTTGGCCATAATGACCGTCGTTATGTTTGGAGGAAAAAGGGGGAAGCTTGCAAGCCGAAGAACACCACCCCAACTGTGAAGCACGGGGGTGGCAGCATCATGTTGTGGGGGTGCTTTGCTGCAGGAGGGACTGGTGCATTTCAGAAAATAGATAGCATCATGAGGCAGGAAAATTATGTGGATATATTGAAGCAACATCTCAAGACATCAGTCAAAAAGTTAGAGCTTGGTCGCAAATGGGTCTACTAAATGGACAATGACCACAAGCGTACTTCCAAAGTTGTGGCAAAATGGCTTAAGGACAACAAAGTCAAGGTATTCGAGTGGCCATCACAAAGCCCTGACCTCAATCCTATATAAAATGTGTGGGCAGAACTGAAAAAGCGTGTGCGAGCAAGGAGGCCTACAAACCTGACTTAGTTACACCAGTTCTGTCAGGAGGAATGGGCCAAAATTCACCCTACTTATTGTGGGAAGCTTGTGGAAGGCTGCCTGAAACGTTTGACCCAAGTTAAACAATTTAAAGGCAATGCTACCAAATACTCATTGAGTGTATGTAAACTTCTGACCCACTGGAAATGTGTGTTTTCCCTGCCATTGCATGCCCCATTAACATTGTCTTTGTATGCCTTTTTGGAGTGAAACAGTATGGAGTCCATATTAATGGGTACTGTCAGGATGAACATGGGGAACTCAGGAGGTGGGTGGGATGATGATCCATGACCAAGCATACCTACCCTGTAAAACTCGACATCCTGGTCAGCACTTGTTGCTTTGATATTTTACATATTTTCAGTGAATGGCAAACTGTGGTTTGATAATGCTCTTCCACCATATTTTCATGCAGCTGGGGGTCTAGTAGCAGGTATCAGTGTGAAAACACCCTGATCAAAGAGTGTGAGCAGGAGGCCTGCATCCCAGCAGACATACCAGAAACTGCGTGCCATGTGAGCAGTGAGGTGATTGATGCCTCAACAGGAGTGGCCAGCACTCTGCAGTGTCTCATTGAGAATGCTGTCTCTTTGCATGCTTTTACATAGGCCTACATTCTAATCCACAGTATTTCAATCAGTGTGTCTTCTCTCATAGCTATACTTATGAGGATGAGGGGGTGTTTCCAGAAAGCCAGTTTGTGTTCAACTAGGCCACTACCTCCTGAGTTCAAGCTTAGGATAGGGGATGGGGAGGTACAAGAGTTCTACCTCTACTCCATGGACAAGGTCAGCCACTACTTTTGAGCACCTCCAGTCCTGCATGATGGTTCTTATGTCTGGCCCATAAAGAAGGAATTCAAGTAGGCCTACAATGTGTTGTTTTCAGGTGAAAGAAGTGCTGGTCAGTGATGACTTCAAGCCCAACTGTGCCATGGTGGTCCTAGACTTCATCGGACACTCCTTCATACAACCCGACACAGGTTTGTATCAGTACATCAATTACACAGGATAACATACACTGAACAAAAATATAAACGCAACATGTAAAGTGTTGGTCCCATGTTTCATGAGCTGAAATAAAATTTCACAGAAATGTTCTATATGCTCAAAGCTGATTTATTTCAAATTATGTGCACAAATTTGTTTACATCCCTGTTAGTAAGGGTTTCTCCTTTGTTGGGGAGAATAAAAGGACACACAACACAATGCCACAGTGTTTTGGGAGTGTGCAGTTGGCATGCTGACTGCAGGAATGTCCACCAGAGCGGTTGCCAAATAATTTCATGTTAATTTCTCTACCATAAGACGCCTTCAAAGTTGTTTTACAGAATTTGGCAGTATATCCAACCGGCCTCACAAACGCAGGCCACATGTATGGCGTCGTGTGGGCGAGTGGTTTGCTGATGTCATTGTGAACAGAGTGCCCCATGGTGGCGGTGGGGTTATGGGTTGGGCAGGCAGGCATAAGCTACGAACAAACACAATCGATGGCAATTTGAATGTGCAGAGATACCATGACGAGATCCTGAGGTCCATTCATCCGCAGCCATCACCTCATGTTTCAGTATGATAATGGACAGCCCCATGTCGCAAGGATCTGTACACAATTCCTGGAAGGTGAAAATGTCCCAGTTCGTCCATGGCCTGCTTACTCACCAGACATGTCACCAATTGAGCCTGTTTGGGATGCTCTGGATCTATGTGTATGACAGCGTGTGTCAGTTTCACCAATATCCAGCAACTTCGCACAGCCATTGAAGATGAGTGTGACAACATTCCACAGGCCACAAACAAAAGCCTGATCAACTCTATGCGAAGGAGATGTGTCACTCTGTTTGAGGCAAATGGTCACACCAGATACTGACTGGTTTTCTGATCCACGGCCCTACTTTTTTTAAGGCATCTGTGACCAGCAGATGCATATCTGTGTTCCCAGTCATTTGAAATCCATAGATTAGAGCCAAATACATTTATTTAAATTGACTGATTGCCTTATATGAACTGTTACTCAATAAAATCTTAAATTGTTGTATGTTACATTTATATTTTTGTTCAGTATAGTTCTAAAGGTTAACAGTAGTACAATTGTCAATTATTTAAACAGCAACAAGAACAGCAGAGGAGTCATTTCTTTTCAAAGCCCTATTAAGAGGAGTTTGTTACCAATGGTGACATGGTTAGGAAACCCACTCTTTTCCTAGATGCCTTGATCTATTCTGTGAAATTTTTTGTAAGTCTTACATTTTCTTGTGATTGTGTTGAGGCATGAAACATGAAAGAACGATACAACCTATCATTCCCTATAACAATTTATTTTCTTAGAGTACATTTAAAAGGACTGAGGAAATGTGAGGATGCATTTGTATACAAGAACCCTCCCCCCTCACAAATGACCAAGATCTTTTTAAAGTTACTTGTATTTAATAGTTTGACATCTTGTTATTCTTATTCATGAATTACTTTAAGCATTTTGCATTTAATTTTTAAACTTTCATTCTAAAGTTACTAGATTTGCTAAATATGGATAACTGATATAGGATAAGCCATAAGACATCATCAACAGTTGTTAGAAAGACGGAGTGAGGGGTAGACTGGAGGGAGTGAGAAATAGGTCAACATTTAAAACTCACTCCCAATAACAGCCTGGCATGCAGGCAAAAACAATCTGCAAGCAGAAAATACCAAATTTGTAAAACCCCAAATTTGCTAAACTTAGTATCACTTAATACAAAAGTCCACATCAAATGTACATCTTTATCTGACTTGAGCCCAACTTATGACAAAACCAAATTCTAAAATTATTTTTCATTACAATTTATGAACAGGCTTATAAAACTAACAAAAATCAGTTGGTATCATTATTGTATGCATTTTAATATGAATTCTATAGTCAAAGGCAAATAAAAACATTTAGCTATTTAAATAAATCTAAATTGCTTGTATCAAGTGAACAATGTGATTGGACCAATAATATCATAGAAGGAGGTGCTGGTCCACACAAGGATAGGGTTAGTCTATCCATAGGGAGAACAAAGAAAATAAACACCTATGGTATGGCTGGACAGAAATGAAAGACAAGCACAGACACACTGCAAGCCAAGGAGGTCACCGAGAGTCAGGAGAACATACATTCATTCTGATGTAATCAATCCCCCCTTTTCTCTGATGATGCTCCGCTCTATGAACCAGGCCAATAGCCCTGGGGTTTCTGACCGATCAAGAACACCAATCTTATCCCGTCCCTCAGAGATCACTACCACACTCAGACATAAGTTTACCAGAGATAGTGTTTTTTGCTTTACCCTTCTAGTCATCCAAGACCCAATAAAAAATCTTAACCATACGATAATCTTATACTGAAAGCCGTTGACGACCACCTTGGCCTTAAAAATGTAAACTCCCCTTTTCATTACATTTGACCTTCTCCATTTCCTTAGGCCTTGTTAATTATCTTTTTCTCCCTTGCCCACCTCGAACCTCCCCCACCCTTCCACAGATGGAGACAGAGGGGTGCAGCATTTTCCTTGGCCTGATTTATTTCCCCCTCCCTTCTTTCCCCAGCTCTCTATAGCAGGAGACAGGCATTCTTCTTGCCACGTTTCTTGGCCTGCAGCGCCGCCCTGGTGGCCATCTCAAACACCTCCCTCACACCGTCTTTCGTCTTGGCTGAGCACTCCAAGTAGCCAAACGCGTTGATGCGGTTAGCCATGTCCCGGCCCTCCTCTGGCTTCACTGGTTCCTGTTCATGTGTCAGAGTTGGAAACGTGTTCAGAGGCATTCTATGGTTGGCATCCTTTGTGACATACTAAACCACCAATCATTACAACAAGCCAAACAAAAACGTCACTAGCATGTTGGATAAACCAACTAAACAAAACAAAAACCTCTGAACCGGTGTATAATTAGACAACAGTACACTAAGTGAAGGTAGCTTATAAGGCAACACAACCACAAACAAATGTGCATGGTTTGTTCAATTTCAATGTTAAATAAAAAAAAATATCCTCAATGCATCGGGGCAATGAGTCTACTTGACGAAATTCCATAATAAGAATTCATAATGCATCCTGTACCTGCTTCATTTTTGCTAACTCCCGACGTGTGTGCTCGTCATTCCGCAAGTCCTTCTTATTACCCACAAGAATGATGGGCACATTTGGACAGAAGTGCTTTACTTCAGGGGTCCACTTCTCTGGGATATTCTCTGTTTCAGACACAGGATCGTTTTAGGAAACTGCTGCAAGTGATACGATAATTTGTTGCATTTACCATGTATGACAAATATGAATATTACAGTCACCAAGGTCTTACCCAAGCTGTCAGGACTATCTATGGAAAAGCACATGAGAATGACGTCAGTGTCAGGGTAGGAGAGAGGCCTTAGTCTGTCGTAGTCCTCCTGTCCGGCTGTGTCCCAGAGGGCCAGTTCCACCTAGAACTCACAGGGAGAGCAGATATTCACAGTTACACTGCTGTTTGGCTAAACACTGCAATTGTCTCTGAATAAATTATTACCTATCAAAATGTGTAAACCACAAGACATCCACATTAAAAGGGTGCTTCAAAGTATGTCTTGATGGCAAACTGTGTTACTAAACATACAATCTCACCTGCTTACTGTCCACCTCAATATCTGCCACATAGTTCTCAAACACTGTAGGTACGTAGACCTCAGGGAACTGGTCTTTACTGAAGACTATCAACAGACAGGTCTTCCCACAAGCACCATCTCCCACGATCACCAGCTTCTTACGGATCGCAGCCATCTGCAAGACAATGTCTGTTAAAGTATAAATCCAGCAAAAAAAGTGGCAAAAATGTTATTGAAAAACTATTGTGTATCACAGTGATAATATAGCAACACAACAAAGCAAATCAAAATGTGTAGGGGGAAAAAAATCTGACATTAATATAGTAATATATTACTGAACAAAAATACAAAGTAATACAATATCCCAGACATTTTCCAGAAGCACAACGAGCTTATTTCTCTCAAATGCGGTGCACAAATTGGTTTACATGCCTAGTTTAAATAAAGGTTACATAAATAAATAAAAACAGGTAAGTCAGTTAAGAACAAATTCTTATTTACAATGACGGCCTACCGGGGAACAGTGGGTTAACTGCCTTGTTTAGGGGCAGAACGACAGATTTTTACCTTGTCAGCTCGGAGATTCAATCCAGCAACCTTTCGGTTACTGGCCCAACTCTCTAACCACTAAGCTACCTGCCAATCCTGTTAGTGAGCACATCAAGAAGCTGATTAAACAGCATGATCATTACACAGGTGCACCTTGTGCTGGGAACAATAAAAGGTCACTCTAAAATGTGCAGTTTTGTCACACAACACAATGCCACATGTTTTGAGGGAGCGTGCAATTGGCATGCTGACTGCAGGACAGAGCTGTTGCCAGATAATTTTATGTTAATTTCTCTACCATAAGCCGCCTCCAACGTAATTTCAAAGAATTTGGCAGTACGTCCAACCGGCCTCACAATCGCAGACCACGTGTAACCATGCAGCCCAGGACTTCCACAACTGGCTTCTTCACCTGTGGGATTGTCTGGGGGGGGGGGGGGGGGGGGGCTGAGGAGCATTTCTGTTTGTAATAAAGTCCTTTGTGGGAAAGAAACTCATTCTGATTGGCTGGGCCAGGCACCCCAGTGGGTGGGCCTATGCCCTCCCAGGCCCACCCATGGCTGCACCACTGCCCAGTCATGTGAAATCCATAGACCAGGGCCACGTGAATTCATTTCAATTGACTGATTTCGTTCTATGAACTGTAACTCAGTAAAATCTTTGAAGTTGTTGCATGTTTCGTATATATATATATATATACACTGCTCAAAAAAATAAAGGGAACACTTAAACAACACAATGTAACTCCAAGTCAATCACACTTCTGTGAAATCAAACTGTCCACTTAGGAAGCAACACTGATTGACAATAAATTTCACATGCTGTTGTGCAAATGGAATAGATAACAGGTGGAAATTATAGGCAATTAGTAAGACATCCCCAATAAAGGAGTGGTTCTGCAGGTGGTGACCACAGACCACTTCTCAGTTTCCTATGCTTCCTGGCTGATGTTTTGGTCACTTTTGAATGCTGGCGGTGCTTTCACTCTAGTGGTAGCATGAGACGGAGTCTACAACCCACACAAGTGGCTCAGGTAGTGCAGCTCATCCAGGATGGCACATCAATGCGAGCTGTGGCAAGAAGGTTTGCTGTGTCTGTCAGCGTAGTGTCCAGAGCATGGAGGCGCTACCAGGAGACAGGCCAGTACATCAGGAGACGTGGAGGAGGCCGTAGGAGGGCAACAACCCAGCAGCAGGACCGCTACCTCCGCCTTTGTGCAAGGAGGAGCAGGAGGAGCACTGCCAGAGCCCTGCAAAATGACCTCCAGCAGGCCACAAATGTGCATGTCTGCTCAAATGGTCAGAAACAGACTCCATGAGGGTGGTATGAGGGCCCGACATCCACAGGTGGGGGTTGTGCTTACAGCCCAACACCGTGCAGGACATTTGGCATTTGCCAGAGAACACCAAGATTGGCAAATTCGCCACTGGCGCCCTGTGCTCTTCACAGATGAAAGCAGGTTCACACTGAGCACATGTGACAGACGTGACAGAGTCTGGAGACGCCGTGGAGAACCTTCTGCTGCCTGCAACATCCTCCAGCATGACCGGTTTGGCGGTGGGTCAGTCATGGTGTGGGGTGGCATTTCTTTGGGGGGCCGCACAGCCCTCCATGTGCTCGCCAGAGGTAGCCTGACTGCCATTAGGTACCGAGATGAGATCCTCAGACCCCTTGTGAGACCATATGCTGGTGCGGTTGGCCCTGGGTTCCTCCTAATGCAAGACAATGCTAGACCTCATGTGGCTGGAGTGTGTCAGCAGTTCCTGCAAGAGGAAGGCATTGATGCTATGGACTGGCCCGCCCGTTCCCCAGACCTGAATCCAATTGAGCACATCTGGGACATCATGTCTCGCTCCATCCACCAACGCCACGTTGCACCACAGACTGTCCAGGAGTTGGCGGATGCTTTAGTCCAGGTCTGGGAGGAGATCCCTCAGGAGACCATCCGCCACCTCATCAGGAGCATGCCCAGGCGTTGTAGGGAGGTCTTACAGGCACGTGGAGGCCACACACACTACTGAGCCTCATTTTGACTTGTTTTAAGGACATTACATCAAAGTTGGATCAGCCTGTAGTGTGGTTTTCCACTTTAATTTTGAGTGTGGCTCCAAATCCAGACCTCCATGGGTTGATAAATTTGATTTCCATTGATAATTTTTGTGTGATTTTGTTGTCAGCACATTCAACTATGTAAAGAAAAAAGTATTTAATAAAAATATTTCATTCATTCAGATCTAGGATGTGTTATTTTAGTGTTCCCTTTATTTTTTTGAGCAGTGTATATATACAGTGGGGAGAACAAGTATTTGATACACTGCCGATTTTGCAGGTTTCCTACTTACAAAGCATGTGGAGGTCTGTAATTTTTATCATAGGTACACTTCAACTGTGAGAGACGGAATCTAAAACAAAAATCCAGAAAATCACATTGTATGATTATTAAGTAATTAATTTGCATTTTATTGCATGACATAAGTATTTGATACATCAGAAAAGCAGAACTTAATATTTGGTACAGAAACATTTAAAAAACATTGTAATACATTCACAGACCATGTGCCCTCAGACCCCTACTCCACCACATATATACAGTACAAAATCCATGTGTATGTGTATGTATAGTGCGTATGCTATCGTGTGTGTGTGTATATGTTTGTGTTGCTTCAAGGTCCCCGCTGTTCCATAAGGTGTTTTTAAAAATCTAATATTACTGCTTGCATGAGCTACTTGATGTGGAATAGAGTTCCTTGTAGTCACGGCTCTAGTTAGTACTGTGCGCCTTTCATAGTCTGTTCTGGACTTGGGGACTGTGAAGAGGCCTCGTGGCATGTCTTGTGGGGTATATATGGGTGTCCGAGCTGTGTGCCAGTAGTTTAGACAGACAGCTCGGTGCATTCAACATGTTAATACCTCTCATAAATACAAGCAGTGATGAAGTCAATCTCTCCTCCACTTTGAGCCAGGAGAGATTGACATGCATATTATTAATATTAGCTCTCTGTGTACACCCAAGGGCCAGCTGTGCTGCCCTGTTCTGAAACAATTGCACATTTTTTTTGTGGCACCTGACCACACGACTGAACAGTAGACAAAACTAGGGCCTGTAGGACCTGCCTTGTTGATAGTGCTGTCAAGAAGGTAGAGCAGCACCTTATCATGGACATACTTCTCCCCATCAGCTACTGTTGTATCAATATGTTTTTACCATGACAATTTACAATCCAGGGTAACTCCAAGCAGTTTAGTCACCTCAACTTGCTCAATTTCCACATTTATTATTATAAGATTTAGTTGAGGTTTAGGGTTTAGTGAATGATTTGTCCCAAATACAATGCTTTTAGTTTTAGAAATATTTAGGACTAACTTATTCCTTGCCACCCACTCAAACTAATGCAGCTCTTTGTTAATGTTGCAGTCATTTCAGTCGCTGTAGTAGCTGACATGTATAGTGTTGAGTCATCCGAATTGCTGCAAAGAAACCACTACTAAAGGACAACAATAAGAAAAAGATACTTGCTTGGGTCAAGAAACACGAGCAATGGACATTAGACCGGTGTAAATCTGTCCTTTGGTCCGATGAGTCCAAATTTGAGATTTTTGGTTCCAACTGTTGTCTTTGAGACGCATAGTAGGTGAATAGATGATCTCTGCATGTGTGGTTCCCACCGTGAAGCATGGAGGAGGAGTTGTGATGATGCTTTGCTGGTGACACTATGATTTATTTAGAATTCAAGGCACACTTAACCAGCATAGCTACCACAGCATTCTGCAGCGATACACCATCACATCAGGTTTGCGCTTAGTGTGATTGTCATTTGTTTTTCAACAGGACAATGACCCAAAACACACCTCCAGGCTGTGTAAGAACTATTTGACCAAGGAGAGTGATCGTGCTGCATCAGATGACCTGGCCTCCACAATCACCCGACCTCAACTCAATTGAGATGGTGTGGGATGAGTTGCACCGCAGAGTGAAGGAAAATCAGCCAACAAGTCCTCAGCATATGTGGGAACTCCTTCAAGACTGTTGGAAAAGCATTCCTCATGAAGCTGGTTGAGAGAATGCCAAGAGTGCGCAAAGCTGTCATGAAGGCAAAGGGGTGGCTACTTTGAAGAATCTCAAATATAACATATTTTGATTTGTTTAACACGTTTTTGGTTACTACATGATTCCATGTGTTATTTCATAGTTTTGATGTCTTCACTATTATTCTACAATGTAGAAAATAGTAAAAATAAAGAAAAAACATTGAATGAGTAGGTGTTTCCAAACTTTTTACCGGTACTGACTGACTGTATGTATGCATGTATATATTATTTATTTTTTCACTTTTCAAAAAGTGTTAAAGGAAAACTCTACCCAAAAACGATCTTTTGGTATTGGTTTCATCAGTCCATTGTTGATATAGTCCCAAAATGTTTTGTATGTCAGCATCAAGTTTTCAACATACACTACAGGGCCAAAAATATGTGGACACCCCTTCAAATTAGTGGATTCGGCTATTTTAGCCGTTGCTGACAGGTATATAAAAATCGAGCACACAGCCATGCAATCTCCAAAGACAACATTGTCAGTAGAATGGCCCGTACCGAAGAACTCAACATGGCACCGTCATAAGATACCACCTTTCCAACAAGTCAGTTGGTCAAATTTCTGCCCTGCTAAAGTACTGTTATTGTGAAGTGGAAACGTCTAGGAGCAACAACGGATCAGCCGCAAAGTGGTCGACCAGACAATCTCACAGAATGGGACCACCGAGGGCTGAAGTGCAGAAAAATAGTCTGCAACACTCACTACCAAGCTCCAAACTGCCTCTGGAAGCAACGTCAGCACAAGAACTGTTCGTTGGGCGCTTCATAAAATGGGTTTCCATTGCCGAGCAGTCGCACACAAGGCTAAGATCACCATCAGCAATGCCAAGAGTCGGCTGAAGTGGTGTAAAGCTCTCCGCCATTGGATTCTGAAGCAGTGGAAACGCGTTCTCTGGAGTGATGAATCACCCTGCACCATCAGGCAGTCCAATGGACGGATCTGGGTTTGGCAGATGCCAGGAAAACGCTACCTGCCCCCAATGCATAATGGCAACTTTGGAGTTTTTCATAGTTCGGGCTAAGTCCCTTAGTTCCAGTGAAGGGAAATCGTAATGCTTTCAGCATACAATGACATTCTAGACGATTCTGTGCTTCCAACTTTGTGGCAACAGTTTGGGGAAGGCTCTATCCTGTTTCAGCATGACAATGCCCTGTGCACAAAGCGAGGTCCATACAGAAATGGGTTGTCGAGATCGGTGTGGAAGAACTTCACTGGCCTGCACAGAGGCCCAACCTCAACCCCATCGAACACCTCTGGGATGAATTGGAACGCCGAATGCGAGCCAGGCCTAATCGCTGAACATCAGTGCCCAACCTCACTAATGCTCTTGTGGCTGAATGAAAGCAATTCCCCGCAGCAATGCTGAAGTGAAGTGAAGGCTGTTATAGCAGCAAATGGGGGGACCAACTCCATATGAACACCCATGATTTTAAAATGAGATGCCCATTTTGGCCCCGAAGGACACATGAAAGCCAGCCACCAACTTCAGCTCCAGTGACTACAGACTGTGTTAGGCTACATAATGAAACATTTCCATAGTGCCAGTTTCCCCCACACAGATTTAGCTTAATCCTCCTGGACTAAGAAGAACATCCAATGGAGAATTTCCATTGCACATAGCCCCTTTGCTCCAGGAGACCTGTACACAGTGGGCTACCGTCACTGAAGGCTACATCCCATATCCCCCAAAACATATTTACCAGTCCTCTGGGTTGACCTATTTCCTAAAATAAAAATTGTCACTGAAGTAAAATCTTTAAACCGGAATACCTTACCAGTCGGTATGGGTTATACAATGTGTTTACTACTTCGGTAAAATACGTTTAAAACCACATTTCCCAAAGCTCACTCCCTAGTCCCTTCAGTCCGTAATAGTTACTATGCAAGATCCCAGCGTGATCCCATTGCACCTTTAGGGAAATATGGAATGAATTTGGTAAACTCTGGAAAACTTGGATATAAACGTTGTATAACCATTGTAAGGCATTCCGAATTGGGCTATAGATTTGGGGGGATAAGGGATGTAGCCTTCAGCGATGGGAGCCCAATGTGTACAAGTCTACTGGAGCGAAGAGGCTAAATTGCCTCAACGAATCAGAGTGTAGATGCTTCCACTCAATACCAAACAGTCCCTTTACAAGTCAGAATGTTGAATAATCTTCATTTGAACTTACTCTACCCGTTGTGCGCTGATTTTGTCCTTCTCCCTTTAAAATGGACAAACTATTCACAGAAAAGTATTATTAAACCGACCTCAAAACGTGGATCTGGATTGTTTGCTCTTCACCTGAAGCATGGGCACAAGACGGAAGGACATGCCCGCAATGCATGCATACTACCCTAAGTCTTGCAGGTGTTTACATGGTTGTCGGTTTAATTATACCTCCCTGTAGATATTTTTACTCAAATTCCTATCCGCAAGAGGATAAACCACACAGACAACCGGTAGAGTAAATTCAAATCAAATTGTATTCAACATTCTGGCATGTAGACATTTTCCAAACAAATGTATGGCATTAATCCCAGACTGTGTAGCCAAGGGTATCACAGTCTGATTCGTTCGGCAACATTGCACAGTGCTTTTCAGTCAATTACTGTTGGAGGCCTGTAAACCCAAACGTTTATGATAACCAAAGCTTGATTCATTATTTCGCAAATAACCAATACTCAAATTAAGATAAAAACGCCAATACCGGCCATGTCAACCATCTTTCTAGACCTAACTACTGAATTTCAGTAAAATACATGTATGGACTTTTTTTGTTCCATGTTCACATGAAATTACCCATAATACCTAGTGACACTATCACAACTAGCCAAGAGAAGTCTACCTGCAGAAGACACTGCTTGCCACCACCTGGATGCATGGCCTCAACAACAAAACGCCGCACCCAAACTACTAACTAGCTAATTCCCCCCTTCACGTCAACTCAGTCAGTGTTAGCTTGTTGGACAAACAAATAGCTAGTTACAACGATTTTCCCATTTAAAACACCCAAGTGTAACATGTGCTGGGTCGGTGGACGACGGTTTTGAAAATTAAGTCACTTGTCAGTGGTGGCTAGCAAGTTAGCTAGAAAGCTAGAGATCTTGCCTAGGCACTGGCAAGTGCGAAGAGTTGCTAGCTTCCAGACCAGTGTGTTGCTAACTTCACAACGGTGATGATGGCACTGTATACCTGGCTATGATGACCTGCTAGCTTTTCCTGTCCAGCTCTGGCTGATGGTGTCTGAAACAAGGAGTCTTTTCACTTCAATTGTTCGTTCGTTTCCGTCATTAATGCTAGCTAGTTTAGCCATCTAATGTTGGCTAATGTTAGTCTCTCGTATTATAGCCCCATGTCATCTTGCCTACAGAAAGCAAGTTTAACGCCTCATTCAAATATTTACTAAATAACTTATATATTTTCAAGGTGAGCAACCAAAGTTATAAATAGTTTACATTTCCTCGTTTTAATACCGTTTTCGTTACAGATGTCCTCGCCTTCCTTCTCTTTTCCTGTCCGACCCTTCAATCCGGCCCCAACAGTGTGCCCCGCCGATAACATCCGCCTATGCCCGTGATCTCCAGCCAATAGGAAACCTCAAATTAATGAGTGACAGATATTTAAGCCAACAACTCGATAAACGTATACCGGTGCATGGAAAAGTGGATATTTTTCCCCCAACCATATGGTTTCAACAATAGGTAAGGATATTTTGGGGTCAAAGCAAAATTGTATACGGCAGTAAATCAATAATAGGCGTTGTAACGTTAAGTGATTGTAGTATGAACGTTATTGCTTGCTTATGCTCTGTAGAGACAGCATCATGAAGGTCAATGGCAATATTATTGTTGAAATAGGGAGATGTTTCTCATACTAATTGAAAAGCCTTCAACATTGTACACGCCTGGATAGGTATTGAACAAATCAGCTAACCACATCATGGCCGTGTTCCCCTGCTCAGACGTTGCATGCATCAACCAATGGTTGCGTGGCACGTCATCGACTATGCCGTCGTGTACCAGATTGCTATAACATATGTCGTTAGTTGATACGTAAAACACCTAACCAGGCATTGTAAGATCTGGCATGTATCAGCAATGTCTGAACAGGGAAACATGACCATAGCTATCTGATGCACGACTGCACAGTCGATGACATGGAACACAAACATTGGTTGATACTATGCAACACCTGAACATCTAGTTGGGCAGGAACTCGACCAATGGGATGCCTTGACCCCAATCTCCCTAACAGGGGTAGAGAACTATTGCGCTGCGTCATTTGACGAACATCTTTCAAATGTATTTTATGACGCTTTTATGCTAAGCGACTTAGTCATGCGTGCACATATTTAAAACGTATTGTAACACAATCTCTTAATCTACTAAATGTTAAACCAGCAACATGAAAATATGTTGTGGACTAGATTTGGTCCCGGTCCCCTATTTGAGAATCAGGGGCAGAACTTTGATGTTTTAGGTAGTTTCATAATAGAACTTAACTGAAGCCTATCCCTGAATGTATTGTGATAAGGTGCTGTGGACAAATTTGAGCATCCTTGAAGACTGACAATCAGATTTAATACAGAATGCTCCAGCGTGGACATACTGATGGAGCAGAAGTCACGACAGCTGTCAGTGAGGCTTTGATTCATCAGACAGTTACGTGCATTATCTTGCTTAGTTACCAGTAGGTACTTAAAGCCATATCTTATTCTTTCAGAATGGTCATTAGACCAAATTCAAGTTTGTCAATAACCAGCACATTGCTGATGACTACTGTGCACATCCATGCCGTCACTGTGTTGTCAATGTATTCCAGACTTCCTGGAGATGGTGTCTCCTACTGTAATATTCTTTGCAGGTGGTGCATGATGACATCACACTTTCACTGCTGTGGTATCATCCATTGGAGATGTGGCCTGGGGCAGGTACAAGGGGCTCGCAGAGCAATGACTGCAGCAGTTTGACTATCGTACTACTTCATTGTCATCAATAGTCAGTTGCTAACAAGGGCTATTCAGTTTGACTGACTACAAAATAATGATCAATGGTGTGGTAGACATTTATTACATTTTACTGACAAGAAACAGTCAAAAATAAACATTATCAGTGAACAGCTCCTTATAGTACATCCTACTCCTCTCCGGCTCCTGGTAGCACAATCTTGCTTGGGTCATAGTAGTTCTCCTCCATAAGAGGAAGACCTGCAGCCTCCCTCTGTGTGATCAACCTTTCTGCTTCCCTCCTGGCCCACTGCCTCATACTGGTGAGAAAAAGATAGGTCAAAAAGACTAATCAAATAGTGTTTGTGATGATCAATTCAATATAGCACATAGGTGTTTGTCTTGGATACTTGTTTAGAGGTGCAGAGATGGAGACAACCGAACAGTAACAACAATGGAGGTGCATTAACATTTTGGCCCCATGCATGTACCACAAATGCATTGTTGGCTAAGTTCACCGTAGTGCACATTGCTCTCCATTATACAAAAAAAATGAATCCCATTAGCACAGTATACATGATCCCCATTTTAGCGCCAAGATGCCATCAATTTGAAAATTTTTAAAAGTAGACGGTGCTGATTTATCAGTGCATTGAACCATGTTGCGAGCCATTGTTTTAAAAACTCAGTAGATTGTTTTAGCACTAAGACATCGTATCTATATGCACCGTTGTCATTTTTGGAGTCCAGGAACGCAGCATTGACTTGTGGAATTGACTGGTCTACTATCCAAAGTTCCATCAGTCCATTGTAATACAGCTTATTGTCCTATGTAGCGCCATTGGTAGCACATGGTGCTTGCGACGCCAGAGTTTTGGGGTTGATTCCCACGGGGGAGCAGTACGAAAAATGTAGGCACGTAGCGTCTGCTAAATGACTAATGTCAATCTGAAACCCTATTATCCAAAAATACTTTTCCAAAACAAAATGTGAATTTGTGCTATGATAAGTATGCTCCGTTACCCCACATCAACTGGATACTACACTGAAAAAAAATATAAAATGCAACATGTGAAGTGTTGGTCCCACGTTTCATGAGCTGAAATAAAAGAACCCAAAAGTTGTACATAAGCTTTTTGTGCATATTTCAATCAAATTGTGCACATTTGTTTACTTCCCTTTTAGTGAGCATTTCTCCTTTGGCAAGATAATACATCCACCTGACAGGTTGGCGTATCAAGAAGCTGAATAAACAGCATGATCATTACACAGGTGCACCTTGTGCTGGGGACAATAAAAGGACACAAATGTGCAGTTGTCACAACACAATGCCACAGATGTCTCAAGTTCTGAGGGAGCGTGCAATTTGCATGCTGACTGCAGTAA
The DNA here is from genome assembly GCF_016432855.1 of Salvelinus namaycush. Taxonomy (NCBI): domain Eukaryota; kingdom Metazoa; phylum Chordata; class Actinopteri; order Salmoniformes; family Salmonidae; genus Salvelinus; species Salvelinus namaycush. The sequence goes on from NC_052322.1 coordinate 26,486,634, forward strand.
CGTCCACCAGAGCTATTGCCAGATAATTCAATATTCATTCTTTACCATAAGCCATCTCCATTGTTTTAAAGAATTTGGCAGTATGTCCAACCGGCCTCACAAACGCAGAACACGTAACCACGCCAGCCCTCCACATTTGGCTTCTTCACCTGCGAGATCGTCAGACCAGCCACCTGGACAGCTGATGAAACTGTGTTTGCACAACCAAATTTCTGCACAAACTGTTAGAAACCGTCTCAGGGAAGCCCATCTGTGTGCTCGTAGTCCTCACCAGGGTCTTGACCTGACGGCAGTTCAGAGTCATAACAGACTTCAGTGGGCAAATGCTCACCTTCAATGGCCACTGGCACAGTGGAGAACTGTGCTCTTCATGGATGAATCCCAGTTTCAACTGTACCGGGTAGATGGCAGACCGCATATGGCATTGTGTGGGTGAGTGGTTTGCTGATGTCAACGTTGTAAAGAGTGCCCCATGGTGGCAGTGGGGTTATGGTACGGTTAGGCATAAGCTACAGACAACGAACACAATTGCATTTTATCGATGGCAATTTGAATCCAGAGATACCGTGACGAGATCCTGGCCCATTGCCGTGCTATTCATCCGCCGCAATCACCTCATGTTTCAGCATGATAATGCACGGACCCATGTCTCTAAGATCTGCACAAAATGTTCCAGTTCTTCTATGGCCCGCATACTCACCAGACATGTCACCCATTGAGCATGTTCGGGAAGCTCTGGATCGATGTGTATGACAGTGTGTTCCAGTTCCCACCAATATCTAGCAACTTCACATACATTGAAGAGGAGTGGGACAACATTCCACAATCAACAACCTGATCAACTCTATGCGAAGGAGATGTCACGCTGCATGAGGAAAATGGTGGTTACACCAGATGCCAACTGGTTCCTTTTTTTTATTTTTTATAAAGGTACGCATCTGTGACCAACAGATGCATATCTGTATTCCCAGTTATGTGAAGTGCATAGACTAGGGCCTAATTCATTTCAATTAACTGATTTCCTTAGATGAACTGTAACTCAGTAAAACCTATGAAATTGTTGTACATGGCGCTTAAATTTTTGTTCAGGCATTGCCTAGATCGGTCCATTTCTCCCAAACAGCATGTGTCAAAGCTATCTTGTAAGAATCCCCCCCCCCCACACTCCTCCCAACTGGGTATCACGCAGCAACATCTGATGATTTGCATAAAGCTGGGCCTCGGTACACTCTGGTCACATCGCCCACTGTCGTATGGTAAGTCTCCTCACATCGGGAAAGGGCCTTTTTTTAAGTGTCAGCTTCATATTCATCTCCAGCACCACCCCAACATCAACATACAGTTGAAATCGGAAGTTTACATACACCTCAGCCAAATACATTTAATCCCAGTTTTTCACAATTCCTGACATTTTAATCAGAATAAAAATTCCCCGTCTTAGGTCAGTTAGGATCACCACTTTATTTTAAGAATGTGAAATGTCAGAATAATAGTAGAGAACGATTTCAGCTTTTATTCTTTCATCACATTCCCAGTGGGTCAGAAGTTTACATACACTCAATGAGTTTTTGGTAGCATTGCCTTTAAATTGTTTAACTTGGGTCAAACGTTTCAGCTAGCCTTCCACAAGCTTCCCACAATAAGTTGGGTGAATTTTGGCCCATTCCTCCTGACAGAACTGGTGTAACTGAGTCAGGTTTGGAGGCCTCCTTGCTCGCACACGCTTTTTCAGTTCTGCCCACACATTTTATATAGGATTGAGGTCAGGGCTTTGTGATGGCCACTCCAATAATTTGACTTTGTTGTCCTTAAGCCATTTTGCCACAACTTTGGAAGTGTGCTTGGGGTCATTGTCCGTTTGGAAGACCCATTTGCGACCAAGCTTTAACTTCCTGACTGATGTCTTGAGATGTTGCTTCAATATATCTACATAATGCCATCTATGTTGTGAAGTGCACCAGTCCCTCCTGCAGCAAAGCACCCCCACAACATGATGCTGCTACCCCCGTGCTTCACGGTTGGGATGGTGTTCTTAGGCTTGCAAGCCTCCCCCTTTTTCCTCCAAACATAATGGTCATTATGGCCAAACAGTTATATTTTTGTTTCATCATACAAGAGGACATTTCTCCAAAAAGTACGATCTTTGTCCCCATCTGCAAACCGTAGTCTGGCTTTTTTAATGGTGGTTTTGGAGCAGTGGCTTCTTCCTTGCTGAGCGGCCTTTCAGGTTATGTCGATATAGGACTCGTTTTACTGTGGATATAGATACTTTTGTACCCATTTCCTCCAGCCTCTTCACAAGGTCCTTTGCTGTTGTTCTGGGATTGATTTGCACTTTTCGCACCAAAGTACGTTCATCTCCAGGAGACAGAACGTGTCTCCTTCCTGAGCGGTATGACAGCTGCGCGGTCCCATGGTGTTTATACTTGCGTACTATTGTTTGTACAGATGAACGTGGTACCTTCAGGCGTTTGGAAATTGCTCCCAAGGATGAACCAGACTTGTGGAGGTCTACCATTTTTATTCTGAGGTCTTGGCTGATTTATTTAGATTTTTCCCATGATGTCAAGCAAAGAGGCACCGAGTTTGAAGGTAGGCCTTGAAATACATCCACAGGTAAACCTCCAATTGACTCAAATGATGTCAATTAACCTATCAGAAGCTTCTAAAGCCATGACATCACTTTCTGGAATTTTCCAAGCTGTTTAAAGGCACAGTCAATTTAGTGTATGTAAACTTCTGACCCACTGGAATTGTGATACAGTGAAATAATCTGTCTGTAAACAATTGTTGGAAAAATTCCTTTTGTTATGCACAAAGTAGATGTCCTAACCGACTTGCCAAGACTATAGTTTGTTAACAAGAAATTTGGAGTGGTTGAAAAAATGAGTTTTAATGACTCCAACATAAGTGTATGTAAACTTCCAACTTCAACTATATGTGAAAACTGCACATTTCTATGTTTTGTAGTAACATCAACCAATTAGTATGCAATGCACACTGATGTTACTACAAAACATAGAAATGTGCAGTTTTCACATATAGTTGAAGTCGGAAGTTTACATACACTTATGTGAAAACTGCACATTTCTATGTTTTGTAGTAACATCAGTGTGCATTGCATACTAATTGGTTGATGATGTTACTACAAAACATAGAAATGTGCAGTTTTCACGTATGTTGAGGTTGTGCTGGAGATGATGAATATGAAGCTGTCACTTAAAGTCCCTAGACTTATCTTCCCCCATCTTATTTTTACTACAAAACATAGAAACATGCAATTTTCACATGTTTATGTGGTGGTGGTTTTGATGATGAATATGAAGTAGAGAAATTTTGGAATGTCCCTTTAACTAAAAATATCTGTTTCAAAACATTCATCAGTGTAGTTTGGTTGCATTCATCTAGCTCGTTTTTTGTGGAGTCCTCCTAGCAGTGTTATATTTTTACTGTAGCTCGGCTTTTCAGTTGTCACTTACTCATTGTGCACCTGCTCCAGCAAGTGATGAAGATCAAGCCACAAAGTAACAAAGAGGGATGTGCAGTGTGTTTAAACATACCCATGGTCTGGTAAATAGTGGATGAAGGTACCCCCAACCACAATAGCCATAGAGATGCCAAAGAAGAAGGCCATCCTCATGTTCCACTCGTCAACGACAGGATCCTGAGAGAACCCATGATAATCTCGATTCTGTAGAGATTTGAGATTGTTATTATGCTTTCATGCTACACTGGATTGTTAGCTGGCTAGTATTTGCTACACATGAGTGCAGTTAGTAAAGTATTTAGGCACTGTTTGACTGAAGGAATGTGTATTGTTACGTCAAACTACATTGAATGTGAAATATTGTCAATAATACCAGATATGAGCTGGCTAGCTAGAGTAGGGTATTTCCGTTTCGATTCAGAACCAACTCACCTTCTCGAACGCGCTGACCTCTGCGTGTCCATGACTTTCCTTGGCACGTGAAGGCTGCAAATCCGACACAGTGGCCGAACCAGCAGCACCCGAGGGTGGAGATTGCGATACGAACCGAGCCCCAAACGCCGGATTTGTGCGAAAACGGGTCAAGGCAGGCCCAAACCGTGACAACCGGGCGAGCATTTTGACAGGGTAACACTGTCGTGTCGACCCGGCACCGGAATTGTTTGGCCTTTTCATCAGCTTGTGGGCAGATAATTTCAAGAGGTTATTGATCGCCGCCTACTGGGCGGGGTGTGTCTGCTGTCAGTGGATGTCACCTACCACGAGCACAGCCTACTGGAAATAATGAGATAAGGCAGTTAGTTGCGAAAATATTTTTCTTATGAGGTGCAATGTTTGTTGAGCAAATATTGAATAAATTGTTGTTTTAAAAAAAAAATATGACTATGATTTGTGGTTTTCTCAGCTAGCTACCTTTTAGATGATCTGTAAATCGCTCTGGATAAGAGCGTCTGCTAAATGACAAGAATTTGGGTTTTTTTAAGTAAAAAGTTATGCACTTATTGGGCAAATTGCCAAAATTGCTTCATATATTTCCAAATTGCTTCATTCATACAGTGATTAGAATGACTGTCTTCAAAATGTATGGTAATCAGGCATCCAAAATCTTAAACTGTATCTCTAATACACTGCCTGTCGCTTTTATACTATTTGATTACATATTTTTTATTTCACTTTCATCTTTTATATTGCTTAAAGTCTGTAAGTCTTCTATGTTTAAAACATCTACAGGATCGGGTCCCGGTTGAGCTAACGTAGGCTAATGCGATTAATATGAGGTTGTAAGTAACAAGAACATTTCCCAGGACATAGACATATCTGATATGGGCAGAAAGCTTAAATTATTGTTAACCTAACTGCACTGGCCAATTTACAGTAGCTATGACAGTGAAAGAATACCATGCTATTGTTTGAGAGTGCACAGTTTTAAACTTGAAAAGTTATTAATAAACCAATTAGGCACATTTGGGCAGTCTTGATACATTTTGAACAGAAATGCAATGGTTCATTGGATCAGTCTAAAACTTTGCAGATGCACTGCTGTCATCTAGTGGCCAAAATCTAAATTGCGCCTGGGCTGGAATAATACATTATGGCCTTTCTTTTGCATTTCAAAGATGATTGTACAAAAAAGCGCATGCTTTTTTCTTTGTATTATCTTTTACCAGATCTAATGTGTTATATTCTCCTACATTCATTTCACATTTCCACAAACTTCAAAGGGTTTCCTTTCAAATGGTATCAAGAATATGCATTTTCTGAGCTACAGGCAGTTAGATTTGGGTGGATCCTTAAACATAGCTAGGTAGTGCATTTGGCATTTTGTCCAACAATTGCGTAACAATGCTGCAAACAGGTCAAGATGGTCAGGGGGAGGTATGAGTTTATTAACCTTACGGGAATGGGATGCATGCCGTTCCTATTTGTTTCCAAATTCCAATAAAGTGAAACATAAACCAGAGAGGAAGAAGTGAAGTGAGAGGGCCCACTCCCGCGAGAATACAGCAATAAGTAGACCAATCATAGAGAGACTGATAAGCAGAGCAGATCACCTGCCTTCCTCACGCCTTTGGGACGACTCCCATTGTTAGGGCGGGGACAATACCATCTCGTCATTATATACAGTATCTCTGGAGAAGCCTGCTAGTGAGAGTGGACAGAGAGCTAGAGTAAGAAGTACTAGGCATAGACCGACAGAGAAATGGTCCAGGTGTTGTGGACTTCATTGGTTTTGCTGATCACCTTCAGGGAATCAGGTCAGTGACTTTATTATTGTTGTTTAAAAATAAATATTTATTTTGAACCTCATAACAACAGTAAACTAAATGTGATATTTAGTATATTGATTTGTGAACACAACACTTCACTATTATGCTAGACACATCACGTTACTTTTTAATAATATGGTAAAATGCTAGAAAAAATGATTGAAGCAGTGACTAGAACAATCTATATGTTTCCAGTATCACAGGAGGTGAAATGTTACAGCAGGTTTGATAATGGGGAATGTGGCGATCTCCTGGGAGAAGTGACAATTGAAGACTGTTGTCTTAACCCTCACTATGGCTACATTGGAGCAGATGGAAAATGCAAGTTTTGTGGGTGAGTCTCAATTGGTTCAGATTTGGACGTCTAATGTCCCAGTGCAGGATGTGATATGGTGTGTTTTATGTCACCTGTAGCCCAGCTTCGTGGTCTGAATGGACTACTTGGGGCCGCTGCTCTGTCCCCTGTAAGGAGGGAGTTTCGCAGAGACGACGAGAATGCCAGGGACAGGGAAAATGTACTCCGAAGAGTAGCCTTCAAGAGCTTCAGAAACTAACGTTAGAGACCAAAGTCTGCATTGAGCCAGACTGTTGTCCAGGTACAGACCCTTTCTAACAGTCAGGGAACATAAATTCAATCATATCTGAAGTCAAGGTATTTTGTGCCTCTTTTGATGATCTTGCTGAAAATTGTTCAGAACATGGACAATGGAGCAAGTGGGGTGAGTGGCAGCCCTGTTCAGCAACTTGTGAGAAGGGCATGAGAAAGAGAGTGAGGACATGCACCGAACCACCACCTAGATGTGGAAGCAGCTGCGAAGGTCCAAGTGAAGAGGAGGAACACTGCGTGGTTGATCGCGTCTGTCCAAGTAAAGACCATCATGATTTAGACACACTCTATTCCTTCATGTAATGCAATAACCATCTCCATACATGATACAAGTTTGACATGTTTTCACCACTCAACTCCTATTTCGACTGTAGCCCATGGTGGTTGGTCAAACTGGGAGACTTGGCAGCCATGCTCAGGCACTTGTGCAAGGGAGGATTTACCCAGACCTACACAGCGGCGCTGCAGATCATGCTCCAATCCACCACCGTCCTCAGAACCCCCTGGTGATGAATGCCCTGGGTTAGGGAGCGAAACTAGGATATGTGATGAGCTTCCTTCATGTGCTGGTAAATGACAAGGCAAAGCAATCAAATTTTCCTCTGAGGTTCTGACTGATATCCTAAAGCTATTGCTTGTATTCATACACAGAATGTAGCATTAACATGTACTCATAGTGTATGTAAAACAAACCTCCCTCTTTATCCTCAACAGTGAATGGTAACTGGGGGCCATGGGCCCCCCCCAGCTCCTGCTCCGTTACCTGTGGGGTGGGGGTTAAGGAAATGCTCAGACAGTGTGACAACCCAGCCCCTAAACATGGAGGTCTGCCCTGCTCTGGATCTAATAAAGACACACAAATCTGCAATAGCAAAAACCATTGCCCAGGTAAAATACTGACAGCCAGAGAATAACCCATTCCCTCTGCCCATTTCATCAGTTATTAACCTCTGAGCAAATGTTGTTTTTAGTGGATGAGTCATTTGATCAAACTTAGCCTCTCTTGAGAGGATTATAGCTTTCACACAACTGAGGTCAGATGTTTATATTTTAGTCACTGTAATTATAATATTATATACTTTAACAGTAATAATATTACTGTTATGATATGGGGCGTAGTTTAGTGTTAGCAAAAGATAGACAGCACCCTTCCACACCACATCTCTAGGTGGCAGCGGTAACCGGGTCCAAGTATTGTGCGAGAACTTGATAAGCACACAGGTACGGCCTGCCAGTGTTTGTTTTGCGTTACCTCTTTAGTTTTGGATTTTTGTTCTTTCCTTTTTGTATATAATTATTTTCATCACCATGAACTGAACAAATGATAATCCCCTTGGGCTGGCCAACCTGGGGTTCAAGACAGTGCTGGCCCTGGACCGAGTTAAGGTTGCTGTCCCCTGGGGGCACATGCATACAACACTGTCCGCATACTTTGACTTTTCACATAAATGCACAGATTAAATCAGGTTACAGACCATTTAGCTAGTCCTAGGACCCCTAGACATAGCGAGTGTATCAACATCTGTAGGCTAGCTAGTTGGTTTCGTAACACTGTGTATGGTATTCAGTAGTGTAACCATTGTATCCTTCAAGCCCTCCTAAGAACTGAAAGACTTCCCATGGGGATAATAGTTATTTCTTTGTTCCACAGTGGATGGTCAGTGGTCGCAGTGGGGGACATGGGAAGAATGTAAATCTAATAGAGGAAAAATTAACTGTCGTAAAATTGGTGGACAGCAAAGACGCCAAAGATGGTGTGAACACACAGGTTTTGGTGGGCTGACGTGTGAAGGAAAGATCACAGACTACAGGCCCTGCTTTGACATTAAATATTGCTACTGTGAGTTAATTTTTTTTCTTTCCTCCATTGATTGAGCTGTGTTTGTTTTGATGCCTCTTTCAACTTTAATTCAATCCAAGTGTTGCATTGTTTTTCAGTGATAGTTGAATAATATAAATCAGATTTCATAACCAGTAGACTAAGAAGTTATGTTCCTCACATAATGCTTCACTTGTGTTTAGTTGATGGTAAGTGGAGTGAATGGAGTGAGTGGAGTCATTGTGAGCCCCCCTGTGGAGAAGGAGCCAAAAGGACCAGAGAACGCAAGTGCATACCTAATCTCTCAGAATACCCGTAAGGAGACTGTATAGTATACTATTATTACACACTGATTAACCAAGTAATTTGTGTGTATCTACTCTTATGCCTCTCAATAAGTAGGCTACACACGATTTAGGCAGTGCTTGGGCTCAGTGGCACATTCAATATTATCTGGTGCGGTGTGAAATCTGTGCACTCTGCTATTGTTTGGTGTGTCAGGTGTAAATTGGGTGAATCTAACTCTTTATTTGCTATTTGTTTCCATGCCAGGGAGGCAATAGGGTATCCTATTAAGGCTAAAGCATATTTTGAAGGGACGCCAGATGCGAACTGCACACTGTTGAAGGACACACAAGAGACTCGGGCTTGTATAAAGGTTCCTCTATGTGACACATAGGTAATACCTTATCATTAACATTGATTTCACAGTTGCAATATCAATTTTAAATGGACTTTGGTCACCTCTAATGCTATCTCTAAATGTCTGACTTTTTTCAGAGTCTTTTGATCAAAACACAAGCCTGGAGGGGGATAAGGATTGTCAACTTAGAAAATGACACATTGAATTGTCTAGCCATGTGATTTCACTGCCTTTGGTCACATATGTCTATGCAGCCTTCATGAACCAGTAGTAACACAAAGTAGTTTATTATGACTACACTTTTCATAATAATGTAATTTCCTAAAGAAATAAAAAAACATTGTTCACTTCCTTTCAAGGAATTGCTTTAGTCTATGAAGTCTTTTAATTTCAAATGCAGCATTGCATTAACTGTAGTGATTATTGAAAACTTCATCAATGCATAACAAATTGTGTGGTGCCAGGACAACAACCTCTCCCTCAATGTGAGCAAGACAAAGGAGCAGATCATGGACCACAGGAAAAGGTGGGCCGAACAGGCCTCCATTAACATCGATGGGGCTGTCGTGGAGCGGGTTGAGAGTTTCAAGTTCCTTGGTGTCCACATCACCAACGAACTATCATGGTCCAAACACACCAAGACAGTTGTGAAGAGGTCACGAGAAAACCTTTTCCCCCCAGGAGACTGAAAAGATTTGGCATGTGTCCCCAGATCCTTAAAGTCCTACAGCTGCACCATCGGGAGCATCCTGATCGGTTGCATCACCGCCTAGTATGGCAACTGCTCGGCATCTGACCGTAAGGCGCAACAGAGGGTAATGTGTACGGCCCAGTACATCACTGGGCCCAAGCTTCCTGCCATCCATGACCTACACTACCGTTCAAAAGTTTGGGGTCACTTAGAAATGTCCTTTTTTTTTTGGCCATTAAAATAACATCAAATTGATCAGACATACAGTGTAGACATTGTTAATGTTGTAAATGACTACTGTAGCTGGAAACGGCAGATTTTTTTAAATTGAATATCTATATAAGCGTACAGAGGCCCATTATCAGCAACTATCACTCCTGTGTTCCAATGGCACGTTGTGTTAGCTAATCCAAGTTTATCATTTTAAAAGGCTAATTGATCATTAGAAAACCCTTTTGCAATTATATTAGCACAACTGAAAACTGTTGTCCTGATTTAAAGAAGCAATAAAACTGGTCTTCTTTAGACTAGTTGAGTATCTGGAGCATCAGCATTTGTGGGTTCGATTACAGGCTCAAAATGGCTAGAAACAAATAACTTTCTTTTGAAACTCGTCAGTAAATTCTTGTTCTGAGAAATGAAGGCTATTCCATGCGAGAAATTGCCAAGAAACTGAAGATCTCGTACAACGCTGTGTACTACTCCCTTCACAGTACAGCGCAAAGTGGCCTAACCAAAATAGAAAGAGGAGTGGGAGGCCCCAGTGCACAACTGAGCAAGAGGACAAGTACATTAGAGTGTCTAGTTTGAGAAACAGACGCCTCACAAGTCCTCAACTGGCAGCTTAAATGAATAGTACCCGCAAAACACCAGTCTCAACAGTGACTCCGGGATGCTGGCTTTCTGAATACTTATGTAAATAAGGTATTTCTGTTTTTATTTTTAATACAGTTCAAACATTTCTAAAAACTTTATTTTGCTTTGTCATGATGGGATATTGTGTGTTGTCACGTTGGAACGAGGGTCGGAAGACAGGCGCAGGAATGCGTAATAGGGTTTGTTATTACACCCAAATTACGGCGTGCCGTGTAAAGGCACAGGGACGAAGACCAAACAAACACTATACAAAACACAGGGTTGAAACCCAAACAAAAGCGAGGAGTACCTCGAATAAATAACATAAGCGCGAGACGAGACGCGTAATCATCTGCAAAATCCACAATAGTACGAAAGCCAAAATACACAGCACAGGTACTCACACGAACAAACAGACAGGACAATCGACAGGACAATGGTAAACCAAGGACACACTTATACAATTACTAATCACTGGGAATAGGGGCCAGGTGTGATTAATGAAAGTTCCGGAGGAATCCGTGACATGTGTAGATTGATGAGGAACATGTTTAATTTAATTTAGAATAAGGCTGTAATGTAACAAAATGTGGAAAAAGTCACTGGGTCTGAATACTTTCCGAATGCACTGTATGCAAATACATGCTAGAATGCGCCAAAAGGATCTCGCTTGCTCGTGCTTGGTTCTGCCCACCTCCTTGCTTGTTCTGCCCACAATTATTAATTTGCTCCCATTGGAAATGACAGGCTGTGGTCTATCTTGGGTTAGTTCTAAAAATATTTAGCTGTGAGTACTAATCCCACATGGGGAAGATATATTTGTTCCAAATACTTTATTTACAATATTCATCCCATGCCCACACACCTCTAATTCTGAAAAGGGAAAGTTTACCTGTGAGAGGGGTCGCTCTGGTAGTAGTTGCAGGTTTTTATACACTACCCAAAACCAATCTGAGTTAATTTGACAATTGGAAAAAGAGCTACTTCGTAAATACTGCAACGCGTGGTGGATTGAATTGAGCCACTCATTTTAATTTTCAAGGTGATGATTGCACTTTTCCTCCTAAATGTGAGCACACTTTTTTTCTTGCGCCCCATGGGGGATTCAAACTTATACCGCAAGTGGCAATAGATGTCAGGAACTCTGAGCTTTACCACTGTGAGATAAAGGTCATTTTATTATCAGAGCGTGCCAGTGGACTTCTGGTAAGAATGCTTTAATGATAAAATGTTGGGCTCATGTACAACTACGTTAATTTATAAATATTTATGAGCAATTCCCCCTACCCACAACTTCTCACCTGAGGTGTGTTCAGTTTGCTTGAATGTTTGCTACGTTTTGGAATGGTTTGTACTGAACGACACGTTTCCCAAAATCGTTCTTGTATGTGCTTGAAGACATTGAGGTACATTTGCTCCTGTTTGGTGGGGGTGGCGAGGTGTGGCTTGAAGCAATGAGTGACGTATTTAAAGGGCAGTATCCATGCTGACAGTGTTCCCCAATCCACAACCCAACCCCTTCCCGTTTTTCAACTGGTCGTTCAATACAGCACCGTTTCTGTTCAATTGAAGATTCCAGAACGTAAAAGCTTACTGAGCGCAGCCCAGAATGGATCTTTTGCAAATTTGAAGGGGTTGGGCAAAGGCTGAAATTGGGGTTGAGAGTTAACCTTTAAGGCAGGCATGTCATACTCATTCTACGGAGGGCTTTTCAATTTAAACCTAGACACCCACGTGAGGGGAGTTCCTTACTAATTACACCGGATCTTCGCAGCTAGCTAGTTGCTACCAAGCGGCTATTGTGGCTAACGCCCTTGACAAGAAGCATGCACCAGTTAGCCTCGAGCTAGGCCCATTTCCCAGCTAGCAAACAAAGTACACCACCTACAATACCTCTCTTGCCAATTGGCCTGGACCCTTTGTCGACACGGAGCCGCGCCGATCCATCACGACTGGTCTGCTGGTCTGCTGGCGTAATTCGGCCGATATGCTCTCAACCGGCCTCTGCGTCGCAGATGTTGGTGATGATCCTTCTGCTAGACCTGGATTGCTAGCTTCCTGAATGCCGTGTCTCCCGCTCGCCTAGCGTAGTAATCTGCTTCCGAAAAGCTCCCTGTTTCATCTATTGCTGCTCATTGGACCCTATGATCACTCGGCTACACAGCTGATGCCTGCTGGACTGTTCATTAACACGGTACTTCATTTTGTTTAGCTGTTGGCCCCAGCCTCGATCTCAGGCCCTGTGTGTAGCTAACTGACCCTCTCTGCCCATTCATCGCCATTTACCCGTTGTTGTTGTCCTAGCTGTTTACCCGTTGTTGTCTCACCCGTTGTTGTCTTAGGTCTTCCAATCAATACCTGTGATTGCTTTATACCTTTCTCTAATGTCAATATGCCTTGTTTAGGGCAGCTCTCATTGTTTTATTTTACTGTGGAACCCCTAGTCCTGCTCAACATGCCTCAGATAGCCCCCTTGTCCCACCCCCCACACATGTGGAGACCGCACTTAGCTTAACTGGCGCCTCCAGAGATGCAACTTTTCTCATCGTCACTCAATGCCTAGGTTTACCCCCACTCTACTCACACCCTACCATACCCTTGTCTGTACACTATGCCCTGAATCTACCCTACCACGCCCAGAAATTAGCTCCTTTTATTCTCTGTTCCCAAAGCACTGGACGACCAGTTCTTATAGCCTTTAGCCGTACCCTCATTCTACTCCTCCTCTGTTCCTCTGGTGATGTAGAGGTTAATCTAGGCCCTGTGTGTCCCCAGGCACTCTCATTTGTTGACTTCTGCAACCGTAAAAGCTTTGGGTTCATGCATGTTAACATCAGACGCCTCCTCCCTAAATTTGCTTTACTCACTGCTTTAGCACACTCCGCCAACCCTGATGTCCTAGCCGTGTCTGAATCTTGGCTTAGGATTGCCACCAAAAATTCTGACATTTCCATCCCCAATTACAACATTTTCCATCAAGACAGAACTGCTAAAGGGGGTGGAATTGCAATCTACTGTAGATTGCCTGCAGAGTTCTGTCATACTATCCAGGTCTATGCCCAAACAGTTCGTGCTTCTACTTTTAAAGATCCATCTCTCCAGAAACAAGTCCCTCACTGTTGCCACTTGTTATACATAATAGGATTCAATCTTAGTCCTGTATTGACGCTTTGCCTGTTTGATGGTTCGTCGGGGGGGGGGGGGGGGGGGGCATTGCTGGATTTCTTATAAGCGTCCGGGTTAGAGTCCCTCTCCTTGAAAGTGGCACCTCTACCCTTTAGCCTGGTGCAGATGTTGTCTGTAATCCATGGCTTCTGGTTAGCGTATGTATGTACGGTCACTTTTGGGAAGACATCAATGCACTTATTGATGCAGCTGGTGACTGATGTGGTATACTCAATCTATCTGCAATATTAAAGTTGATCTACCCCCTAAAAAATATGTTATAATTTTGTATTATTTTATTATGGCCCCACACTTCTAAAACCAAAGTTGCGCCCCTGGGTACATTACCAAACATATTTTCGATGTTTAATGGGAACTCTGCCATTCAAAAAATATCAGAGCGATGACCCTTCCACTGTTTTGGTAAAACCCTTCCATTGTTATGGTCTGGTAAAAAGCTGATGCATGGGACTGGAGAAATGTATTCTCCAGTCTGCAAGTGTATTCTCCACTTGCAGACTTGTTTACGTGTTGCTGTGCGTTTTGTTGCCAACCTTACTTTGCTACCTGACAACTTTACGGTTTTTACTTTTTAATTACCGTTTATATTTTTAGTTTTTCCCTCACTCAACTTTTTTTCATTCAACTTTTTCACTCCGGACGCTTTATCTGGACATGGTTCGTCAGGACTTCCAACAGCCGAAGCTAAGTAGTAACATTAAGATGATGCCTTCTAATTGCAGTCGCTGTACTCATAATATACAGGGGAAAGATCGCCTTACGGCGAGGATAGCTGTGCTGCAAGCCCAGCTTCAGACGCAATTGTTAGGCAAGGGTAATTTCAGTGTAGGAAAGGATGAAACGGCGTCTGTGCCACCAGTAAGTACAGATAGTAACGTTAGTACAAATCCCCTCGCACGGTCCCCGCAGCCGGACAACTTTCTCATGGCATCTGGAGGGAAATGCTGTAGTGTCGCTCATTCAGCCGACAGAAACTTTCAACCGGTTTTCCCCATTAAGCAGCGAGTCTGAGGCCAAGCCGTCTCTGGTCTCTACTCCTCCCGTTACGGGGTCTGAGACGCCGAAGCTTCCCACCATTAGCTCTGACAAATTGAAAAAAAACGAGTCAGTGGCGACTCCATTACCCGCAGTATTAGACTTAAAACGAATCATCCAGCGATCATACACTGTTTACCAGGGAGCAGGGCTACCGAAGTTAAGGCTAATCTGAAGATGGTGCTGGCTAAAGCTAAAACTGGCGAGTGTAGAGAGTATAGAGATATTGTTATCCACGTCGGCACCAACGATGTTAGGATGAAACAGTCAGAGGTCACCAAGCGCAACATAGCTTCAGCCTGTAAATCAGCTAGAAAGATGTCGGCATTGAGTAATTGTCTCTGGCCCCCTCCCAGTTAGGGGGAGTGATAACACACAGCTGTACATTTCAATGAAACATGGTGAAGCCCCAAAATTGCCCTCGCTAGAAGCCTGTGTTTCAGACATAAGGAAGTGGATGGCTGCAAACTTTCTACTTTTAAACTCGGACAAAACAGAGATGCTTGTTCTAGGTCCCAAGAAACAAAGAGATCTTCTGTTGAATCTGACAATTAATCTTGATGGTTGTACAGTCGTCTCAAATAAAACTGTGAAGGACCTCGGCGTTACTCTGGACCCTGATCCATCTTTTGACGAACATATCAAGACTGTTTCAAGGACAGCTTTTTTCCATCTACGTAACATTGCAAAAATCAGAAACTTTCTGTCCAAAAATGATGCAGAAAAATGAATCCATGCTTTTGTTACTTCTAGGTTAGACTACTGCAATGCTCTACTTTCCGGCTACCCGGATAAAGCACTAAATAAAACTTCAGTTAGTGCTAAATACGTCTGCTAGAATCCTGACTAGAACCCAAACATTTGATCATATTACTCCAGTGCTAGCCTCCCTACACTGGCTTCCTGTTAAGGCAAGGGCTGATTTCAAGGTTTTACCGCTAACCTACAAAGCACTACATGGGCTTGCTCCTACCTATCTTTCCAATTTGGTCCTGCCGTACATACCTACACGTACGCTATGGTCACAAGATGCAGGCCTCCTAATTGTCCCTAGAATTTCTAAGCAAACAGCTGGAGGCAAGGCTTTCTCCTATAGAGCTCAATTTTTATGGAATGGTCTGCCTACCCATGTGAGAGACGCAGACTCGGTTTCAACCTTTAAGTCTTTACTGAAGACTCATCTTTTCAGTGGGTCATATGATTGAGTGTAGTCTGGCTCAGGAGTGTGAATGTGAACGGAAAGGCTCTGGAGCAATGAACCGCCCTTGCTGTCTCTGCCTGGCCGGTTCCTCTCTCTCCACTGGGATTCTTTGCCTCTAACCCTATTACAGGGGCTGAGTCACTGGCTTACTGGTGCTCTTCCATGCCGTCCCTAAGAGGGGTGCGTCACTTGAGTGGGTTGAGTCACTGATGTGATCTTCCTGTCTGGGTTGGCGCCCCCCCCCCCCCCACCCCCCTTGGGTTGTGCCGTGGCGGAGATCATTGTGGGCTATACTCGGCCTTGTCTCAGGATGGTAAGTTGGTGGTTGAAGATATCCCTCTAGTGGTGTGGGGGCTGTGCTTTGCCAAAGTGGGTGGGGTTATATCCTGCCTGTTTGGCCCTGTCTGGGGGTATCATCGGATGGGTCCACAGTGTCTCCTGACCCCTCCTGTCTCAGCCTCCAGTATTTATGCTGCAGTAGTTTATGTGTCGGGGGGCTAGAGTCAGCCTGTTCTATCTGGAGTATTTCTCCTGTCTTATCCGGTGTCCTGTGTGAATTTAAGTATGCTCTCTCTAATTCTCTCTCTCTTTCTTTCTTTCTCTCTCGGAGGACCTGAGCCCTAGGACCATGCCTCAGGACTACCTGGCATGATGACTCCTTGCTGTCCCCAGTCCACCTGGCTGTGCTGCTGCTCCAGTTTCAACTGTTCTGCCTTCGGCTATGGAACCCTGACCTGTTCACCGGACGTGCTATCTGTCCCAGACCTGCTGTTTTCAACTCTCTAGAGACAGCAGGAGCTGTAGAGATACTCTTAATGATCGGCTATGAAAAGCCAACTGACATTTACTCCTGAGGTGCTGACTTGTTCCACCCTCGACAACTAGTGTGATTATTATTATTTGACCATGCTGGTCATTTATGAACATTTGAACATCTTGGCCATGTTCTGTTATAATCTCCACCCGGCACAGCCAGAAGAGGACTGGCCACCCCTCATAGCCTGGTTCCTCTCTAGGTTTTGGCATTTCTAGGGAGTTTTTCCTAGCCACCGTGCTTCTACACCTGCATTGCTTGCTGTTTGGAGTTTTAGGCTGGGTTTCTGTACAGCACTTTGAGATATCAGCTGATGTAAGAAGGGCTATATAAATACATTTGATTTGATATTCACTCTAAAATTCAAAGCCAGAGCCATGACATCAACATAAACCATGTTTTGAGGCTTTACATTGTTTGTTTACACTGCTCAAAAAAATAAAGGGAACACTTAAACAACACAATGTAACTCCAAGTCAATCACACTTCTGTGAAATCAAACTGGCCACTTAGGAAGCAACACTGATTGACAATAAATTTCACATGCTGTTGTGCAAATGGAATAGACAAAAGGTGGAAATTATAGGCAATTAGCAAGACACCCCCAAAAAAGGAGTGATTCTGCAGGTGGTGACCACAGACCACTTCTCAGTTCCTATGCTTCCTGGCTGATGTTTTGGTCACTTTTGAATGCTGGCGGTGCTCTCACTCTAGTGGTAGCATGAGACGGAGTCTACAACCCACACAAGTGGCTCAGGTAGTGCAGTTCATCCAGGATGGCACATCAATGCGAGCTGTGGCAAAAAGGTTTGCTGTGTCTGTCAGCGTAGTGTCCAGAGCATGGAGGCGCTACCAGGAGACAGGCCAGTACATCAGGAGACGTGGAGGAGGCCGTAGGAGGGCAACAACCCAGCAGCAGGACCGCTACCTCCGCCTTTGTGCAAGGAGGTGCACTGCCAGCGCCCTGCAAAATGACCTCCAGCAGGCCACAAATGTGCATTTGTCAGCATATGGTCTCACAAGGGGTCTGAGGATCTCATCTCGGTACCTATTGGCAGTCAGGCTACCTCTGGCGAGCACATGGAGGGCTGTGCGGCCCCACAAAGAAATGCCACCCCACACCATGACTGACCCATCGCCAAACCGGTCATGCTGGAGGATGTTGCAGGCAGCAGAACGTTCTCCACGGCGTCTCCAGACTCTGTCACGTCTGTCACATGTGCTCATGTGCTCAGTGTGAACCTGCTTTCATCTGTGAAGAGCACAGGGCGCCAGTGGCGAATTTGCCAATCTTGGTGTTCTCTGGCAAATGCCAAACGTCCTGCACGGTGTTGGGCTGTAAGCACAACCCCCACCTGTGGACGTCGGGCCCTCATACCACCCTCAAGGAGTCTGTTTCTGACCGTTTGAGCAGACACATGCACATTTGTGGCCTGCTGGAGGTCATTTTGCAGGGCTCTGGCAGTGCTCCTCCTTGCACAAAGGCGGAGGTAGCGGTCCTGCTGTTGGGTTGTTGCCCTCCTACGGCCTCCTCCACGTCTCCTGATGTACTGGCCTGTCTCCTGGTAGCGCCTCCATGCTCTGGACACTACGCTGACAGACACAGCAAACCTTCTTGCCACAGCTCGCATTGATGTGCCATCCTGGATGAGCTGCACTACCTGAGCCACTTGTGTGGGTTGTAGACTCCGTCTCATGCTACCACTAGAGTGAGAGCACCGCCAGCATTCAAAAGTGACCAAAACATCAGCCAGGAAGCATAGGAACTGAGAAGTGGTCTGTGGTCACCACCTGCAGAATCACTCCTTTTTTGGGGGTGTCTTGCTAATTGCCTATAATTTCCACCTTTTGTCTATTCCATTTGCACAACAGCATGTGAAATTTATTGTCAATCAGTGTTGCTTCCTAAGTGGACAGTTTGATTTCACAGAAGTGTGATTGACTTGGAGTTACATTGTGTTGTTTAAGTGTTCCCTTTATTTTTTTGAGCAGTGTACAATGACATTGTATACAAACAATTAAGTAAAACAAGCTTATATTCTGGGTTCTGATGGTGTACGACAGTTGAACTAAGTTCATGAGGCACTTATAACGTATACTCTTACAGAATCAGTAGGAATGTAACGTTAAGGCAAAATACCAAAAAGTGGACTTAGTCATCGCAGTTGTCTGTTTTCGTATCGTGGCCGAAATAGCTCAGTTGGGAGAGCGTTAGACTGAAGATCTAAAGGTCCCTGGTTCGATCCCGGGTTTCGGCAGTTAGTTTTTCCTGTGTAGCATAGTCTCGCGGAACTGTCCTTTTAATGCTTGCAAAACACCGGTATGCTACCTGATGGGTGTTTTGACTTTATTTTGCACTACCTACATTGATGCCAGCTACATAGAAAGGCTGCCTCTCTCGTTCTGTTCTCATTTTATATTCACAACACCCGGCCCGTATATGGATGGAACAATGACGTTATAAACACAGAGTTTCTAAACTCAGAGACGCAACATCGCGAGCTTTACGGGAACGCTTGGAAGCAAACTAAATAGACCAATCCGGGGATATTAATTTATTTTTAGTTTTTTTATTAATTTTTTAGTTTTATTAACAGCAAATCCATACAGGAAGTACATGTGGGAACACAAGTTAATAATCTCCACCCGGCACAGCCAGAAGAGGACTGGCCACCCCTCATAGCCTGGTTCCTCTCTAGGTTTCTTCCTAGGTTTTGGCCTTTCTAGGGAGTTTTTCCTAGCCGCCGTGCTTCTACACCTGCATTGCTTGCTGTTTGGGGTTTTAGGCTGGGTTTCTGTACAGCACTTCGAGATATTAGCTGATGTACGAAGGGCTATATAAAATAAACTTGATATACATAGTATACAAAGGACAATTGGGCTTGAGGTACAATATCATAAAGGGACATACATACACTTAGAATTCTGACAGCTTTTTTGTTAGTAGAGTATTTAATTGTCTTAAAATATAGTTCAATTTATTTTTGTAAGGTAATAAAATGTGGTGTTTCGTTTTAAAATTTTAATTTGTGAATATGAGATTTGGCCAAAAGAATAATGAAATTAATTACATAAACGTGTTTCAGTTTATTTCTATTGTAGGTAAAGAATCCAAGCAGTACATCTCTCCACAATAGTGTAAAATCTTCATAAATGTGTTCAATTATAAATCTTCTGATGTCTTGCCACAGTTTCCTTACATGAATACAATGCCAAAAAATATGCAACACTGTTTCTGGGTGGTCATTACAAAAGGTACAATTTGAGTTTATGTTTTCCTTAAACTTCTTCATTTAGTGATTGGCAGGATAATATTTATGAACAATTTTAAAGGAAACTTCCTTAATTTTGTTAACAAGTAGGTATGTGTGTGGCAATATCCAAACTTTTTTCCAACAGATATTATCAATAAATCTGTTCCAATAAGGCATGACATAAGGTGTAGATACAACATCCTGCTGAAACAAGGTTCGTATCGCTCTGTTGTTGAATGGACCAAAAGATAAACAAATCTTTCCTACTGATGAGTCAACAGGGGTAATGTTCCTGAATAATAAAGCAATAACTGAGGGAATGGCATCTAAAACAATTGCAAAATCTTTAGGTGTTACATGGACCTTGTAAAGTGATAAGAATTCCTTATAACTAAGTTAAAAAAACTCTGCATTTACAAGTTGGCTCACCAATAGGATATTATTTCGGAAGCAATATTTAAAAAACAAATAAGTATTTTTATACTATATATCCTGATTATTCCATAAATAATATCTGTGTGGAGAAAATTTATGCTAATAAATTAAGGACCATGACAAGAAAACCTGCCGATGAAAAGCAGAAAGTTTCACTGAAACTTTGTCAATATTATAATTGCAAACCAACATGAAGTTAAGGCCACCAAAAGTAGAGAAGACATGATGAGGAATAAAATTCCACATAGATGTGGGTCTTCTTAGGAATTATTTTATCCAAAGGATTGTCACGACTTCCGCCGGTCCCTCTCCTTGTTCGGGCGGTGTTCGGCGGTCGACGTCACCGACCTTCTAGCCATCATTGATCCATTTTTCATTTTCCATTGGTTTTGTCTTGTCTTCCTACACACCTGGTTCCAATCCCATCAATTACATATGGTGTATTTTACCTTCTGTTTCCCCTCATGTCCTTGTCGGAGATTGTTTTGTTTGTATGTGATGTGCATTTTAGTATTGGTGTGCGACGGGTTTTGTACCCACTTGTTATTTTGTACATTTTTGTTGTTTTGGAGTTTGTCAGTATTTATTAAACAACTCCGTTTATACCAAGTTCGTTCTCCTGCGCCTGACTTCCCTGCCACCAACACGCACCCCTTACAAGGATCTTAAAAGTATTATTTAAGGTAGTAAAGTCCAGAAAATTCAGCCCACCATACTCATAAGTGTTCATTACAAAAGTGTTCCTAATGTAATGGGTACGGTTTCTCCACAGAAAGTTGAAAAGCATCTGGTCTATCTCCTTGCTTATTTTACCGTCAAGATATAAAGATAGAGCGCCATATGTTAGCCTAGAGATACCGTTAGCCTTGGTTATTAGGACTCTTCCTTTTAAAGATAAGTCCCTCTAGCCATCGATTTAGCTTCTTCTGTTTTTTTTTAAATAAGAGGGTTCAAATTTAGTAAGCCTCTAGACTTCTGATCCTTAGTAATGGTTATGCCTAAATATGTAAGTTCTTCTTTCACTGGAATACCATAATATGAAGGTGTCGCACAATCTTTTACAGCCATGAGTTCACATTTATTAATGTTAAGATGTAGACCAGACTCTTTGGAAAAGGATTGTATCACATATGGGAATTTGGTTAGCGTCTTTCAGAAAAAGTGTAGTATCGTCAGCTAGCTGGCTCATAATAATTTCTTTACCAGCTATGGAAATACCTTGTACAGGACTATTATTTAAGGAATTTGTAAGAAGTTGGGTGATTAATAAAAACAGATACGGAGAGATAGGACAGCCTTGCCGAAATCCTCTCTTTAACTCAAATCTAGGTGAGGTGCCATATTTCAATTTGATAGAGGTGTTACCATTTGAATAGAGAGTACAGAAAAAATCCCCAAAGCCAAGTCTCTCAAGGGAGTGGAAGAGGAACTGATGCTCTACTGTGTCAAATGCCTTACAAAAAATAATATGAAGCTATCCTCGGTTATTAGGTCTGAGTAGTCAAGTATGTCTAATAGTCTGATATTAGTCTGATATTGTTAGAAATATGTATGTTCCTCATAAAGCCAGACTGTTTCATCAATGATTGCATCCAGGACTTCTTTAAATATTTTTGCAAGTAGTAAGGCTAATATCTTATAGTCATTATTAAGACAAATTGGACGCCAGTTATCGATGAGCAGCACTTCTTTTTTAGGCTTAGGTATCAGTGTTATTAACCCCTGACTCATTGTAGGAGGTAGAACATTGTTTTGAATACTCTCTAAAAAGACTTCAAATAGGAAGGGAGCTAACGTGTTCAGAAAATAATTTGTAAAATTCTGAAGTAATTCCATCAACACCAGGTGATTTATTGTTCTTTAGATGTTTGATAGACTCTATAATCTCTTCAACTTTGATGGGTTCATCACACTGTTTAGATTCTGTATCACTGATAGAGTGAACATTATTCAGCGAGTCAAAAAACATCTATGGATTCCTGACAGTACGTAGAGCTATACAATTTCCTGTAAAAATTGCTACAGTATGTAGCTATTCATTTTTAGTCATCTGTAATAACACCATCAATGTTTAATTTATGGATAGTGTTATTTGTAGAGTGACATTTTTCAAGTCTAAAGAAATAGGATGAATTCTGTTCTCCCTCCTCAATCCATGTTTTCCTAGATCTAATAAAGGCTCCTTCTACTTTTAATCTATATATATTATCCAGTTGATCTATATATATATTATCCAGTTGATCTATATATATTATCCAGTTGATTTAATCTATATATATTATCCAGTTGATTTAATCTATACGTATTATCCAGTTTATTTAATCTATATATATTATCCAGTGTATTTAATCTATATATATTATCCAGTGTATTTAATCTATATATATTATCCAGTTGATTTAATCTATATATATTATCCAGTTTATTTTGTAACTCATTCAGTTCCATCTTCTCCTCCCCCGAGAGGCCGGCTGGGGACCTCTGAGAAAGGCAAGTTATCTTAATGATCACAATTTCCTCCTCAGCTCTTCTGGTCTTAGCAAGATTACTACTATATTTCTAAGGTACTTGGACACCTCAAATTTAGAGCTCTTGCAGTTCTTGCAATAATATCTTTCTTCACAAGCCCTTTCCCAAAAGTGTGAGAGCAGATCTTTAACCTCAAACTTAACTACATCATTATTTAATAACAAGCTATTTAGTTTCCTGTAGGATGCTTTACCAAGGTTAGTATCAGGGATAAATATTTTGATATCAATGTAAATGGTCTGTGGTAGTACAAATATTTGTAGTACAAATACAAGTAGTACAAATATTTGTAGTAACACACTCACTATCAATACATTTGGATATAAGCCAAAAATGTATTCTGGACTGTCTGGAACCTGTTTTGTTACTCCAAGTGAACGATCTGTGAGCCGGAAACCTCTCTCTCAATATATCAGTAAGATCAAACTTTTCCATAAAAAGTATTAAACCCAAATTCTGACTGGTTGGCCTACCTGTATGCCCCTTTAAAACAGTATCTTAGTTACTGTATGCATAAAAAATAAATACAACATTCAGTCTTCTTCGTAAGTTTGTAAACAAAATAGGCCTTCTGGTCTGGTCATTTAAGAACAAACTAATAAATTGAGGTACCTGAGTATTCCGAAAAAAACAGTCACCTGATGCTTGTTAGTGTAACGGCTGTCGTCGGAAGAAGGTGAAGACCAAAACGCAGCGTGGTAAGTGTTCGTCATGTTTAATAGAAACTGAACACTAAAAAGCAAAAACAACAAAGTGACAACCGAAACAGCTCCGTCAGGTGCAACACACAGAAACAGAAATAGATCACCCACAACACAAAATGGGAAAACAGGCTACCTAAGTATGGCTCCCAATCAGAGAACGATAGACAGCTGCCTCTGATTGGGAACCACACCAGGCCAGACACATAGAAAACCAACAACATAGAAAAAAAGAACATAGACTGCCCACCCTAGTCACACCCTGGCCTAACCAAAATAGAGAATAAAAAAACCTCTCTTATAGCCAGGGTGTGACAGTACCCCCCCCCCCCCCCCCCCAAACCTGACTCTAAAGGGGAGGGTCCGAGTGGGACTTCTTTACGGCTGCGGCTCGGGTGCGGGACGTGGACCCCGCTCCACCTCAGTCTTGGCCCACTTAGGTGGCGCCTCTGGCAGCTCCGGACAGGCGGGAGACTCTGGCAGCGCCGGACAGGCGGGAGACTCTGGCAGCGCCGGACAGGCGGGAGACACTGGCAGCGCCAGAGGCGGGAGACTCTGGCAGCGCCGGACAGGCGGGAGACTCTGGCAGCGCCGGACAGGAGAGAGACTCTGGCAGCGCCGGACAGGAGAGAGACTCTGGCAGCGCCGGACAGGAGAGAGACTCTGGAGGGAGGAGACGGAGAGACAGCCTGGTGCGTGGGGCTGCCACAGGACCCACCAGGCTGGGGAGACCTACAGGAGACCTGGTGTGTGGAGGAGGCACCGGATGGACCGGGCTGTGGGGGAGCACTGGAGCTCTGGTGCGCAGCCTTGGCACCACTCCTCCAGGCTGGATGACCACTTTAGCCCGGACCCCCCAGAGTGCAGGCACAGGTTGAACCAGGCTGTGGGGGAGCACTGGAGATCTGGTGCATACTACTCGCACCTCTCCCTTAGGCTCAATGCCCACATTCGCCCGGCACGGGCGGAGCGCAGGCATAGGACACACTGCACCCTCCCAGCGCCACGGAGACACAGCACGCAGAGCCGGCACAGGATACCCTGGGCCGAAACGGCGTATCGGAGACCAGACACGCTGAGCCGGCACAACACGCCCTGGCTGGATGCCCACTCTCGCATGGCACTTGCGGGGGGCTGGCCTATAGCACTCCGGGCTATGAGCGTGTACTGGCGACACCGTGCGCTTGACCGCATAACACGGTGCCTGACCAGTACTGTGCTTCTTCCGGTAAGCACGGGGAGTTGGCTCAGGTCTATCGCCTGACTCCGCCAATCTCCCCGTATGCCCCCCCCAAAAATTGGCCTCTCGTGCCTGTCGCGCTGCCATGCTAACTCCTCATATCGCCGCCGCTCAGCTTTAGCTGCCTCCAGTTCTTGGGGCGGCGATATTCCCCAGCCTGTGCCCAGGGTCCCTTACCATCCAAAATCTCCTCCCATGTCCATGACTCCAGATAACGCTGCTGCTCGATACCACGCTGCTTGGTCCTTGGTTGGTGGGTGATTCTGTAATGGCTGTCGTCGGAAGAAGGTGAAGACCAAAACGCAGCGTGGTAAGTGTTCGTCATGTTTAATAGAAACTGAACACTAAAAAGCAAAAACAACAAAGTGACAACCGAAACAGCTCCGTCAGGTGCAACACACACTAAACAGAAATAAATCACCCACAACACAAAATGGGAAAACAGGCTACCTAAGTATGGCTCCCAATCAGAGACAACGATAGACAGCTGCCTCTGATTGGGAACCACACCAGGCCAAACACATAGAAAACCAACAACATAGAAAAAAGAACATAGACTGCCCACCCTAGTCACACCCTGGCCTAACCAAAATAGAGAATAAAAAACCTCTCTATAGCCAGGGCGTGACAGTTAGGTAACGTTAATCAGTACAAGGAAAATGAGAATACCATAGCTGAAACCATCAATCTGTTCCTTCTGGTGAGATTCTAGGGAGGAATATGGATTTCTCAACCGTTGATGAAGCCTCGTCCTCCGACGAAGTAAGCAGCCTTTCCCTCATTTCGTGCTTTCTTGATCGTTGGCCACAACTTGTTCCTTCTTTCTATGTCCTCCAGGCTGAGATGCTCGGCGAAACGCAGACCATGGCTCTGAAGGAAGGCGTTCTTCCTAGCAGCTTTCCAGACAGCATCCTTGTAGAATCTGTCAGTGAAGAGGATGATGATACCTCTTGGTCTTGAATCGTTTTGTTGTTGCTTCTTGCTGAGGCGATGCACAACGTCGATGGTATCACCAACTTTGTTCTTCTCTGCAGGCATAACTTCTTGGCAGAGAGGCGGATAGCCTCTCGTCGCACATCCTCATTCTCTACCTCTGGCACGCCGTAGAGTCTCAGGTTCCATCTTCTTGTGTATTGTTCCAGATCAGTGAGACGTCTATGGTAGACATTGTTATTCTTTTCCACCTTTTCCACACTTTTTAAATCTTTTGCCACTCATTTTCACATCCTTGATTTCACCACATGCAAACTCCAGTCTTTTCAAGCCTTCGATAACCATGGTGTTCGCGCCAGACCTGGAGTTGATGAGTAAGGAAAGGGTAGAGTTCATTTGCACCGAGTAACCTGTAAAGAGGGGAATTCGTCATCTTCAACAGCATTCGAAAGCATGAGATTATCCATAGGGCAAGCGTAGTTATGGCAGGTGTCTATAAGCACGTTCCTCTCTTGTTGATTGGCAATAGAACGGCTAGCTTCTTCCTTTCTTTTTTTGTCACGACTTCGCATGGACATGCCAAAATAAATTATCCAATTATTATTCCAGTCACAGGAAAGTTCTTATATCTTGAACAAATAAAAACAGTAATAGTAATGACTGTAAACTTGTTTTTTTCACCATCTTTCTGAAGTTTGGTGCGGAGCTCTGTAAAAAAGCATCTGTTCAAGCCGCCATCTTGGCCTCCCCCCAATCCGGGGTTTGAGAAGTCAATGAGAGACGAACATGTTTTTTCCTTAGTTGTTAATTTTCTCTAAATATAAAGGCACAACCTAGATTCGAGCTAATGGCTTAAGAATTTTATCATGTTATTACTCCAACTTCATGAAAGTGATAAACTGACACGTTTTTATTTTCGTTAAAAAATACTTTAATCGAAGGAGTGCCTTTGATTTGACGGCCTGCAAATGCACAGTTCGGCGCGAGACGACCGTTAGACCCAATGATATTTCTGCACATGAGCTTAGCTAGCCAAGGTCGCCATGACGTCGCCTACAAGTGTGATTGGGGATTTCTATTGGAGAAGCAGTTTATCAATATATTAAGCTCTATTTACTCTCAGATTCGAAATGCTAATTAGCAATACAGTAGACATCATGCAAGACTACAAATCCCTGCAAGCTCCTGCATGTCATCTTTAGTTGACACCTTTACTAACAGGTATTGTGTCAATTTAAAACTTGCACAAGACTGATCACATAATTGTCAATTTAAAGCAATAATTACTAAATTTAGCCAACATTAGATAGTTAATCCTGAGGTTCTTACCTTTGCCTCGATTTGGGAGTCTTGTCCAGATCTTCATGAAATTTGTAGTTCTTTATGGGGAGTAAAAACAGGCAAATATAATGCTAAAATTCACCTTGTCCTAGAGAGATTGACATGGTTATCAAAACGTCACGCCAGGGTAAGCCTACACAAAACACAGCCCTTATTTTAAGTGTTTTCCCGTATGGGTAAAATCCCGTATGGGTAAAAGGAATGGTGGGAAAACAATTGGAACCATTTCCTTGTTTGACCGCTAGGTTCTATGGGTATTATGACTCATACTGTGGTACTCTATTGCTGATGCTATGTATGCAGGCCAGGGAAAGGCGTTGAAGTCACAGGTCGGCCATATTGGCACTCCCCAGAAAAAGGAGACCTCCATAGGAATTAATGGAATTCTACAGTATTTAAGGTGTCCAATCAAAAACGCATATTTTGACAAATGGGTAAAATAATATGTTAATTGTGTAGATAATCTTCTAAGAAAACTGATGGTCCAAACCTCATATCTCTATCATAATCACTTCAAAAGTTATTGAAGTGTTTACGCTTGTAGGATGTCCAGAATTAGGGTGACTAAATTAATGGATGCCAGAGAAAAAAATGGTGGTTTGCAACATGTCAGCTAGGCTGGATTCTGTGCAAGAATTGAAGCTACTGGCTACCTGAAAGTGACAGGCTCACTTTCCCGTTGAACTCGTCATCTTTCTTTTCAAATCTGAAGAACATAAAACAATATAGAGGTAAGATGGATATCGATTTTGACACATGACATGTAGTATTTTAATATTTTAGTATACGCTTTTCATATTCATTCAAAATTCCTGTTCTTTTTTTGAAGATTTCTCACAAGAACAAGGGTATCTCTGTCAAGTATCAACTGAGCACTGAGCGTATACCAAGCGTTTTATTTTCAAAGACTTTTACATATATTTCAGCTCGTGTCATGCTAATTTAGCTTTTTGCAACCCGGGGGAAAGAACTTTGAAGATGACCACAAAATGTAAAACGGTGGGGGAGTGCCAAGATGGAGATGCGGTGGCTTCAAAACAGCGCCCCGTGTCAGTCATCTAGTGTATATACAAATCATTGGGATGGAAATACCTTTGCCAGTAAAATGTCCATATCTTTTTGAGTGAGTATTAGACAATTCACTCGAAAATCTATCTCAAGTGGATGGAAGCCTAACTATTGTCTTCATATAGTGAACATTTAACAACAAAAAGAATCTGAACCTTTCTCTCTGAAAATGTGCTTGATCTAGTGCAAACTTGTTACAGGTAGAAATTGTTTTTTGGTTAATGATACAACACTCAGTCATAATGACTGTTTTATGAATATATGAAGTAAAAAATAAACAACTACAATTATTGAGTCTGTTTATTGGACAAATACACATATTGCTAGCATTCCATCTAGCAAGTTTCTTCAAGGGGTAAATGTTTAAACAGGCTTTAAAACACTATCATACTGTCACACCCTGGCCTTAGTTATCTTTGTTTTCTTTATTATTTTAGTTAGGTCAGGGTGTGACATGGGGGATGTATGTGTTTTGTATTGTCTGTTTTTGTATGTTTATGGGGCAGTGTTCAGTCTAGGTGTATGTATGTCTATGGTTGCCTAGATTGGTTCTCAATTAGAGACAGCTGTCTATCGTTGTCTCTGATTGGGAACCATATTTAGGCAGCCATATTCATTAGGTAGTTCGTGGGTGATTGTCTATGTGTAAGTTGCCTGTGTCTGCACTTATTGTTTATATAGCTTCACGTTCGTCGGTTTGTTGTTTTTGTTTAGTTTGTAAAGTGTTTTTCATTTCGTCTTCGTCTTAAATAAAAGAGAAGATGTATTGTTATCACGCTGCGCCTTGGTCCTCCTCTCTTCCACGTTACGACGATCGTGACAGAATCACCCACCAAACCCGGACCAAGCAGCGTGGTAACGGGCAGCAGCGACAGCAGCAGTAGCGTACACAGGACTTCTGGACATGGGAGGAAATTCTGGACGGTAAGGGACCCTGGGTTCAAGCTGGAGAATATCGCCGCCCTCGTGAAGAGCTGGAGGCAGCTAAAGCCGAGAGGCGGTGGTATGAGGAGGCAGCACGGAAGCGAGGCTGGAAGCCTGAGAGTCAGCCCCAAAAATTTCTTGGGGGGGGGGAGGCTAAAGGGGAGTGTGGCGAAGTCAGGTAGGAGACCTGCGCCAACTTCACGGGCTTACCGTGGAAAGCGAGAGTACGGGCAGACACCGTGTTATGCGGAAAAGCGCACGGTGTCTCCTGTACGTGTGCTTAGCCCGGTGCGGTACATCCCAGCTCCACGTATCGGCCGGGCTAGAGTGGGCATCGAGCCAGGTGCCATGAAGCCGGCTCAATGCATCTGGTCTCCAGTGCGTCTCCTCGGGCCGGTGTACATGGCACCAGCCTTACGCATGGTGTCCCCGGTTCGCCAGCACAGCCCAGTGCGGGCTATTCCACCTCGCCGCACTGGCCTGGTTACGGGGAGCATTCAACCAGGTAAGGTTGGGCAGGCTTGGTGCTCAAGAGCTCCAGTACGCCTTCACGGTCCGGTATATCCGGTGCCACCTCCTCGCCCCAGCCCAGTACTACCAGTGCCAACACCACGCACCAGGCTTCCTGGGCGTCTTCAGAGCCCTGTTCCTCCTCCACGCACTCGCCCTGTGGTGCGTGTCTCCAGCCCGGTACCACCAGTTCCGGCACCACGCACTAAGCCTCCAGACAGGAGCTGCCAGAGCCGCCCGCCAGCCAGGAGCTGCCAGAGCCGCCCGCCAGCCAGGAGCTGCCAGAGCCGCCCGCCAGCCAGGAGCTGCCAGAGCCGCCCGCCAGCCAGGAGCTGCCAGAGCCGCCCGCCAGCCAGGAGCTGCCAGAGCCGTCAGCCAGCCAGGAGCTGCCAGAGCCGCCAGCCAGCCAGGACCTGCCAGAGCCGCCAGCCAGCCAGGACCTGCCAGAGTCGTCAGTCAGCCAGGAGCTGCCTGTCATGCCGGCGATGCCGGAATTGCTCCTCGGTCCGGAGCTGCCCCTCTGTCCAGAGGCGCCCATCAGTACAGTGGGGTTATTTTGGTGGGTCGCCGTTAAGAGGAGGCCACGAAAGCGGGGATTGACTATGGTGGGGTGGGGTCCACGTCCCGCACCCGAGCCGCCGCCGTGAGAAGGCCCACCCGGACCCTACCTTCTGTGTCAGGTTTTGCGGCCGGAGTCCGCACCTTTGGGGGGGTACTGTCACACCCTGGCCTTAGTTATCTTTGTTTTCTTTATTATTTTAGTTAGGTCAGGGTGTGACATGTATGTGTTTTGTATTGTCTATGGGTTTTTGTATGTTTATGGGGCAGTGTTCAGTCTAGGTGTATGTATGTCTATGGTTGCCTAGATTGGTTCTCAATTAGAGACAGCTGTCTATCGTTGTCTCTGATTGGGAACCATATTTAGGCAGCCATATTCATTAGGTAGTTCATGGGTGATTGTCTATGTGTAAGTTGCCTGTGTCTGCACTTATTGTTTATATAGCTTCACGTTTTTGTTTAGTTTGTAAAGTGTTCTTCGTTTCGTTTAGTCTTCATCTTAAATAAAAGAGAAGATGTATTATCACGCTGCGCCTTGGTCCTCCTCTCTTCCACGTTACGACGATCGTGACACATACAAAGAAAACAAATAATCATCATTATAAGTTATTTCCAAATATCACTCAAAATCACAAGTACACTTCCAAATCAGGACAATAACTTATAAACCTTGTTAAAGGCCCTGTCCAGTTAAACTCATGATTTTCACGTTATTTTACAACCTCAGACAAAATCAACCAGGTGAAAGAAAATATGACCTACAAATGCAGAAGTTCTGCAAATTGCAACCAATATTGCATTCAGAAGGAAGACTCAAAAGCAGTTGAGTGAAATTGCAAAGCAATTATACTGAACAAAAATATAAACACAACATGCAGCAATTTCAAAGATTTTACTGAGTTACAGTTCATATAAGGAAATCAGTCAATTGAAATAAAATCCTTATGCCCTAATCTATGGATTTCACATGACTGGGAATACAGATATGCATCTGTTGATACTGTACCTTAAAAAAAAAAGGTAGGGGCGTGGATCAGAAAACCAGTCAGTATCTAGTGTGACCACCATTTGCCTCATGCAGCGCGACACATCTTTTTCGCATAAAGTTGATCAAGCTGTTGATTGTGGCCTGTGGAATGTTGTCCCACTCCTCTTCAATGGCTGTGCGAAGTTGCGGGATATTAGCTGGAACTGGAACGCACTGTCGTACACATCAATCCAGAGCATCCCAAACATGCTCTATGGGTGACATGTCTGGTGAGTATGTAGGCCATGGAAGAACTGGGATAATATCAGCTTCAAGGAATTGTGTACAGATCCTTGCGACATGGGGCTGTGGATTATCATGCTTAAACATGAGGTGATGGCGGTGGAGGAATGGCACGACAATGGGCCTCAGGATCTCGTCACGGTATCTTTTTGCATTCAAATTGCCATCGATAAAATGCAATTGTGTTCATTGTCCATAGCTTATGCCTGCCCATACCATAACCCCACCGCCACCATGGGGCACTCACAAATTTGACATCAAACCGTTCACCCACACAATGCCATACACGTTGTCTGTGGTTCTGAAGCCGGTTGGACATACTGACAAATTCTCTAAAATGATGGTGGAGAGGTTTTATGATAGAGAAATTAACATTAGCTTCTCTCGCAACCGCTCTGGTGGACATTCCTGAAGTCAGCATGCCAATTGCACGCGCCATCAAAACTTGAGACATCTGTGGCATTGTGTTGTGTGACAAAACGGCATATTTTAGTGGCCTTTTATTATCCCCAGCACAAGGTGCACCTGTGTTATTATCGTGCTGTTTAATCAGCTTCTTGATATGCCACACCTGTCAGGTGGATTGATTATCTTAGCAAAGGAGAAATGCTCACTAACAGGGATGTAAACAAATTAGTTTACAAAAGTTGAGAAATAAGCTTTTGTGCGTATGGAACATTTCCGGGATCTTTTATTTCAGCTCATGAAACATGGGAAAAACACTTTACATGTTGTGTTTATATTTTTGTTCAGTGTACATTTTCATCATAAAATAAGATGTTTTCTTCCATGGGACTAATCTAGATAGATACAGTGCCTTTCGAATGAATTCACACCCCTTGACTTCTTCCACATTTTTTTTTGTTACAGCTTGAATTTAAAATGAACTAAATGTAGATTTTATTTTGACACTGGCCCACACACAATACCCTATAATATCAATGTGGAATTATCTTTTTTAAAATGTTTACAAATTAATAAAAAATGAAAAGCTGAAATGTCTTGAGTCAATCAGTATTCAAACCCTTTGTTATAGCAAGGCTAAATAAGTTCAGGAGTAAAAATGTGCTTAACAAGTCACATAATAAATAGCATGGACTCACTGTGTGCAATAGTAGTGAGAAGATAGGTGAGAAAAAAAATCTATTGAATTCACGATGTAACACAACAAAATCTGGAATAAGTCAAAGGGTATGAATACTTTCTGAAGGCACTGTATCAGGATTTTGTTGTCTGGTTCGTTAAAATATGCAGTATTTATTATTGTCCATGACACCATCTACACTTGGTATTAATAAGATTTAAAATAAAAAATACAGTCAATATGATCACTTAGAATCTATGAAAATGTTTCTAGTATATTATGAGATGATCTATTTCAAAATGTGTCCAGCATGCCTGCAGGATTTCACACTCACTGAAATGACTAATAGACAATACTTGTACACATCAATTCAACCCATTCTCTAGCCTGTCTTCCATACACCTACAGCTAAATGTACTACTTCACATGATGAAGGCATTTTGTGCTAGGTATTGGCATTTCAAAAGATTTTAACCCACATTCTCATTGCCCTTGTCCAAAGCACTTACAGTACCTTTAAAAAATGTTTCACAAGGACTTTGTGGTTTTGGTAGGTCCCACAAAGAAATCCATCAACCTTAATGGCTACACACAAGCTGTTCAATATGAAGATAAGCCTTGTTGGTGGAGTAAATAAAGATGAGTATCAAGCTCACAAAAAAACTAACATAAATCAAGGCTACATGTACACAATTACTTCTGGTGATGAGGCACTTCACTGCAAAGAGGTTCCATTTAGGCTTACTCTATACAACATAATGAAGTAATTGCCTCTTCTTGTTACATGGTGTATCAGGACCACATTTCCAATGCTACTGCACATGATACCATGATACCAACGTTCAGTAGGCAAACGTTGCGGAACATTGCAGATAGAAATGTCATGAAAAGAGTTGACATGACTCCCAAGAATTGGAAAGAGATCTCCAAAAATAAAAATAAATTCCTGAAGTGTACTTTTTGGAGACAAGGATTTTCAATGATGCGTACGTTATTTTACATGTCAGAAGCAGGTTTGTTCTACATAATATACACTGAACAAAAATATGAATGCAACATGCAACAATTTCAAAGATTTTACTGAGTTACAGTTCATATAAGGAAATCAGTAATTTGAAATGAATGCATTAGGCCCTAATCTATGGATTTCACATGACTGGGAATACAGATATGCATCTGTTGGTCACAAATACCTTTAAAAAAAGGTAGGGGCGTGGATCAGTAAACCAGTCAGTATCTGGTGTGACCACCATTTTCCTCATGCAGTACATCTTCTTCGCATAGAGTTGCTCAAGCTGTTGATTGTGGCCTGTGGAATGTTGTCCCACTCCTGTTCAATGGCTGTGCGAAGTGGCGGGACCTGGAACACGATGTCATACACATTGATCCAGAGCATCCCAAACATGCTCAATGGGTGACATGTCTGGTGAGTATGCAGGCCATGGGAGAACTGGGACATTTTCAGCTTCCAGAAATTGTGTACAGATCCTTGCGACATGCATTATCATGCTGAAACATGAGGGGATGGCACAATGGGTCTCAAGATCTCACCACGGTATCTCTGTGCATTCAAATTGCTTATGCCTGTCCATACCATAACCCTAATACCACCATGGGGCACTCTGTTCACAACGATGACCCACACGACACCATACGTCTGAGGTTGTTAGGCCAGTTGGACATACAGCCAAATTCTCTAAAACAATGTTGGAGAAATGGTAGAGAAATTTAAATTAAATTATCTGGCAACAGCTCTGGTGGACATTCCTGCAGTCAGCATGCCAATTGGAGGCTCCCTTCAAAACTTGAGACATCTGTGGCATTATGTTGTAACAAAAGGGCACATTTTTGAGTGGCATTTTATTGTCCCCAGCACAAGGTGTACCTTTGTAATGATCATGCTGTTTAATCAGCTTCTTGATATGCCACACCTGTCAGGTGGATGGATTATCTTTGCAAAGTTGAAATGCTCATTAACAGGGATGTAAACAAATTTGTGCACAACATTTGAGAGAAATAAGCTTTTTGTGCATACACACAATTTCTGAAATCTTTTATTTCAGCTCATGAAACATGTGACCAACACTTTACATGTTGCGTTTATATTTTTGTTGAGTATATTTCTACCTGGATGTTACACAACATTCTGTCCTGCTGAAAGTGGCCCACATAATTCACAGTGGAATGTTTAGCTTCAGAGTAAAACCTTGACCAATCAATCGAATATCTTACAGGAAAAGAGAATTCTCCAGACATACAGTTCCAGACAAATATATTGGCACTCGTGCACTTTTCTTAAAATTCCTATTTCTTCTAAAATAAGTTGAAATTGAAAAAAAGCTTTATGTCTCCACACCTGGTCATTGGATTGCCAACATTGCAGAACCAATTGATTTATGTAAACTTTGTTTTCTAAACTAAAATTGTAAACTTAAGACAAATGGCATGGACAACATTATTGGCACCCCAGAGCTATAGTACTTGGTTGCACAGACTTTTGCAAGACACAGTGCCTTTGGAAAGTATTCAGACCCCTTGACGTTTCCAAATTTTGTTATTCTAAAATTGATTAAATTGTCCCCCCCCCTCCTCAAATCTACACACAATACCCCATAATGACTAAGCAAAAACAGGTTCCAACATTTTCACAAATCTATAAAAAATATATATATATATATATATACTGCTCAAAAAAATAAAGGGAACACTAAAATAACACATCCTAGATCTGAATGAATGAAATATTCTTATTAAATACTTTTTTCTTTACATAGTTGAATGTGCTGACAACAAAATCACACAAACATTATCAATGGAAATCAAATTTATCAACCCATGGAGGTCTGGATTTGGAGTCACACTCAAAGTTAAAGTGGAAAACCACACTACAGGCTGATCCAACTTTGATGTAATGTCCTTAGAACAAGTCAAAATGAGGCTCAGTAGTGTGTGTGGCCTCCACGTGCCTGTATGACCTCCCTACAACGCCTGGGCATGCACTTGATGAGGTGGCGGATGGTCTCCTGAGGCATCTCCTCCCAGACCTGGACTAAAGCATCCGCCAACTCCTGGAGGGTCTGTGGTGCAACGTGGCGTTGGTGGATGGAGCGAGACATGATGTCCCAGATGTGCTCAATTGGATTCAGGTCTGGGGAACGGGCGGGCCAGTCCATAGCATCAATGCCTTCCTCTTGCAGGAACTGCTGACACACTCCAGCCACATGAGGTCTAGCATTGTCTTGCATTAGGAGGAACCCAGGGCCAACCGCACCAGCATATGGTCTCACAAGGGGTCTGAGGATCTCATCTCGGTACCTAATGGCAGTCAGGCTACCTCTGGCGAGCACATGGAGGGCTGTGCGGCCCCCCAAAGAAATGCCACCCCACACCATGACTGACCCACCGCCAAACCGGTCATGCTGGAGGATGTTGCAGGCAGCAGAAGGTTCTCCACGGCGTCTCCAGACTCTGTCACGTCTGTCACATGTGCTCAGTGTGAACCTGCTTTCATCTGTGAAGAGCACAGGGCGCCAGTGGCGAATTTGCCAATCTTGGTGTTCTCTGGCAAATGCCAAACTTCCTGCACGGTGTTGGGCTGTAAGCACAACCCCCACCTGTGGACGTCGGGCCCTCATACCACCCTCATGGAGTCTGTTTCTGACCGTTTGAGCAGACACATGCACATTTGTGGCCTGCTTGAGGTCATTTTGCAGGGCTCTGGCAGTGCTCCTCCTGCTCAAAGGCGGAGGTAGCGGTCCTGCTGCTGGGTTGTTGCCCTCCTACGCCCTCCTCCACGTCTCCTGATGTACTGGCCTGTCTCCTGGTAGCGCCTCCATGCTCTGGACACTATGCTGACAGACACAGCAAACCTTCTTGCCACAGCTCGCATTGATGTGCTATCCTGGATGAGCTGCAGTACCTGAGCCACTTGTGTGGGTTGTAGACTCCGTCTCATGCTACCACTAGAGTGAAAGCACCGCCAGCATTCAAAAGTGACCAAAGCATCAGCCAGGAAGCATAGGAACTGAGAAGTGGTCTGTGGTCACCACCTGCAGAACCACTCCTTTATTGGGGGTGTCTTGCTAATTGCCTATAATTTCCACCTGTTGTCTATTCCATTTGCACAACAGCATGTGAAATTTATTGTCAATCAGTGTTGCTTCCTAAGTGGACAGTTTGATTTCACAGAAGTGTGATTGACTTGGAGTTACATTGTGTTGTTTAAGTGTTCCCTTTATTTTTTTGAGCAGTGTATATTACATAAGTATTCAGACTCTTTATTCAGTACTTTGTTGAAGCACCTTTGGCAGCGATTACAGCCTCAAGTCTTTTTGGGTATGACACTACAAGCTTGGCACACCTGTATTTGGGGAGTTTCTCCCATTCCTCTCTGCAGATCCTCTTAAGCTCTGTCAGATTGGATGGGGAGCGTTGTTGCACAGCTATTTTCAGGTCTCTCCAGAGTTATTCGATTGGGTTCAAGTCCGGGCTCTGGCTGGGCCACTCAAGGACATTCACAGACTTGTCCCGAAGCCACTCCTGCATTGTTTTTGCTGTGTGCTTAGGGTCGGTGTCCTGTTAGAAGGTGAATCTTTGCCCCAGTCTGAGGTCCTGAGCGCTCTGGAGCAGGTTTTCATCAAGGATCTCTCTGTACTTTGCGCCGTTCATCTTTCCCTCGACTGACTAGTCTCTCAGTCCCTGCCGCTGAAAAACATCCCCACAGCATGATGCTGCCACCACCATGCTTCATCGTAGGGAGGGTGCCAGGTTTCCTCCAGATGTGATGCTTAGCATTCAGGCCAAAAAGTTCAATCTTGGTTTCATCAGATCAGAGAATGTTGTTTCTCATGGTCTGAGAGCCCTTTAGGTTCCTTCTGGTAAACTCCAAGCGGGCTGTCATGTGCCTTTTACTGAGGAGTGGCTTCCACCTGATTGGTGGAGTGCTGCAGAGATGGGAGAACCTTACAGAAGGACAACCATCTCCACAGAGGAACACTGGAGCTCTGTCAGAGTGACCATCGGGTTCTTGGTCACCTCTCTGACCAAGGCCCTTCTCCCCCGATTGCTCAGTTTGGCCTGGTGTACAGCTCTAGGAAGAGTCTTGGTGGTTCCAAACTTGTTCCCTTTAAGAATGATGGAGGCCACTGTGTTTTTGGGGACCTTCAATGAGGACCTTCAATGAAAGCAGAAATGCTTTGGTACCCTTCCGCAGATCTGTGACGACACAATCCTGTCTTGGAGCTCTGCGGACAATTCCTTCCAATTCCATGGCTTGGTTTTTGCTATGACATGCACTGTGAACCCTTGGACCTTGTGTAGACAGGTGTGTGCCTTTCCAAATCATGTCCAATCAATTGAATTTTACCACAGGTGGACTCCAATCAAGTTTTAGAAACGTCTCAAGGACAATCAATGGAAACAGGATGCACCTGAGCTCAATTTTGAGTCTCATAGCAAAGGGTCTGAATAGTTATGTAAATAAGGTATTTGTGTTTTACATTTTAAAGTTTTCGCTCTGTGTGTAGAATAAGTTAATCTGTTTTAGAATAAGGCTGTAACATAAAATAAAATGTGGAAAAAGTGAAGGGGTCTGAATATTTTAAAAATGCACTGTAACTGCCAACAAATGCTTCTTGTAGCCATCAATGAACTTGCTGCTCCTTTCTACTGTCAATTTGTCCCACTCTTCAGCAGCAAACTGCTCTAATTCTTCAATATTTGAGGGGTGCCCTCCACCAACTGCTGTTTTCAGCTCTCGCCATTGGTTATAGATGTGATTCAGATCTGGACTCTTTGCTGGCCAGTCCAGAGTTTCTTCTTGAACCATTCCAGCGTGCTTCTGATGTGTGTTCGGGATTGTTGACCTGCTGGAAGACCCACGACATTTAACATAGACAGTTTTTGTACACTGGGTTGAACATTGCACTCCAAACCACCTTGATAATCTGCTGAGTTAATCTGAATGTATTGTACACATTCAAGCCCTGTACCAGTGGTAGCAAACCTCCCCCATGTTTTATTGTGGAGAGGGTGTTATTTTCTTCGAATGCTTAATTTGTCCGTTGGTTGAAAATCCAATAAGATGTGGTGACCAAAAGTAAATTTTTGATTAAACTTATTAGAGAAGAAATAGGGAATTATTTAAGAAAAGTTCAGGGGTGACCATATATGGCCAGAACTGTGCAATATAACATTAATATACACATTTATAACCATTCTCATAAAGCCATGATGAATCCTATACTTTATGAAATCTTTTAGCACCATATAGTAACTATGTGCACATTGTGCAATGTACACACCTAGGGCCATACATGATCTAGGGCAAATGCAAAATTTGTGCATCCATTTTTTGTTATCGATTGAATGATCCATTGAACCCCTGAATAGCAAAACATTCCCATTTAATACAGTATATTGTTCAGATCATAGTGGTTATGTGTGATTCAAAAGCAAACAATAGTCAATTGTGAGCGCAAATGCAGAAACTGGCCATGAAACTGCAGTACTGAAACCCATTCATTTCTTATAAGGCCTCTCCCAATATACTGTAACTTCTCTTTGCCATTCAGATTCCTATGGGGCACACCATGCTTCATAGTATTTCTAAAGAAAATAACTTCATCTCACCTTGATATTTAAAATGTGACCTTACAACAACAAAATTATACAGTATTGAAATTATTTTGATAGAAAATGTAATGATACACAATGCAATTACTGACTCACGAATATAACCTTTACAAAGCTCAGTTGCTGTTGTTAGTTTCCTCATAATCACTATGCTGGCACGTGTGCAGTCAAATACAGGCATATTTTATATATTCTCAACAGGGCATTTTTAAGGGGAATCGCATGACTCATTCATACTGTTCATATTTCTCCATAGTTCCAATGGCCAGCGCCCACTGCTCACTCCAACTGTAGCCAAGTCAGGGAACAGAGGGGGCAGAGCTTGAACCAGTAACCATACACACTGCCGTTATGCTAAAGAGTCCAGACTAGCAATGTGCCAGTGTTGGTTCTTAGCAGTGTGATCACACAACTAGCGCTCTTTGGTCAAAAAGACACAGTTGTGGCTTATCCAATGAGGTTCTTATCTATGTTAACCATATAAAGGTAAAAGGTATTTGAAACATTATTATTATCCCTTTAACTAAAAGTTTGAAACAGTAAAAACTCAATGGATGAGTGCATAGCAAGGCAAGAGTAAGCATGAGGACTTGTCGATTAGAGGAAATGGAGTGAAGAGCAATACTGACAGCATAGACATGAAAAACGTACAGTAGTAACCTTCTAGTCAAGTCTGGTATGGGTGTAGAGCTAAATAAGATGAGCAACGATAAAGGGACAAACAGCTGGACTAGGCAACCATTAGTCATTGTACTGTAAATGTGTTGGGCATGGGGATATAGTGACAGAAGTCAAGAGGAGGGAGAGAGGGAGACAGGTGAAGAAGGGGAAGGTATGGTATCAGCCAGATTATAGGTGGAGTTTGGAGAGGATGACAAAGGGGTAAAAAGAGGCCTGGTGGCAGAGGGGGGCGGGGAGTGGAAAGCAGCAGTGACTGTGGTGGGCGAGTCCGAGCTGACCTCATCCCCTTCCTCTGAATCCCACACCTCACTCTGCAGGTAGTCCGCAAACAAGGCCTTGGCGCGCTGCAGCACCCTGCCCAGATTGTGTCGCCGAACAAGGCGGTCAAAGTGCATAGCCAGCTCGTTGTAATCAAAGCTGTTCTTTATAATGTGGTCTCGATGCTCCAACAGGATTGACAGGCACAGGAACAACATGAAAGGATTCCCTTTACCAAACTCTTGAGGCGGTGGCAGGGAACAAGGTTTGATGGTGGTATTCTCTGGTTTGGTTGAATTTGGAGTGTTGGGTGCGGTGCTGGAGGCTCTGCTGCAAGGATAAGGGAGGTTACTGGGAAAGGACTTGTTGACTGTGCTGACCGGCAGCGAAGGAAGAGCTCTCCCGAAGGACAAAATAGGGGAGGAGAGCAATGATCTAGTCAGTAGGGGAGAGGAAACCAAGGACCTCCCTGTTGGGGTAGCGGGAGAGTTAGCTCCGGTTCCGTTCGGCACCGAGGCAAATCCTCTTGTGGCTTTCTCTGGCGACTCAACCCTTCCGTTGGGTAAAATGGGGGAGGTGTACTTTGGTGACGGGGTGTCTGGGGAGGCACCTCTCCAACTTGAGGGGGAGGGAGTGGAGCCTGGAGACAGAGAGGAACCATTCTTCCAGCTTGGCAGACCATGAGGAAATGGGGAGACCGGAGAGGCTGTTTGTCCATTAGGGGAGCTCCTCTCCTCCGTCTCTGGGCTGGAGGACTTGTCATCATCCGTTATAAGAGGTGCTCTCTCCCCTGGATCCTCCTCGCTGTCCTCGGTGCCCTGCCGGGCCGGTGGACTTGATACAGGGTGCAAGGAGGCTTCCATCTCAACAGGACCCTCTGGTGGGTCTCTCTCCACGAAATCAAAGCTGTCCTTGTTCCGTGCATTGTAGTATTTGAACTCACCAAAACTGGTCTGCTTCTCAAAGGGAGGAACAGGTGCATTGTTGTGCGCCTTCTCCTTTCCTACGTAAGGCATGTCGAAGTTCCCCTCACCCTCTCTTCTGGCTCCTCTGTCCTCCCGCTCTCCTTCCTCCATGTCGATCTTTCTCCCGCCGTCTGCCTCCTCTCTTGAAGGCCTCAACATGTGTCGTCGCCGCTGCTTCTCTTTCTGCTCCCCTTCTTCTTCACCTGCGAAAGCAGGCCTCTTTTCAACACCACTCTCAGA
This sequence comes from Salvelinus namaycush, assembly GCF_016432855.1. NCBI lineage: Eukaryota > Metazoa > Chordata > Actinopteri > Salmoniformes > Salmonidae > Salvelinus > Salvelinus namaycush. The sequence goes on from NC_052322.1 coordinate 26,527,863, forward strand.
TGTCATTCTGGTCTGGTCTGTCTCTAGGGGCGGCCCAAAAAGCTCCACTTCCGTTTCGGGAGGATCAGGAGGCAGGGAGCTCCAGGTGACCTCCAGCATCCTCAGGGCATCGTCGAAGGCAAACTCCCGTTTGAGTTCCAAGAGCAGCCAGCGGTAACAGAAGAACAGGTCATCAGCTCCGCGGGACACCAAATAACAGTAGAACTCGGGGTCTGAGTACTGCAGTAGCAGCTTCAGATGCTGGAACTTGACGGACATGAGTTGGCCATCCGGGCGGAAATTGCCCTCTAGGCGTTTCATGATGCCACAGAAACAGATGAATGCATGTGCCTCATTGTCCATAACGGCAAGTATCGGAGAAGCGATGTCACTCATGCCTTGGCAGTACGACACCTACGAAACAGAGTTGAAATGAATTAAAACACAGCAAAAACTAGGATTACATACACTACATGAACAAAAGTATGTGGACACCTGCTTGTCAAACATTTCATTCCAAAATATTGGGCATTAATATGGAATTGGTTCCATTCAGCCACAAGAGCATTAGTGAGGTCGGGCACTGATGTTGGGCGTTTAGGCCTGGCTCGCAGTCGGTGTTTCAATTATTCTCAAAGTTGTTCGATGGGGTTGAGGTCAGGCCTCTGTGCAGGCCAGTGAAGTTCTTCCACACCGATCTCGACAAACCATTTCTGTATGGAACCCGCTGTGTGCACAGGGGCATTGTCATACTGAAACAGGAAAGGGTCTTTCCTCAAACTGTTGCCACAAAGTTGGAAGCACTTAATCGTCTAGAATGTCATTATTAACTGTAACGTTAAGATTTCCCTAGCCCGAAACATGAGAAACAGCCCCAGACCATTATTCCTCATCCACCAAACTTTACAGTTGGCACTATGCATTTGGGAAGGTAGCGTTCTCCTGGCATCTGCCAAACCCAAAATCGTCCGTCGGACTGCCAGATGGTAAAGCATGATTCATCCCTCCAGAGAACGTTTTTCCACTACTCCAGAGTCCAATGGCAGCGAGCTTTACACCACTCCAGCCAACGCTTGGCATTGCAATCTTAGGGTTGTGTGTGGCTGCTCAGCCATGGAAACCATTTCATAAAGCTTGCGGCAAACTGTTATTGTGCTGATGTTGCTTCCAGAGGCAGTTTGGAACTCGGTAGTGAGTGTTGCAACCGAAGACAGACAATTATTTTATGAGCTGTGCGCTTCAGCACTCGGCTATCCCGTTCTGTGAGCTTGTGTGACCTACCACTTCGTGGCTGAGCCATTGTTGCTCCTAGATGTTTCCACTTCACAATAACAGAACTTACAGTTGACCGGGGCAGCTCTAGCAGGGCAGAAATTTGAGAAACTGACTTGTTGGAAAGGTGGCAACCTATGACGGTGCCACATTGAAAGTCCCTGAGTTCTTCAGTAAGGCCATTCTACTGCCAATGTTTGTCTATGGAGATTACATGGCTGTGTGCTCCATTTTGCACACCTGTCAGCAATGGGTGTGGCTGAAATAGAGAAATCCACTAATTTGAAGGGGTGTCCACATACGTTTGTCTATATACTGTATCACTGCAAGCAGACAGAGTTTACTAATCATAACTCAAAAGCAAATAGACAGAATTGAAGATGCCAAACACCAGCGTTGAGCATATATTTGTTCTCACTGAGCTAATAACACCACACCCCTTAGCATGTCAAGGAATGTAAAAGGAATGCAAACATGTCCGTATAACGCCACCAGCAGGCTACCAAAGAGGACAGAGAAATAATTGATCCCAACACCTGTGGATGTGTAATGGCAAAGGTGGTAAGCAGGTCGGTGAGAGCGGTGAGGTGGGGGCTGTCCTCGGAGCCGGCGTAATAGGGATGGGCCCGGTCGGTCCTCAGGACGTCCTTCAGTACGTTGCCCCTGATGAACTCCAGGTCCTCTGGACTGACCCTAGCTGACCACTCCCCCTTTAGCTGGTCGTACTCCCTAGTCTTTCTCTTCATGTAGTCCATCCTCTCCTGACCGGTCAGCCCATCGGGGTACACGTTCAGGAGGTAACGCCACACAACCTGGACACAGAGGAAATGACAGATCTGAAATTCTTTCTACCACAAAATGTCCATTGGAGAAGGGGTTTGACATGTAGGATATACACCAGCATTTTGTAGGCTCTATACTCCAGTATTTTGAATTTTAGATCAAATGTTTCATATGAGGCGACAGTAAAGAACACTTCTACATTGATGTGGATGCTACCACGATTACAGATAATCTTGAAGGAATTGTGAATAATGATGAGTGAGAAAGTTAAAGGCACAAAGATCATACCCCCAAGAGATGCTAACCTATCACCATTACCAATAACAGTGGAGGGTAGCATTTTTTTCATCATTATCCACAATTCATTCATGATTATCCGTAATCATGGTAGCATCCACATTAATGTAAAGTGTTCAAAAACATATTCTATTCTTATTTACAATGACAATACATTATTTACCATTCCCTTCTATTAGACACAACATCATCTGAAAAACAACCAAAACAAATGTTGCAAGGTTGTTGTAGTCTTGGCATGCTAGAAATATGGGACCAAATACTAAACTTTTGACTACTTTAATACACATAAGTGAATTTGTCCAAATACTTATGATACCTTCAAATGGGGGGGACAAGATACATAAAGTGCTTTCATTTCTAAATGGTAAAACAGATATGTGTGAAAATACCATAAAATAAAAGGTGAAATTCTGTACTGCCACCTCAGAGCCAAATTAAATGTTTTAGCATCACTATCTAAAATATCTATGTTCATACAATACAGTGAGTGTATAGTAATTTAACAATATAGCTCTTCTACATCCAAATGGCATTTCTTTGTGCTCATTTTTATCATACATTCATGTTCCACATTGAATGACCTACATAGATACTCTGTTTACACTCCGAAGTGAAACATGGATACACCCAAATGCTTTAGTCCCACATCTAATTCACACTTCGGGAAATTATTAATATCCAAAGACCATAATTATACAATTCCCGTCAATGTTTTGGAGACCATGGGCCCTTCTCAAACTCAAATGTCTGCATAAATCTCATTGACACCAATGCATGGTTACGAGAAAGTCTAAGTTAAACACACTCAAGTTAAGATTCGGCCCTATGGGATTTTATATGATATTCTAGTACTTTCAATTATATTTGTGAAATGCTTTGGTATCGAGGGTTAAAAGAGCTGTCTGTTAGCACACTTGTTGTTGGAATCTCTCAGTGAATGCGCTGTTACCTTGCGTAGTGAAGGCTCTACCCCACCATGATAAATGCGTAGCCTCAGTTCCTCTGGTCGGGAAAGCTGGCCCTGGCCGTTGAGGTAACTGTGGAACTCCGCATCGCTCAAAGGGGGCTTGAAAGGCTTCACCTCCTCCCCGTAAGACCAGCTCAAGGCCTGTTGTACTCTGGACAGTGTTCGACCCATCATCTGAACAGAGACAGACAGCAAGAGATTAAACCGCAGGTGGGTCATTGGGAGCAACACTAACCTAAGAACTGGAGATATTTAGCATTAGCAGAAGGACCTGACTCAAGGCAGCAGTGACTGGCTGGTAAAAAAGATGGCTGACAGGGTGAAGAGCGAGAGCGTTGTCAGTAACCTGGGACAGTAGGGACTGGGTGAAGGGGAGGGCCGCAGCCGCCAAGGACCTCCTATCCCCGGGAAGCTGGTCAGAACAAATCACTTCTTTGGGGCTTATTATGTCCCAGTCTTCCATAACGGGACCTAAAAGGAAGAAAGTGGAAAAACGAGATGGTCAATAAAATGGGACTGTATGAAGGAGAGGCCAACAAATACATTGCAAAAAAAAAAGCTTCAATAGGAAAGAGATACTTGACAAACTAATTTAACACATATCCCAAAAACATATACTGAATGAAAGCGTGCACACACACACAAGTTCTTCAGGTGGTGACCCATAGGAACACATCAACAGAACGTTTGACAGGTCTGCTTACTGTCTTCGGCAGGCTTAATGTCCATCTTGAGCTGTAGATAAGGTTTAGCTGCACTGACAAATGCAGCATCTAAATCCCAGTCAGACAGGAGCGAAAGATACACTTCCAAACCTCCACGGTCCCGGGATAGGTAACTTATTCCAAAGTTGCGTTTGCTAATTAGGAAACAAGAAAATAGCTGATAGCAATATTTAAAAGGCTGATATCAATTCTAGAAAGCATGGCAATCCAAGTCATTCCATATCCATCTCCATAACCTTTTCTAACTTTATTGTAGGCAAAGCTTTCTCCCAAAACAATACTTTCTAATAATGTCTGCAGAATGGTGAAAGTGCAAAATAATGGTGGAATTCAGATATGCTGTCAATGTTTAGCACTATCCATGGAGTTTTTAAACTATGGCGCACGACATGGTTAAATGCGCCAACAAATCAGCACAATCTACTTTTTCAAACTGCAGCCATCTTGGAGCTAAAATGAGGATCATGTACACTGTGCTAATGCCAATACAAAAAAGAGTAACGAAGACCAGTACAAAAGTCAAACTTAGTAAAGTGCATGGAGGCTGCCATTTTTATGCACCTCCACAATTCTGCTTGCCATGTCAATCAACAGCACTGTAGACATTATGTTGATGCTCCTCCTCACCCATTTAACTCAAAGGCTCGGATGAGGATGTGCTGTAGCACCTCAAGTGATGTTATCTGAGGATCCACAGCAAATGAGCGAAACTCCACTGGCAGCATCCCCTCACACTTCTGAGGAAGGCGAGAAACAATAATGTAAACATTCATTGAGGTACATTGTAGGCCTATTTCATATCATCACTGTAATTCGTGTGACTGAATGAATGTCATTCTTTAGTTCCAATAAAAAGGCTAGCCTGGGTTCCAGAATTAAGTTTTGAAATTCAGTTAACCCAGGCTACCAAAAGCAAACAACAAAGGTGAATGTCATAAATAGCAGACTGACCTTCTACAATGACTAACCTTTTTTTGTAACGATTGGGTCGTAGATCAAAAATGGTGTAGGCTATATTTGTCACAAGAGAGCAGAAATGCTTACTTTTATATCACTAAATTACGTGTCACCAGTTCTCAGTCAAGAGCTCAGAGCTGTTCTGGTGATGACGGCGATGTTAACTAAATGACTCACTACTATTACTAAAGCATCAAAACAAGGTTATAATAACCAGCCACGTCACTGTGGAGTTCTGTCTGTGAATAACTGAGTTCCTTATTTGGTATAACACAATAAACCAATCTGACTAGCTGTCAAGATTCGCGGGTTTTAGTTGACTCAATATTTCTTTAAAATTGTTTCCCCGGTGCACGATCACATATCAACACCAGCAGCAGGTAGCTAGTTAGACCTATTGTCAATAATCGAATCTTCCTAATCCGTTATTTTTCATTGATACATGTTTTACTTTTTGTAGTCAGAAGATCCAAGAGGGTTACGTTCAGAATAACTGTCCACTATTACTCATTAGATGTTAGCAGGATCAATGCTAAAAAAACAAACAAAGCACTGTTCTGGGTAGAAGAAAAGGATAGCAGTTCAAACTGCTACAAGCTAACGCAAAAGTCACCAAAATGTAACGAGAAATGGCCAAAATACGTCAGCCACAGTGATAACAATAAAGCTAGCTACCTGGAAATGTGATACATGTCAAAGGGTACCCCAAGCTAGCTGCAGCTATTCCAACGTTCACATATTCCTCACCTTGACTTTGACACGCACAACGCCCCTCTCCTCATCAGTTGCCATGTTGATGAGGAGTCCACTGGACCCACGAAGGTTGTATTCAATTAGATTTTTCTTACATAGGCATTTGTCAAATTGGAAGAGAACGGTTGCGGCGACTCATGTTTTTCAGTCGCCGCTTTGTTCAGACCTGTACATCTGCGACAATAAGAGAAATCTGCTTCCTGTTTGACGGAAATTTGTTTAAAAATAAAAGCTTATTCACACATTTGCAGTACTTCACTGAAGCTAATTTGTCAAAGGTTATTTCCGTGATTATGTTCAGAGTAACAAGAAACAGAAAATATAATTTACTACAGAATTTGAGTATAATCCGATGTTAATATTCTAGCTCAAAATTTGAAAAATACCCAAAATGCCTTTCTTGCTAACAAATGAGGACTTTTAATATCTCCAAAAAATATTGAAGTTTCAGCTTTCACGCCTGGAACACAGGATATGACGCACGTATACATTACATCATTTAGTGCTGCTGATGGTACGTTTAAGGACACTCGGAACTCGGTAATTTCCAACATGGAAACTCTTCGTAGAAAGATGACGCCCTAGTTTCCCATCTGGAAAGTGTGGACTTTTTGGGGGCTAGACTGTAAACTCTCCTTCCAGACTCACATTAAGCATCTCCAATCCAAAGTTAAATCTAGAATCGGCTTCCTATTTCGCAACAAAGCCTCCTTCACTCATGCTGCCAAACTTACCCTCGTAAAAATGACTATCCTACCGATCCTTGACTTCGGCGATGTCATTTACAAAATTGCCTCCAACACTCTACTCAGCAAATTGGATGCAGTTTATCACAGTGCCATCCGTTTTGTCACCAAAGCCCCATATACTACCCATCACTGCGACCTGTATGCTCTCGTTGGCTGGTCCTCACTACATATTCGTCGCCAAACCCACTGGCTCCAGGTCATCTATAAGTCTTTGCTAGGTAATGCTCCGCCTTATCTCAGCTCACTGGTCAACATAGCAACACCCACCCGTAGCACTCGCTCCAGCAGTTATATTTCACTGGTCTGGCCGCCTTTCCTTCCAGTTCTCTGCTGCCAATGACTGGAACGAATTGCAAAAATCACTGAAGTTGGAGACATATCTCCCTCACTAGCTTTAAGCGTCAGCTGTAAGAGCAGCTTACCGATCGCTGCAGCTGTACACAGCCCATCTGTAAATAGCCCGTCCAAGCAACTACCTACTTCATCCCCATATTGTTATTTATCTTCTTGCTCTTTTGCACCCCAGTATCTCTACTTGCACATCATCATCTGCACATCTATCACTCCAGTGTGAATGCTAAATTGTAATTTTACATTTAAGTCATTTAGCAGACGCTCTTATCCAGAGCGACTTACAAATTGGAAAGTTCATACATATTCATCCTGGTCCCCCCGTGGGGAATGAACCCACAACCCTGGCGTTGCAAGCGCCATGCTCTACCAACTGAGCCACACGGGACCACCATATAATTATTTCATCTCTATGGCCTATTTATTGCCTTACCTCCCTAAGCTTACTACATTTGCACACACTGTACATTTTTATATTGTGTTATTGACTGTATGTTTGTTTATCCCATGTGTAACTGTGTTGTTGTTTTTGTCGCACTGCTTGCTTTATCTTGACCAGGTCGCAGTTGTAAATGAGAACTTGTTCTCAACTGGCCTACCTGGTTAAATAAAGGGGAAATAAAATAAATAAAAATAAAATGGCGTGGCATTCCGGCAACTTTGAGAAAAACTATTTTGTATTGGAGTTGTGCCTGTTGTTTTTGTTTACATGTGTATCTGCCCTCTCATTGGCTAGAATGTTCTCACCTGATCTCGCCTTCTGCTTTTGTGGACATTCATTCCCATTTTTACAGCGGTCACTCCACTATCTTGTCAGTTTACAATCTTTGTTTATGTTAATTTTGACTTGGAAGTTCCGAGTTTCTGACTTGTCATGAATGCACCATCAATCCCTCTTCTTGCATGCAGAGGAAAACCATATCCCAGGTATTTTACACTGAACAAAAATATAGACAATTTCATAGATTTTACTGAGTTACAGTTCATATAAGTAAATCCGTCAATTGAAATAAATAAATTAAGCCCTAATCTATGGATGACTAGGAATACAGATATGCATCTGTTGGTCACAGATACCTTAAAAAAAAGGTAGGGGCGTGGATCAGAAAACCAGTCAGTATCTGGTGTGACCACCATTTGCCTCATGCAGCGCAACACATCTCCTTCGTATAGAGTTGATCAGGCTGTTGATTTTACCCTGTGGAATGTTGTCCCACTCCTCTTCTATGGCTGTGCAAAGTTGCAGCATATTGGCTGGAACTGGAACACGCTGTCCTACATGTCGATCCAGAGCATCCCAAACATGCTCAATTGGTGACATGTCTGGTGAGTATGCAGGCAATGGAAGAACTGGGACATTTTCATTTTACAGGAATTATCATGCTGAAACATGAGGTGATGGCGGCAGATGAATGGCACAACAATGGGATTCAGAATCTCGTCACAGTAGCTCTGTGCATTCAAATTGCAAAATGTTCGTAGCTTATACCTGGCCGTACCATAACGCCACCGCCACCATGGGGCACTATGTTCAGCAAACCACTCGCCCACACGACGTCATTTGCCCGGTACAGTTGAAACTGGGATTAATCTGTGAAGAGCACACTTCTCCAGCATGCCAGTGGCCATCGAAGGTGAGCATTTACCCACAGAAGTCAGTTACGATGCCAAACTTGTAGTCAGCTCAAGACCCTGGTGAGGACGACGAGCACGCAGATGAGCTTCCCTGAGACGGTTTCTGACAATTTGTGCAGAAATTCTTTGGTTGTGCAAACCCAGCTTCGTCAGCTGTCCGGGTGGCTGGTCTCAGATGATTCCGCAGGTGAAGAAGCACGATGTGGAGGTCCTGGGCTGGCGTGGTTACATGTGGTCTGCGGTTGTGAGGCCGGTTGGACATACTGCCAAATTCTCTAAAACGAGAAATTAACATTCAATTCTCTGGCAACAGCTCTGGTGGAAATTCCTGCAGTCAGCATGCCAACTGCACGCTCCCTCAAAACGTAAGATGTCTGTGGCATTGTTGTGTAATAAAACTGCACATTTTAGAGTGGCCTTTATTGTCCCCAGCACAAGGCGCTCCTGTGTAATGATCATGCTGTTTAATCAGCTTCTTGATACGCCACACCTGTCAAGTGGATGGATTATCCTGGAAATGCTCACTAACAGTGATGTAAACAAATGTGTGCACAACATTATTGAGAAATAAGCTTTTTGTGCATATAGAATATTTCTGGTATCTTTTATTTCAGCTCATGAAACATGGGCCCAACAAATTACATGTTGAGTTTATATTTTTGTTCAGTGTACAACGTATATGATATATAGCTGGAATCCTCAAATAATCATTATTATATGGTCACAGTTAGTGAGCAAAATTTAGTAAGCAAAATAAAAATCTCATTCAAGAATTAAAAAGTGCCATTTTTTTTTCAAGAGGATTTTCCAATTCTTGAATTCACCTTCCTACCATACTTCCCTCCCTTGGTGGAGTGTACTGTTCAGAAACTGACATGAAAGCTCAGTTACTCCAAAAACAACACATTTTGTTAAAAAGGTCAGTCTGATTTGGGGTGGCATTTAAGTATTTCATTTTGTAACAAATTAACTTAATTTTTGTAGATTTGTATTTCATTTATATGTATTTGGGTACATCTTCCCATTATAAACAAACTAATATGGCAGCTTAATACATTTGGACTATTATGATAACATTGTGCCACCAGTAGGAGCAGTAACACCAATGCCAACTTTTAGGTAATTGAGGATTTTCATTAAATGGAGGCCACAGAAACGCAAATCTATGGTCAATAACCCTTTAAAAATAATTTACAAAAGTGATATGATTAATAATTTCTCACAATGCAACACCAATGACACTTTATTTAAACACAATTCTCAATCCTCACATTTATGACATACTAAAAGGGTTTGATTAACTGATCCTTTCCTTTAATATAGGCCCCTCCCCAATAACAGTTTGCCACTGAAGAGAATGCTCAAGGTTCTTTGTAATGAGTGATTTTCAAGGCGGTAACACCAATGACTTAAAACATACTTGTAAAAAATTATAATAATCAAGATCCATTACTCAAAACTCAAACTGACGCGGTCATAAGATACTGTATGTCATTATATGACATCAGTCCGTTACAGGCTACATGGTTAAAATGAGATTAAAAAAGCCATCATGTGACCGATATCAAAAACATACGTTTGTACATGGTGTGGATAACAAGTTACAACCTTAACTAACCTAAAAAGTCAAACTAATGGCTAAACCCATCAAATGTCCTGGCCAACCAAGTGATATTGGGTGACTTGAATAGGCAGATATGCTACTACTGTAGGCCTACTGGCATACAATAACCCAGCAGGTGGCACTCATGATCCGTGCAGACCTTTAACCTGTTCTGTGTTGTCCACCATGCCTCCTTACTCTCAGCTTAGCCTCAGTTCCTGCATCTTCATATTCAGTTTGCGGTTTGTGAGATCTTGGATTGCCCCTCTCAGCGGATGTGAGCCATCTCCTCCAGAAAGGGAGTCTTCATGCAGCCAGTGCAAAGCTGGTCCATCCACAGGGGCGCCTCGTGCTGCAGGGGGGTGCGACGAGGGTAGAAGGTGTAGGAGAGGTCGTAGTTCAGCAGACAGCTGATGGATGCCATGTAGACATCAGAGAAGCGGCACAGGCGACGGGAGAAGTAGGTGGGGTTGTGGCAGGTGCGGAAAATGCTACCAAAGTGAGGGTTGAACAGGTTCTTGGTCACAGCTCTGTGAGGGGGGAAAATGAAAGAAAGGGTCGAAGGAAGTTCATAGGTCTGTACGAAGCTTGTTAAGTCAAAATTACACTGAATCCTTTAGGTCTGACTTGCTGTCCGACGGTCTTGATAAATTAAATATTTATTTTGAATATTATGACATACACTACATGACCAAAAATATGTGGACACCTGCTCGTCGAATATCTCATTACAAAATCATGGGCATTAATATGGAGTTGGTCCCCCTTTGTTGCTATAACAATGGTGGCGAGTTTTACACCACTCCAGCTGACGCTTGGCATTGCGCATGGTGATCTTAGGCGTGTGTGCGGCTGCTCGGCCATGGAGCCCAATTCATGAAGCTCCCGATGAACAGTTCTTGTGCTGATATTGCTTCCAGAGGCAGTTTGGAACTCAGTAGTGAGTGTTGCAACCGAGGACAGACAATTTTCTTGCACGCTACAGCACTCGGGGTTCCCGTTCTGTGAGCTTGTGTGGCCTACCACTTCACAGCTGAGTCGTTGTTGCTCCTAGATGTTTCCACTTCACAATAACAGCACTTACAGTTGACCAGGGCAGCTCTAGCAGGGCAGAAATTTTATGAACTGACTTGTTGAAAGGTGGCATCCTGTGATGGTGCCACATTGAAAGTCACTGAGATCTTCAGTAAGACCATTCTACTGCCACTGTCTATGGAGTTTGCATGGCTGTGTGCTCAATTTTAATACACCTGTCAGCAACAGGTGTGGCTGAAATAGCCGAAAGCACTACATTTCAAGGGGTGTCCACATACTTTTGTTTATTTAGTGTATAATATCTACTAACACTAGACTTACCGAAGCTCTTCTCTCTCCTTCAACCAATCCTGCAGAACTTTCTTTGACTCTGGATCTCGATGCATCTGCAACAAGTTCAATAAAAATGTTTTTACTTGAACACATTCATCGAACATAAAAAACATGGCATGGCTGATGGGTATAAAAAATCATAATATTAGTTTGTAGTAGTAGTGCTTATTGTGGGGGTACAATTGATTGGGACAAGAGTATGTGCAGCGGAGCTTGAGCGGAGCATGACCAATTTGACTGGAGCGCTGAGCGAGATTCCCAAAGGCTGGAGCCTGCTCCAATTTCACTCCAGTAGCGCTCACTTCACAAGCTCAGGGCATGCCTGGCCCAGCATGCATTTGTAGTCTACTTGTGTGCTACTATAGCCCCTTGCTTTAGCTACTGTCATGGAGTTCACAAAATATTTTAATAAAGAAACTGATAAAACACAGTTGCAAAATAAAAATGACTTACAAAGATGAGGACCAAGAGCAAGAGAGGGAGTGCGGTGATGTAGTGTCCACAACTAAAGAATCATTGTGGAATCTGAAAAGACGCGTATCCAGAAAGCATGATGGTGTACTTCGTGTACATGCTAAAAGAAAGGAACGAGGTGGATAGATAACTAAGTGTGTCATTGTAGCAAAAATATTTATAAAAAAAGTTTTTTTTAAATCAGACCTCTTAAAAGTTTAGTTCATTTGTGTTCTATTATCTATACAATAGGCCATAATTGATTTTGGCCAATAGGCCTGGCATATTCCCACTTTTAAGGAGCTTTCCGGTTATTTTGCCTAAAAACCTTTAGGCCTACCTATCCTAACTATCGAAAAATAAAAACACCTCTGCATCTCTGACCAGCCTGACCAGAGAGGCCAAAAGGGTGTTTAGCATCCCCAGTGGCTCCGCAAGCTCAGAGAGGATATTCTCCACTGCTGGCCTGCTCTCCAGGCATCATCGCATGAGCCTGAAGCCAGACTCTGGCCAAACTCGTGTTTCTAAAAATGAATTCAAAAGGCACAGTAGACTGAGCCTAATAAGGCATTTTACATTTAATTTGTATTTAATTCTAAGTCACAGCCTATATGCTCAATTTATAGACTATAATGATACAACGAAATGTTGTTTAAATGCTGAGCGCTTTATGTCCCTACCAGCCTATTCTGTCACACTCGCAAATGCTTCACAATGTATTCCTTCATAGCCTATAGCTTTGAAATAATACAGCCTAAATAATTCATTTTAGTTCCTTCTTAGGCTCCCTGTCTGGCTCCTGACCTATTTAGAGTGAGTGGACCAAGATGCAGCGTGGTATGGTTCCAACCTCTTTATTTGGAAGTGAAACTCAAAGAAAACAATCAAGCGCAAACCGAAACGTGAAGCTAATATAGTGCCCGCAGGCAACTATACATAGACAAGATCCCACAAAGCACAATGGGGAAATGGCTGCCTAAATATGATCCCCAATCAGAGACAACGATAAATTGGTAACCATACCATTCCTCTGATTGGTAACCATACCAGGCCAACATAGATATATATATATATTCACCTAGATAACCCACCCTAGACACACCCCGACCTAACCAACAGAGAATAAAAAGCTCTCTATGGTCAGGGCGTGACAGATTGGAACTACATCCCATATAGGCAAGAGACCCATCATGGTAAATGCAACATTGCTTTGACCTCACAGTTTGCCGATTTCAATGTTGTAGAACACCCTATAGCTCTATAAGTGTACCTGCATGCGCTCCAGCAGACCAGTGAGTGCCTGCAGCCAGGTGAGGCCCTGGGCATACTGCTCCGTGTTCACAACCCTGGTCTCCACCTCCAGCTCCGGTACTATGGCTCCCGTCCGCCAGCCGTGACGCAGCATCAGGTCCTGCAGAAGAGCATGAGTAGTCAGCCCAGTACAATGACTAACCACAATATGACACAGGTTATTACAGTAAGCACAATGTGGGACATAGACCTTAAAACAAAGTCAATTTCTGTTTGCAATTTCCTGTGTTGAGAAATCACATCCACACTGCCTGCATCAGTCACCAAAATATTCAGACATACAGTACCAGTCAAAAGTTTGGACACACCTACTCATTCAAGAGTTTTTTCTTAATTTTATATAATTTTCTAAATTGAAGAATAGTGAAGACATCAAAACTATGAAATAACACATATGGAATCATGTAGTAACCAAAAAAAGTGTTACATTTTGCTATTTCAGATTCTTCAAAGCAGCCACCCTTTGCCTTGATGACAGCTTTGAAATCTCTTGGCATTCTTTCAATCACCTGGAATGCTTTTCCAACAGTCTTGAAGGAGTTCCCACATATGCTGAGCACTTGTTGGCTGGTTTTCCTTCACTCTGCAGTCCAACTCATCCCAAACCATCTCAATTGGGTTGAGGTAAGAGGATTGTGGAGGCCAGGTCATCTGATGCAGCACTCCATCACTCTCCTTCTTGGTCAAATAGCCCTTACACAGCCTGGAGGTGTGTTGGGTCATTGTCCTGTTGAAAAACAAATGATAGGCCCAAACCAGATGGGATGAAGTATCGCTGCAGAATGCTGTGGTAGCCATGCTGATTGTGTGCCTTGAATTCTAAATAAATCACAGACAGTGTCACCAGCATAGCACCACCACACCTCCATGCTTGACGGTGGGAACCACACATGCAGAGATCATCCGTTAATCTACTCTGCATCTCACAAAGACACAGCGGTTGGAACCAAAAATCTCAAATTTGGACTCATCAGACCAGAGGACAGATTTCCACCGGTCTCATGTCCATTGCTCGTGTTTCTTGGCCCAAGCAAGTCTCTTCTTATTATTGGTGTCCTTTAGTAGTTGTTTCTTTGCAGCAATTCGACCATGAAGGCCTGATTCACGTAGTCTCCTATTAACAGTTGATGTTGAGATTTGTCTGTTACTTGAACTCTGTGAAGTATTTATTTGGGCTGACATTTCTGAGGCTGTTAACTCTAATGAACTTGTCCTCTACAGCAGAGGTAACTCTGGGTCTTCCTTTCCTGTGGCAGTCCTCATGAGAGCCAGTTTCATTATAGCGCTTGATGGTTATTCGACTGCACTTGAAGAAACTTTACAAGTTCTTGAAATGTTCTGGATTGACTGACCTTCATGTCTTAAAGTAATGGACTGTCGTTTCTCTTTGCTTATTTGAGCTGTCCTTCCCATAATATGGACTTGGTCTTTTACCAAATAGGGCCATCTTCTGTATACCACCCCTACCTTGTAAAAACACAACTGATTGGCTCAAAGGCATTAAGGAAAGAAATTCCACAAACTAACTTTTAACAAAGCACACCAGGTGACTACCTCATGAAGCTGGTTGAGAGAATGCCAAGAGTGTGCAAAGCTGTCATAAAGACAAAGGGTGGCTACTTATTATTAATATACTAACATATTAGAATTTGTTTAAAACTTTTTTTGGTTAATACATGATTCTATGTGTTATTTCATAGTTTTGATGTCTTCAATATTATTCTACAATGTAGAAAACAGCAAAAATAAAGAAAAACCCTGGAATGAGTAGATGTGTCCAAACTTGTGACTGGTACTGTAAATATAGTAGACTCACTGCCAAGTCACTGTACAGATGATCTCCAAAGTACAGCACCTTGGATCCTCTCCATCCTGTGAGCCTGAGAAAGTCAAACAGGTTGCCCTACAACAAGGAGACAGCGTAATGAATGTCACAAGGAATTATTATTAAGTTAAATCAGGCAATGGTTGAAGTTAACAGAGGAGGAAATATGGCAAACAAAGGACCGTGGATTGGCAAAACTATAACATGACTAATGACAGTAATTATGTGGTCATGGATGTGGTCTTCCATCAAATTCTGCTGAGGCCTTAGCAACAGATAATTATTGGCCTTGAGGGTCAGTCTGGCAATGATGTTGGCAGTGTTCTTAGAGGAAAAGTACTCCATGGTTAACATGTCCAATTGTGAGGCAACAATACATGTCATTTCATCAAAATAGTATCCATTTATTACCAAGCCTGATCGATTGTCCGCAAATCCTGTCTAGATAACAGAGAACGAGGTGGCCTCATGCTTGTAACATATTAAGCCACAGAAAGCACCAGCACCAGATGGACTACGGGGAAAAGTACTGAAGGTCTGCGCCGACCAACTCAAGGAAGTCTTCACACGACTGTTTAAACTCCTTCTGAGCACCTGTACAGTGCAAAACTCCTGGAAGGTGTCGACCATTGTACCGGTGCCTAAGAAGTCAGAGGCCAAATCACAAATGACTTTCGCCTGTGGCCCTCACGCCCCTTCTGGCCCAATGCATGGAAAGGGTTGTTAGTAAGCACCTTACCCTGTCCATAGCAGATCATCTGAACCTGATACAGTTTGCCTATTAGTCACAGAGGGGGACTGAGGATGCTACCCTGACCTTGGTGAACATGGTGGCTAGTTAGTCACCTTCAACATGATAAATCATACACACACGTTATTTTTTTATTTTAGTTCAGCTTTCAATACAATGCAAATACACATACTGCTGAAACGACTACTGGACCTGAATGTCAACGGAGGCCTCGCAGGTTGGATCAAGGACTTAAACTGACCGCCCACAGAGGGTCATCATGAATGGGGCCCTCTCTGAGGAACTGACCCTGAACACAGGGGCGCCCCAGGGGTGTGTCCTTTCACTGTTGTTGTTCTCTATCTACACTAATGAAATGAAGATCCAACGAAACAATGTGAGCCAATGTGAGCCTTTTCAAGTATGCGGATGACATGGCTCTAGTTGGACTCTTTTTTAAAGATGCTACGTCAGATGGGTACAACTATTTTAAACAGACCAACAACCTTCAAGAATGGTGCTGGTCAAGTGCCCTCCACATCAATGTGGAAAAGACAAAATGACCTGATCATCAATGGCAACAACTTGCTAATGTTCCAACCACTCTCTCTGAATAACCAGTGGAGGTGGTTGAGTGTTTCAAATACCTAGGGACGCAAATTGATAACAAGCTGAGTTTTACAGAGAATGCAGATGTCACGTCCTTACCATAGAGAGCCCTTGTTGCCGCCACCGACACTAATCACCCCCCTACCCTCCCCAATTGGTTTCAGGTTTTGCGGCCAGAGTCCGCACCTTTGGGGGTGTACTGTCACGCCCTGACCATAGAGAGCCCTTGTTTCTCTATGGTGTAGTAGGTCAGGGCGTGACTAGGGGGTATTCTAGTTTAAAATTTATATGTTGTGTTTTAGTTTATATTTTCTATATTGGTGTTAAGTATGGTTCCCAATTAGAGGCAGCTGGTAATCGTTGTCTCTAATTGGGGATCATATTTAAGTAGCTATTTATCCCACCTGTGTTTGTGGGATATTGTTTTGTGTATTGTGCATGTAGCACCACGTAGTCACGTTTCGTTGTTCGTTTATTGATTTATTGTTTTTGTTTAAGTTTCACTTTGAAATAAATATGTGGAACTCAACATCCGCTGCGCCTTGGTCCGCTCATTTTGAAGTTCGTGGCAGCAGACTATTTGTTTAAAGCAAGCCAGCGCCTGTTTTTAATCAGGAAATTGAAGGGGGTTGGGGTCAGCCAAGATGCTCTGGAGAGGGTGTACAGCAGCTTGGTGGAGAGCATCTTCACGTTCAATATGACAGTCTGGTATGGTAATCTGAGCGTGAGGAGCAAAAGCAAACTGACCAGAATAGTAAACACAGCCAGCAAAGTAATTGGTCGACCACAGGCACATTTGAGCAGTCAACCATAAAGAAGGCACTGGCTGTCGTTGGCAATTCCTCCCACCCTCAGTTGGAGAGGCTTCTCTCTGGCCGCCGCTTCAGAATGCCCATGGCCAAGAAGAATGTGTTCAAACATTCATTCACTGTGCTGTTGGACTACTAAATGCAACGTAAATTTGATCCGTATATGTACTTATCTATCCAGTGCAGTTGGGACAGCAGTCAGTTGTGAGTGAACGTATCAATGTCCTATGTTTTTAGTATGATCGACTGACTGGTTTAAGTGTGTATGGTGTGAGAATGTATGTGATCCTTTTAATGGAAGGTGACGTCCATCCTGGATGGACAATACAGTTTTAGTCTATTCTATTCTGACCTAAATTCAAGGACAAGACTAACATCTTTACATAGGCTTCAAAGGCCAACTTTGTAACACCAGCCTAACTCAGACTTTGGACATTTGATTCAGGTTGATTAAAGAGTTAACTTAACATGCCAGTCCAATCATGCGTCATTCACTTCCCACAATAAAAGGAACAAACACAGTTTTGACATTGTGGTAATTTGTGAGATTCACAATCTGTTACACAAGTAGTCAATGCTGGCAAATCCTGCAACTGAGTTAGTCACTTTGAGTTAGTCATATATTTTCCAAGTTGGAAAAGACAGTACCAGCCAACGTGCCACTTTAGTTCCATATACTGTATACAGGAATACTGCTGGGTAATGTCTATGCTTCTACCTGTTTGTAGACCTGGCCCTTATCCAAGCTCTTGATCTTGTCCCACTGAAGGTCCCCGTTGCTATCCAAACGTCTGAAAGGTCTGCAAGTGGCAAATATGGTCACAGAATGACCTGAACGGTATGCATTTTCTGTGAATTTATGTGAAGACCAAAGTTTCGGAATTTGGACACTTCTTGATTGGGAATATAAAGATATGCAGAGTACCAGACTTACTTGCCACAGCTGTTGAAGAAGTGTGGTTTGTCAGCTTGAACAATGACAATGTCAAATAAGTCCCTCCAGTCCTTTCCTACCATGTATTTCATCCCTTTGTCTCTAAATAATGAAGAAAAAAAGCTGGTTAGTCAACAACCACGAAAGGTACAGATAATGTGCAGAGCTGAAAGTGCCCAGAGAACAAATCAATAACCTGCATGTATATCTCTGATTAACTCAGTTAGTTTGGTTGATGGTGGCACTCACACAAAGCTAAATGGGCTGTTGGTTATAAGGAAGAGCTTCTTGCCATGGCTTGCCAGACGGTGTAGAACTGCATATGTCTCGTCGCCTCTGAGGATATATTTCTCTGTGGGAGGGAGATGAGAAGAGGGGGGGGTCAATTCCGACTGGAATATCCCCTGACTTCAAGCAGACTGAGCATCCCTAGAGCATTTCGAAAGTGTGTAAATATTCCACTTCCATCAGAATGTATTGTTCCTTGGAAGAAACCGGCAGATTTTCCCATTTGGAAACAGTCCTGTAGCATTTAAGCAAAAGATGAAGGCATTTAAAGTAATTTTCTTGAGACTGTGAGAGAGCAGAGTATAAAGAGATAGATATGTCCTAAAATGTTCTTCTCTCAATTCCTGCCAAACCTGAACTCCGTAAACACATATTTAAACAAAAACTAGGGTTTAAGATTATAAATTGTTAAGTGTACTATCATTTTTATATTCACTTAAAAGTATGGTAATATTTTTGCACTTTAAAGTATGTTAGTAACATTTTATCAATTATCTTGACTTCCACTTGGCCATGGTTTTCTGGCTTAAAAAATATGCTTTTTTACCTAATCATAACCCGAAAACTATTATCTGCAGGGTGAATCAAGACCATAATGCTTTTTATATAGGGGATTTTCGCACTATTCAGTTTGAGAACCTGCAAACTGGGTGTGGGTGACATAGGAAGCATCCGATACAAACATATTTGAGATTTATGTCTAGAAGCAAATATTTTAAAAACATAATAGTATATCTCACCCAAGTCTTGCATTATCCACTTGTACATGTAGCCTTTGATATGCACCATTCCAATGGCATCCTTAGGAAAATAAACACAGTGGATAAGCAGTTGAGCTGACTGCTTTCTTTCACCGAGTATGCTTATATACAGTCATCTTGCTCAAGGTTTAAATACATTCTTGACTCGACTTCTGCATTTACACTTTTGATGGCGTTCTACGCCTATGTAAAAGGAAATTTAACCAGACCCGTTTTTTCAACATGGTTCTCTTCTCTCTCTTGGGAGAGAACATTCATTGAATGTTGCATAGTGTGCTATAAACAGCTAGCATCCCTGGAATCTTGCCACTCACATACTGTACTTCTGTAACTGGGAAGTACAGTTTGTTCAGAACCAATCATAGACATTCTGAATCAGCAATTTTACAAAACAAGGCATGTATTAGCCTTCTCAACCATACCACAAAAAAGGAACCAAAGGGAGTGACATATATAGGGCAAGTAATCAAGGAGGTGATGGAGTCCAGGTGAGTGTCATAATGCTCGTAATGATGGTGACAGGTGTGCGCCATAACGAGCAGCCTGGTGACCTAGACGCCGGAGAGCGAGCATACTTGACAGTACCCCCTCCCTGTTGCGTTCAGCTCCAGCCGCAGGACGCCAACCACAGGGACAATCCCGTGGATCAGGAGCGGACTGGTCACCTCCGCCAAGGCACAGAAACCTGACGAACCGGCTGAGGCGTGAGAGCCTGGCGATCCGGTTGAGGCGTGAGAGCCTGGCGATCCGGTTGAGGCGTGAGAGCCTGGCGATCCGGTTGAGGCGTGAGAGCCTGGCGATCCGGTTGAGGCAAGGAAGCCTGGCGATCTGGCTGAGGCATGAAAGCCTGTAGCGGCTCCCGGATCCAACGTCATTCCACCTGACACAAAAAAGAAAAACACCCCCTGATGCTTCCCGTAGGTGAGGCGTTATTCTGTAACGATGTGCGCTGAGAGTCGGGAAGCAAGTTCAGGGAGTGAGTGTTTTAATAAATAAACGCACCATAATACAAAACAAGAACAATGAAGGCATGACACAGGAACAGAAACAATCACCCCTGGGGAAGGAACCAAAGGGAGTGACATATATAAGGCAGGTAATCAAAGAGGTGATGGAGTCCAGGTGAGTGTCATAATGCGCGTAACGATGGTGACAGGTGTGCGCCATAATGAGCAGCCTAGTGACCTAGAGGCCGAAGAGGGAGCACACGTGACAGTCATTAATTTGTATGTTTTTGTACAGTCTTAAATCGCACAATTTTACATCTAGCTATGTTTGGTGCAGTATTTTAAGTAAAATAATTTGCATGAAAACTATTAGTGCACTGCAGACTGCATCGAGTCAGCTGCTGTTGCCCTCTGGACTGATTTGAGAACTTGTCTACAACTTATTTATTAGCAAGCTGCCAAACTACTGTAAATAAAGCACAAGCTTCATTCTGTTTATCAGTGCCAAAACCCAGTAGCTAGCAAAATGTAATCTCTGTGTTTGTCAATAAAGCTAGCTAGTAGCTAGCAGGCACATTGAGCAGGCATGCTACGTTAGCTAAATCAAATCAAATCACATTTTATTGGTCACATACATATATTTAGCAGATGTTATTGCTGGTGTAACGAAATGGATGTGTTCCTAGCTCCAACAGTGCAGTATTATCTAACAATTCACAACAATACATACAAATCTCAAAGTAAAGGAATGGAATTAAGAAATATCTAAATATTAAGATGAGCAATGTCAGAGTGGCATTGACTAGAATACAGTAAAATACAGTATGTAAACATTATTCAAGTGTCCAGTGTTCCATTATTAAAGTGACCAGTGATCCCATGTCTATGTATATAGGGCAGAAGAGTGGCTATTTAATAGTCTGATGGCCGTGAGATAGAGACTGAAAAACAGATTATTGGTCCCATCTTTGATGCACATGTACTGACCTCGCCTTCAGTGGGGTGAACAGCCTATAGCTCAGATGATTGTCATCCTTGATGATCGTTTTGACCTTCCTGTGACATCGGGTGCTGTTGGTGTCCTAGAGAGCAGGTTCTGTGCCCCCGGTGATGCGTTGGGCAGACCGCACCACCCTCTGGAGAGCCCCGCTGTTGCGTGCAATGCAGTTGCCGTACCAGGCGGTGATACAGCCCGACAGGATGCTCTCAATAGTGCATCTGTAAAAGTTTGTGAGGGGCCAAGCCGATTTTCTTGAGCCACTGTCTCTGAGGGTGGACCATTTCAGTTTGTCAGTGATGTGTACGCCGAGGAACTTGAAGCTTTTCATCTTCTCCACTGCGGTCCTGTCGATGTGGATAGGGGTGTGCTCCCTCTGCTGTTTCCTGAAGTCCACGATCAGCTCCTTCGTTTTGTTGACATTTAGGGAGAGGTTATTTTCATGGCACCACTCCGCCAGGGCCCTCACCTTCTCTCTGTAGGCTGTCTCATCATTGTTGGTAATCAGGCCTGTCGTCTGCAAACTTGATGATTGAATTGGAGGCGTGCATGGCCACGCAGTCATGGGTGAACAGGGAGTACAGGAACGGGCTGAGCACGCACCCACGTGGGGCCCGTGTTGAGGATCAGCGTAGTGGAGGTGTTGTTTCCTACCTTCACCCCCTGGGGGCGGCCCATCAGGAAGTCCAGGACCCAGTTGTACAGGGCAATGTTCAGACCCAGGGCCCTGAGCTTAATGCTGAGCTTGGAGGTATTATGGTGTTGAAGGCTGAGCTGTACTCAATGAGCAGCATCCTTACATAGTTATTCCACTTGTCCAGATGGGATAGGGCAGTGTGCAGTGCGATGGCGATTGCATCGTCTGTGGATCTATTGGGGCGGTATGCAAATTGAAGTGGATCTAGGGTGTCAGGTAAAGTGGAGGTGATATGATCCTTTACTAGCCTCTCAAAGCTATTCATAATGACAGAAGTGAGTGCTACGGGGCTAAATGCAAATTTACAGTTTTGTCATTTAGCAGACGCTCTTATCCAGAGCAACTTACAGGAGCAATTAGGGTTAAGTGCCTCAAATCAAATCAAATTATATTGGTCACATACACATGGTCAGCAGATGTTATTACGAGTGTAGCGAAATGCTTGTGCTTCTAGCTCCGACAGTGCAGTAATATCTAACAAGTAATCTAATAATTCCACAACAACTACCTAACACACACAAATCTAAGTACAGGGATGGAATAAGAATATATACATAGAAATATATGGATGAGTGATGACCGAGCGGCATAGGCCAAGATGCAAACGATGGTATAAAATACAGGATATACATGTGATATGAGTTATGTAAGATATGTAAACATTATTAAAGTGGCATTGTTTAAAGTGATTAGGGATCCATTTATTAAAGTGGCCAGTGATTGGGTCTCAATGTAGGCAGCAGCCTCTCTGAGTTAGTGATTGCTGTTTAGTAGTCTGATGGCCTTGAGATAGAAGCTGTTTTTCAATCTCTCGGTCCCAGCTTTGATGCACCTGTACTGACCTTGCCTTCTGGATGGTAGCGGGGTGAACAAGCAGTGGCTCGGGTGATTGTTGTCCTTGATTATCTTTTTGGCCTTCCTGTGACATTGGGTGCTGTAGGTGTCCTGGAGGGCAGGTAGTTTGCCCTCGGTAATTCCGACAGGATGCTCTCAATTGTGCATCTGTAAAAGTTTGTGTGGGTTTTAGGTGACAAGCCACATTTCTTCAGCCTCCTGAGGTTGAAGAGACGCTGTTGCGCCTTCTTCACCACACTGTCTGTGTGGGTGGACCATTTCAGTTT
Source organism: Salvelinus namaycush (assembly GCF_016432855.1). Taxonomy (NCBI): domain Eukaryota; kingdom Metazoa; phylum Chordata; class Actinopteri; order Salmoniformes; family Salmonidae; genus Salvelinus; species Salvelinus namaycush. The sequence goes on from NC_052322.1 coordinate 26,550,787, forward strand.
GTTCGTGATTTGTACACTGAGGAACTTAAAACTTTCCATCTTCTCCACTGTCGATGTGGATAGGGGGGAGCTCCCTCTGCTGTTTCCTGAAGTCCATGATCATCTCCTTTGTTTTGTTGACGTTGAGTGAGAGGTTGTTTTCCTGACACCACACTCCCGAGTGCCCTCACCTCCTCCCTGTAGGCTGTCTCGTCGTTGTTGGTAATCAAGCCCACTACTGTTGTGTCGTCTGCAAACTTGATGATTGAGTTGGAGGCATGCATGGCCACGCAGTCATGGCTGAACAGGGAGTATAGGAGGGGGCTGAGCACGCACCCTTGTGGGGCCCTTGCTCAAGGGCACAGACAGATTACCTAATCGGCTCTGGGATTCAAACCAGCGACATTTTGTTTACTGGCCCAATGCTCTTAACCACTAGGCTACCTTCCGGCCCAAATCATCTTTTCAAGTCACTGGCGAGTGGCAAAGTGCTTCGGTGCCGTAACAGCTTCCCTAAATTTCTCAAATGTCAGTTTTAGAAGATAGTGACTTAATGACCAAAATGTTGCTATATAGACTAGACTAATATTGATGCAACATTGGCCGTTTTCAACCAGAGAAGTTGGTTTTTGAGTTCAGCTGCCCGTTAAACGGAATGAGAAGATTAAATAGTATGCATCTTTTTCATTAAGGGGGAATGAAAGAGCTTTTGGTTCACTGACCGACCGGCACAGCAATGTTAAATGTTAAAATCACATTCCCAACTGCCTTGCACACTGGTAGACAAAAGGACCATTCACAGATATTGATTTTGGTGCAACTACTTATGAGCTAGGATGCAGCAATCAACTAAGTTAGTTACATTATTTAAGTCAAAAAGCATTTTTTGTTAAAAGGCTCTATTTCCAGAACCAGTTATTTGCCCACATTTTCAAAGCTGGTTTCAGTTTGAATGTCTCAATTAAAATACAGTACTTTCTTTGGAATCAAGTTTGTCAGAATGTGGGTGTTTTGTTGCCGAATGTACTCACTGAAACGTCTTTGTAGAGATGACCAGGGTCATATTCAATGTCATTGGAGTTGAAGTAGTCATTGGCAGCAGCCAGGAGAGTCATCTCTGGGATGGAGAAAACATCCATGAACTGCTTCATCACAGGACCCTGTAAGATAACGTTAGCTCAACGGGATAGAAGACAAAGCTGAGCCTCAGCAAGAAAACAAACAACAAATCTGATGATTAAAAATGATTACAAATTATTTAGCCTATAACAGATCTTAATACAGATCTAATCCTTGTGTGAAATTAGTGGGATGACAATCTAACACAAATACCATCTTATTCTAAACCAAGTTAGACATATTCATGCACTCCAGTCAGTTAATTGCTTTTTATTCCCGTAATACAGTAGGAGCCGAACACTGACCATTAGGTTAGTAGGCAATTTTATGAAGTGGGCAAATAAACTCAACTTCACCCAAAGCTCGGAGGTAACAAGATTTACAGAGCAATAATGGAGTGGGACCATATATGTTTCTACAGTAGCTGGCCTTAGGTCTCCATAGGACTGATTAAAATAAAATGTGGCGAAGAGCAGGTCATGGACATGCTTGACACGGTAAAGCTTGATATTTACAGTGCATTCGGAAAGTATTCAGACCCCTTCACTTTTTCCACAGTTTGTTACGTTACAGCCTTATTCTAAAATGGATTGAATAAAAAATATTCCTCATCAAGCTACACACAATACCCCGCAATGACAAAGGGTAAACAGGTTTATAGATATGTTTGGACATTTATTAAAAATAAAAACCACAAATACCTTATTTACATAAGCATTCAGACCCTTTGCTATGAGACTCGAAATTGAGTCCATGTGCCATGGAATCGGTACATCAAAAATATCTTCCCAATTATTTTTCAATCTATATGGCACAGCTGTCAATTATTTGGGCCTAAAATGAAACTCTTTCATTTATCACAATGTTCTTTATCCAATTTTGGTCTTTAATGCAGGGCCAACAGACAAGTTCCTTACTTTCCCCCCCCTTCCGCTTGTCTCTTCCATTTTTGCGGTAATTCTGCAATTAGTTGGTTATAATTTTGGGTAGAGCAGACATTTCCATATATTTTTGTTAGCTGCATGTGTGACATATCTCCACCAGTCCTATTTATGATATAATTGACAAAGATTTTTTTTTTAAGTATGTTTTTTTTAACCACAATATTTGCTGTATTATTTGTTCTGTCTTTTCTGGTGGATTAAACTGAAATTACAATCAACTTTCTATGGCTTGTTTTAAAAATAGCGATTTTTGGAGAATAGCGATATTCTTATTTTCAAATAACCGAAAGTGAGAGACTGTAATCTGAATAAAGGGAAAAAGGCCGTTCTTGAGCATGGGGTGAGGCATTCTTACTAATCTGCTAGAGAACCAGTTTGGATTTAAATATAACTTTTGTATGACTGACTGTCACGTCCTGACCATAGTGCTTATGTGTTTTGCTTGTTTTAGTGTTGGTCAGGACGTGAGCTGGGTGGGCATTCTATGTTGTGTGTCTAGTTTGTCTGTTTCTGTGTTCGGCCTAATATGGTTCTCAATCAGAGGCAGCTGTCAATCGTTGTCCCTGATTGAGAATCATATATAGGTGGCTTGTTTTGTGTTGGGATTTTGTGGGTGGTTGTTTCCTGTCTCTGTGTTTTGTCTGCATCAGAAAGGACTGTATCGGTAAGCCACGTTTGTTATTTTGTAGTTTGTAAGTGTTCACGTTTTCGTCTGTCATTAAATATGTTGAACACGGAATACGCTGCGTCTTGGTCCGATCCCTGCTACACTCTCTCTTCTCGTGAAGAGGGGGAAGGCTGCCGTTACAGAACCACCCACCAATCTCAGACCAAGCAGCGTGGCTACGGGCAGCAGCAGCAGCAGCGGCCCACTACACAGGACTCCTGGACATGGGAGGAAATTTTGGAGGGAAAAGGACACTGGGCTCACATTGGAGAATATCGCCGCTCTCGTGAAGAGATGGAGGCAGCTAAAGCCCAGGAGCGGTGGTATGAGGAGGCAGCACGGAAGCGTGGCTGGAAGCCTGAGAAGAAACCCAAAACATTTCTTGGGGGGGGGGGGGGCTAAAGGGTAGTGTGGCGAAGTCAGGTAGGAAACCTGCGCCCACTTCCCATGCTTACCGTGGAGAGCGGGAGTACGGGCAGACACCGTGTTATGCGGAAGAGCGCACGGTGTCTCCTGTACGTGTGCTTAGCCCGGTGCGGTACATTCCAGCTCCACGTATCGGCCGGGCTAGAGTGGGCATTGAGCCAGGTGCCATGAAGCCGGCTCAACGCGTCTGGTCTCCAGTGCGTCTCCTCGGGCCGGCATACATGGCACCAGCCTTACGCATGGTGTCCCCGGTTCGCCAATACAGCCCAGTGCGGGTTATTCCACCTCCCCGCACTGGTCGGGCTACGGGGAGCATTCAACCAGGTAAGGTTGGGCAGGCTCGTTGCTCAAGGGAGCCAGTACGCCTTCACGGTCCGGTATATCCGGCGCCACCTTCCCGCCCCAGCCCAGTACCACCAGTGCCTACACCATGCACCAGGCTTCCAGTGCGTCTCCAGAGCCCTGTTCCTCCTCCACGCACTCTCCCTGTGGTGCGTGTCTCCAGCCCAGTACCTCCAGTTCCGGCACCACGCACCAAGCCTCCTGTGCGTCTCCAGAGCCCTGTACGCACTGTTCCTTCTCCCAGCATTCGCCCCGAGGTGCGTGTCTCCAGTCCGGTACCACCAATTCCGGCACCACGCCTACTGTGCGCCTCAGCAGGTCAGAGTCGGCCGTCTGTCCAGCGCCGCCTGAGCTGCCTGCCTGCCCAGCGACGTCTGAGCTGCCTGCCTGCCCAGCGCCGTCTGAGCTGCCTGCCTGCCCAGCGCCGTCTGAGCTGCCTGCCTGCCCAGCGCCGTCTGAGCTGCCTGCCTGCCCAGCGCCGTCTGAGCTGCCTGCCTGCCCAGCACCGTCTGAGCCATCCGTCTGCCCAGCGCCGTCTGAGCCATCCGTCTGCCCAGCGCCGTCAGAGCCGCCCGTCTGTCCCGAGCCGTCAGAGCCGCCCGTCTGTCCCGAGCCGCTAGAGCCGTCCGTCAGTCAGGAGCCGCCAGCCAGTCAGGAGCCGCCAGCCAGTCAGGAGCCGCCAGAGCCGCCAGCCAGTCAGGAGCCGCCCTCCAGTCATGAGCCGCCCTCCAGTCATGAGCCGCCCTCCAGTCATGAGCTGCCCTTCAGTCCGGAGCTACCTCTCTGTCCTGAGCTACCTCTCTGTCCTGAGCTACCTCTCTGTCCTGAGCTACCTCTCTGTCCTGAGCTGTCTCCTCAATTTAGTGGGGACCTTGGTGAGGATTCCTAGGCCAAGGTCGGGGGCGAGGGTTGCCACTCAAAGGACGCTAAGGAGGGGGACAAAGACAATGGTGGAGTGGTGGCCTCGTCCTGCGCCGGAGCCGCCACCGCGGACAGATGCCCACCCAGACCCTCCCCTTGAGTTTTAGGGGTGCGTTCGGAGTCCGCACCTCAGGAGGGGGGTACTGTCACGTCCTGACCATAGTGCTTATGTGTTTTGCTTGTTTTAGTGTTGGTCAGGACGTGAACTGGGTGGGCATTCTGTTGTGTGTCTAGTTTGTCTGTTTCTGTGTTCGGCCTAATATGTTTTTTTTTTTGTTTTTTTTTTGGTAACTTTATACTTTATATTTATTGTAGTAAGACAATTTCTTTCTTTCGGGATATGTACAGTCGTGGCCAAAAGTTGAGAATGACACAAATATTAATTTTCAAAGTCTGCTGCCTCAGTGTCTTTAGATATTTTTGTCAGATGTTACTATGGAATACTGAAGTATAATTACAAGCATTTCATAAGTGTCAAAGGCTTTTATTGACAATTACATGAAATTGATGCAAAGAGTCAATATTTGCAGTGTTGACCCTTCTTTTTCAAGACCTCTGCAATCTGCCCTGGCATGCTGTCAATTAACTTCTGGGCCACATCCTGACTGATGGCAGCCCATTCTTGCATAATCAATGCTTGGAGTTTGCCAGAATCTGTGGGGTTTTGTTTGTCCACCCGCCTCTTGAGGATTGACCACAAGTTCTCAATGGGATTAAGGTCTAGGGAGTTTCCTGGCCATGGACCCAAAATATCGATGTTTTGTTCCCCGAGCCACTTAGTTATCACTTTTGCCTTATGCAAGGTGCTCCATCATGCTGGAAAATGCATTGTCCGTCACCAAACTGTTCCTGGATGGTTGGGAGAAGTTGCTCTCGGAGGATGTGTTGGTACCATTCTTTATTCATGGCTGTGTTCTTAGGCAAAATTGTGAGTGAGCCCACTCCCTTGGCTGAGAAGCAACCCCACACATGAATGGTCTCAGGATGCTTTACTGTTGGCATGACACAGGACTGATGGTAGCGCTCACCTTGTCTTCTCTGGACAAACTTTTTTCCAGATGCCCCAAACAATCGGAAAGGGGGTTCATCAGAGAAAATGACTTTACCCCAGTCCTCAGCAGTCCAATCCCTGTACCTTTTGCAGAATATCAGTCTGTCCCTGATGTTTTTCCTGGAGAGAAGTGGCTTCTTTGCTGCCCTTCTTGACACCAGGCCATCTTCCAAAAGTCTTCGCCTCACTGTGCGTGCAGATGCACTCACACCTGCCTGCTGCCATTCCTGAGCAAGCTCTGTACTGGTGGTGCCCCGATCCCGTAGCTGAATCAACTTTAGGAGACGGTCCTGGCGCTTGCTGGACTTTCTTGGGCGCCCTGAAGACTTCTTCACAACAATTGAACCGCTCTCCTTGAAGTTCTTGATGATCTGATAAATTGTTGATTCAGGTGCAATCTTACTGGCAGCAATATCCTTGCCTGTGAAGCCCTTTTTGTGCAAAGCAATGATGACGGCACGTGTTTCCTTGCAGGTAACCATGGTTGACAGAGGAAGAACAATGATTCCAAGCACCACCCTCCATTTGAAGTTTCCAGTCTGTTATTTGAACTCAATCAGCATGACAGAGTGATCTCCAGCCTTGTCCTCGTCAACACTCACACCTGTGTTAACGAGAGAATCACTGACATGATGTCAGCTGTTCCTTTTGTGGCAGGGCTGAAATGCAGTGGAAATGTTTTTGGGGGGAATTCAGTTCATTTGCATGGCAAAGAGGGACTTTGCAATTAATTGCAATTCATCTGATCACTCTTCATAACATTCTGGAGTATATGCAAATTGCCATCATACAAACTGAGGCAGCAGACTTTGTGAAAATTAATATTTGTGTCATTCTCAAAACTTTTGGCCACGACTGTATACCGAGTATGTCCACATCACCATCAGACCATTTTATTAGTAAACTACATGATAATATTAAAGTTTACTTTTTTAATGATCCAATACGTAATATATAAAAAAACATATCATAATTTGGTTGCAATCCATAGCGGTTTTGAGGCTGTGGAGGGATCAAAATTGTGGATTTAAAAGAAAGCAAGAATCATCAGCATACAATGACACCTTTGTTTTTAAGCCCCTGATTTCTAACCCCTTGATATTATTGTTGGATCTGATTTTAATAGCTAACATTTCGATGGCCATAAATAGATATGCCAATAGTGGACAACCTTGTTTTAATCTTCTTGACAGTTTAATAGTTTCTGAGAAGTAACCATTATTTGCTATTTTATACCTAGGGTTACTATACATAACTTTAACCCATTTTATAAGACATTATCCAAAATTGAAAGTCCTATAGGGCGGTGCACAATTGGTCCAGCGTCATCCGGGTTAGGCCGTCATTGTAAATAAGAATTTGTTCTTAACTGACTTGCCTAGTTAAATAAATAAAAAATATACAGTAGACCCATAAAACAGATAAGGACTTCTCCTTAATGTATGGGTCACTCAGGTGGGTGTCAAGGGTTGGGGACCGTTCCATCATGATAGGACAATAAATAACTAAACTATATTTATAATTTATTCTAAAATGTATATCCAATATCTGCAAAAAAATGAAAGCTCCCTTTCACAACCCCTGCTCGCAGACACACATAGCGCCCTGATATTCGCAACCATTTTCATTTTTCAATCACCTAATTCAACACTTTTTCCAAACACAAAAACACACATAACGCCTTCAATCACAATACACCAGGACTTACCCAGAATACTGTGCCTTCTATGTCCTGTGTTTGCTGTGTTTTTATCCCTACCATGTTGATTCTGAATACTTCTGTGTTCCAGTTCCTTATATTTGAAGATTTGTCTTCATCTTTTTCTTCTTTTCTTCCCACAATCCCTACCATGGATAGTATTGGGTGTTTCATTATTCGACTCCTCTATGGAAACTTTGTTATATTTAGAATAGCCATAGAGTAGTCTTGGTGTCTCGGAACATTTGGTTATCAATATACAATTTATCGACTACGAGAGCTACACGTTTCCCTTTTAAGAGTGGGTACAGAACTTTACGCCGTTCTGCAATTTCCTTCGGGAACTGATCATTAATGCAAGTCTTTTACGCAGGCTTTTAACCATTATTTTATCTTTAAAGACTGCAAATTTGGCAACAATTGCAGAAAAATCCATGGATTTTCAAACATATCGTGCGTTCAGAAAGTATTCAGACCCTTTGACTTTTTTCCACATTTTGTTAAATCACAACCATATTCTAAAATGTATCAAATTGACGTTGTCCCTCTTCAATCTACACACAATACCCCATAATGACAAAGCAAAACTGCTTTATATAAATGTTTGCAAAATGAACAACAAAAATACCTTATTTACATAAGTATTTAGACCCTTTGCTATGAGACTTGACATTGAGCTCAGGTGCATCCTGTTTCCATTGATCATCCTTGAGATGTTTCTACAACTTGATTGTGGTAAATTCAATTGATTGGACATGATTTGGAAAGGCAAACACCTGTCTATATTAAGTCCCACAGTTGACAGTGCACGTCAGTTCAAAAACCAAGCCATGAGGTCCGTAGAGCTCCGAGACAGGATTGTGTTGAGGCACAGATCTGGGGAAGGGTATCAAAACATTTCTGCAGCATTGAAGGTCCCCAAGAACACATTGGCCTCCATCATTCTTAAGTGATGGCCGCTCTGCCAAACTGAGCAATCAGGGGAGAAGAGCCTTGGTCAGGAAGGTGATCAAGAACTCGATGGTCACTCTGACAGAGCTCAAGAGTTCCTCTGTGGAGATGGGAGAACCTTCCAGAAGGACAACCATCTCTGCAGCACTCCACCAATCAGGCCTTTATGGTAGAGTGGCAAGACGGAAGCCACTCCTCAGTAAAAGGCACATGACAGCCCGCTTCTAGTTTACCAAAAGGCACCTTAAGACTCTCAGACCATGAGGAACAAGATTCTCTGGTCTGATGAAACCAAGATTGAACTCTTTGACCTGAATGCCAAGCCACACGCCTGGAGAAAACCTGGCACCATCCCTGAAGCATGATGGTGGAAGCATGATGGTGGCTGCATCATGCTGTGGGGATGTTTTTCAGCGGCAGGGACTGGGAGACTAGTCAGGATCGAGGGAAAGATGAACGGAGCAAAGTACAGAGAGATCCTTGATGAAAACCTGCTCCAGAGTGCTCAGGACCTCAGACTGGGGCAAAGATTCACCTTCTAACAGGACACCGACCCTAAGCACACAGCCAAGACAACGCAGGAGTGGCTTCGGGACAAGTCTCTGAATGTCCTTGAGTGGCTCAGCCAGAGCCCAGACTTAAACCCAATCAAACATCTCTAGAGAGACCTGGAAATAGCTGTGCACCGACACTCCCCATCCAACCTGACAGAGCTTGAGAGGATCTGCAAAGAAGAATGGGAGAAACTCCCCAAATACAGGTGTGCCAAGCTTGTAGCGTCCTACCCAAGAAGACTCAAGGCTGTAATCGCTGCCAAAGGTGCTTAAACAAAGTACTGAGTAAATGGTCTGAATACTTATGTACATTTGATATTTCCATTTTTAATACATTGGCAAAAATGTTTAAATACCTGTTTTTTCTTTGTCATTATGTGCTATTGTGGTTAAATTGATGAGGGGGAAAAAACAATTTAATCCATTTTATAATAAGGCTGTAATGTAATAAAATTTGGAAAATGTGAAGGGGTCTGAATACTTTCTGAATACACTTTATATTCTATTTTAGTGTCTCCGGTCCTTATTTTTCAGTTAACCTTTTCATACGAGTTCCAAATATCTCTAACGGTCGCCCCAGTGTGAGTTGTTTTATGCACGTGATGTCAGAATGCACTCACTGTTCCAAAATGTGATTATAACGCAACAGGACAGTTAACACGCGCTTCCTGCTAATTATGTTTCAACTTGTCAATTTCAAATTATTTTCTAACAAGTTGTATTTTCTAACAACAGTTTGAATTGAGCTGTGTTCCGCCTCCTCATTAATTCACATAGAAGTAGCTCATTTCAACGTTGCGGACAATTTATGTATGAGGCTTTACTGAGCCGGACAAACTTCTCTCTTCGAGAGCCCACGCACTTCACCAATGTTTGCGCAGATCAAGTATGCAGACATTTGCGCAGTCTTGCACAAATTGGAACATTTTGGTTTTCCTTACAAATAATAACTTTGGACATGCGTTCCTATCAAAGTAAGTTCCTTATTTTCTCTATATTGTGTTGTCGTTTCTACTGTAGGCGCATACAATATGTATGTATGTATCTATGTATGGGGTATAATGTACTTACAGTTTTATTCACAGTACCGGTGACAAATAATGTATTCCGATTATTGCATAGATTGTAATGGACACCTATGATGTGTGTAAAATACTTTTTTGAAGGTTGTACTGTTTATAATGAGCTAATGCTAAGCTATTTGCCAGCTATGTGTGGCGCCATGTTTGTTGACATTATACAATGCATTCTGGGTGTCACCTAAACGTCTGTCAGACCAAAGATGTTATAATGAGGCGAAGGAATGGTTCACTCATCTTTCAGGTAATCTTCTGGAAGTGAATGAAGGGAAGTGAATGATCGTAGACAACACCCCCCCTTCAACATGCATACTATAAACAGACCAAACTCATCTTGTCTCCTTGTATTATCTTTGGTTGACGTGAATAATCAAACATGCCGGTGAGCACAAACTACCCATCGTCGGATTACTTTTGATTTCCAGAAAGTGTTTCACACAATTATTTTGATCAATGGTGACCTCACCCGTGATGTGATTAATTATAAATAATAATTGCTATTAGCTAATTCATATTGTAGTTTCTGTCAGCCGAGAGTTATAAAAATATGACCCCTTGTGTTACGTCGATCTTTCCTCACTTAGCGCTAGAAAAATGCAGCCTACATTTTCTGGTTTGGATGATTGTGTTATGCTGTAGCTACTTCTGTGAATGTCTGAACATTGCATCCAAAAATAAACTGCTCACATTCTGGAAATAACTTTGTAAGGACTGTGTTTGTGCAAAATGTTTCTGTGAAAAACAGTGTGGCCAGCTCAAATGCTGATTGTTGCGTCATTCGAAACTGGACGTTAAAAATAAGCATTCTAATCACACTGGTTTGAGTATACGCTCCAGGGGCCACTGTAGAATGATCACACTCATTTGTTGTTATGTGTGAAAAGGTTAAGGTAGAAGAATGTAAGTAATGACCTTTCCATAGAAGCCACTGACTTCCTCAAGAGGGACATGGTTAGTTCCACCGTAGAGCTCCAAAACCTCCTCATCTGGGACAGGATTCAGACCCCTGTGGGAATCAACATCTCTCATTATGGTCTCTCTATTACATAATTGAATACATGACATACCAATAGCAAAGAGTATTGTTATTAGAAAAAACGTTGTGCACAAAACTCAACAGAAGCGGGAGGGTGGAGAGGACAGGACGAGCAGAGCGGTAAAATCAATAGACAGTGTGAACATCGTCCTGATTCTAGTTTGGCTGGTGGTGCACTCGGTAGCTAGCAAGATTTGATAGGACTCTGATACTTCAAATGAATGAGTCTCAGTCAGTTATGTTTAGTATCTGCATAGTTAATACCATCAGTAGCAAGCTACTGTTGCTAGTAACTTCAAGAATAATAAATATACACTTTTGAGCACCCTCCAAAAAGTTATACTTTTCAACAGCTTACCTTGAAAAAAAATGTAAATTCTCATCTCCCTCTCTTTCAACATCGGCAAATACACCTCCAATGACAGTTCTGGCTTTTGCATTGACTGTATGCTATCAGGATGGTCCATACCTCCAATCATCTTTGCTAATAACGATGTTTCCAGAAGTGGATAAATTGGTCTAATTTAGCATGTATGGTAAAGCCTCAACCCTTAGCTAACTCTTCATATTCAAATGAGCTCGAAAATGTTTTAATAAGGACAAAATGTTTTGTGTGACTACAGCACCAGCCAAAAAAGCAAAAATAGACACGTTGTAATTGAGCGGAGTGTCAAAGAGGACAGAGCGTTCACTGCCCGCCCGGCATCAGTTGGGTCATTATCATTCAAAACAAAGCATTCTAAAATAAATTGCACGCACGCCTAAAGTTATTCTTATTTCATTGTGTTACTATTTTTCCTTAAGTTTATTCAGCAATTTTTTCTTACTTACTTTTTAAAAACTCTGCATTGTTGGTTAAGGGCTCATAAGTAAGCATTTCACGGTAAGGTCTACTACACCTGTTGTAGTTGGCGCATGTAACTAATAAAATTTGATTTGGTGAGTTTAGGCCTTTAGTTTCCCATATATTCCCCCAGCAAGTGTCTCACCTGTATACAGTCCCCAGCTGAATGTAATGGAAGGCATCAATTTTCATCAACAGTCCCTGCATGAAAAATTATAATTTTATTGCCTGAACTACCATTTCCTCTAATTTCACTCTCAAACTTTGAATGTTTATAAGCTTTTATACACCCATAAAAACACTTACCTTCTGAATGTCATAGTGGAGACCACGAGCAGCGAAGTTGGGAATATAGTCATACTTGCTAATGCCCTCTGGATACTGTTAGGGGAATTAAAAGTAACAATTTAAATTCAATCAAACAATAAACAACGTGCACAATGACCATTTGTATGAGGATATGAGGCAAACAGCATCACATTTCCATCAAACTAACCTTGTAGTGTTTGACAAGGAAGTCTCGAGCTGTATTGTAGATCATTGTATCAAGAGTGTTGGAGTACAAAGCGAGCGTGTAGTCATAATCAAAGCCATAGATTTCCACTTTGTCCAAGTCAACCTCATTGTTGGCATAGATGGTGGAGGGGTTCAGTAAGTTACATACACCTGGAGGAATCAAATCTGCAGAAAAGGAAGGGGAGACATTACACAAAAATAAAAAATCTAACATGATCCAGCTTCATGATTTTTCTTCAATGCATTGTGTGGATAATCTAAAGAGCCTGGGCTTACAATTTTGGGCAGTAAGTGGTCTATTGTTCAAAATGACCAAAGATGTACAGTTGAAGTTGGAAGTTTACACACACCTTAGCCAAATACATTTAAACTCAGTTTTTCACAATTCCTGACATTTAATCCTAGTAAAGATTCCCTATATTAGGACAGTTAGGATCACCACTTTATTTTAAGAATGTGAAATGTCAGAATAATAGTAGCGAGAATGACTTATTTCAGCTTTTATTTCTTTCATCACATTCCCAGTGGGTCAGAAGTTTACACACACTCAATTAGTATTTGGTAGCATTGCCTTTAAATTGTTTAATTTGAGTCAAACGTTTTAGGTAGTCTTCCACAAGCTTCCCACAATAAGTTGGGTACATTTTGGCCCATTCCTCTAGACAGAGCTGGTGTAACTGAGTCAGGTTTGTAGGCCTCCTTGCTCACACACACTTTTTCAGTTCTGCCCACAAATTTTCTATAGGATTGAGGTCAGGGCTTTGTTATGGCCACTCCAATACCTTGACTTTGTTGTCCTTAAGCCATTTTCCCACAACTTTGGAAGTATGCTTGGGGTCATTGTCCATTTGGAAGACCCATTTGTGACCAAGCTTTAACTTCCTGACTGATGTCTTGAGATGTTGCTTCAATATATACACCTAATTTTCATTCCACATGATGCCATCTATTTTGTAAAGTGCACCAGTCCCTCCTGCAGCAAAGCACCCCCACAACATGATGCTGCCACCCCCGTGCTTCAAGGTTGGGATGGTGTTCTTCGGCTTGCAAGCCTCACCCTTTTTCCTCCAAACATAACAATGGTCATTGTGGCCAAACAGTTCTATTTTTGATTCATCAGACCAGAGGACATTTCTCCAAAAACTACGAACATAAAAGCCAGACGGCTTTTTTATGGCGGTTTTGGAGCAGTGGCTTCTTCCTTGCTGAGTGTCCTTTCAGGTTATGTCGATATAGGACTCGTTTTACTGTGGATATAGATACTTTTGTACCTGTTTCCTCCAGCATCTTCACAAGGTCCTTTGCTGTTGTTCTGGGATTGATTTGCACTTTTCGCACCAAAGTACGTTCATCTCTAGGAGACAGAACGCGTCTCCTTCCTGAGCGGTATGACGGCTGCGTTGTCCCATGGTGTTTATATTTGCGTACTATTGCTTGTACAGGTGAACGTGGTACCTTCAGGCGTTTGGAAATTGCTCCCAAGGATGAACCAGACTTGTGGAGGTGTACAATTTATTTTCTGAGGTCTGTCTCCCAGGCTGCGTGCCGGTCTTGATAGCCAATCGCATGCAAGGAACAAAACAGCTAGTTTGGCTAGTCTTGTGAGCTAGTCTTGTGAGCTAGCTAGTTAGCTCGGTAGTCTTGTTAGGTAGCAAGCTAGCTTGTTATGGCAGGTAGTCTAGTGGTTAGAGAGTTGGACTAGTAACCGAAAGGTTGCAAGATTAAATCCCGAGCTGACAAGGTAAAAAGCTGTCGTTCTGCCCCTGAACAAGGCAGTTAACCTAACCCACTGTTCCTAGGCTGTCATTGAAAATAAGAATTTGTTCTTAACTGACTTGCCTGGTTAAATAAAGGTTAAAAAAAATTGCAATCACCCATGTGGTTATAACCAATGAGGAGATGGCATGTGGGTATCTGCTTCTATACACCAATGGGAGAGGCAGGACTTGCACTGCGTTCAGCGTCACAAATAGAACTGACTTATATTTTAGCACTTGGCAACGCAGACACTCGTTGGCACGCGCGAGCAGTGTGGGTGCAATGATTGAATAACATGTATGTCTACAATTATTTTGCAAAGCACGCGACACGAGTGGTATGGTCAGCATGTTAGGTTAAATCTAGATTTGGTCATTCCTGAATTATGAATAATTTAAAAGGTGCAATATGGAAAAATCGCTCTGCCATTCCCTGGTTGCTGAAATTCTAATAGTTAGCCTAATTTCAGTTTGTGAAAACAAGCACTTAAGAGTGTAGAAAATCATTGTAGCATGTAAACCGCTGTGAAATATATTTGCAACAACCAAAAATATTGTACAGTATTTCAGCTGTTTGAAGGTGGTGTTCAAAACCAAAGGTTAAAGATGCAAAAACGAAACTTAAGAACGGGAAGCATAGAAATAGCAAACATAGAACAGATCTACAGCTTTTTAGACTTACTTTCAATAGTTTTTTTACCCTTTATTTAACTAGGCAAATCAGTTAAGAACAAATTATTATTTACAATGACGGCCTACCAGAAGGCAAAAGGCCTCCTGCTGGGACGGGGGCTGGGATTAATAATACATTTAAAATATAGGACAAAACACGCATCACAATAAGAGACATAACAACATTACAACACACAGGGGCAGAACCTGTTTTTAATTCTCATTTTCTTTATGGGCGTGTAGTTGTTAACGATACCACTGAAAATATAAAAAAGAAGGTCCAAGCGTCTTCGACAGAAGGGATCAAGATGATTCTATACCAATTGAGAGAGGCCAGATCATGAAGGAAGGATTGCTCATTCGAGTTTATTAATGAGCATGTCTATGACAAGTCAGGACAGGTCGTTTCACAGAGCAGCCATTACGAACACAGGCTGTAAAATAGTGATCACTAAGGTCATTACAGAAAACACCAGACTGATACCTATCAGGATTATTTGTAAGGATAACATCAAGGAGAGTAGCCTTTTCTGGGTGTTTGAAGTCATACCTTGTGGGATTGCTAATAATCTGAGAAAGATTTAGGGAGTCCCATTGCTTTAGGACTTGGTCAGGTGGTTTAAGCATGTCCCAGTTTAGGTCACCTAGCAGGACAAATTCAGACTTAGCGTAAGGGGCCAGGTACAGGCCAGTGCTGATGGTGGCCGATAACACCCAGCAACAGTCAACAAAGAGTTATTTGAAAGTTTAATGCGCAAAACCAGCACATCAAATTGTTTGGGGACAGACTTGGTGGAGACAACCGAGTACTGAAGGTGTTCCTTGGTAAAGATTGCCAGTCCACCAACTTTGGAAGATCTGTCTTGCCGAAAAAGGTTATATGAGGATGACAGATCTATAACTCAAATTTCTATGTACATTTGGTCGGGTTGCCCAAAAACTTTCATATTGCAGCTTTAATGTAACAAATCAAACAAAATAATGTTATAGAAGGTAAAGTAAAAATTTGAACTGGTCCGTCAATGCATAGCCTAGGCTATATATTTCTTTATGTTTATCACGCAGCCCTAATTTCTAGTCAAAATGACAAATGAGTAATGCCAAATTATCTAAAACAATTGGAGGTGGTTATGGTAGAGAAATGAACATTCAATTCTCTGGCAACAGCTCTGGTGGACATTCCTGCAGTCAGCATGCCAATTTCACACTCCCTCAAAACTTGAGACATCTGTGGCATTGTGTTGTGACAAAACTACACATTTTAGAGTGGTTGTTTATTGTCCCCAGCACAAGATGCACCTGTGTAATGATCATGCTGTTTAATCGGCTTCTTGATATGCCACACCTGTCAAGCAGATTAATTATCTTGGCAAAGGAAAAATGCTCACTAACAGGGATGTAAACTAATTTGTGCACAAAATTTGAGAAATAAGGTTTTTGTGCATATGGAACATTTCTGGGATCTTTTATTTTAGCTCATGAAACACGGAATCAACACTTTACATACCCTACATTACTCATCTCATATGTATATACTGTACTCTATACCATCTACTGCATCTTGCCTATGCCGTTCTGTACCATCACTCATTCATATATCTTTATGTACATATTCTTTATCCCTTTACACTTGTGTGTATAAGGTAGTAGTTGTGGAATTGTTAGGTTAGATTACTTGTTGGTTATTACTGCATTGTTGGAACTAGAAGCACAAGCATTTCGCTACACTCGCATTAACATCTGCTAACCATGTGTATGTGACAAATAAAATTTGATTTGATTTGATTTTGATTTACATGTTGTGTTTATATTTTTGTTCAGTCTAGTTTACATGTTGGCAACAATCCTTTGATTCTACGCAAACCCCGCCTGTTCTGCTCTAAGGTTGCACACGCATCAGTTTTGTTGCTAAACAACCCACCCACCAATACACATTCAGTTGGCAAAAAAACATACATGTTTTAGGCAAGTAGCCTAGAAAAGAGAAGGAAGGAAAGTGCTGCTCGGTTACACAATAGGTCTTTGTAAATAGAAGGTCATCTTTGGTAAAAGGGTATAATTGGATTTTAAAAAGCAAGAAGGATCAAGACACTTCATATTTGTATGACATTTTCAATGTAACAAATGTTTTTTTTTAAATGACACGTTTGGCAGCATGGCCTTCTTCGGGAAGTACAAAGATACAGTGATGTCTTTTGAACAAATTATGTTCCAATCAACACTGATTTTATGTATTTATTAGCCACCAGATCCGACCCTCTTGCTTACAGCTGCAATAGGGTCCGACAGCATTCCTCTGTATATTAAGACACCGCAAAGCCGGCGCGAGGTATGACTCGGGAAAATTTACCTCAATCCAGGGATGAGAAATGTCTTGTGCTCCGAATTGTCCCATTATACCAACTGTTAGACCAAAAAGAATGAACAACTGCTCGTTTAAGTAAACTACTGTTTTTGTCCTCATGCTAACTAGCAGTAGCAACAGCAACCATTATGGAATGGCACATCTTGTTGAACAACAAGAGCCAGGGTTGCCATGTCTGCGGTTTTCCTGAAAATTGGGCTACTTGTCGCGGGTGAAAATGTATTGGTCGCGGGTTTTTGGGCTACCTCTAAATTGCATGGCAATTTAAAAATATATATATATTTCACTGTGACCTGCTCCTGCAGACTATCAGGCAGTCTGTTTCTGAGTGAGTGAGTGAGTGAGTGAGTGAGTGAGTGAGTGAGTGAGTGAGTGAGTGAGTGAGTGAGTGAGTGAGTGAGTGAGTGAGTGAGTGAGTGAGTGAGTGAGTGAGTGAGTGAAGAGTGAGTGAGTGAGTGAGTGGGGAGGGCCTGAGGGGTGTGTATGTATTGAGACTGAGCGCTGCAGCAGACAGCTGAGTCAAGTGAGTGAGAGGAGATAGAAGAGCACATGCGCACATCCTGAAACGTTTTACCAGTTGTAGGTAGGCTATTTAGATTATCATTACGGTGACACCTATTTCCAACCCTTTTTCCATAAAACATATTAACGCACTATAACTGATTGCGCATCAATAAATAACAGTGACAAAGCACAGGAAATGCCTTTAGACGCTCTAGAGCGCATTAGATAAATTTGCTTGGAGGTGGTTTAAACTGCATTCTAATGTTGACTTTGCTAATGGAAAACCATATTAAGCAAAGGGTTTCATGCATGCTCAGTTCTTGGGTTTCGAGCACTGCGCGAGTGGAAATTTGAAATGGCAGTTATGGAAGTCCCTTGCGTGCTTCTGTTATGGGGAAAAGTCCACAACGAAACTGACATAAAATGTGGATAATGATACATTTGCATCTGTTGGCTATCAATTTCTATGCCTATGTAGGCTACTGTAGCCTACCATTTTATAAAATAAATATACTGAAATGACGATATCACTGGAGCCATTGCAAATCAATTTGTGCCACTTGTGTTGCCTACCTGGAGTTGGCAAACACATTTAATAAATTGCCTATAACTTCAGTTTGTTGCTGTTATAGCCTTGTGTTATTATGCAATTGTTAATGGGCAGTTTAGTTAATGAAATTGGAAGTTATCAATTGTGATCATGGTCACAGTTCTATCACAATTGCCGTTCAGCTGTTTTTAGAATGCATTAGATTGAAGGTAACAGCCAGTCAGATCAGTTAATATCCATATTATGAATATTTTATTAAGTGATTGAAATTACGAACCCATCTTCAGTAGCCTATTCCAGCAGGCTATTGGGCAATGGAAGCACTTCTTACCACTAAATCTCCTCGCTATTCATGTTGAATGAATTAGTCTGTCAATTTGAACTAAGCAAGCTGTTAAATCATGAATCTTATATCTTGCCTAGGCTACTGTGTAGGCTATTTGAAATGAGAATTAAGCCTATCGGGAGCTATAGGCTACCTGCATCTAGCTAACCAAACCATAGCAAAATTGAATTACAATCATAAACCCAGGTTTTAGTCAGTAGGCCTAGCCTATGCCTAATGAAAAGACAAGTCAATCTCCCAAATAGGCCATTTATAATGGATTGTAGTCTTAATTAACATCTGGCACATAATAACGACACAACTGCCAGAAAATAGCCTAACATTTGTTTTTTTAAGTTTAAAAAGGGTGAATTATCTTTTCTCTTGCAATATATTTAAATTATTTTATTAGTCACATTAGCTCCAAATATTAATTATTTTGATGGAAAACCTTATTTTGCTTCTTATGGTCTTTAGAAGTTAAGTCGAGATTCCTTCTCAATTCGCTCAATAGCGCTATGGAGAAAGTGTTTATTGGCTAAATATAGCAACTCCCCTCTTGCTGCAGTAAAAAAACATTTAGGCTAGTTTTCAAGCCTTGTGGTTGGGTTTTGAGTAGTCATTGGGCTACACATTTTTGCTAGACCTGGCAACCCTGACAGGCTGTTCGGGCTAACACTGCCATTTCAAAATGGCTGCTGTGCCTTCTGCTACCTAGCATTATGACAAAAAGGACAGGTTTCAGAACAAAACAGAAGTTGTTCAATCTTCGAAGTGTAACAGTTGGGATAATGGGATAACGGGACAATTCGGAGTACAACACATTTCTTATCTCTGGAATGAAGCTCATTTTCTGAGCCTTATCTTACACCAGCTCTGTGGTGTTTTAATAGGCTATAAACAGTAATGCTGTCTAACCCTAGTGCAGCTGTAAGCAAGCAGGTCAGATCTGCTGGCTAATATTCGATATATTAGGCAAGCTTTAACATTACATAAAACATCTTACCGTGCACAAGTCGTTTCATCTCATTATACCTTGACCAAAGGTACATCTTGGAGTCAATCTTGGGTGCCGTAGTGAATGCCCTTTCAGAAAACGTCGGCGACACCTCCTTAAATTTCTTGCCCGCGACTTGTCTGTGATTTGCGGGTGATGGAGAAGTTGGGATGGCTGGGGATCCTGTAGCCTGGATACCTGAATTTGATCCACAACTTTGACCATTTTCGCAGCATTTTCCTATCTGGTTGGTCGGACCTCTAGATGCCACGTTACCATAAGACGCAACAGATGTTTTTAAAACCCTGCAAAGCGAAGCTGCCTTACTTTTCTGCAATAACGCATGGCTAAACTTTCTTATTTTTTGACAGGACATTACTACCTGGCATTTATCAGAGTATCTCCAGAACGTTATCTAATTCAAACCTAAATGTAGGCTACAGTTGATACAGTAGCAAATGAGTCAGATGCACAAGGAAGACAGTATATCATCAACAAAGACTAGGCTATCTATATACTGAGACGAGTCTCAATGTTCTAACAAAGAGAACAAATATCCGCAAAGGAGGCGGGAACAGGCGGGAATATTCTAGCCAATGAGAGGGCAGATTCGCATGTAAACAACTTCACCAACGTAGCCAGGGACACATTCATTTGAAAAACGTTCTTGGTTTTTCAGATAGAAATTACATCAAGATAGCCTACATTATTCCTTATGTCAGATAGAAATATTCTATATTGAACAAACATGCCTATCTGAACTTTCCAAAATGTTGCTTCCTGCTGAACATGCCCCAGGCATAAAATAAACCCTGAAACTAGATTCCCCACATTCTGTTAGGGGGATGTTCTCTTCTGCACTGTTCAACCAATCCAGTAAATGTGAAGGAGGAGTTAAAATAGAGTGTTGCCACAGAGTTTCTAAACCCAGAGGCACAGCATTGTGAGACATCAATAATCACTTGCGAAACAGACCAAGCAGACCAGGCAGGGATTTGAGAAGTCAATGAGAGAAGTGAACAAGTAAATCAAATCAAATTGTATTTGTCAAATGCGCCAAATACAACAGGTGTAGACCTTACCGTGAACTGCTTACTTACAAGCCCTTAAACAACAATGCAGTTTTAAGAAAATAAGAGTTAAGAAATTATTTACTAAAGTAAAAAAAAAGAACACAACAAAATAACAATAACGAGGCTATATACAGGGAGTACCAGTACCGAGTCAATGTGCGGGGGTACAGGTTAGTCAAGGTAATTGAGGTAATATGTACATGTAGGTAGGGGTAAAGTGACCATGCATAGATAATAAACAGTGAGTAGCGGGGGGTGGTCACACAATGCAAATAGTCCAGGTAGCAATTTGATTAATTGTTCAGCAGTCTTGGGGGTAGAAGCTGTTAAGGAGCCTTTTGGACCCAGACTTGGCGCTCCGGTAGCGCTTGCCATGCGGTAGCAGAGAGAACAGTCTATGACTAGGGTGGCTGGAGTTATTTTGGGCCTTCCTCTGACACCGCCTAGTATAGTCGGTGTCAGAGGTCCTGGATGGCAGGAAGCTTGGTCCAGTGATGTACTGGGCCGTACGTACTACCCTCTGTAGCATCTTATGGTCGGATGAAGAGCAGTTGCCATACCAGGCAGTGATGCAACCGGTCAGGAGGATCTCGATGGTGCAGCTGTAGAGGTTTTTGAGGATCTGGCGACCCATGCCAAATCTTTTCAGTCTCCTGAGGGGAATAGGTATTGTCATGCCCTCTTCACGACTGTCTTGGTGTGTTTGGACCATGATAGTTTGTTGGTGATGTGGACACCAAGGAACTTGAAGCTCTCGACCCGCTCCACTACAGCCCCATCGATGTGAATGGGGCATGTTCGGCTCTCCTTTTCCTCAAGTTCCCGATCAGCTTGTTTGTCTTGCTCACATTGAGGGAGAGGTTGTTGTCCTGGCACCACACTGCCAGGTCTCTGACCTCCTCCCTATAGGCTGCCTCATCATTGTCGGTGATCAGGCCTACCAACAACTTTATATCGAAGGAGGGCCTTTGATTTGACGGTAACTAACTAGCCATTTCACATCCGTTACATGTACATGAGCAGTTCGGAATGAGACGACCATTAGACCCAATGATGTGTTTCTGCGCACAAGCTTAGCTAGCCAACGTCGCCATGACATCGCCTACAAGTGGGATTGCCGTAGCCTCAAAACAGTCTGAATTAATCTAAAATAACTCAAGAAATCTGTCATTAATTTAGAAGTTTTTGCTATGGAGATCTTAGGGCATCAGACTAGGGTGTTTGGTGCAGTATTTCTCAAGTGAAAGAATGTGAATGAGGACAGACACTTCATCAAAGAATCCCTACTGTTGACCAATCGCTAACGAGGGGGCATAGACTTCGGCTACCGACTTCGGCTTGCTTGTGCCGAAGTCACAATGTCATCATAATATATGCACAAACTGTTCCGAAATGTTTCGTCTGGGAAGCACGTGGACTCCTTTAGTCCTTCCAGATCATTCACACCTTGCCCAGTGGGGAATCAACAAGCAATTGTCTGGACTTCACATAGCCTTGGGAGTTGCAGGTTTGGTGCAGTTTTTACAAGTCTGTGGAGCATTTTCACAACTCGACTATAATAAATATCGCTTTGATGTCATACAAGCAAGCCAAAGACCCGTGAGTCCAAATGTGCACTTCACATTTCCATATCAAAACCTCATGTCATTTACAGTGTCAATATTTTCTATCATTGTTTGATGCACATTTACAAGATGACATGGCGCCATACCTTGAGTTGTTCTGAGCCTATGTTTGTCTATTGTGAAGACAATTTACCACAGAACACACACCTGAATGCAGTCCTTTCTATCCACACCAAAATGACAATCTGTTTCTCTGAATTTCCACTTTAAGATCATATTTTATAACCTTTGAGTCAAAGTGCATTGAAAGGACTTAGGAACTGAAGAGGTGTGTAGCCACTTGGACACACCAGTTAGTCCTCTCACTCAAAACCGTGTCATTTTTTGTTTTATGTTGCATCAACCCAAGTTTTCCAGGAATATTGCTATCATATTACTGATGGTATTTTCAGATCTTGTTATCAACAAATTTGGCAAAAAGTACAGTACATGTAAAATGCATGTAAAATCAACAGTGTAATGTTTGGATTCAGTCTTGTGTCTGGTGAACTGTTGTGTCCTTAACTTTGGCCTAATAATTTTCCCATAATCTCCAAACGGTTCTCTTTCAATTGCTACCATGCATATGCTTTTCATATTTATTCAGTAAGAAGCATTTCAATTTAGCCCTATCCATATAGGCCAATTCCCACGAGTGTAAAGGGTTAATCACATAAGCGCACGTTAGCTCAACCGTCCCATGGGGGGGGGGGGGGGGGGGGGGGGGGGGGGGGGGGGGGGCACCAACAATTCAGATAACACTTCAATACATTTGGGTCCAGTGTGGCTCAGTTAGTAGAGCATGGTACTTGCAATGCTAGAGTTGTGAGATTGATTCCCATGGTGGACCAGTTCGAGAAAGTATAAAAAAATGTATGTACTGTAAGTCGCTCTGGATAAAATGTAAAACATGTCTACAACTCACAAGTGCTTTTTAACCATCAGATTAACAGATTAAATTGGGAGACAGATATATGAACCAATTCTCAATATTCACCAGAGACTTGTATAAAAAAACATGTAAACTCATTACATGTACTTATAATTCTCATATAATATTATACTGTGTCAGTATATGCAGCCTTAGATACTATGGAGAAGGGGGATACCTAGTCAGTTGTACAACTGAATGCCTTCAACTGAAATGTGTCTTTCACATTTAACGCAACCCCTCTGAATCAGAAAGGTGCGGGGCGCTGCCTTAATCGACATCCATGTCTTCGGCGCCCGGGGAACAATGGGTTAACTGCCTAGCTCAGAACAACAGATTTTTAGGTAGGTAGCTCAGGGATTCAATCCAGCAACCTTTTGGTTACTGGCCCAACGCTCTAACCATTAGGCTACCTGCCACCCCATATGGTGATGTGTTGTATTGCATACATTTTCCACATGTGAATAGTCCTTAATATAACATAGTAAGTAACAAGAACATTTCCCAGGACATATACATGTCATATATGGGCAAAAAGCTTACATTCTTGTTAATCTAACTGTACTGTCCAATTTACAGTAGCTGTCAACTGTGGGACCTTATATAGACAGGTGTGTGCCTTTCCAAATCATGTCCAATTAATTGAATTTACCACAGGTGGACACCAATCAAATTGTAGAAACATCTCAAGATTGAGCAATAGAAACAAGATGCACCTGAGGACAATTTCGAGTCTCATAGCAAAGGGTTTGAGTACTTATGTAAATAAGGTATTGCTCTTTTTTATTTTTTATAAATGTGCAAACATTTCTAAAAACCTGTTTCACTTTGTAATTATGGGAAACAAAATGTGGAAAGAGTCAAGGGGTCTGAATACTTTCCGAATGCACTGTATATATTATTATATATGTTTTATACAAAACAACCATCACAAGAAATGGGGTTGTTCATTAAAAATGTGTCAAGTAAGCCAGCATCAACTAATTCCTTCTTGCAGAAGGTATTGACAAAATGGCGCCGGAAGAAATGGCAGCAGTTTTACGGGTGCCCAACCAATTGTGCTATTATGTGTTTTTTTTTTGCGTTATTTGTAACTTATTTGGTACATACTGTTTCTGCAACCATATCTTACGGCAAAAAAGAGCTTCTGGATATCAGGACAGCGATCACTCACCTTGGATTAGACAAAGATTTTTTCTTCAACAAGCAAGACGCACAGGACATTCTCCAAACACCCGACAGGGCCAACATTCCCGTTATTTGCAAGAAGAAGCGACACAGGTACAGAGGACAAAGAGCCAGATGCCTGGTCAGGACCCGGAAAAGGCGAGTGGGAAAGCTGCCGTTACCATCAATACTACTCGCCAACGTGCAATCATTGGACAATAAACTAGACGAGGTACGATCACGAATATCCTACCAACGGGACATCAAAAACTGTAATATCCTATGTTTCACGGAATCGTGGCTGAATGACGACATGGATATTCAGCTAGCGGGATATACGCTGCACCTGCAAGATAGAACAGCACACTCCGGTAAGACGGGGGGGGGGGGCGGTCTGTGCATATTTGTAAACAACAGCTGGTGCTCGAAATCTAAGGAAGTCTCTAGATTTTGCTCGCCTGAAGTAGAGTATATTGTGATAAATTTCAGGCCACACTACTTGCCTAGAGAGTTTTCAGCTATACTTTTCATGGCTGTTTATTTACCACCACAGACAGATGCGAGCACTAAGACGGCACTCAGTCAGCTGTATAAGGAAATAAGCAAACAGGAAACCACTCACCCAGAGGCGGCAGTCCTAGTGGCCGGAGACTTTAATGCAGGGAAACTTAAATCAATTCTACCAAATTTCCATCAACATGTTAAATGTGCAACCAGAGGTAAAAAAATTCTAGATCACCTGTACTCCACAAACAGAGACGCATACAAATCTCTCCCTCGCACTCCATTTGGTAAATCCGACCACAACTCTATCCTCCTGATTCCTGCTTACAGGCAGGTCTATAAAAAAAGTGGTCAGATGAAGCAGATGCTTAACTACAGGACTGTTTTGCTATCACAGACTGGAACATGTTCCGGGATTCTTCCGATGGCATTGAGGAGTACACCACATCAGTCACTGGCTTTATCAATAAGTGCATCGAGGACGTCGTCCCCACAGTGACTGTACGTACATACCACAACCAGAAGCTATGGATTACAGGCAACATTCGCACTGAGCTAAAGGGTAGAGCTGCCGCTTTCAAGGTGCGGGACTCTAACCCGGAAGCTTACAAGAAATCCTGCTATGCCCTGCGACGAACCATCAAACAGGCAAAGCGTTAATACAGGGCTAAGATTGAATCATACTACACCGGCTCCGACACACGTCTTATGTGGCAGGGCTTGCAAACTATTACAGACTACAAAGGGAAGCACAGCCGCGAGCTGCCCAGTGACACGAGCCTACCAGACGAGCTAAATCACTTCTATGCTTGCTTCGAGGCAAGCAACACTGAGGCATGCATGAGAATATTAGCTGTTTCATGACGACTGTGTGATCACGCTTTCCGTAGCCGACGTGAGTAAGACCTTTAAACAGGTCAACATACACAAGGCTGCGAGGCCAAACAGATTACCAGGACATGTGCTCCGGGCATGTGCTGGCCAACTGGCAGGTGTCTTTACTGACATTTTCAACATGTCCCTGATTGAGTCTGTAATACTAACATGTTTCAAGCAGACCACCATAGTCCCTGTGCCCAAGAACACAAAGGCAACCTGCCTAAATGACTACAGACCCGTAGCACTCACGCCCGTAGCCATGAAATGCTTTGAAAGATTGGTAATGACTCACATCAACACCATTATCCCAGAAACCCTAGACCCACTCCAATTTGCATACCGCCCAAACAGATCCACAGATGATGCAATCTCTATTGCACTCCACACTTCCCTTTCCCACCTGGACAAAAGGAACACTTATGTGAGAATGCTATTCATTGACAACAGCTCAGCGTTCAACACCATAGTACCCTTAAAGCTTATCACTAAGCTAAGGATCCTGGGACTAAACACCTCCCTCTGCAACTGGATTCTGGACTTCCAGATGGGCTGCCCCCAGGTGGTGAGGGTAGGTAGCAACACATCTGCCACGCTGATCCTCAACACTGGAGCTCCCCAGGGGTGCGTGCCCTCCTGTACTCCTTGTTCACCCACGACTGCATGGCCAGGCACGACTCCAACACCATCATTAAGTTTGCAGACGACACAACAGTGGTAGGCCTGATCACCGACAACGACGAGACAGCCTATAGGGAGGAGGTCAGAGATCTGGCCGGGTGGTGCCAGAATAACAACCTATCCCTCAACTTAACCAAGGAGATGGTTGTGGACTACAGGAAAAGGAGGACCGAGTACATCCCCATTCTCATCGACAGGGCTGTAGTGGAGCAGGTTGAGAGCTTCAAGTTCCTTGGTGTCCACATCAACAACAAACTAGAATGGTCCAAACACACCAAGACAGTCGTGAAGAGGGCACGACAAAGCCTATTCCCCCTCAGGAAACTAAAAAGATTTGGTATGGGTCCTGAAATCCTCAAAAGGTTATACAGCTGCAACATCGAGAGCCTCCTGACCGGTTGCATCACTGCCTGGTATGGCATCTGCTCTTCATCCGACCATAAGACGCTACAGAGGGTAATACGTACGGCCCAGTATATCACTGGACCAAGCTTCCTGCCATCCAGGACCTCTACACGAGGCGGTGTCAGAGGAAGGCCCTAAAAATTGTCAAAGACCCCAGCCACCCCAGTCATAGACTGTTCTCTCTACTACCGCATGGCAAGCGGTACCGGAGTGCCAAGTCTAGGACAAAAAGGCTTCTCAACAGTTTTCACCCCCAAGCCATAAGACTCCTGAACAGGTAATCAAATGGCTACCCGGACTATTTGCATTGTGTGCCTCCCCCCCCCAAGGCCCCAACCCCTCTTTTTATGCTGCTGCTACTCTCTGTTTATCATATGTGCATGCATAGTCACTTTAACTATACATTCATGTACATACTACCTCAATTGGGCCGACCAACCAGTGCTCCTGCACATTGGCTAACCGGGCTATCTGCATTGTGTCCCACCCACCACCTGCCAACCCCTCTTTTACGCTACTGCTACTCTCTGTTCATCATATATGCATAGTCACTTGAACCATATCTACATGTACATACTACCTCAATCAGCCTGAGTAACCGGTGTCTGTATGTAGCCTCGCTACTTTTATAGCCTCGCTACTGTATATAGCCTGTCTTTTTACTGTTGTTTTATTTCTTTACCTACCTATTGTTCACCTAATTCCTTTTTTGCAGTATTGGTTAGAGCATGTAAGTAAGTATTTCACTGTTCACCCGTTGTATTCGGCGCACGTGACAAATAAACTTTGATTTGATTTATTGTCTCTCATGTGAAATGCTCCATTCATGTCAGGCCCTTACCTTAAAAAATAATCATGTTTGGTGGTGTTTAAATCACCCCAATTCTCTGGTTATAAATACATTAACCATGATTGGGATCATTTTAAATCCACATCTCTACAATTAATAAAATATTTTGGAATAGGAGAAAGTAAATCTTACCAACACCTCAGTTCATCACAGACATTTAGGCACCATGACCTGACAACCAACCTATTGTGTTTCTGATGTTACAAACATTAAGTCCGACCATTTGGTCTTGTCAAAGAGCAGGACAGCCCTTTCAAATGGATACATCCTCTCAGCCTTGATTGCCGAAACTCAGCAAAGACCCCCCCGCCCTCCGTACAGATCAAAGTAGCCAGATCATGGCGACCCCAGAGTTATATAATTGTATTACCTAATTGTATTACCTCCTGCTATGTCCTTCTTATAAATCACGAGGCGTGAAATACCGTTTGACAGACCAAATCCCACGTCAACTACTTTGGCAATGTGTTTAGGTTGACTTTTTAAGTCTTCTTCCACTTCAGTAAAACTTCAACAAATCAAATACTATTTGTCACATGTGCCGAATACAACAAGTGTAGACCTTACAGTGAAATGCTTACTTAAATAACAAATGTGTGTAGAAATAGGCTGGATGTTAAGGTCCAACCAAGCCCCCACCAAAATGTGCCCTGAAGCGCCAGAAAACATCTTCTCACTGTCCTCACTTTCACAAGGTAAGCCAACTCCTTATTCTTGATCATTGTATTTGAGAAAGATATTCTAATTGTAAAAACAATTGGCATGATGTCAAATATTTTATTGCAGAGAACCATCTTGGTCTCTCACATGGCTTAACCCTGGAGCATGAGGGCTCGACATGTAAAGTGTTGGTCCCATGTTTCATGAGCTGAAATAAAAGATCCCAGAAATGTTCCATACTCACAAAATCCTTATTTCTCAAAAATGTTGTGGACAAATGTTTTTACATCCCTGATAGTGAGCATTTCTCCTTTGCAAGATTTTTTTATTTAACTAGGCGAGTCAGTTAAACAAATTCTTATTTACAAAGACAGCCTACACCAGCCAAACCCAGACAACACTGGGCCAATTGTGCGCCGCCCTATGGGACTCCCAATCACAGCTGGTTGTGATACAGCCTGGATTTGAACCATGGTGTCTGTAGTGACACCTCTAGCACTGACACACAGTGCCTTAGACTGCTTCGCCACTTGGGATAATCCATCCACCTGACATGTGAGGCATATCAAGAAGCTGATTAAACAGCATGATCATTACACAGGTGCACCTTGTGCTGGGGGGACAATAAAAGGCCACTCGAAAATGTGCAGTTGTCACAACACAATGTCATAGATGTCTCAAGTTTTGAAGGAGCATGCAATTGGCATTCTGACTACAGGAATGTCCACCAGAGCTCTTGCCAGAGAATTGAATGTTCAATTCTCTGCCATAAGCCTCATCCAACATTGTTCTAGAGCAGTGGTTCCCAAACCTTTTATAGTGCCGTACCCCTTCAAACATTCAACCTCCAGCTGCATACCCTCTCTAGCACCAGGGTCACACTATACAATACACACTATACACTGCACACTATACAATACATTTATTAAACATAAGAATGAGTGTAAGTTTTTGTGTGAGTTGCACAACCCGACTCGTGGGAAGTGACAAAGAGCTCTTATAGGACCAGGGCACAAATAATAATATAATAATAATCAATAATTTTGCTCTTTATTTAGCCATCTTACATATAAAACCTTATTTGTTCATCAAATGAATTACTCACCACAGGTTAATGAGAAGGGTGTGCTTGAAAGGATGCACATAAATCATTTCCCACTCTGAGCGCAGCCCAATCCAGAAATCTGGCAGTGGCTTCTGATTAAATAAAACTTTCACAGAACCGCTTGTTGCAATTTCGAGGAGGCTCTCTTGTTCAGATATCGGTAAGTGGACTGGAGGAAGGGCATGAACGGGATAACGAATCCAGTTGTTTGTGTCGTCCATTTCGGGAAAGTACCTGCGGAATTGTGCACCCAGCTCACTCAGGTGCTTCGCTATATAATATTTGACATTGTCCGTAAGCTTGAGTTTATTTGCACACAAAAAATCATACAATGATGGAAAGACCTGTGTGTTGTCCTTGTTAATGCAGACACAGAAGAGCTCCAACTTCTTAATCATAGCCTCAATTTTGTTCCGCACATTGAATATAGTTGCGGAGAGTCCCTGTAATCCTAGACTCAGGTCATTCAGGCGAGAAAAAACATCACCCAGATAGGCGATCAGGCAAGTGAAAATGATGGTCAATAAAGAAAACTCTAAGCTCGTCTCTCAATTTTAAAAAACGTGTCATACTTTGCCCCTTGATGACCAGCGCACTTCTGTATGTTGTAAAAGTGTTACATGGTCGCTGCCCATATCATTGCATAATACAGAAAATACACAATAGTTCAGGGGCCTTATATTTTACAAAGTTAACCATTTTCACTGTAGTATCCAAAATGTATTTCAAACTGTCGGGCATTCCCGTGGCAGCAAGAGCCTCTCGGTGGATGCTGCAGTGTACCCAAGTGGCATCGGGAGCAACTGCTTGCACGCGCATAACCACTCAACTATGTCTCCCTGTCATGGCTTTTGCGCCATCACTACAGATACCAACACATCTTGACCACCAAAGTCCATTTGATGTCACAAAGCTGTCCAGCACTTTAAAAAATATCCTCTCCTGTTGTCCTGGTTTCCAGAAGAGGTCTTCCTTAATTGACCCCCATAAACGTAACGAACATATACCAGGAGCCGTGCCAGGCCCACGACGTCTGTTGACTCATCCAGCTGTAACTCATAGAATTCACTGGCTTGTATGCAAAGCAGTAATTGTTTCTAAACATCTCCTGCCATATCACTAATGCTTTGTGAAACAGTGTTGTTTGACGAAGGCATTGTCTGTATAGTATTTTTGGCCCTTTTCCCCAGCATTGTCCCAGCCACATCTGCGGCTGCAAGAAGAATTAAGTCCTCAACACTAGTATGGGGCTTGCCTGTCCTAGCCACTCGGTAGCTCACCACATAAGACGCTTCTAGCCCCTTATTAATGGTATCTGTTGCTTTTATACATGTCTTACTACTCGAAAGTCATCTTAATTCTCGCTCAAAAAACTCCTGTGGCTTATTTTTCAAATTGTCATGTCCTTTCTAAATGTCTGCCCAAGAGTGAATGTTTCCCGCAAGAGAGTAACGGTTAATGTGATTGGATGTTAATAATTTGACTAGGCTACCTGTATTTGACATTGTGTTGTTATTTTGCTGAACACTAGTGTCAGAGTCGTGTGTATAGGTGGCAGGGAAGTCAGGCGCAGGAGAGTTAAACTGAGTGTAAATGGAGACTTTTAATAAATGTCCACTTAACATGCTCCAAACACAAAAATGTACATACATAAAATAAACATGGGTACGAGGACCCGTCGCGCACCTATACACCCAGAAACAACACTTGACATAAAACAATCTCTGACAAAGACATGAGGGGAAACAGAGGGTTAAATACACAAGAGGTAATGGATGGGATTGAAAACAGGTGTGTGGGAAGACAAGACAAAACCAATGGAAAATGAAAAATGGATCGATGATGGCTAGAAGACCGGTGACGTCGACCGCCGAACACCGCCCGAACAAGGAGAGGCAACGACTTCGGCAGAAGTCGTGACAACTAGATGGTTTAATTGTATTTTTGGCAGTGAAACGAGGCTACTCAGGCAATAAAAAAACATCACCCAAATACAGTGGGGCAAAAAACTATTTAGTCAGCCACCAATTGTGCAAGTTCTCCCACTTAAAAAGATGAGAGAGGCCTGTAATTATCATCATAGGTACACTTCAACTATGACAGACAAAATTAGAAAAAAAATCCAGAAAATCACATTGTAGGTTTTTTAATGAATTTCTTTGCAAATTATGGTGGAAATAAGTATTTGGTCACCTTCAAACAAGCAAGATTTCTGGCTCTCACAGACCTGTAACTTCTTCTTTAAGAGGCTCCTCTGTCCTCCACTCGTTACCTGTATTAATGGCACCTGTTTGAACTTGTTATCAGTATAAAAGACACCTGTCCACAACCTCAAACAGTCACACTCCAAACTCCACTATGGCCAAGACCAAAGAGCTGTCGAAGGACACCAGAAACAAAATTGTAGACCTGCACCAGGCTGGGAAGACTGAATCTGCAATAGGTAAGCAGCTTGGTTTGAAGAAATCAACTGTGGGAGCGTCTATCCAGGGGGCATAAACGTACATTTTCGACTGAAGTTTAGGTATTAATTTCATCTGGTTAAGGTAAGGGTTAAGGTTTGGGATAGGGTTAAAACATAAAAAAATCAAATCAAATCTAATCTAATTTTATTTGTCACATACACATGGTTAGCAGATGTTAATGCGAGTGTAGCGAAATGCTTGTGCTTCTAGTTCCGACAATGCAGTAATAACCAACAAGTAATCTAACCTAAAAATTCCACAACTACTACCTTATACACACAAGTGTAAAGGGATAAAGAATATGTACATAAAGATATATGAATGAGTGATGGTACAGAACGGCATAGGCAAGATGCAGTAGATGGTATAGAGTACAGTATATACATATGAGATGAGTAATGTAGGGTATGTAAACATAAAGTGGCATAGTTTAAAGTGGCTAGTGATACATGTATTACATAAAGATGACAAGATGCAGTAGATGATATAGAGTACAGTATATACATATACATATGAGATGAGTAATGTAGGGTATGTAAACATTATATTAAGTGGCATTGTTTAAAGTGGCTAGTGGTACATTTTTACATAATTTCCATCAATTCCCATTATTAAAGTGGCTGGAGTTGAGTCAGTATGTTGGCAGCGGCCACTAAATGTTAGTGGTGGCTGTTTAACAGTCTGATGGCCTTGAGATAGAAGCTGTTTTTCAGTCTCTCGGTCCCTGCTTTGATGCACCTGTACTGACCTCGCCTTCTGGATGATAGCGGGGTGAACAGGCAGTGGCTTGGGTGGTTGTTGTCCTTGATGATCTTTATGGTCTTCCTGTGACATCGGGTGGTGTAGGTGTCCTGGAGGGCAGGTAGTTTGCCCCCGGTGATGCGTTGTGCAGACCTCACTACCCTCTGGAGAGCCTTACGGTTGTGGGCGGAGCAGTTGCCGTACCAGGCGGTGATACAGCCCGACAGGATGCTCTCGATTGTGCATCTGTAGAAGTTTGTGAGTGCTTTTGGTGACAAGCCAAATATCTTCAGCCTCCTGAGGTTGAAGAGGCGCTGCTGCGCCTTCTTCACAACGCTGTCTGTGTGGGTGGACCAATTCAGTTTGTCCGTGATGTGTACACCGAGGAACTTAAAACTTTCCACCTTCTCCACTACTGTCCCGTTGATGTGGATAGGGGGGAGCTCCCTCTGCTGTTTCCTGAAGTCCACAATCATCTCCTTTGTTTTGTTGATGTTGAGTGTGAGGTTATTTTCCTGACACCACACTCCGAGGGCCCTCACCTCCTCCCTGTAGGCCGTCTCGTCGTTGTTGGTAATCAAGCCTACCACTGTAGTGTCGTCCGCAAACTTGATGATTGAGTTGGAGGCGTGCATGGCCACGCAGTCGTGGGTGAACAGGGAGTACAGGAGAGGGCTCAGAACGCACCCTTGTGGGGCCCCAGTGTTGAGGATCAGCGGGGTGGAGATGTTGTTACCTACCCTCACCACCTGGGGGCGGCCCGTCAGGAAGTCCAGGACCCAGTTGCACAGGGCGGGGTCGAGACCCAGGGTCTCGAGCTTGATGACGAGTTTGGAGGGTACTATGGTGTTAAATGCTGAGCTGTAGTCGATGAACAGCATTCTCACATAGGTATTCCTCTTGTCCAGATGGGTTAGGGCAGTGTGCAGTGTGGTTGCGATTGCGTCGTCTGTGGACCTATTGGGTCGGTAAGCAAATTGGAGTGGGTCTAGGGTGTCAGGTAGGGTGGAGGTGATATGGTCCTTGACTAGTCTCTCAAAGCACTTCATGATGACGGAAGTGAGTGCTACGGGGCGGTAGTCGTTTAGCTCAGTTACCTTAGCTTTCTTGGGAACAGGAACAATGGTGGCCCTCTTGAAGCATGTGGGAACAGCAGACTGGGATAAGGATTGATTGAATATGTCCTTAAACACACCAGCCAGCTGGTCTGCGCATGCTCTGAGGACGCGGCTGGGAATGCCGTCTGGGCCTGCAGCCTTTCGAGGGTTAACACGTTTAAATGTTTTACTCACCTCGGCTGCAGTGAAGGAGAGCCCGCAGGTTTTGGTAGCGGGCCGTGTCAGTGGCACTGTATTGTCCTCAAAGCGAGCAAAAAAGTTATTTAGCCTGTCTGGGAGCAAGACATCCTGGTCCGCGAAGGGGCTGGTTTTCTTTTTGTAATCCGTGATTGACTGTAGACCCTGCCACATACCTCTTGTGTCCGAGCTGTTGAATTGCGACTCTACTTTGTCTCTATACTGGGACTTAGCTTGTTTGATTGCCTTGCGGAGAGAATAGCTACACTGTTTGTATTCGGTCATGTTTCCGGTCACCTTGCCCTGGTTAAAAGCAGTGGTTCGTGCTTTCAGTTTCACGCGAATGCTGCCATCAATCCACGGTTTCTGGTTTGGGAATGTTTTAATCGTTGCTGTGGGTACGACATCGTCAATGCACTTTCTAATGAACTCGCTCACCGAATCAGCGTATTCGTCAATATTGTTGTTGGACGCAATGCGGAACATATCCCAATCCACGTGATCGAAGCAGTCTTGAAGCGTGGAATCAGATTGGTCGGACCAGCGTTGAACAGACCTGAGCGAGGGAGCTTGTTGTTTTAGTTTCTGTTTGTAGGCTGGAAGCAACAAAATGGAGTCGTGGTCAGCTTTTCCGAAAGGAGGGCGGGGGAGGGCCTTATATGCGTCGCGGAAGTTAGTATAACAATGATCCAAGGTTTTACCAGCCCTGGTAGCACAATCGATATGCTGATAGAATTTAGGGAGTTTTGTTTTCAGATTAGCCTTGTTAAAATCCCCAGCTACGATGAATGCAGCCTCAGGGTGTGTGGTTTCCAGTTTACAAAGAGTCAGATAAAGTTCGTTCAGGGCCATCGATGTGTCTGCTTGGGGGGGAATATATACGGCTGTGATTATAATCGAAGAGAATTCCCTTGGTAGATAATGCGGTCGACATTTGATTGTGAGGAATTCTAGATCAGGTGAACAGAATGACTTGAGTTCCTGTATGTTGTTACCACGTCTCGTTAATCATAAGGCATACACCCAAGTTGTATTGAACCCGGGATCCTTGGAGCCGGAGTTCAAGCCCTTCCTCTATTCCCATTCACAATGCCCTAGCAAGCCGTGAGCCTACTAGATGGTAATAGCTGCTCACGTTGCCCTTAGTAGATGGTATTGAAGGCATCACCTGACGTCCTGGGGACCTGGACAAATGTTGAATAATAAAGTTGATCTGGTGTGATCTGGTTGCCTTTGAAAGCAAGCCAACCGACTCTCTCCCTAGTGCCAAAAACAAGTACAATTTAAGTCTGAATTCATTTTTCTTCCCACTCCTTCCAACATTGGAGCCCCCACATGGTTTATCAGTCCGGTGAACACCAAACCTTCTACCTCCTATTCTCCAGGTGGTCCACCTAGCAACAGTCAAAGCACCCTTCTGAGATCTTTTTAATTGAAGTTATTCAAATTCCCTGTCTGCAGGATTTTTATTAAAGGCAGCCCACTCGTTTTAGTTAAAGCTCACTGGTTACTAACTAACTAGGCAGAGGCAGGATTGAGTCAGTGGCAGCGCTGGCAAAATTCTCTTCAGTGGAACAGACTTCGCCAGATGAGGCGAGTGTCACGATCGTCTGTTGAATTAGGTGTGGACCAAAGCGCAGCGTGGTAAGTGTTCGTGTTATTTTTATTCAAACAAAACACTAAACAAAATAACAAAAGAGAATGAACGAAAACGAAACAGTCCTGTCAGGTGCAGCAACACAAAACAGAAAACAACTACCCACAAAACACAGGTGGGAAAAGGCTACCTAAGTATGGTTCTCAATCAGAGACAACGATAGACAGCTGCCTCTGATTGAGAACCACACCCGGCCAAGCACACAGAAATAGAAAACATAGAACACAAAACATAGAATGCCCACCCCAACTCACGCCCTGACCAAACCAAAATAGAGACATAAAAAGGATCTCTAAGGTCAGGGCGTGACAGTACCCCCCCCCCCCCCCAAAGGTGCGGACTCCGGCCGCAAAACCTAAACCTATAGGAGAAGGTCTGGGTGGGCATCTATCCGCGGTGGCGGCTCTGGTGCGGGACGTGGACCCCGCTCCACCTCAGGCTTGGCCCACTTAGGTGGCGCCTCTAGAGCGGGGACCCTCGCCGCCAACCCCGGACTGGGGACCCTCACAGCGGGCCCCGGACAGGAGGGCGACTCTGGCAGCTCCGGACAGGAGGGAGACTCTGGCAGCTCCGGACAGGAGGGAGACTCTGGCAGCTCCGGACAGGAGGGAGACTCTGGCAGCTCCGGACAGGAGGGAGACCCTGGAGGCTTCGTGCCATGTCTCACCCCTGGAGGTTTCTTGCCATGGATCATCACTGGAGGCTTCGTGCCATGTCTCACCCCTGGAGGTTTCTTGCCATGGATCATCACTGGAGGCTTCTTGCCATGGATCATCACTGGAGGCTTCGTGCCATGGATCATCACTGGAGGCTTCGTGCCATGGATCATCACTGGAGGCTTCGTGCCATGGATCATCACTGGAGGCTTCTTACCATGGATCATCACTGGAGGCTTTGTGCCATGGATCATCACTGGAGGCTTTGTGCCATGGATCATCACTGGAGGCTTCGTGCCATGGATCACCACTGAAGGCTTCGTGCCATGGATCATCCCTGGAGTGCAGACACACAGGAGGCCTGGCTCTGGGAGCAGGCACAGGACTCACCAGGCTGGGGAGACATGCAGGAGGGTTAGGGCTTAGCACAGGCACAGGACTCACCAGGCTGGGGAGACATGCAGGAGGCCTCTTCCTTAGCCGAGGCACCGGATACACTGGGCCGTGGAGGCGCACTGGCGGTCTCGAGCGCAGAGCTAGCACAACTCGTCCTGGCTGGATACCCCCTGTAGCCCGGCAAGTGCGGGGAGCTGGAACAGGCCGCACTGGGCTGTGCTGGCGAACCGGGGACACCGTGCGTAGGGCTGGCGCAGGATAACCCGGGCCGAGGAGACGCACTGGAGGCCAGATGCGCTGAGTCGACATCATCCCTCCTGGCTCGATGCCCACTCTAGCCCGGCCGATGCGAGGAGCTGCAATGTAGCGCACGGGCTATGAGTGCGCACTGGGGACACCGTGCGCGTCACCGCATAAGACGGTGCCTGCCCGGTCACTCTCTCCCCACGGCAAACACGAGGAGTTGGCTCAGGTCTATGACCTGACTCCGCCAATCTCCCGTGTGCCCCCCCCCCCCAAAAAAATTCTGGGGCTGCCTCTCGTGCACGCCTCCTCGAGCCAACTTCTCGTAGCGTCGCCGCTCCGCCTTAGCTGCCTCCAGCTCCTCTTTAGGATGGCGATATTCTCCCATCTGTACCCAAGGTCCCTTGCCGTCCAGGATTTCCTCCCATGTCCAACTCTCCCGGTAACCACGCTGCTTGGTCCTCTTTTGGTGGTGGGCAGTTCTGTCACGATCGTCTGTTGAATTAGGTGTGGATCAAAGCGCAGCGTGGTAAGTGTTCATGTTATTTTTATTCAAACAGAACACTAAACAAAATAACAAAAGGGAATGAACGAAAACGAAACAGTCCTGTCAGGTGCAGCAACACAAAACAGAAAACAACTACCCACAAAACACAGGTGGGAAAAGGCTACCTAAGTATGGTTCTCAATCAGAGACAACGATAGACAACTGCCTCTGATTGAGAAACACACCCGGCCAAGCACACAGAAATAGAAAACATAGAACACAAAACATAGAATGCCCACCCCAACTCACCCCCTGACCAAACCAAAATAGAGACATAAAAAGGATCTCTAAGGTCAGGGCGTGACAGCGAGGTACTTTCTTTTCTGCTTTCTACACCGTGCCTGGGCTAAGTTGTTTCTACCTCTGTGACCACGAAAAGATACTGTACTCTCTACTTTGTCCACATCAAGTGACCTGTTGAGTATTGGACCATGCAGTAATGAAAAATGTATCTGTCAGTAATAAGTCTAGCTTGTGTCCCCCAGGCAGCAAGTGTGTATGTGTGTGTGTGTGTGTGTGTGTGTGTGTGTGTGGCATCGATCCATCTGATTGACCTGGATGTGGTTACGCTGAGTGGCAGAGGGCAGAGGACAGATGTGGGCTACACCCCTCGCTCTTTCGCTCTCTTTCCCTGCCTGTTTCTCTTTCTTTCTCTATTTCTTTTTTCTCTCCTCTGCCTTTCCCCCTCTCTATCTCTTTTCTCTCTCAGAGAGCAATGGAGAGAAGTGTACTATGACCAGAGCGAGGGAACTCACTCCTCGATCTCTCTCTTTCTCTGTCCCTCCCAATTCACTTCAATTCAATGGGATTTATTGACATGGGGAACATATGCTTACATTGCCAAAGCAAGTGAAATAGATAATAAACAAAAGTGAAACAAACAATACAAAAAGAAAAGTTAACATTACCCTCACAAAAGTTCCAAAGGAATATAGACATTTCAAAAGTCATATTATGGCTATGTACAGTGCTGTAACATACTGTAAATATGTGTTGTATTTACAATGGTGTTGTAAGTTCTTCACTGGTTCCCTTTTTCTTGTGGCAACAGGTCACAAATATTGCTGCTGTGGTGGCACACATGGCACACATTGGATTTGTTTTCAAATTCTTCGTGGGTCTGTGTAATCTGAAGGAAATATGTGTCTCTAATATGTCCATACATTTGGCAGGAGGTTAGGAAGTGCAGCTCAGTTTCCACTTAATTTTGTGGGCAATGTGCACATAGCCTGTCTTCTCTTGAGAGCCAGGTCAGCCTACGGCTGCCTCTCTCAATAGCAAGGCTATGCTCACTGAGTCCGTACATAGTCAAAGCTTTCCTTAATTTTGGGTCAGTCACAGTGGTCAGGT
Source organism: Salvelinus namaycush (assembly GCF_016432855.1). Taxonomy (NCBI): domain Eukaryota; kingdom Metazoa; phylum Chordata; class Actinopteri; order Salmoniformes; family Salmonidae; genus Salvelinus; species Salvelinus namaycush. The sequence goes on from NC_052322.1 coordinate 26,589,291, forward strand.
ACACTGTGTACTCTCTGTTTAGGGCCAAATAGTCAAGTAATTATCTTTTTGTTTTATCATGATTTGGTTGGGTCTAATTGTGTTGCTGTCCTGGGACTATTTAAAATATGTATATATATACAGTGGGGAGAAGAAGTATTTGATACACTGCCGATTTTGCAGGTTTTCCTACTTACAAAGCATGTAGAGGTCTGCAGGGCCTGGGTTAACCTCTACATCACCAGAGGAAGAGTAGGATAAGGGTACGGCTAAAGGCTATAAGAACTGGTCGTCTAGTGCGTTCGGAACAGAGTAAAAGGAGCAGATTTCTGGGCGTGGAAGAATAGATTCAAGGCATAATGTACAGACAAGGGTATGGTAGGATATGAGTACAGTGGAGGTAAACCTAGGCATGACGATGAGAGAGGTTTTGTCTCTAGAGGCACCAGTTAAGCCAGGTGAGGTCACCGCATGTGTGGGGGGTGGAACAAAAGGGCTATCGAAGGCATATTGGGCGTGGCTGGGGGCTCTACAGTGAAATAAGACAATATTCACGAACCAAAACAGCAATAGACAAGGCATATTGACATTAGGGAGAGGCATGTGTAGCCGAGTGATCATAGGGTCCAATGAGTAGCAATAGATGAGTCAGGGAGCCGATTCAGTAGTCGCCACTACGCTAGGCGAGCTGGAGACACGGTGATTCAGACATCTAGCGGGCTGGGGCTGGGGCTAGCAGATGGGCCTCCGGTGACATCGCAACGGAAGAGCCTGTTGAAACCACCTTGGACGATTTTGTCGGCAGACCAGTCGTGATGGATCCTCGGGGCTCCGTGTCGGCAGTAGAGGGTCCAGGCCAATTGGCAAAAGAGGTATTGTAGCCCAAGAATTGTCTGGTGGACCTCTTAGGCTGGCCAGGAGATGGGCCTAGCTCGAGGCTAGCTCAAGGCTAACTGGTGCTTGCTTCGGGACAGAGACATTAGCCAGGAGTAGCCACTCGGATTGCAGCTAGCTAGCTGCGATGATCCGGTGTAAAGGATCAGAGCTTGCGGTAGGAATCCGGAGATGTGGTAGAGAAAAAGCAGTCCGATATGCTCTGGGTAGATATCGCGCTCTGCAGACTGGCAGGTATTGACAGAGCTGAGGCTTGCTGGTGTACGAGTTAACTGTGAAGACCGCTAGCAGTGGCTAACTGACTACTAGCTAGTAGCTAGCTAGCTGGCTAGCTTCTGATGGGGATTCCGGTTCTAAAGCATAAAAATAGCAGATTCTTACCACATTGGGTGAGGTAGGTTGCAGGAGAGTATATTCAGTCCGTAGATGGAAAGTGAGATTAAAATATATACGAAATATATACAAAAAACGAGGAAGAAAACGATATTACATGGGACAAGATGCTACGCCATCTTGGATAACCTGTGTTTGTGAACAGAGCCACAGAACCAGCTTGCTTAGGGAACTCTTCTCCAGGTTAATCTCTCTGCAGGTGATGGCTTTGTTAAGGAAGGTTTGGAAATTGCTTTCTTTTAGGTGGTTGTAGAATTTAAAGGCTCTTTTCTGGATTTTGATCATTAACGGGTATCGGCCTAATTCTGCTCTGCATGCATTATTTGGTGTTTTACATTGTACACAGAGGATGTTTTTGCTGAATTCTGTATGTAGAATCTAAATTTGGTGTTTGTCCCATTTTGTGAATTCTTGGTTGATGAGCAGACCCCAGACCTCACAACCATAAAGGGAAATGGGTTCTATAACTGATTCAAGTATTTTTTGCCAGATCCTAATTGGTACATCAAATTTGATGTTCCTTTTGATGGCGTTTAAGGGCCTTCTTGCCTTGTCTCTCAGAACGTTCACGGCTTTGTGGAAGTTACCTGTGGCACTGATGTTTAGGCCTACATATCGTTTGTGTGCTCTAGGGCAGCGGTGTATAGATGGAATTTGTGGTCCTGGCAACTGGACCTTTTTTGGACACCATTATTTTTGTCTTACTGAGATTTACTGTCAGGGCCCAGGTCTGACAGAATATCTAGGTGCTGCTGTAGGACCTTGGTTGGGAACAGAAGTACTATATTGTCAGCAAACAGTAGATATTTGACTTCAGATTCTAGTTGGGTGATGCCGGGTGCTGCAGAATGTTCTAGTGCCCTCGCCAATTCGTTGAAATACAGTGGCAAGAAAAAGTATGTGAACCCTTTGGAAATACCTGGATTTCTGCATAAATTGGTCATCAAATTTGATCTGATTTTCATCTAGGTCAATAATAGACAATAGACAAACACAGTCTGCTTAAACTAATAACACACAATTATATGTTCATGTCTTTATGAACACACGGTGAAACATTCACAGTGCAGGTTGGAAAAAGTATGTGAACCCTTGGATTTAATAACTGGTTGACCCTCCTTTGGCAGCAATAAACTCAACCAAATGTTTTCTGTAGTTGCGGATCAGACCTGCACAACGGTCAGGAGGAATTTAGGACCATACCTCTTCACAACACTGTATCAGTTCAGCAATATTCTTGGGATGTCTGGTGTGAACTGCTCTCTTGAGGTCATGCCACAGCATCTCAATCGGGTTGAGGTCAGGACTCTTACTGGGCCACTCCAGAAGGCGTATTTTCTGTTTTCTGTACATTCTCTGTTTTCTGTACATTTTCTGTACATTCTGTTGTTGATTTACTTCTGTGTTTTGGGTCATCTTCCTGTTGCATTACCAAATTCTGTTGAGCTTCAATTGGCGGACAGATAGCCTAACATTCTCCTGCAAAATGTCTTAATATATCTGAGGCAGCCCCAAACCATGATGCTCCCTCCACCATACTTTACAGTTGGGATGAGGTTTTGATGTTGGTGTGCTGTGCCTTTTTCTCTCCTCACAGTGTTGTGTGTTCCTTCCAAACAACTCAACTGTAGTGTCATCTGTCCACAGAATATTTTGCCAGTAGCGCTGTGGAACATCCAGGTGCACTTTTGCAAATTTCAGATGTGCAGCAATGTCTTTTTTGGACAGCAGTGGCTTCTTCCGTGGCGTCCTCCCACAAACACCATTCTTGTTTAGTGTTTTACGTATCGTAGACTCGTCAGAGATGTGAGCATCTTCCAGAGAGTTCTGTAAGTCTTTAGCTGACACTCTATGGTTCTTCTTAACATCATTGAGAATTCTGCTCTGTGCTCTTGCAGTCTTCGTTGCAGGACGGCCACTCCTAGGGAGAGTAGCAACAGTGCTGAAATTTCTCCATTTATGGACAAGTTGGCTTATTGTGGACTGATGAACATGAAGGCTTTTGGAGATACTTTTGTAACCCTTTCCAGCTTTATGCAAGTCAACAATTATTAATCTTGGGTCTTCTGAGATCTCTTTTGTTCGAGGTGTATTTCTGTTTGTTCGTCTCTCCCGAGCCCGTACGGGAGTTGTAGCGATGAGACAAGACAAGACAGTAACTACTAACAGTAACTACTAACAATTGGATACCATGAAATTAGGGGGTAAAAGAAAGAAAAAAAAGAAGCTGATTAAACAGCATAATCATTACACAGGTACACCTTGTGCTGGGGACAATAAAAGGCCACTCTAAAATGTGAAGTTTTGTCACACAACACAATACCACAGAGGTCTCAAGTTTTGAAGGGGCTTGCAATTGGCATGTCGACTGCAGGAATGTCCACCAGAGCTGTTGCCAGACAATTTAATGTTTGTTTCTCTACCATAAGCCGCCTCCAATGTTGTTTAGAGAATTTGGCAGTACGTCCAATCGGCCTCACAACCGCAGACCACGTGTAACCACCCCAGCTCAGGACCTCAACATTCGGCTTCTTTACCTGTGGGATCATCTGAGTGATTATCTTGGCAAAGGAGAAATGCTCACTAACAGGGATGTAAACAAATTTGTGCTCGAAATTTGAGAGAAATACGTTTTTGTTCTGGGATATTTTATTTCAGCTCAACAAACATGAGTCAAACACTTTACATGTTGTGTTTTATTTTTTTTCAGTATAAATGTACCAATTTTAAGGTTGTGTCATTCGAATTTGGGTGGGTTGAGGTTGCGAGAATTTCTTACAAAAAAAACGGTGTCCTGTCCCTCTCAGCTGGATGCCTCCACAGACCCACCCAATTTCATTGACTACTATTACAGCACCGTGTGTGTGTGTGTGTGTGTGTGTGTGTGTGTGTGTGTGTGTGTGTGTGTGTGTGTGTGTGTGTGTGTGTGTGTGTGTGTGTGTGTGTGTGTGTGTGTGTGTGTGTGTGTGTGTGTGTGTGTGTGTGTGTGTGTGTGTGTGTGTGTGTGTGTGTGTGTGTGTGTGTGTGTGTATTGCGCCACACAAGTTTTACTGGTTTTACTGCTACTTTTCTCTCTGATTTGGTCCTGCCGTACATACTTACACATGTTTGTGTGTGTGCTTGTCTGTGATTGCCTTAGCTCTCTCTCTCCTTTTTTCTCTGTTCCTCATTCTTTCTGTGTGTATTCTTTGTAATGCTTTAGTTAATATGTATGTGTGTTTAGATTAAGGGATTTTAGACGTCTCAGTCGTTCTCTTTTCTTGTTCTTTCTCTTTTCTTGTTCTCTCTCTCTCTCTCTCTCTCTCTCTCTCTCTCTCTCTCTCTCTCTCTCTCTCATTTCTCAAATGTTCTTTCCCTCTCTGTGCTACAGCTTTCACCATGGCACAGCAACAATATTACTTTCCCAGCAGAAAGACTGGCTATTGCAGCATGGGCAAAGTGGCAAAGCCAGAGAGCAACGCCAGATAACTTGTTCACGGGCAATATGCATGCAAAACATAAACAAACAAAGTTCTACCGCACCTCAAACTGTGAATATTGGTGGAAAAATGTCTGCATAATATTTATATTTTATTTAACAACCCCAAAAAAGGATTATTCAAAAATCCAAACATATTTCCTTCCCTAGCACCGTTCTTTAGGCCTAAATGAGGGTAGAAAGGAATGCTTTGTAGTATGAAAAAGAACCTTGAGCTTTACCAGCTGCTTCAACTCTGATCCCTCTCAGAAACCTCTCAGTTTGTGACAGAGAAACTGAGGGGTTTTTTTAGGTTGGAGGCTCAGCGAGGTTTGGAGGGGGAAGTTGGAGATTCGAGGGGGTGAAGGAGAATGGTCTCAATGGAAAGGAGCATGAAATGTGACTGTGTTTTTGCATTTGTGCATGTGTGTCTGCACTACTTGGTGTGTATGCAAGTGGGTGTGTGTGCGTGTGCGTGCGCACGTGTGTGTGTTCGACCCTGGGTTGCTTTTGGGGAACACCGGTGATCTTTATGGCTCCTATCCCACATGGCCCTGGCTGCCGATCAAAGCACAAGGCCCATGGGCTGCACTTCACACTGGAAGAAGTTCAATTTAGCTACACGAAAGCTACCCTAAAAATATTGTTTACTTAACTAAAGTTACTTTGAAAAAGTAGTTCACTACACCCAAACCAAATTATCATAACTAAATCTGAAGTGTCATAGACTACAAATTGCGAGAACAGATCACATCACTCTGCAGTCAGATGATAACAGGATATGTAATTTAGCCTATTACACACAAAGCTATGTTTCAAGTGAGTATTAGGAAGGTCTGTTGTCGAAAAAGAAAGGAAATTCTTGCCTACTTCACCCATATTTTATTTCTGCAAAGAAAGTAGTGTGTAGTTCCAGTAATTAGCTACACCACTACATGGCAAAAAGGTAATTAACTACTGAAAATATTACCAAGATTTGAATTTAGTTCAACTACCACCAAGCTACTGCAAAATGTAGTTTAATTACTAGTTGAACTATACAGTTGAAGTCGGAAGTTTACATACACTTGGAGTCATTTGATGGGGGTCACCTTGGGGTCATGATAGTGGCTGCACCAAATGATTGATGTATTATAATAATTGATTATGCTTATGTTGTATTAATAGAAGGGGAAGGGCTATAAGACCCTCCACCACTACATTTATAGGGTCCTGGACCACAGATTAGCAATATATGCATTATAAGGTTTAATACTGTTCCACAGTTATTTTCTAGTCTCTGCCTCTTATAAGAAACGGTCTGAGAGATGTGTGAGCCATTGCAGTCAAAACAGGGTGTCTGTGAGAAAGCACCTCAAGGCTAAAAGAGATACATAGACACAGACCCCTGCAGGGGAGTAAAGAGATAAGAGACAAGTCAGACATACCACTGTAAGCCATACAGGAATGGAAATGACTGCTGAGCCCTTAGAAAACACTGGACTATTGTTTGCTCCTGCAAGTTTGTATAACTGTATATGCATGGGCTTGGTCTCATGAGTAGAAGGTGTTGACATAGGCAGTTACATCACTAGGGGTTGACTGCAAGCATATTAAAAAACGTAGACTTTTTTTGCAGAACTTACTCTGAAACATGCGTGCTGTGTTTCCGTTGTCAACTTCTGTCTGCAATTGCATTAATAAAGGTTTGATTGATTTACTTAAAGAAGTTATTGTCTGATTGCTGATGTCACCAATAAGCCAATGATTGACAAGGAACAAGGAACCTACCCCAACACATTAAAACTAGTTTTTCAACCACTCCACAAATGTTTTGTTAACAAACTATAGTTTTGGCAAGTCGGTTAGGGCATCTACTTTGTGCATGACACAAGTAATTTTTCCAACAATTGTTTACAGACAGATTATTTCACTTATAATTCACTGTATCACAATTTCAGTGGGTCAGAAGTTTACATACACCAAGTTGACTGTGCCTTTAAACAGCTTGTAAAATTCCAGAAAATTATGTCATGGCTTTAGAAGCTTCTGATAGGCTAATTGACATCATTTGAGTCAATTGGAGGTGTACCTGTGGGATGTATTTCAAGGCCTACCTTCAAACTCAGTGCCTCTTTCCTTGACATCATGGGAAAATCAAAAGAAATCAGCCAAGACCTCAGAAGAAAAATTGTAGACTTCCACAAGTCTGGTTCATCCTTGGGAGCAATTTCCAAACGCCTGAAGGTACCACGTTCATCTGTACAGACAATAGTACACAAGTATAAACACCACGGAACCACACAGCCATCATACCGCTCAGGAAGGAGACGCGTTCTCTCTCCTAGAGATGAACGTACTTTGGTGCGAAAAGTGCAAATCATTCCCAGAACAACAGCGAAGGACCTTGTGAAGATGCTGGAGGAAACCGGTACAAAAGTATCTATATCCACAGTAAAACGAGTCCTATATCGACATAACCTGAAAGGCCGCTCAGCAAGGAAGAAGCCACTGCTCCAAAACCACCATAAAAAAGCCAGACTACGGTTTGCAACTGCACACGGCGACAAAGATCGTACTTTTTGGAGAAATGTCCTCTGGTCTGATGAAACAAAAATAGAACTGTTTGGCCATAATGACCATCGTTATGTTTGGAGGCAAAAGGGGGATGCGTGCAAGCTGAAGAACACCATCCCAACCGTGAAGCACGGGGGTGGCAGCATCATGTTGTGGAGGTGCTTTGCTGCAGGAGGGACTGATGCACTTCACGAAATAGATGGCATCCTGAGGCAGGAAAATTATGGTGATATATTGAAGCAACATCTCAAGACATCAGTCAGGAAGTTAAAGCTTGGTCGCAAATGGATCTTCCAACTGGACAATGACCCCAAGCATACTTCAAAAGTTGTTGCAAAATGGCTTAAGGACAACAAAGTCAAGGTATTCGAGTGGCCATCACAAAGCCCTGACCTCAACCCAATAGAAAAATTGTGGGCAGAACTGAAAAAGCGTGTGCGAGCAAGGAGGCCTACAAACCTGACTCAGTTACACCAGCTCTGTCAGGAGGAATGGGCCAAAATTCACCCAACTTATTGTGGGAAGCTTGTGGAAGGCTACCCGAAACATTTGACCCAAGTTAAACAATTTAAAGGCAATGCTACCAAATACTACTTGAGTGCATGTAAACTTCTGACCCACTGGGAATGTGAAGAAAGAAATTAAAGCTGAAATAAATCATTCTCTCTACTATTATTCTGACATTTCACATTCTTATAAAGTGGTGATCCTAACTGACCCAAGACAGGGAACTTTTACTAGGATTAAATATCAGGAATTGTGAAAAACTGAGTTTAAATGTATTTGGCTAAGGTGTATGTAAACATCTGACTTCAACTGTACCAGTTAGTTATTAAGGCACATGAAAGGTCACATGTTCAAGAATGCAGATGTTTGTCTGCGGCAGTCTCTAGCTTTACTATGCTATTGTCGCACACACATACACACATATGTGTTACTATGAATAGGCTAGTGTGTTCTTGGTCATATGCACCGCATGACTCCTAAGCTTGTGAGGTAAATGCTAGCAACAAAGCAGTGATGCCTAAAGCTCAACCACCAACCTGGTCTAAGAGAATTTCGTATTCTGTACATAAACTGAACAAAAATATGAACGCAACATGTAAAGTGTTGGTCCCACTTTTCATTAGCTGAAATAAAAAGTGTATTTCCCTCCATTTTTTTGCAGAAATTAGTTTACATCCCTGTTAGTGAGCATTTCTCCTTTGCCAAGATAATCCATCCACCTGACAGGTGTGGCATATCAAGAAGCTGATTAAACAGCATGATCATTACACAGGTGCACCTTGTGCTGGGGGAAATAAAAGGCCACTTTAAAATGTGAAGTTTTATCACACAACACAATGCCACAGATTCATCAAGTTTTGAAGGAGCATACAAATGGCATGCTTGCTGACTGCAGGAATGTCCACCAGAGCTGTGTCCAGATAATTTAATGTTCATTTCTCTACCATAAGCCGTCTCCAATGTCGTATTCGAGAATTTGGCAGTACGTCCAACCGGCCTCCCAACCGCGGACCATGTGTAACTATGCCAGCCAGCCCAGGACCTCCAGTTCCGGCTTCTTCACCTGCGGGATTGTCTGAGAGCAGCCAACCGGAAAGCTGATGAAACTGAAGAGTATTAATGTCTGTAATAAAGCCCTTTTGTGGGGAAAAACTGATTGGCTGTGCCTGGCTCCGAAGCAGGTGGGCCTATGCCCTCCCAGGCCCACCCATGGCTCCACACCTCCCCAGTCATGTGAAATCCATAGATTAAATTTAGACTAATTCATTTGTTTCAATTGACTGATTTCCTTATAATAACTGTAACTCAGTAAAATCTTTGAAATTGTAGCATGTTATATTTTTGTTCAGTTTACAGTTTTACATCAACAAATAACCTTAAATTATTAACATTTTCATCTCTTATTAAAATTAAAATAAACCAATAAAAACATTTACTCAATAAAATTGCATTGATCTTTCTCAAAAATATTTGTATATTGTCCCATACAATAATATGTACTTTAAATGTTTTGTTAAATTTTTTAAAAAGGTTTTATTTATTTTGTCTACCCCACTGCAGTTTCCGCTGACTTTGAATACGACTGCTCTAGCCCCTTTCTATCAGCCACGCTCAGTTGACCCAGTCTCACTCTCATTCCTGGAAATACCCACAGAAGTCAGAGGGAGAGATAGAGAGATGGGGGGGAGTAGATAGAGAGGGAGGGAGGGATAGAGAAAGAGAGCGAGATAGAGATTTATTAAAGATCCCACTGTATTCCCCCATTATATTGAATGAACTACAGGACAAAATACAAACCCTCCAACCCAAAAAGTCCTGTGGTGTTGATGGTATCCTAAATCAAATGACAAGTAATACAGACCACAAATTACAATTGGCTACACTTAAACTTTTTAACATCCTCCTCAGCTCTGGCATCTTCCCCAATATTTGGAAGGACTGATCACCCCAATCCATAAAAGTGGAGACAAATTTGACCCTAATAACTACCGTTGGATATGCGTGAACAGCAACCTTGGGGAAATCCTCTGCATTATCGTTAACAGCAGACTCGTACATTTCCTCAGTGAAAACAATGTACTGATCAAATATCAAATTGGCTTTTTACCAAATTACAGGACGACAGGCCACGTATTCAACAACTTAGCTAACCTGCACACACTAATTGACAAACAAACAAACCAAAACAAAGGCAAAGTCTTCTCGTGCTTTGTTGATTTCAAAAAAGCTTTTGACTCGATTTGACATGAGGGTCTGCTATACAAATTGATGGAAAGCGGTGTTGGGGAAAAAACATACAGCATTATAAAATCCATGTATCCATGCAGTTAAAATTGGCAAAAACATTTCTTTCTACAGGGCTGTGGGGTGAGACAGGATGCAGCTTGAGCCCCACCCTTTTCAACATATACAGTGGCAAGAAAAAGTATGTGAAGCCTTTGGAATTACCTGGATTTCTGCATAAATTGGTCATCAAATTTGATCTGATCTTCATCTAAGTCACAACAATAGACAAACATAGTGTGCTTAAACTAATAACAGACAAATTATTGTATTTTTCTTGTCTATATTGAATACATAATTTAAACATTCACAGTGTAGGTTGGAAAAAGTATGTGAACCCCTAGGCTAATGACTTCTCCAAAAGCTAATTGGAGTCAGGAGTCAGCTAACCTGGAGTTCAATCAATGAGACGAGATTGGAGATGTTGGTTAGGGCTGCCTTGGGCTATGAAAAACACTCACAAAATTTGACAGATTACCTTATATGAACTGTAACTCAGTAAAATCGTTTAAATTGTTGCATGTTGCATTTATATTTTTGTTCAGTATAAATCCGTGACACTCCATTTCATATGATATTTATTAATTGCTGGATGTCCATCATCATTTCGTAAAATATGTTACGAATTACAATTCGTATGATAAGAAATTGAAAAACATACAATATGTTACGGATTTGCTTAAGGTATAATATGCTATGAATTCCAATTTGTTGTGGCTAACGTTAGCTAGGTGGCTAATGCTAACGTTAGCTATTTTGCTATCATAGGCTAATAGGCTGACCACACCGCTCGCGTCGCGTGTGCGCGAGCGTTGCAAAATAAATGTAGAAATCTATGTTATTCAATTATTGCACCCACACTGCTCGTGCGCGTCAACGAGCGTCTGCGTTGCCAAGGGCTAAAATAGAACTCCTTTCTATTTCTGACGCAGATCGAGTCCTGCAAGTCCTGCCTCTCCCATCTCCTCATTGGTTTATAGAAGCAGGTACCCACGTGCCATCTCCTCATTGGTTAAACCCACGTCGGTGATTGAAAGACGAACTGTGTTGCCGGTCTGTGTAGTAATACTATGAAAGTTTAGATGCCAATCACTATATAAGTTCAAAGATGAAAAAGCCTGGAAGGAGGAGAGATGACTCGAAACGATTCGGTTGACCGTTTTATGTGTGGATTAATTGTCGGAGTAGAGGACCTTGTGCATTTCAGGTAAAATAATAACTCAATGTTTATATCCCAGGACAAATTAGCTAGCAACAGCAAGCTAGCTAAATAGGGCAAATTAGCTAGCAAGTGCAAGCTAACTAGCTAAATTGCCAAAAATATTTAATGCTTTTTGACATGTTCCTAAATTAATGTAATTGGTTCAGAGTTTGTTTTGATATTTTAACCTGCGTGTCGCGATCGCGTTTGGTGTAGGGGGACAAAAAATGTTTTATGCACGATGGCGCACACGCGGAGCCGGTTTGGGTTCCGTGTAAGGGTTAGGAGTTATGGTTAAGGGGAAGGGTTAGCTAAAATGCTAAGTTGTTGCAAAGTAGTTAAAAGTAATAAGTAGTTGAAAAGTTGAAAATTATCTAAAATGCTAAAGTAGTCCGTGATGAGATTTGAACACATAACCTTTGGGTTGCTAGACATTAGCGTTATATGCTCACCCAACCACCTTCCTTTCTTTTTTTCCTTAAGTAACCTTCTTTCTTATCTAATCATACCAAACGTAACATATCATAATAGTGTCCTGGATTTACATTTACTATGTTACATTTAGTCTATCCGACCAGGCTGCACACACTGAAAATACAATATTAAGAATGAGTCGTTGTAGGTACTCTTAACATGCACTTTCATTGCTACCATAAACAAGAATTCGCGGATACTAGATTGTATGGGAGGCTGTAAAAAAAGAGTGCCGTGTTAACCTTGCTGATAATTATCCCTATAGTGAAAGACGTTAGAAAATCATCAATCCAGTTTCAATTGGTTCTGGTCTTGACTATTGCAGAACTTATAGGAACTGTTTTTGTCATTAAATAGACCTTATTTGTCTGTGAATCAGACAAAATCAGTATGTGCTATTCATTCATTCCCAGGTTCCAAGTTCATGATTAAATGCAGTGGTTAAGTAGATTAGCCTGTATACAGTGCCTTCGGAAAGTATTCGGACCCCTTGACTTTTTCCACATCTTGTTACATTACAGCCTTGTTCTAAAATGCATAAAACAACAACAAAAAATCCTCAGCAATCTACACACAATACCCCATAATGACAAAGTGAAAACAGTTTTTTAGAAATTTTAGCAAATGTATACAAAAAAACTAACAAAAATGCCTTATTTACATAAGTATTCAGACCCTTTGCTATGTGACTCGAAATTGATCTTTTATACATTTATTTTTAATTTAACCTTTATTTAACTAGGCAAGTCAGTTAAGAACAAATTCTTATACAGGAAAATATATATTTTTTAAATATATAAAAATATATATATACATTTTTTAAATTACAATGACCCTAAGCACACAGCCAAGACAATACAGGAGTGGCTTCGGGACAAGTCTCTGAATGTCCTTGAGTGGCCCAGCAAGAGCCCGGACTTGAACCCGATTGAACATCTCTGGAGAGACCGTAAAATAGCTGTGCTGCAACGCCTCCCATCCAACCTGACAGAGATGGAGAGGATCTGCACAGAAGAATGGGAGAAACTCCCAAAATACAAGTGTACCAAGCTTGTAGCGTCATTCCCAAGAAGACTCTATGCTGTAATCGCTGCCAAAGGTGCTTAAGCAAAGTACTGAGTAGTGTAAGGGCTATAAGTGTAAGGGCTATTTGACCAAGAAGGAGAGTGATGGAGTGCTCCATCAGATGACCTGGCCTCCACAATCACCTGACCTCAATCCAATTGAGATGGTTTGGGTTTAGCTGGACCGCAGAGTGAAGGAAAAGCAGCCAACAAGTGCTCAGCATATGTGGGAACTCCTTCAAGACAGTTGGAAAAGCATTCCAGGTGAAGCTGGTTGAGAGAATGCCAAGAGTGTGCAAAGCTGTCATCAAGGCAAAGGGTGGCTTATTTGAAGAATCTAAAATCTAAAATATATTTTGATTTGTTTAACACTTCTTTGGTTACTACATGATTTCATATGTGCTATTTCATAGTTTTGATGTCTTCACTATTATTCTACAATGAAAATAGTAAAAAATATATAAAAAAATGGAATGAGTAGGCATGTCCAAACTTTTGACTGGTACTGTATATAAAAAAATATATGGGGGATTGGAAATGATGCAGACAATTGCATTGATGGAGGCCACAGTCTATCTACAATATTGAAGCTGATCTACCCCCTAAAAAAAAAAAATGATAATAATAATAATAAAACCAGGAAGGATCCTGTCGTTCTCCCTATTTGTTCAGAACTTTCTCCTTGGCTAAACTAGGCTCGTAATTTAACACATTTACAGATCAAATACCAGTTTGTTATTAAGGCAATTGAAAGTTCACATGTTCAAGAAGGCATTTCTGGAGAAAATAATATAACCACTTTTTTCTACAGCCATACTGTGAAGTAGGAAAGAAAGATGGTGGATAAATTAAGATAGTTCACTCAGGTGGTTCTCCAAAACTCTGAGAATGTGTGTAGATCTTTGTTTTGGTCACACTGTGTGATGCGCTGTCATCTACTTCTACACGTGGCTGTGGCTGTGTCGCATAGAAACGACTTGATAGCAATAAGAATAAAAAACAAAGTGGCAGCAGCGTATATGATAACTTTGTGTGTGTTTGGTGTCAGTATGTGTGACGCATACTGACGCCACAGAGGTTTAACTTGTTTTACTGTTAACCTACAAAGAATTGCATGGACTTACTCCTACTTATCTCTCTGATTTGGTCGTGCCGTACATACTTACACATACTCTACGGTCACAAGACGCAGGCCTCCATATTGTTCCTTTAATTTCTAAGTAAACAGCTGGAGGCAGGGCTTTCTTCTATATACAGCGCATTCAGAAAGTTATCAGACCCCTTGACTTTTTCTACATTTCGTTATGTTACAGCCTTATTCTAAAATGGATAAAAATACCCTGTCTGTCTGTCTCTGTCTCTGTCTCTGTCTCTGGCTCTCTATGTCTCACACGGACCAGCTGTCTCTGGCTCTCTATGTCTCTATTTCTGTCTCTGTCTCACACGGACCAGCTGTCTCTGGCTCTCTATTTCTGTCTGTCTGTCTGTCTGTCTGTCTGTCTGTCTGTCTGTCTGTCTGTCTGTCTGTCTGTCTGTCTGTCTGTCTGTCTGTCTGTCTGTCTGTCTGTCTGTCTGTCTGTCTGTCTGTCTGTCTGTCTGTCTGTCTGTCTGTCTGTCTGTCTGTCTGTCTGTCTGTCTGTCTGTCTGTCTGTCTGTCTGTCTGTCTGTCTGTCTGTCTCACACGGACCAGCTGTCTCTGTCTCTCGCTCTCGCTCTCGCTCTCTCTCTCAATTCAATTCAAGGGCTTTATTGGCATGGAAAACGTGTTAACATTGCCAAAGCAAGTGAAGTAGATAATAAACAAAAGTGAAATAAACAATACAAATGTACAGTAAACATTACACTCACGGAAGTTGATATCTCCCTCTCTCTCTCTCATTCTCTTTTACACCACCGATCTCTCACTCTCACGGACCGCCTGCCTTGACCACTTAATGCTTGGCTATGAAAAACCAATTGACATTTACTCCTTAGGTGTTGAACTGCTGCACCCTCTAAAACCACTGTGTATGTTATTTGACACTGCTGGTCATTTATGAATGTTTGAATGTCTTGAAGAATGATCGGGCCTTAATGGCGATGTACTCTTATAATCTCCACATGGCACAGCCAAAAGAAGACTGCCCCCCCCCGGAGCCTGATTCCGCTCTAGGTTTCTTCCTAGGTTACTGCCTTTCTAGAGAGTTTATCCTAGCCACTGTGCTTCTGCATCGCTTGCTCTTTGGGGTCTAAGGCTGGGTATCTGTATAGCACTTTGTAACAACTACTGATGTAAAAAAGGGCTTTATAAAATACATTTGATTGATTAATTGTGTGTGTTTTTTGTGGTAGTGTGTGTGTGAGTGTGTGGATAGAGTCCTGTGAGTGTGCATAAAATCAGTGCAAAATAGAGTCAGCGCAGATAGTCCAGGTAGCCAATGATTAGCTACTTAACAGTCTTATTGCTTAGGGATGGAAGCTGTCTCGGAGCCTGTTGGTTCGTGGCCCGATGCTCCGGTACCTCTTGCCGGACGGTGGCAGATAGAATAGTCCATGGCTTGGGTGGCTGAAGTATTTGGCAATTTTACTGGCCTTACTCTGACACACACCACCTGATATAGAGGTTCTAGATGGCAGGGAGCTCTGCCCCAGAGATGTACTGGGCCGTCCGCACCACCCTCTGTAGAACCTTGTGGTTGAGGGAAGTGTAGTTGCCGTACCAGGCAGTGACGCAAACAGTCAAGATGCTCTCGATTGTGCAGCTGTAGAACCTCTTAAGGATCTCCTCGCCCATGCCAAATCTCTTCAGCTTACTGAGGGAGAAGAAGCGCTGCGGTGCCCTCTTCACGACTGTGCAGGTGTATGTGGACTATGTTAAGTCCTTAGGGATGTGGACACGAGAAACTTGAAGCTCTCGACCCGCTCCACTTAGGGCTGGGCGGTATACCATATTTTACTATATACCGGTATTGATGCACGGACCGGTTTGGGTTTTTACTTTACCTTCTATAACAGTATTTTAATTTTTGGTCTGTTAAATTTGATAAGCCGTGTGTAACGTCCATTTTTATAATTTACTCTGCTATTTGAGTCATCTCTCTCCATGCTGCTTTCCACACAGACCTAGCCCCGCCCCATCACTCAAGGAGCACATTTGTTGTTGCTCGACCATGAGATACTTGTGTTCAGTCTGCATGGTTAATGGAGCACATGCAATAATGTTGATGACAGTAATGCTGTTTTCACTTAGCATCTTAATATAAATCCACAAGCATTCTATAATTATACTATCAGTTTTTGTTTCTTACATCTGCAAACAGATAGTTTGTCTTTTCTTAGGAAGTTGTGGCTAAATTGTGTTAGCCGCTAATGCTAATCACTAGCTAGCTATACACCATTTCAAATGGCCAAACTCTATTCACAAAGGTATTCAGTTGGGAAGAGACAGACATTCAGTAAATACTAGGAATAGATTGTCCACCATCTATGTGTTATCCAGACAGAAAAGAGAAATAGGCAAAATACCATTTTGATTTAGAGCAATAAAGATATTGAATAATTTAACTGAGCAAACCAGAAACCTCTCAATATATATATTTAAACAATACTTATTATTTTAGTATTTATCTTAGTATTTATCGGGTCAATATGTTAGTGTATTATGTCTGTTTGTAACAGTGTGTTTATATGTGAAAATGTGTTCGTATTATAAATTGTATTTTAATGTTTAGGGACTCTTGGAAGATTAGTCCAAATGAGGACTAAAAGAGATCCAAATAAAGATTTAAAAAATCAAATCAAGCTAGCAAATAAATGTACTGAGTTAAAACAAACGTAGCTAGCTATACAGCTTGATACCAGTGATGGTGTCTGCCTAAATCAGAAATGCTATCTTCTAAACCAGAGAGGATTAGGTGAAGCATGAATATGTTAGCTACATAAAGTGTCTAGAAGTAAACATTTAATGTAGCCATAGATGACAGGGTCCCCTAGGAAACACTGACCAGCACTTTGATTGCGACCATGTCACAATAACTCCTCTCTGGCATTTTCATTCGTTGTCATGTCAAACAACACTGTGCCCACTATTATATTATAACTATAGAATAACAATAATCATTCTATTTCTATCATTCTAAGTGTTTTGAGCTAAATCGCAAGTAAAATCGCAATTACAACAGTTGGTTAAAAATAAGGCCTAGGTTTTTGTCAATATCGTGCAGCCCAACAGTATGGAAATGATATCAAATGAGTGCAGGAAATGCAGACATTTGGGAAAATGCAGAAAAGTATTGGTTGAAGTTTAATTGAACAGTATAAAACAATCAGAATGTATGTGTTGCCACTCTAGGGTCACGCACTACTCATAAAGCAAATGTAGAATTGTTATTATTAAAAATACAAAAAAATACTGTGATATGATATGCCGTCCATATTGTCCAGCCCTAGCTTCACGACAGCCCCGCCAATGTGGATGGGAGCGTGCTCGCCCCGGTTTCCTGTAGTCCACGATCAGCTCCTTGGTCATACTGACGTTGAAATTGTTGTCCTGGCCAGGTCTCTGACCTCCTCCCTGTAGGCTGTATCATTGCTGTCGGTGATCAGGCCCACCACCATTGTGTCATCAGCAAACTTGATGATGGTGTTGGCATTGTAGTGTTGTAATATTTGATAACTATATATTATATATGTGACGCACACAAATACACTATACAAAAGTATGTGGACACCCCTTCAAATTAGTGGATTTGGCGATTTCAGCCACACCGGTTGCTGACAGGTGTATAAAATCGAGCACACAGCCATGCAATCTACATAGACAAACATTGGCAGTAGAATGGTCTTACTGAAGAGCTCAGTGACTTTCAATGTGGCACCATCTTAGAATGCCACCTTTCCAACAAGTAAGTTCATAAAATTTCTGCCCTGCTAGAGCTGCCCTAGTCAACTCTAAGTGTTGTTCTTGTGAAGTGGAAACATCTAGGAGTAACAACGGCTCCGCCACAAACTGGAAGAACACACAAGCTCACAGAACGGGGCCACTGAGTGCTGAAGCGCGTAGCGCATAAAAATCGTCTGTCCTTGGTTGTAACACTCACTACCCAGTTACTGCCTCTGGAAGCAACGTCAGCACAAGAACTGTTCATCGGGAACTTCATGAAATGGGTCACCATGGTCGAGCAGCCGCACACAAGCCTGAGATCACCATGCGCAATGCCAAGCATCGGCTGGAGTGGTGTAAAGCTCGCCACCATTGGACTCTGGAGCAGTGGAAACGTGTTCTCTGGAGTGATGAATCACACTTCACCATCTGGGTTTGGACAAATCTGGGTTTGGCGCATACCATGAGAACACTACCGGCTCTAATGCATAGTGCCAACAGTAAAGTTTGGTGGAGGAGGAATAATGGTCTGGGGCAGTTTTTAATGGTTTGGGCTAGGCCCATTAGTTCCAGTGAAGGAATATCTTAACACAACAGCATACAATGACATTGTCACGACTTCTACCGAAGGTAACTCCTCTCCCTGTTCGGGCGGCGCTCGGCGGTTGGCGTCGCCGGTTTACTAGCCGCCACCGATCCCTTTTTCCTTTTCTGTTTGTTTTGTCTGTGATTCTTTTCACACCTGGTTTCAATTGCGTTTATTTCTGTGTGTATATAGGGTACCTGTTGCCTGCCTTAGTTCGTGCGGGATTAGACTTGTGTGTATTGCGCTCGATTGTATTTGATGTTTGTTGTGTTCACGATTTACGCACGTGTATGTAAAGTGTCAGAAATGTGTTTGTTTGCACGAGTTGCTGAGTATCGTGAGCGTAGTTTTTGGATTTTTGTCTGTGCCATTTTTGTATTGGTGGACTATATGATTAAACACGCTTCTCAGACATTCCTGCTCTCCTGCGCCTGACTCCTACACCTCTCACCGAGATGCACGTTATCACAGACATTCTAGACTATTTTGTGCCTCCAACTTTGTGGCAACAGTTCGGGGAAGGCCCTTTCCTGTTTCAGCATGACAATGCCCCTGTGCACAAAGCGAGGTCCAAACAGAAGTGGTTTGTCGAGATCGATGTGGAAGAACTTGACTGGTTTGCACAGAGCCCTGACCTAAACCCCATTAAACACCTTTGGGATGAATTGGAATGCCGACTGCAAGCCAGGCCTAATCGCCCAACATCAGTGTCCGACCTCACTAATGCTATTGTGGCTGAATGGAAGCAAGTCCCTGCAGCAATGTTCCAACATCTAGTGGAAAGCCTTCCCAGAAGAGTGGAGGCTGTTATAGCAGCAAAGGGGGGACCAACTCCATATTAATGCCCATGATTTTGGAATGAGATGTTCAACGAGCAGGTATCCACATAGTTTGTGTAACGGCTGTCTAATGCCTCCTCCTCGGATGAGGAGGAGGAGTAAGGGTCGGACCAAAATGCAGCGTTGAATGCAGACATAATAGATATTTATTAAAGAAAGACGAAACACGAAAACTCTTACACAAACTACAAAACAACAAACGACGTAGACAGACCTGAACTTGAGAACTTACATAAAGACACGAAGAACGCACGAACAGGAAAGACTAGCCGAACGAACAAACGAAACAGTCCCGTGTGGTGCAACAGACACAGACACAGGAACAATCACCCACAAACAAACAGTGAGAACAGCCTACCTTAATATGGTTCTCAATCAGAGGAAACGTCAAACACCTGCCTCTAATTGAGAACCATATCAGGCAACACATTCAACCCAACATAGAAACACATAACATAGACTACCCACCCAGCTCACGTCCTGACCAACTAAACAAAGTAAAACAAAGGCAAATAAGGTCAGGAACGTGACAGTTTGGGTCACGTAGTGTACTTATGATCATATTTCTGATTTCATTTGTTTTCTTTGGAGCCATCCCAAGAATTTCCCAGGTATCTGCATTGAAAGTAATGTAGTATATGATTACAGCCGCTAGTGGGAGTTGTGATATCAATGGGGAGCGTTAGTGGGATCGTGAGGTCTTGGATGTTTCTTCTTCTCATTATTCCACCCTGTTAATTCAGGTATGTAATGTGCAAAAGTGCAATATTGAGATAACATGGTTAACTACATAGTCCATGAGTTTGGTGATGTTTGAAGGAAATTGAAGGCAGTTTTAACCAAGTGAAACACTGGTTAGTATTTTCCCCATTATAAGTAATGGAGGTTCGCTATGTTGCTAATGGGTTACATGTATGAAAAGGGAATAATACCTACTAAAAAAAAATATATATATATATATATACTGTATATTAGAAAAGGGAATAAGATGGCGTCCAAACTTCTACTTTTTTCAATAATGTTTTAGCTCCTATTTGGTTTATTTTCTATGAACAAAGGCTCAGTTTACTTTAGGTAATATATGTAAATATGTGATGATAGAATGTGTTGAAGGTGTTTATATTTGTAAGAAAATAGCATTTAACAGTTCATTAGCTTTATGCTAACCAAATGTAGTTAGCTCTAGGCTATTGGGTTTCAGCTATTGTTAGCTCACGTGTTGATGGTTTAGAATGTAATGGTTGTAGCATTGTGTAGCACAGGCCTCTGCTAGCTTTATGGAAATTGACACTGCTAGTACAGTCAGATCTATATAATGTAGTCTCTTATGATACAATTTGATGGTTTAACATGCTAAATAGCTTTTGCTGTTAGATGCTAAATACTACTGATAAAATAGCCTAAATACTAATGATAAAATAGTTATATGCACTATTAATTTGATTATTAGTGAAAGGTGAATGTGTTTGAATGTGTAGATGTATGGAGATAGCTTTTTGAACTTGAGACCTTTATTTTTGATACTCAACATGGAATGTGAAAGACTTAGTACTACAATGCAGTTGTAATGTATCATTGATTTTGACAACAGAAAAAAAAAAGATAAATAATAAAACATTTTCATACATTTTGGAGAATGCCTAATACTGAGCACTACTAACTTTTCTCTGTCTCCTTATTCCACCCTGTTAATTCAGGTCTTAACTGCTGACCACGACTCAGTCCGAGGTGTGTAACATATACACTGAGTATACCAAACATTAGGGAAACCTTCCTTTCTAATATTGAGTTGCACCCCCTGCCTTTTGCCCTCAGAACAGCCTCAATTCGTCGACAAACTGTTGTTTTGGATGCAGTATTTGCAGCATACTGTAGTTGTACTGCATGGACTCTACAAGGTGTCGAAAACGTTCCACAGGGAGGCTGGCCCATGTTGACTCCAATGCTTCCTCCAATGTTTTGTCAAGTTGGCTGGATGTCCTTTGTGTGGTGGACCATTCTTGATACACACGGGAAACTGCTGAGCGTGAAAAACCCAGCAGCGTTGCAGTCCTTGACACAAACCAGTGCGTCTGGTACCCTGTTCAATGGCACTTACAGTAAAAAATGTTGTCTTGCCCATTCACCCTCTGAATGGCACACATACACAATCCGTCTCAATTGTGTCAAGGATAAAAATAAAAATAAACGTAATTTATGCTGATTGAAGTGGATTTAACAAGTAACATCAATAAGGGATCATAGCTTTCACCTGGTCAGTCTATGCATGGAAAGAGCAGGTGTTCTTAATGTTTTGTATACTCAGTGTATACCACACATGTGATCCGTGATAAGACTATGCAATTAGTCTATTCAAATCTTAATCTGACTCCATAAAGATGATATAGCAATATGCTATAATAGACTGTAGCTGAGTTACAGTAATAGCAATCAAGATAGGTCTGAGAATGGAATTCTAAATCAAGTGTATTATTTAATAACTTTGTAAAATTAATTCACATACAAGACTAAAGCTTAAGTTACAAAGCATTAACAAGCATTACAAGCATTGTTCTAGGCATGAGAGGGAGAGAGAGAGAAAAGCCTGAAAGGCCATGCTACAAGAGTCCATGGGGTGGAGAGAGAAAGAGAGAGAGTATCTTACTAGCACAGATCAGGAACAAAGAGAGAGAGAACAATGAATCCCTTTTATAAAATCTGAGTTGTATAGCGTTACTGTTGAGTTAACTCCCAAACAGATATCAGACCAACAGGATGTAAAGGCAACTGAACCTCTACTACCCAGAGTTGAGACAGAATGGGGGTTTGAGAGCAACACAGAGAAGGCTGAATTCCGGAGAAGACAATAAACCCTCTTGCATGCAGTTGTTGAGAGTCAATTAGGAGGGTGGCAGGGGCTCACTTTGGAGGATGGCGGGGGGAGGACCCTACAGAGTCGTGCATGGCCACACAGTCGTGGGTGAACAGGGAGTAAAGGAGGGGACTAAGAACACACCCCTGGGGGGCCCCAGTGTTGAGGATCAGCATGGCGGATGTGTTGTTGCCTACCCTCACCACCTGGGGGTGCCTGTCGGGAAGTCCAGGATCCATTTGCAGAGGGAGATGTTCAGTCCCAGGGTCCAGAACTTGGTGACGAGCTTGGAGGGGACTATAGTGTTGAACGCTGAGCTGTAGTAAATGAACAGCATTTTCACATAGGTATTCATTCCTCTTGTCCAGGTGGGAGAGAGCAGTGTGAGATGCAATTGAGATTGTGTCATCTGTGGATCTGTTGTGGCAGCATGCGAATTGGAGTATGTCCAGGGTGGACACTGCAAGAAACACTTAATTCTGCAGGAGTTAATGTAAAAAAATGGCAACATGTGAGGCCAACAGTCAGTGTCCAGACTTCAGTTACTAGTCCAACTATTACTGTTCCCATCTGAACTTCAAAGGTGTGCAAACCAGGCCAGGGGAAGCGCATTGGTTCCAGGACAATGTGGTTTGTCCAGTGCGCACTGAGTGGATTCCTCCCAGGCAAAACTGCATATTGAAAGATGGCTGCTGTAACAGCTTTCGTCCTTGTCTGAGGAGGAGTAGCAAGGATCGGACCAATGTGCAGCGTGGTAAGTGTCCATAATAGATTTTTAATAAATCTAAATGAACACAGAACAAAAATAACAAAACAACAACCGAAACAGTCCAGTATGGTGCAAACACTGAAACAGGAAACAACCACTCACAAAACACAATAGAAAACAGGCTACCTAAATATGGCTCCCAATCAGAGACAACGACTGACACCTGCCTCTGATTGAGAACCATACTAGGCCAAACACATAGAAATATAACAACAGAACAAAACATAGAAAAACAACATAGAATGCCCACCCCAACTCACGCCCTGACCAACTAAAATAAAGACATAAAAAAGGAACTAAGGTCAGAACGTGACAGCTGCAAACACATAGTTTCTAAACCCAGAGGCCTAATGTCCAGATACTTCCTGGAACGCTTCACGAAGCAGAATCCACAAGACCGAGGTTTGGGGTTTCACAAGTCAATGGGAGAAGTGAAAAATGTGCCATTAAGTTGTTACATTTTTCGAAATCTAAAGGCAAAACCTACATTTGAGCCAATGTCTTAAGCAGCTGAAACTGTAATTAGCCTACTACAACCGTGTGAAAGTGACAAACCTGAAATGTTTTAATTTTCATCAAAAACAACTTGAAGAAATGCCTTTGATTTGAGAGCACATACACAGTTCGGCGCGACATGACCATTGGACCCGATGATGTGTTTCTGCGCAAGAGCTTAGCTAGCTAAAGTCCCCTTTCAAAAAAAGATTGCAGTTTTGAAACTGCAGTAAAAGTACAGTATCTGCAGTAAACTGTGGTATTTTGGATGCAGTAATTGCAGAATAACTGCCATGTACTGCAGTTGAACTGCAAAATGATTGCAGTAAAAAAAAACTGTTGTTTTACAGCATACTGTAGCTATACTGCAGTGTTCTGCAGTTATACTGCTCTCTGACTGCAATATTTTTTCGTAATGGTCGCCATGACATCGCCTACAAGTGTAATCAGGGATTTCTATTGGAGAAACAGTTTCACGGTCTCTTTATTTAATCTTTGACAAAACGGGGTATGCAAACTTGAGTTTGAAAAGTTTGAAAACGTATAAAAGAACGGCCGTCCATCTTGGACACTGTCTAGTTCATTATGCACTGAGTGTACAAAACATTAGGAACACTTTCCATGACATAGACTGACAGGTGAAAGCTATGTTCCCTTATTGATGTCAATTGTTAAATCCACTTCAATCAGTGTAGATGAAGGGGAGGAGACCGGTTAAAGAACGTTTTTTAAGCCTTGAGACAATTGCATTTGAATGGGGTATGGTAGTAGGTGCCAAGTGCACCGGTTTGAGTATGTCAAGAACTGCAATGCTGCTGGGTTTTTCACCCTCAACTGTGTGTATCAAGAATGGTCCACCACCCAATGAACATCCAGCCAACTTGACAAACTGTGGGAAGCATTGGAGTCAACATGGCCCAGCATCCCTGTGGAATGCTTTCGACACCTTGTAGAGTCCATGCCCAGACGAATTGAGGCTGTTCTGAGGGCAAAAGGTGGGGCAACTCAATATTAGGAAGGTGTTCCTAATATTTTGTACACTCAGTGTATACCTAGTGATGCGAACAGGAATAGATTACGTTGAAAACAAACAGATGCTGTCTCTAGTAGTTCATATATACCTCAGTGCTCCCATTGACCTTTATACGCTTTATCAAAGATGATGGATAAATATGTTTACTTAGGCCGTTTACCATTGGAAGAAATTGTTATGGTTCTTGTGTGTAAGTGGGCGTTCCCGCTCTTGTGTGAGCATACTTTTTCTGAGTGAGCTCACGGTTCCTCGATAGTATCTGGGATGCTCACGGGAGAGAGGGGGGGGGGTCTTCTTTTTCTTTGAGATTGGGTAAGCGTATCATATCCAATTTTTAAGGTGCATACACCGCCCCCTACTCTACTGGAGTGTGAGGCCAGTCACGGCCTACATACATTAAATTCTCTTCATTAGTCCTGTTCCTCTAAGAAAGTGAAATAAATCCCTAGACATCACTTCCTTCCCCCCACTACACCACCCACACCCCAACCCTGTCCAGCCTCTCTAACCCTTTCACACAATCTCTCCCTATCTACGTCATACAGTTCACAAAATATCAACATATGCTCTACCGTTTCCTCCACTAAACACTCATCACACAGACCTGTTTCATGTCTCCCTATCATCCACAACATAGCGTTCAAACCTGTGTGTCCAAACCGTAGTCTACTCCACACAACTTCCTCTATCCTACACCCCATACGAGAAGCCTCGTTTACACCTTGCGGTAACATGCGAGTTTTGTGATCTGAGCAATATGACCCAATCACTATCTGTCTGTCACGTCTACACATGGTATTAAAATATCTGTGTTTACACAGGAAGCCTAATTCTGATCCTTTGCACAATTATTGGTGAAGAAAGAGTTAGGCTGCCTGTGTAAACAGCCTACTTGTGTCTGCATTGTGACCAGATTAGCAGGTGCCTCCCTGTGTGCAAATTGTTTGACAGATATCGGGTGTGTTTGAGTGATAAGGCTAAAGCAACCAACTATAGACGAAAGTCAAGGAGTGAAGTAGGGGGAGGTGCATCTGCAACCAATGATGTATATAAACCCTGGATTGCTAATGCTATGTATTGGCCATTGAGAGGCTTTGAAGCCACTGGTCGGCCATATTGGCACTCCCCAGCAGAAGCAGTCCTCCATAGGAATAAATGGAATTCTACAGTATTTCAATTGTTCCAAGGACATAATTACATGTATTTAAGTATTTTTGTTGTTTTAGTAAGGACAGTAACATTAGCAATCTCTAAAAAGCATACTTTAAGGAAAATGTTTTTATATATATATATTATTTGTTTTACCTTTAGCTCACATAATATTTTAAAAGTTTGCATTAAGGTGTCTGTAATAGAATAAGTGTGGCAAATGTAGACATTAATATATGCATTTTTATAGATTCCAAAATATCTTTTTACAACGGTGGGGAAGTTCCAAGATGGAGGCAAGGTGGCCTCCAGCCCCCCCCTATCAGTCATCTAGTGTATATATAAATCATTGATCTGCGACAGCTGAGAGTCAGACACTAATGTACTTTGCAAAGGCAATGCTCAGATCAACATGGCAGTGTTGCCATTGGCTGGTTTCGAGAGCATCAAATCCATGATGCATTGAGGGTAAATGGTGACTGACTGACTGGTCTACAAATAATGAGTAGCTATTTATGATGCAAGGTGATGCAAATTTGTAGAGCAGTCAGTCGCCTGTACTGTTGATCAAGCCCATTGTTAGTAAAAGGGTTTCTTTATGTCGAAATAAACATGTAACTAACCCTCATATCACACACTCACAAACTGAAATCATATTATGTGTGTACACATTGTACAATCAATTAGTGAGAGCCTCAAATATCACATTTCCACTGTACAAATAAGTCTGGACAAATTGGTTCCTTTTTCAGTCATGTCTTTTTGTCACGTTCGTGTGGTTCAAACAAAAACACCTTAATGATTGGTTGACAACAGTCTTCCACAGTGCAAGCGATGGCCGCAGGATGAAGTTGTTGAAGAGCAACTGCAGAAACCTGCAGTCAAAACCTTATGACCTTAGATCACATGATTTTTGTAACGTTCATGCAGTTGACATGCAGGCGCAAAAGTCGGACAACTTTTATCCCCAGAATGCAACACACTTTGAAGGCATTGAAAAAAAGAGACCCACTCGAACGCACCCCGCATTAACTCAAACGCAGCCTGCTATGGCTGAACATTGATGAGTGAAGTCGGGGGAGGTGTATCTGCAACAGCCGAAAGTCGGACAATGTTATGGTTTACCTACAGCAAGGCTCTGTCCAACATGGCAGTGTTGCCATTGTTTATAAAAACTTTTTCTATGGAATGTCAAAATAAACATGTAAATATGTGTACATTGTACTATCAATTGGTGAGAGAGAGCCTCAAAATATCACATTCATTTGTACATATCCACTGTAGACATGAATCACAGTAAAGTTTCACGCAGGTCTTTTGTCCCGTTCGCTTGGGTCAGAAGCAACTGCAGGGACTTGAAGGTGATTTCATAGTTTTTGTAAAGTTCATGCAGTCGGCAAGTCGGACCATTTTTATCACCATAATGCAACACACTTTGAAAGTGAAATGGTAAAATTTGTCAAATTGATCCACTCGAACACACCCATTCTTTCAAAATAATATGAATGCATTTTTTAAAGCTGAGGTCATAAGTAAATGGTGCTCAGTGTCAATGGGCTTGTTCAACATTGCAGCCGACTGCCTTTTCTACACTAAACAAAAATATAAACACAAATGTTCGTCCCATGTTTCATGACCAGAAATAAAATATCCCAGAAATGTTCCACACGCACAAAAAGCTTATTTCTCTAAAATGTTGGGCACAAAATTGTTTACATCCATGTTAGTGAGCAGTTCTCATTTGCTAATATAATCCATCCACCTCACAGTTGTGGCATATCAAGAAGCTGTTTAAACAGCATGATCATTACACACCTTGTGCTTGGGACAATAAAAGGCCACTCTAAAATGTGAGGTTTTGTCACAACACAATGCCACAGATGTCTCAAGTTTTGAGGGAGCGTGCAATTGACATGCTGACTGTAGGAATGTCCACCAGAGCTGTTTCCAGAGAATTGGATGTTAATTTCTCTACCATAAGCTGCATCCAACGTCATTTTAGAGAATTTGACAGTACGTCAAACCGGCCTCACAGCCGCAGACCACATGTAACCACACCTGTCCAAGACCTCCACATCCAGCTTCTTCACTTGGAGGATCGTCTGAGACCAGCCACTGGGAAAGCTGATGAAACTGGGTTTTCACAACTGAAGAATTTCTGCAAACTGTCAGAAAGAGTCTCAGGGAAGCTTATCTGCATGCTTGTTGTTGTCTCCAGGTTCTTGAACAGACTTCAGTGGGCAAATGCTCACCTTCGTTGGCCACCGGTAAGCTGGAGAAGTGTGCTCTTCACGGATGAATCTCGGTTTCAACTGTAACAGACAGATGGCAGAGAGCATAGCATATATGGCTTCATGTGGGAGAGCGGTTTGCTATTGTCAACGTTGTGAACAGTGCCCCGTGGTGGTGCTGGGGTTATGGTATGGGCAGGCATAAGCTACAGACAATGAACACAATTAAATTTTATCGATGGCAATTTGAATGCACAGAGATACTGTGATGAGATCCTGAGGCCCGTTGTTGTGCCATTTATCTGCCACCATCACCTCATGTTTCAGCATGATAATTCAGAGCCCCATGTCACAAGCACCTGTACACAATTCCTGGAAGCTGTAAATGTCCCAGTTCTTCCATGGCCTACATACTCACCAGACATGTCACCCATAGAGCATGTTTAGGATGCTCTGGCTTGACACGTACAATAGCGTGTTCCAGTTCCCGCCAATATCCAGCAACTTCGCACAGCCATTGAAGAGTTGGAAACATTCCACAGGCCACAATCAACAGCCTGATCAACTCTATGCGAAGGAGATGTGTCACACTGCATGAGGCAAATGGTGGTCACACCAGATACTGACTGGTTTTCTGATCCATGCCCCTACCTTTTTTAAAAAGGTATCTGTGACCAACAGAGGCATATTTGTATCCCCAGTTATGTGAAATTCATAGATCAGGGCCTAATTAATACATTGTAATTGACTGATATTACATTTTGAAATTGTTGCATATTGCATTTAAATTTTCAGATTAGGACAAAGGGCGCATGTTAGCGCCAGGTATAAACGCGGCTTGAGAGCCAGTTCAACAGGCATCCCCTCCAGGATCAAGCAAAAATAAAAAATAAAAAAGGACAGCATACGAACGACCTTTCAGCATTTCAAAAATAAACATGTGAAAGAAAGCAACAGCACTTCCTTAACATGTTCATTTTCTGCTCTGACAAACATTTTGTATTGTTTTTATACAAGTTTCGCATGATTCATTACATCAATCAATGTGGTTTGTTACCTAATCTAGACCATTTCAGGAGATCAGTGCTCAAGAGGTAAACCATTTACTTTGCACCAAGGCTCCCTAATCCAAATAACACTGAGCCAATGAGACAGACAAAAGCAGCATTTGATTTCAAGGCATGAGAATGAACTAGAAAAGGACAAACCTAGTAATCTCCAAATCAACTCCAGTTAAGACAAAATATGGCATGAATGGAATCTTAGGCCGTACCTAACCACTGCATTGTTCCCGGGAATTGCAGTGAATTTCAAAGTAGATCATTAAGACATTCACTTGATTGATCTATCAGAACTACTGCAATTTTGAAGAACTACTACAAACTTATAATAGAAAAAGTCAGAACATCATTTTCCAAACGTATTTTTTGATTGGGTGGAATCAATATGGAACCAGTGTATAGACACCAGGGATGCAAGGCCAGTATAATTCATCGCTGTGTTGTTACACATCACACTTCTTTTCTTTATCCAGCATGGTGTTTTGGTAAGCCAAAGTTTGTGCATTAAAAATGGTACAAAAATCTATCTCCCCTTCCCCATATGCCATCAGTGCTCCCAGAAGGCAATGCAACAAGACAGTGGACAAAGGACAGCGTTGAAAGTCTTGAGACTAGATGGAGTGTGCTTTCTTGGTTCCACACACACAGGACAGGCAGTCTCGAGGGCATGCTACCAGTCAGTTTGACCAGCAGACACGTTAGGCGGCCACTACGGTGCAGCATGCGGAGGGTCACATCAGGCCTCTCTGATCTTGGCAGCCAGAGCAGAGTTCTCCTGGCGAATTGCTTTGTAGTCCTCCAGGATCTTCTCCAGGTTGCTTACAGTCTTCTTACCATTTTCAGTTTCAATCTACGGAGAGAAGGAAACTTAAAAGTTTGCTCTACCAAGTCAGCTCTAGATCACTATGTCAATAAAATGACAAACTGACTCATGTGGTACAGTAGCAGTACAAGTTAGTGGTTTGGAATAAAAGAAAGAGGGCCATCTATACCTGCTCCTCCAGGTCTCTGATCTCTCTCATGATTGTGCCTGTGTCCTCAATAGTTTGGATCAACTGAGTGCAGTTCTATACCAAGGAAGATAATGAAGTCACACAACTAAGCAATGTAGCTATAGGCACCTAAAATTACCACAGAGCACCAGACCAAAGGATATACAGTATGTCTTGCTCTTCAATTTCTAAGAAAATTGTATATTCTGCAAACAAGCTCTTACCTCATGCAAGGCTGCCAGGTACTTGTAGGATTTGCGGACAGATTCGTCTTTCTTCGCATCCTACACAGTATTAGGAAAAGTATTGATTAGGCAAGAAGGAACATCATTGGTGTGCTTTCCTGAAATTGTCAAACTGTGGTATAGAACAATTGAAATGAAAGGCATGAGCAAACTGACAGCAAGGGTCCTTGGTAGCAAGTTGAGCATTATCAGGTGATCTAGAAGGGATTTCTTTGACCTATAATTGCAAAAAGTAGACACGAGTTATCTTGCTAGGTGCTCTACCTTGAAGACCAGCTCATCAGTCACAGCGAACGTTCGGTCCAGTTTTCCAGTCAGATTGTTAATCTCTTTCTGCAGCTCCTTAGTGTCAGACAGAATCTACAGAGACCAAGAGTCGGACACACAAATACCATACTTGAAATCACACTACTCAGATTCAAATTTAGTTTTTAATTCCTTTGTTTTTCAGGAGATACTCAGGACTGTATTGTTGAGAGGTGTCTCAAACAGTGTACCTTTGTAATTTCTTCCTTCTGTTTCCTGATATTGCCAACGATCTCCAGAATCCTTGCAGTGTACGCTGAGCGGGAGACATCTTTGGGGAGATTCTCAAACTCTGTTATCTGAAAGAGATGTCAGATTCCCCAAAATTGTGTCTGACATACAATGCATGGACTGGAACCTAAATAAACAGTGTGGAAGTAGCTCATCCCAAATATATTTAAAATTTGTTCTAATACCAGTTGTTTATACAGTGCCTCCTTCATCTTGGACTCCTCCGCAGATTGGCGGATTTTGTTGTGAAGCTCTTTGATTTCAACTAGCTTTCTGGAGGACTCAATCTACAAAAGAAAATGGAAGTTGAATCTCGCACAGTCAAACACACACATTTGGTGATATCTAAGGAGATTAACACTACCTCTTGGTTGCTGCAGAGCTCCTTGAGCCTGCGGTGCTCATCGATGAGCGGAGCTCTGCGTTTCTCCCACTGCACGGCAAGGTTGACCACTCGCTTGGCACTTCCCTCCACCAGGGCCTGCAGCTTGGCCAGGTTGTTCTCTGCGTCCGGCATCAGGTCAATGGTCTGCTTCTTCACCCGCACAGAGTCCTCCTTCTCCGCCTTGCTCAGCTCTTTCTGCTTCAGCTCATCTGACACCTGCACACAAACAGGAGACAAGTTAGTCTCGCAGGGTGACTACATCTTACATGTCACAGTTCATTTGACTGTGGTAACTCTGGTCGGAGGTAGGGATGGGGGGTATGTAATCATTTCACTATTCGAATAGTATCATGAATTTGTCAGATATCCAGATATAGGAAATGCAAGTCTTTTTCCCCCCTTAAGTTAACCTGAGCACTGCTGCGCGATGGAGAGAAGCTGGCCATCCATTGCTGCGGAGGGGGCGGAATATGTGAAGGAGCAGACGGAGAGAGAGACGCTAAGGCAACTCAGCTACAGCCAATACTAGCTAACTTGTTGCAGCCACAATGTTATTTATCGTCGTATATAACAGTGCCCATCTTGACTGTAAAAGCCTAGAAGCAAGCTAGCTAAATAAAACAACTGCCTAAATGTTGGTTGCTCATTGTTGCCTACTCCTCATTTTGCTAACTTTTCATTCCATAATTTTATTCCATCTTGCATTGCATTAGTGAACTCACTCTCTTTCTACACATTGAACCTCTGTCGCTTTGATTGGCCAACATAAACAACAAGCTACACGTGAAGGCTACCGGTCAGCTACCGGTCTTTTTATGGGGTGCACATCCTAAAAACTATATAAAAAAAAAATAATTTTCATGTTTAAATGTCATGGTATATCCTTTCATGTAACAATGCCATATGGATATTTTAATGAAACTTAGAAAAATACTTTTCAGTGTTAAAATAGGGCTATAATTTTTCCCCCTGCAAAAAACAAAGCACACAAGTAATCCAAAATACAAATGTCAGATCGGATATTCGAATAACCACGCACATCCCTAGTCTGAGGTCTACACAAATACAGAGTTTATCTGTTTTAAATCAGAGAGGCTCCAGTTACCTGAAGTACGGATACGGTGAGCTGCTTCATGTCTCCGCCCACCTCCTCTAGGCTGAGGGTGAGCTGCTGTAGCTGCTGCTGCAGGGAGGCCAGCTCCTCCTGCTGTCGGGCCTGCAGTTCCTCTTCCGACTGATGCGAGCTGGGAAGGGGGCTGGCCGCTGCTGCCATCTGCTGGGAGGCTTTCGCAGGCTCCTGACACACACACACACACACACACACTAGATTCAGATTGGCAATGAAAGGGGGAACATTTGTAGATGTTGCTCAATGTCTTTGGGGCAGGCTTTGTTAACTCTTCAATTACCTGTGTGAAAGTGAATTTCTCAGTGTGAGTGAAGCGGGAGCCCTTGGCGAGGATGTCACCACCGAGGGAGGAGCCCCCGAAGGACTGCAGTAGCTCTGCGAGATCAGAGCCCGACCTGTGGGCACCGAGGGTGTCCGAGTGAGGCTGGGCCGCAGTGTGCAGCTGCTCTTCGATCCGCTTCTGCAGACGGACACGCTTCCTGGAGCGATATTCCTGGGTGGCCACGAGAGGAGACAAAGTGGAGTTCAGAGATTAAAACACTGCAATAAACACAAAATTATTCTTATTGTGCTCAAATTAAAATTGTCCAAAATCTTGAAAAACTATCCCTTTAAGTGAACTATCCCTTTAAGAGTGTACCTCAGGGGTGAGGCGGGAAAGGAGGCCTTGGCTGTTCCACTCATTTTCCCACTCCTGGGCGGCACTAAGCTCCCCTGCATGCATCTCCAGCAGGGATGCCGGCACTGAGGCATGCTGCGACGGCTGAGCAGTCACAGGGGGAAGAAATTCCCTGTGGTAGTCCTTTTCCTCTGGAGACGGGGTGAAAAGAATGACGTGGTACACTGGGATTTAACTCTCACCACAGGTTCTTATTTCATTGGCAAAGAATATCTTGTACCCCATGCTAATATATATAGGCTACTAATTCAGAACCCTACATAATTGGAAGAATTGGATTACAGAATGATATGCAATGAGAGTAAGTACAGAGGGCCCTGTGTATTCTGGGGTTTACCTTTCAACTGCTTTTTCCCAGGCACTTTGAGGCAGTGCAGTAAACTAAGGGGCTGAGAGTGGAAACTGTGGGACGGTCCTGGGTTCTAAAAATAATGAAATGTTAAGTGAGAACACATACATTAAGTGGGAACACTTGACACAAAGACATTCAAATAGGAAGTTTGTATAGTGCATCATTTTGATATATTGACTTCAGTAAATATCCAGGTCATTAAAAAACAGGGTAAACTTGAGACATTGCATTATTGCCTCACTACTTTCACTGACCAGCCCTGAAATCTAGCTTCCTTTATGATCTAGGAAACCAACAGTTATTTGTCAGTGTTTCTTAACTTTAGCTGCCATGTCATTGATAATGCTTTGTGATATTGCCAGCAGGACATACCTACCTGTGTTTTACATAGGAGGGGTAGTCTGCAAGATGGAGGGAGCCAAGGCAAGGCCAGCTGAGCTTTGATCTGGGTAGCTATCAATTTCTGGAGGAGGACCGATTTACCTGTTATGGGGTACAATGAATGCGAGACAAATAAATACTTATAGATAAAATAATTGTCATTTTGAGAGATTCACAAACATTCAATGTATTTTTATTGATCAGATTATAAAGCAAAAAAAAATGCCCAATGTATAAGGGGATAGCTAAAGTTAATGGTATTCAATAATGACAAGAAGTACAATGGTGGGACAATGTGTCTGTACCTGCTGGTTGGTCCAAGGCCTCAGCACTTTCTCTGGGCAGCTTCTCCACCAGGAACATGAGCAGAGAGCGGATCTCTGGCTCATTGCTGTAAAGAAAGGTCTGGTAGCCAATCTCTCCCTTGTAGCCAAGGTCCTGCATAGAAACACATGTCAACCTGGTTATGGAGTCTGCTCATACACATGACATTGACCTTTGTGTCACATACCTCACCCAGTCTAGAGCATGAGGGTCATTAAGCGTGAAAATGGAACCAGTCCATGACATTGTGTATGAAGACCATTATGAACATGTGGAATGATGGAGCCTTCTTCACAAAATGAGCAAACCAAATGTATTCACACTTGGGAGATTCTAAATCTTGTAATAAAACTACATTTCAGAAGATCACTTCAATGAAGTTATGCAAGCAAATGGACTATTCAATAAAGCCAATCGAGTGAGAAAATAAAAATAGTTAAAAGCAGTGCTCAACGAGATTAGGCATTAGGATATGACATGACTTCACATTGTCGCAGGCGGTCAAATTGGTTGCTGAATTACTTCTATTCAGACATCAGTGGTCCAGACTGCATGCATGTAGTTTGGACCATGAGTAACTGAGCTTGATCTAATGAAATTCAATTCATTTTAGAGTATAAAAAGAACCTGGACTGAGTTTCATGCAAAGGGGGTATAGGTCATATGGCTACCGTACATCAAGAAGTCGTGCATGGTTATTCTTTTAGATCCAACAATATCTTAATCTTCTTCATTTGTTCAACATAGTATTGTGGGGAGATAGTCACGAGCCTCACTTCGCAACAGGAGGGTGAGCACTATCCCTTTTCTTTTTGACCTCTCACCTGACAGGCCTGTGCCAGGCTCATGCCCACTCGGAAGCGGGCAGACATGCCGGGGGGTAAGGAGTGGGACAGGCTGCTCCCCAGAGCCGGGTCGATCACTCGCAGACATTTCACTACCGCCTCCACTATGAACTCACTGGAGAAGCGCTTCACACTCTGTACATCCTCCCCCACGTCCCTTGGCAAACACACAGAGCATGAGATGCAGGTGCACGGGGTTAACTTCTCATGTGTGTCTCACACCTCGCTAGTCATGTAATCAGCAAGTTACTCTTTTAAACGACATTGAAAAATGTGTACCGTTAGCGTAGCTAACTTGACCGACATGGAAGAATTCTGGTCACTACACTAGCTCAAAGATTTGCAGAGTTCAAATCAAAAGAACCAGCTATTAGAACACACTTGTACAAGTGTGAATGAATGTAATTTAGCTAACTTAGCTAGCTCTCTGTACTTCAATTCCCAAGGAAAACATCAGCTGAGATAATGGCTGATGAGTAATTGAATGTAGATAGACCTGGGTGTCAATCACTAAATCAAAGAAGAGAGCTACGTATCTAGAGGTAGCGAGCTATCCAAAACTCACTAGACACAAACAAGCAACAGTAGCAAGCCAGATGGCAAACGTTCACTAACTAGAAACAAAATGTTAATAATGTTGGCTAACTACTTACGTGCCGGTCTGTCTAAGGGAGTGAATTAAAATCTTATCAACTTCCTCCATCGCTGTAAGAAGATGAAGTGCCTTGCAATTCCTTCTCCTAAATTCCAATAATTAGGCTTCAATATGCTTATTTTGGCTAGCTAGATAACGTTAGCGGTCTCACAGGCGGGTCCATTAAAAAAAACACACAAAAACAAGCTAGCTCGCCTGTTTTTAGCTGGGGAACTAGCTAACGTTGTCACTTCTCAACGCATGAACAAGAGGCACGACAGTAGCTATTCCAGCAACCGTTCCACTTAACACTTTTTTTGT
This sequence comes from Salvelinus namaycush, assembly GCF_016432855.1. Taxonomy (NCBI): domain Eukaryota; kingdom Metazoa; phylum Chordata; class Actinopteri; order Salmoniformes; family Salmonidae; genus Salvelinus; species Salvelinus namaycush. The sequence continues at coordinate 26,624,798 of NC_052322.1, forward strand.
GCTCCCTTAAATGTCTTGCAAATAGCTTTTTATCATATGAGAGATAGCTAGCTGACAAATTAGTAAAAGCTAAAATGTTGCATCTATAAACACATGAAGTCACATGGGAGGAGGATATGATAGCAGTGTTCTATGGGATGCTGAGTTTCAACATTCTTCAGCATTGTTGTAAAAAAAACGGAGAGTTGGGAAAGTAAAACTATGATTCCCAGCAAACCCCCGCTTCTGGAGTCGCATGACTGGGTACTGCGTCGAGGAAGAGGCGAAGCGAAAGGATTTGTGCCACGTTCACGTACTAGAACTAGGAAACTCAGAACTAGGAAACTCGGGAAATGTCTGACTTGCCAACTGGTAAACGCGGCACGGTATAACTACATCCATTTAGCAAGTCGGACATTTCCGAGTTTCCTAGTTCCCGACTAGCGTTGGAACACGACATTACTCCACCCCAAATCTGTCCACGCGAGATAAGCAGACCACGTGGCCATGTTCTGTGTGGAGGTCAACAATGATTAATGTACATTGGGGTGGGGTTGGGGATAGGCAGTGTGTACCCAATGGTACGTTCGGTTGAGCCGTACCACCCTCTTTAGCACCTTGCTGTAACAGGCTGTGATGCAGCCCGACACAAGTGTGAATGTATATTCTCCCTCAAGCCGATACCACAACGGCCCTCAAGGATCTACACTGGACTTTGTGCAAACTGGAAACCACATATCCTGAGGCCGCTAGCGAAGTTCTATCAACACATTGACTGTAGTACTCGCGCTGCTAAAACACTCGACCACTGCTACTCCAACTTCCGGGATGCCTACAAGGCACTCCCCCACCCTCTCTTTGGCAAATCAGATCATGACTCCATTTTGCTCCTCTCTTCCTATAGGCAGAATCTTAAACAGGAAGTACCTGTGCTAAGGACTATTCAACGCTGGTCTGACCAATCGGAATCCACGCGTCGAAATTGTTTTGATCAGGCAGACTGGGATATGTTCCGGGTAGCCTCAGAGAATAATATCAACGTATATGCTGACTCTGTGAGTGAGTTTATAAGGAGGTATATAGGAGATGCTGTTCCCACTGTGACTATTAAAACCTACCCTAACCAGAAACCATGGACAGATGGCGGCATTCGCACAAAATTGAAAGTGCGAACCACCGCATTTAACCATGGAAAGGCGACTGGGAATATAGCCGAATACAAACAGTGTAGTTATTCCCTCCGCAAGGCATTCAAACAAGCAAAATGTGAGTATAGAGACAAAGTGGAGTCGCAGTTCAACGGCTCAGTCTGTTGTCCCCACATGCTTCAAGATGGCCACCATTGTTCCTGTACCCAAGAATGCAAAGGTAACTGAACTAAATGACTATCGCTCCGTAGCACTCACTTCTGTCATCATTTTTTATTTTATTTTTATTTCACCTTTATTTAACCAGGTAGGCTAGTTGAGAACAAGTTCTCATTTGCAACTGCGACCTGGCCAAGATAAAGCATAGCAGTGTGAACAGACAACAACACAGAGTTACACATGGAGTAAACAATAAACAAGTCAATAACATGGTAGAAAAAAAGAGAATCTATATACAATGTGTGCAAAAGGCATGAGGAGGTAGGCAATAAATCGAATAATTACAATTTAGCAGATTAACACTGGAGTGATAAATCATCAGATGATCATGTGCAGGTAGAGATACTGGTGTGCAAAAGAGCAGAAAAGTAAATAAATAAAAGCAGTATGGGGGTGAGGTAGGTAAATTGGGTGGGCTATATACCGATGGACTATGTACAGCTGCAGCGATCGGTTAGCTGCTCATGAAGTGCTTTCAGAGACAAGTCAAGGATCAAACCACCTCCACCTTACCTGCCACCCTAGACCCACTTCAGTTTGCATACTGCCCCAACAGGTCCACAGACGATGCAATCTCCATCACATTGCACACTGCCCTATCCCATCTGGACAAGAGGAATACCTATGTGAAAATGCTGTTCATTGACTACAGCTCAGCAGTCAACACCATAGTACCCTCAAAGCTCATCATTAAGCTTGAGGCCCTGGGTCTCAACCCCGCTCTGTGCAATTGGGTCCTGGACTTCCTGATGGACCACCCGCAAGTGGTGAAGGTAGGAAACAACATCTCCACTTCGCTGATCCTCAACACTGGGGCCCCACAAGGGTGCGTGCTCAGCCCCCTCCTGTACTCCCTGTTTACCCATGACTGAGTGGCCATGCACGCCTCCAACTAAATCATCAAGTTTGCAGACGACACAACAGTAGTAGGCTTGATTACCAACAACGACGAGACAGCCTTCAGGGAGGAGGTGAGGGCTCTAGGAGTGTGGTGTCAGGAAAATAACCTTTCACTCAACATCAACAAAACAAAGGAGATGATTGTGAAACCGCAAAGGTAGCACCCCCCTATCCACATCGACGGGACAGCAGTGGAGAAGGTGGAAAGTTTTACGTTTTAAGTTCTTGCATTCATATCACTGACAAACTGAAATGGTCCACCCACACATACAGTGTGGAGAAGAAGGCGCAGGAGTGCCTCTTCAACCTCAGGAGGCTGAAGAAATTTGGCTTGTCACCAAAAACCCTCACAAACTTTTACAGACTCACAATTGAGAGCATCCTGTCGGGCTGTATCACCGCCTGGTATGGCAACTGCACCTCCCACAACCGCAGGGCTCTCCAGAGGGTGGTGTGGTCTGCACAACACATCACTGGGGGCAAACTACCTGCCCTCCAGGACACCTACAGCACCCAATGTCACAGGAAGGCCAAAAAGATCATGAAGGACAACAACCACCTGAGCTACTGCCTGTTCACCCTGTTACCATCCAGAAGGCGAGGTCAGTACAGGTGCATCAAAGCTGTGACAGAGAGACTGAAAAACAGCTTCTATCTCCAGGCCATCAGACTGTTAAATAGCCATCACTAGCACAGAGAGGCTGCTGCCTACATACAGACTTGTAGAATAATTTGCCACTTTAATAAATGGAACACTAGTCACTTTAATAATACCACTTTAATAGTGTTTACATATCTTGCATTACTCATCTCATATGTATATATTGTATTCTGTACTATCTATTGCATCTTGGCCTATGCCGCTCTGTCATTGCTCATCCATATATTTATATTTATATATTCTTATTCCATTCCTTTATTTAGATTTGTGTGTATTAGGTATCTGTTGTGGAGTTTTTAGATATTACTTGGTAGATATTGCTGCACTGTCGGAACTAGAAGCACAAGCATTTTGCTACACTCGCAACATCTGCTAACCATGTGTATGTGACCAATTTGATTTGATTTAGTTATTCCCTCCATAAGGCAATCAGACAGGCAAAACGTCAGTACAGAGACAAAGTAAGGTCACAATTCAACGGCTCAGAAACGAGATGTGGCAGGGTCAACAGACAATTACGGATTACAAAGGGTAAACCAGCCACGTCGCGCGGACACCGACGTCTTGCTCCCAGACAAGCTAAACACCTTCTTCGCACGCTTTGAGGATAACACAGTTCCACCGACGCGGCCCACTCCCAAGGACTGCTCCGTGGCCGACGTGAGTAAGACATTTAAACGTGTTAACCCTCGCAAGGCTGCCGGCCCAGACGGCATCCCTAGCCACGTCCTCAGAGCATGTGCAGACCAGCTGGCTGTAGTGCTTACGGACACATTCAATCTCTCCCTATCCCAGTCTGCTGTCTCCACTTGCTTCAAGATGTCCACCATTGTTCCTGTACCCAAGAAAGCAAAGGTAACTGAACTAAATTACTATAGCCCCGTAACACTCACTTCTGTCATCATGACGTGCTTTGAGAGGCTAGTTAAGGATCATATCATCTCTACATTACCTGACACCCTAGACCCACTCCAATTTGCATACCGCCCGACCAGATCCACAGATGATGCAATCTCTATTGCACTCCACACTGCCCTTTCCCACGTGGACAAAAGGAACACCTACGTGAAAATGCTATTCATTGACTACAGCTCAGCGTTCAACACCATAGTGCCCTCAAAGCTCATCACAATGCTAAGGACCCTGCAACTAAACACCTCCCTCTGCAACTGGATCCTGGACTTCCTGACTGGCCGCCCCCATGTGGTAAGGGTATGTAATAACACATCTGCCACGCTGATCCTCAACACAGGGGCCCCTCAGGGGTGCGTGCTCAGTTCCTTCCTCTACTCCCTGTTCACCCATGACTGCATGACCAAGCACGACTCCAACACCATCATTAACTTTGCCGACGACACAACAGTGGTAGGCCTGATCATCGACAACGATGAGACAGCCTATAGGGAGGAGGTCAGAGACCTGGCGGTGTGGTGCCAGGATAACAGCCTCTTCCTCAACGTGATCAAGACAAAGCAGATGATTGCGGACTACAGAAAAAGGAGGACCGAGCACACCCCCATTCTCATGGGGGTGTAGTGGAGCAGGTTGAGAGCTTCAAGTTCCTTGGAGTCCAAATCACCAACAAACTATCATGGTCCAAACACACCAAGACAGTCGTGAAGAAGGCACAACAACGCCTATTCCCCCTCAGGAGACTGAAAAGATTTGGCATGGGTCCTCAGATCCTCAAAAAGTTCTATAGCTGCACCATAGAGAGCATCCTGACTGGTTGCATCACTGCCTGGTATGGCAAATGCTCGGCCTCCGACCGCAAAGCACTACAGAGGGTAGTGCATACGGCCCAGTACATCACTGGGGCCAAGCTTCCTGCCATCCATAACCTCTATACCAGGCGGTGTCAGAGGAAGGCCCGAAAAATTGCCAAAGACTCCAGCCACCTTAGTCATAGACTGTTCTTTCTGCTACTGCACGGCAAGCGGTACCGGAGCCCCAAGTCTAGGTACAAAAGGCTTCTTAACAGCTTCTAGCCCTAAGCCATAAGACTCCTGAACAGCTAATCAAATGGCACCCGTACTGTTTGCATTGTCCCCACCCCCCATTTTTACGCTGCTGCTACTCTCTGTTTATTATCCATGCATAGTCACTTTACCTCTACCTACATGTACATATTACCTCAATTATCTCGACTAACTGGTGCCCTTGCACATTGACTCTGTGTTATTTTATTGTTGCTCCGTAATTATCAGTTATTTTTTGTATTTTTTGTATAGATTTTTAATTTGGTCTATTTATTTTTTTCTTCAGTTTATTTTAGTAAATACTTTCTTAACAATTTTTTTCTTATTCGAAGTCCAGGACCCAGTTGCATAGGGAGGAGTTCAGTCCCAGGGCCGTGAGCTTTGTGGTGAGCTTAGAGGGCACTATGGTATTGAAGGTCAAGCTGTAGTTGAAGAAACAACATCCTCACATATGCATTCCTTTTGTCCAGGTGGGTGAGGGCAGTGTGCAGTGCAATGGTGATTGCGTCGTCCGTTGATCTGTTAGGCGAATTAGAGTGGGTCAAGTGTGTCTTGAAGGGAGGTGGTGAGGTTTTGAAGCCATCTGTCGGCCATATTGGCACTCTCCAGTCGGAGCAGTCCTCCATAGGAATTAATGGAATTCTACAGTATTTAAATTAAATGCTTCAAGGACAAAATTACATGTATTTAAGTCTTTTTGTTGTTGTAGTGGGGACAGTAACATTATTACTCTCTAAAATAAATGTTTTATATACACTGCTCAAAAAAATAAAGGGAACACTAAAATAACACATCCTAGATCTGAATGAATGAAATATTCTTATTAAATACTTTTATCTTTACATAGTTGAATGTGCTGACAACAAAATAACACAAAAATTATCAATGGAAATCAAATTTATCAACCCATGGAGGTCTGGATTTGGAGTCACACTCAAAATTAAAGTGGAAAACCACACTACAGGCTGATCCAACTTTGATGTAATGTCCTTAAAACAAGTCAAAATGAGGCTCAGTAGTGTGTGTGGCCTCCACATGCCTGTATGACCTCCCTACAACGCCTGGGCATGCTCCTGATGAGGTGGCGGATGGTCTCCTGAGGCATCTCCTCCCAGACCTGGACTAAAGCATCCGCCAACTCCTGGACAGTCTGTGGTGCAACGTGGCGTTGGTGGATGGAGCGAGACATGATGTCCCAGATGTGCTCAACTGGATTCAGGTCTGGGGAACGGACGGGCCAGTCCATAGCATCAATGCCTTCCTCTTGCAGGAACTGCTGACACACTCCAGCCACATGAGGTCTAGCATTGTCTTGCATTAGGAGGAACCCAGGGCCAACCGCACCAGCATATGGTCTCACAAGGGGTCTGAGGATCTCATCTCGGTACCTAATGGCAGTCAGGCTACCTCTGGCGAGCACATGGAGGGCTGTGCGGCCCCCCAAAGAAATGCCACCCCACACCATGACTGACCCACCGCCAAACCGGTCATGCTGGAGGATGTTGCAGGCAGCAGAAGGTTCTCCACGGCGTCTCCAGACTCTGTCACGTCTGTCACATGTGCTCAGTGTGAACCTGCTTTCATCTGTGAAGAGCACAGGGCGCCAGTGGCGAATTTGCCAATCTTGGTGTTCTCTGGCAAATGCCAAACGTCCTGCACGGTGTTGGGCTGTAAGCACAACCCCCACCTGTGGACGTCGGGCCCTCATACCACCCTCATGGAGTCTGTTTCTGACCGTTTGAGCAGACACATGCACATTTGTGGCCTGCTGGAGGTCATTTTGCAGGGCTCTGGCAGTGCTCCTCCTGCTCCTCCTTGCACAAAGGCGGAGGTAGCGGTCCTGCTGCTGGGTTGTTGCCCTCATACGGTCTCCTCCACGTCTCCTGATGTACTGGCCTGTCTCCTGGTAGCGCCTCCATGCTCTGGACTCTGGATGCTGACAGACACAGCAAACCTTCTTGCCACAGCTCGCATTGATGTGCCATCCTGGATGAGCTGCACTACCTGAACCACTTGTGTGGGTTGTAGACTCCGTCTCATGCTACCACTAGAGTGAAAGCACCGCCAGCATTCAAAAGTGACCGAAACATCAGCCAGGAAGCATAGGAACTGAGAAGTGGTCTGTGGTCACCACCTGTAGAACCACTCCTTTATTGGGGATGTCTTGCTAATTGCCTATAATTTCCACCTGTTGTCTATTCCATTTGCACAACAGCATGTGAAATTTATTGTCAATCAGTGTTGCTTCCTAAGTGGACAGTTTGATTTCACAGAAGTGTGATTGACTTGGAGTTACATTGTGTTGTTTAAGTGTTCCCTTTATTTTTTGGAGCAGTGTATATATATATATTATATTATATTATATTTTATATATTTTTTATGTTTAGCTCACATAATATAATTTAAAAGTATGGATTAAGGTGAGTGTGATATAATAAATGTGTCAAAAAACTAATGTAGACATTAATAAATGTATTTCTATAGCTTCCAAAATCTTTTTTTGCAATAAAGGTGTGCCAAGATTGTGCACTCTGTTAGTCATCCAAGATTTATACACATCATTGGGTGTGACCACAAATGATTTATACATATTATTTCTTCTGATTGTTCAGAGCATGCTGCAGCACCCTCATCACCCCTAAACAGTTATAAGCAGTGTATTTTTTTTCTTCAGCAAATCTCAGATGTTATGGGTCCTAAACTTTATATACATTTTTTTAATGCAGAGATTTGTAGTTACAAACACATTTACAAAAGTCACTATCCCTGATTCATCAGAATCAGAATGACAACCATGGGAGTACTTTCCTTTTCTGCCATCTGGTGTTTGGATGCAGCTTTGTCTTAATTAACGACTCTATTGAATTTAAAACGTTTGACTGCTATCAGCAGTTCTGAGTTTAGCTTCATGTAGCCTTGGGGTTTACCTTTCCTTTCCACTGTATTTCATAAGGGGGCATGATGTAACTCATACCACTGGGCCGGACTCTTAAGCAACCAGAGGTTGATCACCTCACCATATTTATTTCCAATGTTGCCAGTTTTTTGGAAAAGGGGGGCATGTAAGAATGAAGTCTGCTGATAGGACAACAAGTCAATGGGTCTAGTGTATCTGAGTGTGCCTCCTCCAAATGTAATAGATTCCCAATGGAGCAATTGTTGCGAGAAAAGGCCACTGATCGCCTGCTTTTGACAGCAGCAAAGTAATGAGCATGTGTGACATCATAAGAAACTTGAGACCATCATTTTGAACAACCCTCCCTTTTAGTGCCTTTTCCTCTATATGTGCTCGCCCCCTAACCCTCTCCCTTACTCTTAGCAGACACTCTGCTCTTTCTTCTTGGATATAAACTCAGGCCAATTACAATTGGGCAAAACAACACCTTGGCCAAGAAAACATCTCTACTCAGGACACACTTCACTAACTCTCTGTCTTTGAAACTCTACGTTCTCTGCATTTGAAGGTAATAGAACATTCCTTTATTCTGCTCTACGTATTGCCATGCCACGTGGGGGTCATAGCAGGAACTTGACATGAAGGGTAAAATACCATTGAAATTCCACTGGTGGACATTGGAAGGGATTGGTGTGAGGTAGCATTGTGAGGTACCATTGTGGAATTTGTCATTGTCAGTGAGATAGCATTGTGGAATTTGGCATTGTCAGTGAGGTAGCATTGTGAGGTAGCATAGTGGAACTTGTCATTGTCAGTAGTACTACTTGATTTGATTTCCACAACATTATTTGAATAACTCAGTTTTATGATTACATTTTTTCCTGATCAGTGTCATGTATGTGGATATATATATATATATATATATATATATATATATATATATATATATATATATATATATATATATGAATTGTTGGAACACCGGTCTGAATAAGTCAATTAAGAAAGGTCAAAGACAGACACAGCGTGATAAGTAGTGAGCTCACAGGAGTAACTGCACCAACTGACAAACAAATTCAGTGGCCACTGTCTCCTTGTGTGACTGACAATGTATTTAGGGAATTGCTCAGAACAGCATGTTTTATAGTTAAGTGTAATGATTGATTCATATTCTTCTGGTCTGACTGTTTTTTAATGTGAATCAAACCCACCACTCATGGATCCTAAACTCATTCTTTGTCTGTAAATGCAAAAGTCTCGGACTGAAATGTCACAGTTTGTTTTTAACTATGGATCTGTAATAAACTCTATTTTTATAATTGAGTGTCTACTGGACACTAGTGTCCAATGGAGTGCCTTCTACTTCAGTTGTTAGCCAGCGGATCCAACCCACTTCCTTACAGCTGCACTGGGGTCTGACAGCATTCCTGTGTATAATAAGACACCACGGAGCACGGTGCGAGGTATGGCTCGGAAAACGTACTTCAATCAAGGGATGACAAATGTGTTGTACTCTGGTTTTGTCCCATTATTCCAACTGTTACAACGAGAAGATTTAACGTTTTGAAGTAAACTGCCGTTTTCATCCTCATGCTAGCTAGCAGTAGCAACGGTAGCCATTATGGAATGGCACGTCACGTTGAACAACAAAGGAGCTGATTAGCTAACACAAACATTCCAAAATGGTTGCTTTTGCTTCTGCTACCAACCCTAGTGCAACTATAAGCAAGCGGGTTAGCTGGCTACTTCAGTTGTTTGAGCAAGAAACCCCTTTTTTCACTTTGTCTAATAAATGCAAGAATCAGTTGATCCTACCATTAGAGAACATAATTTATAGCTCTTCCTCAAATTGTATTTACATAATCTGCATAGCAACCTCTTAATCAGCCAATAGAAAGCAAGACAAAAATGGAAGGTTATTGCATAATATGTAATGTATACACCCCTCTATTGCACAGAAAAGATGAGGTCAGAGAGTGTTTTATATGCTGTGCTCTGCTGTGCCATATACTTTCCCTTTTTTTCTTCAGGCACATTTGTTTCTCTCACTCAGCAACTAAGCATTGGAAACATATAAATAGTTGAATAGTAGCTTCAGTAATACAGGGAAGTTGCAATGTCTATCCACCATTTCAAACTACCGTCACATGGTGGTACATATTTGTGGTTCTTCCGTGGGCCGAATGCACGATTCAACAGGCTTTCTCGGACATAACTATGCAGGATTGGTTGATGGAACTCCCACTATTTACTTTTTCTTCCCATTACAGATTAAGCTATGTGTTTTCTGATGGGTCAGTCAATAATCCATCATATAAGAAACCTAGCTTGTTTAGCTTTTTAGCTAAATATTAAAACAGACATTTTATCAGAAATACCTCTTTAATTTTAGACCTTTTTAACCTGAGATCATCCTTCTTCACTGAGAGAGGATTTCCTGGCTGTATTGGTTGCCGACCACTGTGGCTGGAAAAGCACTCAACTTCCTAAAACATCCAACATAAACATCAGAAAAAGACTACATTTCAACGAAAGAGCATTGCAATGTAGATAATATGTTTAGTGTTTGCGTGCGTGTGTGTGCATGGGTCACCAGTGCATTTATGTGTGTGTTTGTTTGTAGTAGTGGTGATGGTTGGGTGTTGATTTTTTTAGAAACATTTTGTGTTGGTGTAAAGTGAGAACACAGTAGAAAGACATTCTGGAGTTTGATTCCCAAGACGCAATGCAAGAATGTGCCTGCCCAACCCTTCTTGCCAGGGGCTCTTCATGCATTAGAATAAAGATTTTAGCCGAAGAGGGAGCGATTTAGCGAGGAGAAAAATCACACATGTAACGTAGCAATGTAGAAATGTGAAAAGAAAGAGAGACAGAGAAAGGAATGTTAGTGGAATGGGTGTGGAACTGCAGACACCTACCCCCCCCCACACACACACACAGACTTTAAATATTTTGAGCATTAAAGATTTATGGAAAATAAATAGTGGAGTGGTATTACTAAGTAAACTGTAACTGAAAACTCCCACTCTCCCTTTATCTCCTCTTCTCTATCGTTCTATTTATCTCATGCTACACTCACTCTTTCCAAAGGGCTTCAACTGGGTGCTGAGAAGGTTAAGTTAAGTAAATAATATATAGACGGACTGACTGACTGACTCACTAGAGAGTGTGGATAGATTGTTACCTGAATCGGATCTTAGTACACTGAAAAATGAACTGTTTTTAAAAGGGGTAAGTTGTTCATAAAAATCTGCATGGTATAGGTTAAGAGCTACATTATCTGCATTAGCATAACCAGTTCTCTCAGGGGAGGTGTGTGTAAGGATTTTTTGATTTATTAGGATCCCCATTAGCCGACGCCAATGGCGACAGCTAGTCTAAAGTACATGACCTCTTCTGGTCTAATGTCTATCAGTTCAGAATGAAAAATGTGTTGGGGGGTTTAGTAGATTCATTAAAGACCAAGTGCAGTCAAAAACTAGATTTTCCTGTGTTTTATATATATTTCCACACTATGAGGTTGGAATAATACTGTGAAATTGTGAAATTATGATAATGCTCTTTAGTGTAAGAGCTGTTTGAAATCAGAGCTGTTTTGAAGTCTGAAATCTCAGCCTGTTTTTGTGGCATGTAGTTTTGGCCAATAAGAAAGAGAGTTCCAAACCTCTCTGCCAATAACAGCCAGTTTTCAGTTTACTCCGCCCCACTCCCAGACAGTCCTAGCAAAATTCTTTCTTGAGAAATTGCTCTTTGCGAAGAAGCTATTTTTGTTAATTTTTTGACAATTTTGATTAAAAACAATTACATTAATAAGGTGCTTAATTGTTACCTAGAAATGATTTAACATTTAGATAAAAACAGATGCATTGGACCTTTAGAAAATAAGGGTGACATTCTGCGGCAGACATAAAATGTATGTTTGTGAGTTCTTTTTTCCATTGAACTGGTGTGATTTCACACATGGCTTTTCTAAATGTTGGTGTCCTTTCCATCAAGGTTTAGGCTCTGCAAATATATTCAACTTTTTTCTTAATCATTATCTAAATGTAATAGCACAGTAATAGTTATATAAAGACTTTGATGTTCTTTTCTCACACATTTCCTCGCAAGACATTGTTTCCTGAATTATGGTTTGGCATCGCTGTCGATAGAACACATGAGACGCAGGCTCCCACAAATCTCACTGGCCTTCAAACTGAGCTGCTACATGATATTTCTATTACAAACTGCATAACCAAACCAATCACAAATCTGTGGCAAGTATTTTATTTTGTGTGTAGTATGACATGTGCTGGATTACATTGTTGTATATGTTATATAGGTAACATTTATCACTTTACGTTTGGCTGATGATGAAACTTGTTGGGTATTATTGATATAGAAACTAGAGTTGCCCCATAGGACATAATTGGAGTACAATTTGCCCATATCAAAGGGTAACCCTTTATTTGGATAGTCCATTTGTAGATGCTCTACAGACTATCAGTAACATTTCAACTAACTATCTACTAAACCTTATCCCTATCCCTAACCTTAACTCTTATCCTAACCCTAACCTTAACCCTTACCTTAACCCTAGCCCTAGCCGTAACTCTAACCTTAACCCTTACCCTAATCCTTATTCTAATCCTAACCCTAACCGTAACCTTAACAGGTTTCTTATCAACAGTTGCTTATCAACAGATAGTTTGTTGATAGTATGACCATCTGTAGAGCATCTACAGATGGACTATCCGGACTATCCAAATAAAGTGTGACCTGAGTATGGGTCATCAGAAGTCACATTCTGACAAATCATCCAATCATATCCAATCATCATGTGTCTCTCAGAAAAAGTTGAATACGTGTTAGGGAACCCGCTACCTGAGTCAAGTTTGAAAAGCACATGATGTGTCATGTGATGTCAGAGTGGTCGAACCTTATCAAACTCACGTTTGACATGATAGGTTACAAGGCTGATGTCTCTAGCAAATGGTGGTAAAAACCTGGATTTACTCCAAACTGCATCTTTGGACCCAGTGAGCCACGTATCCATCCCAGGGTTTAAGAAAAACTTCTGGCGTGCATTTAAATGTGAATTCCAACATCCCATATCACTTGTACTAGAAAACACATCTTTCCTCTAGAGGGTCATTGGGTTCAGCAGTTTCTTAAAGTTGCAAGAAGCAGTAATGTTTTCTATGGTAAAGGTCAAACAGAAAAGCTTACTTTCAAAAGCAGTAACTATGATATATGGCTGCTTTTATCCAAGATACTGTATGTTGGTTGTACTTTCATGCCATAATAAAATAGACAAAAATGTTGTGTGGGGGTAACAAAGAACATTAGTCATGAGTTAAGCATAGGCCTACACGTTGAAAGTTCAGATATACTTGGATATTTTCTTTGGCTAGTCAGACCATGTTTTTGAATGAAAAGACTATTGTCTGTAATACAGCACACTGAGAACAAAAGTAGCCTAGCTATAAGATAACAAAATACAGCATTGCCTTGTCAGTGGGCAAACACAACTGACAAGGCTTGATAAAGGGCCACATGCCTTATCCTGTTGTACACAGTGCCTTCGGAAAGTATTCACACCCCTTTGAGATTTTCCACATTTTGTTGTGTTACAATTAGGGATTAAAATGGATTCAATTGACAAAAAATTGTCAACGATCCACACAAAATTATATTAAATTTTTTTTATTAATGGAAAATAAAACACAAATATATTTTGATTAGATAAGTATTCAACCCCCTGAGTCAATACATGTTAGAATCCCCTTTTGACAGCGATTCCAGCTGTGAGTCTTTCTGGGTAAGTCTCTTAGAGCGTTGCAAATTTGGATGGTTTAATATTTGCCCATCATTTTTTAAAGAATTCTTCAAGCTCTATCAAGTTGGTTGTTGATCATTGCTAGACAGTCATTTTCAAGTCCTGCCATAGATTTTCAGGCTGATTTAAATCAAAACTGTAATTAGGCCACTCATGTATATTTGGCATTGCATTTTAGGTTAATGTCCTGCTCAAAGGTGGAATTGACTCTCAGTGTTTGCTGGAAAGCAGACTGAACCAGGTTTTCCTCTAGGACTTTGCCTGTGCTTAGCTCTATTGTTTTTCTTTTTGTCCAAAAAAACTCCCTATTCCTTGTCGATGACAAGCATGCCCATAACATGATGCACCATGCTTGAAAATATGAAGAGTGGTACTCAGTGATGTGTTGTGTTGGATTTTCCCCAAACATAATGCTTTGTATTCAGACAAAAAGTAAATTTCTTTGTCACATTTTTAGCAGTATTACTTTAGTTCCTTATTGCAAACAGGATGCATGTTTTGGATATATACAGTGGGGAGAACAGGTATTTGATACACTGCCGATTTTGCAGGTTTTCCTACTTACAAAGCATGTAGAGGTCTGTAATTTTTATCATAGGTACACTTCAACTGTGAGAGACGGAATCTAAAACAAAAATCCAGAAAATCACATTGTATGATTTTTAAGTAATTAATTTGCATTTTATTGCATGACATAAGTATTTGATCACCTACCAACCAGTAAGAATTCCGGCTCTCACAGACCTGTTCGTTTTTCTTTAAGGAGCCCTTCTGTTCTCCACTCATTACCTGTATTAACTGCACCTGTTTGAACTCGTTACCTGTATAAAAGACACCTGTCCACACACTCAATCAAACAGACTCCAACCTCTCCACAATGGCCAAGACCAGAGAGCTGTGTAAGGACATCAGGGATAAAATTGTAGACCTGCACAAGGCTGGGATGGGCTACAGGACAATAGGCAAGCCGCTTGGTGAGAAGGCAACAACTGTTGGCGCAATTATTAGAAAATGGAAGAAGTTCAAGATGACGGTCAATCACCCTCGGTCTGGGGCTCCATGCAAGATCTCACCTCGTGGGGCATCAATGATCATGAGGAAGGTGAGGGATCAGCCCAGAACTACACGGCAGGACCTGGTCAATGACCTGAAGAGAGCTGGGACCACAGTCTCAAAGAAAACCATTAGTAACACACTACGCCGTCATGGATTAAAATCCTGCAGCGCACGCAAGGTCCCCCTGCTCAAGCCAGCGCATGTCCAGGCCCGTCTGAAGTTTGCCAATGACCATCTGGATGATCCAGAGGAGGAATGGGAGAAGGTCATGTGGTCTGATGAGACAAAAATAGAGCTTTTTGGTCTAAACTCCACTTGCCGTGTTTGGAGGAAGAAGAAGGATGAGTACAACCCCAAGAACACCATCCCAACCGTGAAGCATGGAGGTGGAAACATCATTCTTTGGGGATGCTTTTCTGCAAAGGGGACAGGACGACTGCACCGTATTGAGGGGAGGATGGATGGGGCCATGTATCGCGAGATCTTGGCCAACAACCTCCTTCCCTCAGTAAGAGCATTGAAGATGGGTTGTGGCTGGGTCTTCCAGCATGACAACGACCCGAAAAACACACAGCCAGGGCAACTAAGGAGTGGCTCTGTAAGAAGCATCTCAAGGTCCTGGAGTGGCCTAGCCAGTCTCCAGACCTGAACCCCATAGAAAATCTTTGGAGGGAGCTGAAAGTCCGTATTGCCCAGCGACAGCCCCGAAACCTGAAGGATCTGGAGAAGGTCTGTATGGAGGAGTGGGCCAAAATCCCTGCTGCAGTGTGTGCAAACCTGGTCAAGAACTACAGGAAACGTATGATCTCTGTAATTGCAAACAAAGGTTTCTGTACCAAATATTAAGTTCTGCTTTTCTGATGTATCAAATACTTATGTCATGCAATAAAATGAAAATTAATTACATAAAAATCATACAATGTGATTTTCTGGATTTTTCTTTTAGATTCCGTCTCTCACAGTTGAAGTGTACCTATGATAAAAATTACAGACCTCTACATGCTTTGTAAGTAGGAAAACCTGCAAAATCGGCAGTGTATCAAATACTTTTTCTCCCCACTGTATATTCGGTGCCGGCTTCCTTCTTTTCACTCTGTCATTTAGGTTAGTATTGTGGAGTAACTGCAATGTTTTTGATCCATCCTCAGTTTTTTCTTATTACAGCTATTTAACTCTGTAACTGGTTTAAAATCACCAATGGCCTCATGGTGAAAGCCCTGAGCTGTTTCTTTCCTCTCTGTCACGCCCTGACCATAGTTTGCTTTGTATGTTTCTATGTTTTGTTTGGTCAGGGTGTGATCTGAGTGGGCATTCTATGTTGTATGTCTAGTTTGTCTATTTCTATGTGTTTGGCCTGATATGGTTCTCAATCAGAGGCAGGTGTTAGTCGTTGTCTCTGATTGGGAACCATATTTAGGTAGCCTGTTTTGTATTGTGGGTTGTGGGTGATTGTTCCTGTTTCTGTGTCTTTTTGTATGTCACCATACGGGACTGTTGCGTTTTCGTTCGTTTGTCCGTTTATTGTTTTGTTCTTTGTTTTCGAATTAAAATGGATAATCATCACGCTGCATTTTGGTCCTCCGATCCTTCTTACTACTCCTCCTCAGATGACGATGATCGTGACACTCTCTGACAACCGAGTTAGGAAGGACGCCTGTGTCTTTGTAGTGACTGGGTGTATTGATACACCATCCAAAGTGTAATTTATAACTTCACCATGCTCAAAGGGATATTCAATGTCTGCTTTTTTTTACGCATCTACCAATAGTTGTTCTTCTTTGCGAGGCATTGGAAAACCTCGCTGGTCTTTGCTGTTGAATCTGTGCTTGAAATTTACTGCTCAACTGAGTGACCTTACAGATAATTGTATGTGTGGGGTAAAGAGATGAGGTAGTCAGTCAAAAATAATGGTAAACACAATTATTGCACACAGAGTTAGTCCATGCAACTTATTATTTGACTTGTTAAGCACATTTTTACTCCTGAAGTTATTTAGGTTGCCATAACAAACGGGTTGAATACTTATTGACTCAAGACATTTCAGCTTTTCATTTTTTATTAATTTGTAAAAAAATTAATTAAAAAAACATAATTCCACGTTGACATTATTGTCACGTTCCTGACCTGTTTTCTCTTGTTTTTGTATGTGTTTAGTTGGTCAGGGCGTGAGTTGGGGTGGGCATTCTATGTTATGTGTTTCTATGTTTAGGTCGTTTGTAATTAGCCTTATATGGTTCTCAATCAGGGACAGGTGTTTGACGTTTCCTCTGATTGAGAACCATATAAAGGTAGGCTGTTCACACTGTTTGTTTGTGGGTGGTTGTCTTCCGTGTCTGTGTATGTTGCACCACACGGGACTGTTTCGGTTTGTTCGTTTGTTGTAGTCTGTACCTGTTCGTGCGTTCTTCGTGTTATATGTAAGTTCTCATAGTTCAGGTCTGTCTACGTTCGTTTGTTATTTTGTAGTTTGTTGAAGTGTTTTCGGTTTTCGTCTTTACTTTAATAAACTTCATTATGTCCACATTCCACGCTGCGCTTTGGTCCAATCCCTACTCCTCCTCTTCTTCCGAAGAGGAGGAGGACAACCGTGACAGAACCACCCACCAACCATGGATCAAGCAGCGTGAGAGGAACCAGCAACAGCGGAAAAAAAACCAGGACTCGTGGACATGGGAGGATGTTTTGGACGGCAAGGGTTGCTACACATGGGAGGAGATCCTGGCTGGAAGAGATCGCCTCCCATGGGAACAGCTGGAGGCGATTAGGAGAGCAGAGGCAACCGGAGAGAGGAACCGGAGTTATGAGGGTACACGACTAGCAAGGAAGCCTGTGAGTAAACCCCAAAAATTTCTTGGGGGGGGGCTAAAAGGGAGAGTGGCGAAGTCAGGTAGGAGACCTGCGCCTACTCCCTGTACTTACCGTGGAGAGCGAGAGTACGGGCAGACACCGTGTTACGCAGTAGAGCGCATGGTGTCTCCTGTACGTGTGCATAGCCCGGTGCGGTACATACCAGCTCCTCGTATCGGCCGGTCCAGATTGAGCATTAAGCCAAGTGCCATGAAGCCGGCTCTACATATCTGGCCACCAGTGCGTCTCCTCGGGCCGGCTTACATGGCACCAGCCTTACGCATGGTGTCCCCGGTTCGCCTACATAGCCCTGTGCGGGTTATTCCACCTCCCCGCACTGGTCGGGCGAAGGGGAGCATACAACCAGGTAAGGTTGGGCAGGCTCAGTGCTCAAGGGAGCCAGTACGCCTGCAAGGTCTGGTATTTCCGGCGCCACCTCCCCGCTCCAGCCCAGTACCACCAGTGCCTACACCACGCACCAGGCTTCCAGTGCGTCTCCAGAGCCCTGTTCCTCAACCGTGACAATTATGGGGTGTATAGATGAGTGACACAACATCTACATTTAAGCCATTTGAAATGTTAGCTGTGACACAACAAAATGTGGATAAAGTCAAGGGCTGTGAATACTTTCTGAAGGCACTGTAATTCTTGTGTCAATGTATCAGAAGGCGTTATGTAAGCAGCCTCATATGACTCTATTTGTTCAGCAAATTGTGAAATTTCTTGTTTGCCAGTTTCGTCTGTAATGACGTCAAATCCCAGCTGGCACACCAGTTTGCATAGGGATGGTAGGTATCTTACACTTTAGTAACACTGCAGTGTAGATGAACAAGAGTGAAATCCTAAACCAATACCAGGGATCCCTTAAATAGAGATTCCTACCTCAATGGCACTCACCTGGAAAAATAAAAGATTGATAAATAACAGTGTACAACAAAGTTTGTGTTCACAACAAAGTCTGTGATGGCAACACAGTGCTTCCAGGTTTCGTTTATATCAGATTTACATCCCTTTTCTGGGAAACGTGAGTTGATTGAAACAAAAAAAGAACTGGCCCTAACAATCTGTACTTCATTTTGTAATGGAGGAAAGTGTTAAATCAATTATGAGTTGTATGCAGAAGGACTTCAAGGTAGATCTGCCAAGTAAACCAAGCCCTACTGAAAGTAATGGTAACAGCCCACTTTTCCAAATCCTGTTGTGTCAGAAACATTGAGCAAGGTGATTTGATTTCACCTGTTTACAGTATGGTTGTCCTCATTCAAATGCTATTGACAGGACTTATATTGGAAGGAATTCTATTGGAAGGAATTCCAAAGTAGTCAGGAGTCTCATTACTGGCAATGCAACCTGAGCCGTCAAATGAAATGACACATGCAGGGAGAGAGTGGTGCTATGGATTCCTCTGGTGGGAAGCAGACATGTGGTCCCATAGTGACAGACAACTTGACAACTCCCACAGTTACCCTAGAGTCTAGGCTTCACTTTGCAACGTGCAAATTCCCCAAACCGTTTTCAACGTATGTCAAACCTGACTGTTTACATTTTTCTGTCTATCATCTGGAATGGCATCCAAAAGACAAGTTGTTCATTTATCTAAGGTACATCTTTTTCTCCTTTTTCAGATTGGAACTTTAGCCTCCTTGTGAATCCTTCAATGTTTTCCTCCAGTCAGTGAAGAACCATCAGTCACACCCAGCTCTCTTTGTATCAGCAAAAAACAATATGGAACTCCAAAAGCTATCAAATGGTCACCACCATGGCTTCGTCCCTTTGGAAAATGGGTATGTGTCCTCTTTGACTGCACATATTGCTACCTGGCATGCATGATAATATCATTCCGCCAGTTGTGTGCATGATAGTATTTTGATTTCAAAAAGGCCACCAAGATTCCACAAATTCCAAGGATATTTGTGTTTGTTTTCTGACAGACAAGACTATTACCACCCTATATTTGTCACTGTTTGTGTAGATGAAATGTCTACAGTCTAGATTGACATGGTCTTGTGATGGTTGTCAACTAATGCAAATTCAACATGAAAGCAAAAAAACATTTCACCATGACATTGGATTTAGGTTAAAAGTTGGGAGAAAAAAAGACAACACTTTCCACGTTGATTCAACATCATCACATTGATTTATTTTATTGAAATAACGTGGAAACAACTAGTTTTTTGCCCAGTTTTTTTTTTTTGCACAGAAATGTATTGTTATGTTTGTTCGGCTATTTTGAGCAGATGAACAAGTTAAATGAAATCCACTGTCATTATGGTTTTGCAGAAAATGTATCATATTTGTGTTGAAAACCTGGAAAAATACCAGTGAAAACATGCTTTTTGTAAACACTAGTATACCTCAGATGCATTTTAAACATTTAAATGGATACAGTACTCTTTCAAGGACAGCATTTTCAAGCACCCAGTGGATTATAATGATACTTTGCTTGGCTGAAGTTGGACATTAATGAAATTGAGTGTTGTTTAACCTTATAGTTTCTATATTTCCTTGGTTTGATTGACTTCATAGTATCCTGCAGGCGGGAGAGGAAGAGGAGATGTTACCACATAAGAGTGATGGGACCAAGAAGCCCCAGTTTACAGATGTGAGTATGAAGAGCTATGGCAACAGCTTTGGAGCTGGCAGTCATCCTTTTTATGCTGAGATGTCATGTCATGAAATGTCATCATGAGGAGTTATAACAACGTACATTCGTGTCTTTGTGTCCTTGGCAGTTTGAGGGGAAAACCTCTTTCGGAATGTCCGTCTTTAACCTCAGTAACGCCATAATGGGGAGTGGAATTCTAGGACTGTCGTACGCCATGTCAAACACAGGCATCGTTCTCTTTATGTAAGTACAGCAACACATTATGTCCCTATGTGATTCCTTGATGTGACAACAGACAAATTAGTACACACACCCCCACCAAGTTAAATATTACACAGCTCTTGGCAGGACAAAATTTGGGGGGGAAGGATTATTTGTCTCATATTTTTTGTTGTTGTCAAAAGGTCACAGATCCTCCCGATATGGTTTGATACACACTGTTACTGCACAACACATAGCAACAATGTTACCAAAACACTACAGTGGAATCCTGACAAATTATATGAAAAAGTAGTCAATCTAATGTTTAACATTTACGGTCCTCAAATGGTTAAAAGAACAGTGGCGAAGAGTGGTGTGCGTTGGTGTGTCCATATGTCATTTTTATGGTGAGATTTGAGACACATGGGACTCCTAAATCAGATTTCAGGAGTTAAATATAGCAAAGAGTTGGCTGATGAATCATAGCTTGGGTGTGAGCACACCACAGATATGGCTCCCCAGCATGCTTTGCACTTTGGGTTGCTCACATTCACGTCAGGTTCAGTCAGAAGTCAAGAATTGTTTAAATGTTTATGAATAAATAATTTGTCCATTGTGCCAATCAATTTGCTGTCACAGGAGGGCAGTCTATTCTTGTAGAGTTTACTGTGTTTGTTTGATGCATCTGTGAAGCAGTGGGCTGACCATGGGATTCATTATTTTAACATTGGCTGAATCCACATGAAATAAATTGTTGTTTACCTTTCCAAAATCTCTAAGTCAGTTGTTTGTGCTCTGCAGAATCCTATTGACATGTATCGCCTGTCTGTCCAGCTACTCGGTTCACCTCCTGCTTAAGAGTGCTGGAGTTGTGGGTGAGTATGTGTTACTTAGGACCACCCTTAGGAATCAAAGACAAATTGAAAGCTGAATCACAAAGTTTATCATAACAAGATGAGAAAAGTGAACTGACTTTTCTGTCAACAAACTTTCCCTCTGCATTTGGACCATTGAAAAACTTGTGATTTTACCCCTCCACAAATGCCTGACAGAAATGCCCAGCTTTTTTTTATAGACAAACCTAAAGTAGGGATCCACCATATGAACCAAGCTGTCTGTAGTTGTTGGTTCGCTGGTGTCACATATACAAAACTGTATGCACTCACTGTTGCTTTAGATTAAAGTGTCTTCTAATGTCATGGCATATAGATCCTGTCCCATGTCTACTCTTTAACAGACTAATATCTTGTTTGTCTGTTCAGGTATTCGTGCGTATGAACAGCTGGGCTTCCGGGCTTTTGGACACCCAGGAAAAATAGCAGCGGGTGTCATTATAACCTTTCACAACATTGGTGGTAAGTACCTAGGAGGAGGAATTGGGTCATTGAGTTTGATTGAATAGGACCCTCTGTCCATAAAAGTGAAAACATTTTGCCCCTCTAATACAGTAATATATTCACCCACTAGCACTAACACATAGTATCTGTTTTGAAGAGAACCACATGGGCAAATATAAATGCACTCATGGCTTCACTGCACTCATGGATTTCATGGCTCATAAAAGTTTTAGTGGTTCATGACAGAAAGTTTTCCTCCAATGTTTGTGTGATATTGCTAAGCATTTTTAGGCAAACTAAAATACAGGTAAAAATGGGCAGGGTGTGTCTGTTTTCTTATGATAATAGAAGTTAAAAACTCTGAAATATGTTTAATCCCCTCCAGCAATGTCCAGTTACCTCTTCATTGTGAAGTATGAGTTACCTCTGGTCATTCAAGCCTTCCTGGGCTTGTCATCAAACACTGGGTAAGTGGAGCAGCACCTTGCCACAACTTTCAGTGTAGCAAACTAACATGAGGACTATTGTCTTCGGCACACTTACTGATGTATGTTTAATTAAGGCCAGGAGTTTTTCTTGACAACGTTACTTGTCCACGAAAACACTGCTCCTGAGAGGCGCAGCGGTCTAAGGCACTGCATCTCAGTGCTGGAGGCGTCACTACAGACACCCTGGTTTGATTCCAGGCTGTATCACAACCGGCCGTGATTGGGAGTCCCATAGGGCGGCGCACAATTGGCCCAGCGTCGTCCGGGTTTGGCCGGTGTAGGCCGTCATTGTAAATAAGAATTTGTTCTTAACTGACTTGCCTAGTTAATTAAATGAAATTAAATAAAAAAATTAGGGGGTGTAACATGCAACAAGCTAGCTGTTAAAATCCCCATAAACCCAGATTACTCTTTCCTGATTGATCCCTCTCTGGAACCAATCAGAGCTAAACTCCTATAGTTAGGACTGGACTTTCACCCCCATCTAATCTTTATTATCTGTCCATTGTACCATCCTCATTCCTCTTCACTGCCATCCCAAACTAGTCAACCCTCCCAATATTTGGTGCTAAAACCCAGGATTGGCTAATGCATTATACATGGACCCAGCAAAATATGCCGCACCTTACGATCCCTACGCCTACTTCCAGGTCTCCAGTGCTTACCCCCAGGTCCCTAAACTGTATTAGCCATCCCACCAGAACCACACGCCATTTTTACCTAACATTGCATCAATTGCCCCTAAACAGTATGTTTCCTAGTATAGTCTACATTGCATGCCATAATGAACCTAGAAGTAATTAACTTTTGTGTCTGACTACGTTTTTGTTTTTTGTTAATGTTTTAAATTAGAGATTGGTTCCTGAATGGGAATTACCTCATCATCATCGTCAGTGTGTGCGTCATCCTCCCACTTGCCCTGATGAGACAACTGGGTATGTGACTGACCTCATAATGACCTTTGACTTTTCCTCATGGCTGCTAATGACCTCACTGGCTGTCAATCTTTCAGTCAGCGCCTATTTATTCATAAAACAAAACATTTGGATGACTATAGACTCTGCTCTGTTAAGGATCTATTTTAGGCCAGGAGCAGACGTGTCCTGGAAACCAAACATTGTCAGCTGGGATGTGGGATGCTTGTTGTTGTTTTTGTTGTAGTAACAATCCTTGGTTGCATCTTGCAGGGTATTTGGGTTACACCAGTGGCTTCTCCCTCACCTGCATGGTCTTTTTCCTTTCCTCGGTGAGTGACTTTCTGATGACATCTGATGATGGATGTCTATACTGTATTATATGACAATATATATATTATACAAGCAATCATACATTTCAATATTATATTCTGATGCGGCATATGCTTTTCACCTCCTGATAATTGGACTTCCATTGTCCATGCTCTGTTTTTAGTGATTCTTTACCATTGTTAATGTGTTAAATGTGTTAACAGTTTAGGGCATGAGTCATGACTAAAGACTGTGGTACTAATGTGCCCTCGACAATTTGAGGAGATATTTATATCTTGTGCCACTCTACCTCACATGACATTTCATGTTAGCTCCTGTTTCGTATACTCACTGCCAGCCAGGCCTTGTTGTACAATGGTGAAATTAGCTAAGAACATGGATACGTTAACTTTCTGAAATGGGTTATTGTCTGATTATGTTGACATACAAAGAAAAAGGGGGGGCAACATCATAAATTAACCACATTTGGCCAAATTATTATTTTAATATTGTAATATGTTAAAACTATAGTTAAAATGTTTGAAACTGTTCAATGTTGCTTGAATACTTGAGCACAATCCTAGATTACACTACTGTGCATGTTGTTGTTTAAAATGCCTTACTGCAGAAAGGTACATTGTTAATGTGACAAATTCTATCGTTGACCTTGATCAATTAGCAAAAGCAGAAGGATGAATGAGGCTTTGGACAGGAATTCACAAGTTAACTAGAGATATGTCTAGGGCTCCCGAGTGGCGCAGCGATCTAAGGCACTACATCTCAGTGTTGGAGGCGTCACTACAGACCCTGGTTCGATTCCAGGCTGTATCACAAACGGCCGTGATTGGGAGTCCCATAGGGCGGCGCACATTGTAAATAAGAATTTGTTCTTAACTGACTTGCCTTGTTAAATAAAGGTTAAAAAAAAAAAAAAAAAAATGTGATCATGGTTGTCAGCTATAGAGGATTGATATATTTCTGCTGACATCTCACCACTCTCTCTTTCCTCTCTACCTCTCGCTTCTCTCTCTTTCTCTCTCTCAAGGTCATATACAAGAAGTTCAACATCCCCTGCCCCCTGGTGCCAAATGGCAGCAATCACACAACAATTATCAACACCACCATGGAAGAGGGACAGTGTGAAGGCAAAATGTTCACCATAAACCAGGAGGTTAAAATATATGTTTTAGTGTTTATTCCACATCACCTCTGCTCTTAGGTTCTTACTCTGCTACAATACAACCACATAAGGTTAGGAGCTATTTGCAGTTGGAGCACATGTCATTCAATATGCTAATGACTTTGTGCATCCATGCACATATCATGTTACAGCCAGTGCAACTGGTTGTTCATGTGTATTGAAGCAGAGCAGAACCAGCGTGGCACAAATGTCCACACGGTCTTGTGAGTTTACTCAAGCACTCCTTGTGTGATGCTGCTAATTTAACTTATCCTTTATATGGTTTCCAGACGGCTTATACCATCCCCATCTTGGCGTTCGCCTTTGTTTGTCACCCTGAGGTGCTTCCCATTTACACTGAACTCAAAAAGTAAGTTCATAAAACAATATGAACACCCAATTTGTTCCCTTCACACATCACCATGTTGATATGACAACCTTTATCCTTCTTTACCGATACTAAATTGCACTACAACACATACAGTTGAAGTCGGAAGATTACATGCACTTAGGTTGGAGTCATTAAAACTCGTTTTTCAACCACTCCACAAATTTCTTGTTAACAAACTATAGTTTTGGCAAGTCGGTTAGGCCATCTACTTTGTGCATGACACAAGTCATTTTTCCAACAATTGTTTACAGACAGATTATTTCACTTATAATTCACTGTATCACAATTCCAGTGGGTCAGACGTTTACATACACTAAGTTGACTGTGCCTTTAAACAGCTTGGAAAATTCCAGAAAATTATGTCATGGCTTTAGAAGCTTCTGATAGGCTAATTGACATCAATTGAGAATTGTACCTGTGGATGTATTTCAAGGCCTACCTTCAAACTCAGTGCCTCTTTGCTTGACATCATGGGAAAATAAAAAGAAATCAGCCAAGACCTCAGAAGAAAAATGGTAGACCTCCACAAGTCTGGTTCATCCTTGGGAGCAATTTCCAAATGCCTGAAGGTACAACATTCATCTGTACAAAAAATAGTATGCAAGTATAAACACCATGGGACCACGCAGCTGTCATACCGCTCAGGAAGGAGATGCATTCTGTCTCCTAGAGATGAACGTATTTTGGTGCGAAAAGTGCAGATCAATCCCAGAACAACAGCAAAGGACTTTGTGAAGATGCTGGAGGAAACCGGTACAAAAGTATCTATATCCACAGTAAAACACATCCTATATCGACATAACCTGAAAGGCCGCTCAGCAAGGAAGAAGCCACTGCTCCAAAACCGGCATAAAAAAGCCAGACAACGGTTTGCAGCTGCACATGGGGACAAAGATCGTACTTTTTGGAGAAATGTCCTCTGGTCTGATGAAAAAAAAAAATAGAACTGTTTGGCCATAATGACCATCATTATGTTTGGAGGAAAAAGGGTGAGGCTTGCAAGCCGAAGAACACCATCCCAACCGTGAAGCACGGGGGTGGAAGCATCATGTTGTGGGGGTGCTTTGCTGCAGGAGGGACTGGTGCACTTCACAACATAGATGGACTTATGAGAAAGGAAAATGATGTGGATATATTGAAGCAACATCTCAAGACATCAGTCAGGAAGTTAAAGCTTGGTCGCAAATTGGTCTTCCAAATAGACAATGACCCCAAGCATACTTCCAAAGTTGTGGCAAAATTGCTTAAGGACAACAAAGTTAAGGTATTAGAGTGGCCATCACAAAGCCCTGACCTCAATCCCATAGAACATTTGTGGGCAGAACTGAAAAAGCGTGTGCAAGCAAGGAGGCCTACAAACCTGACTCAGTTACACCAGCTCTGTCAGGAGGAATGGGCCAAATTTCATTCAACTTATTGTGGGAAGCTTGTGGAAGGCTACCCAAGACATTTGACCCAAGTTAAACAATGTAAAGGCAACGCTACCAAATACTAATTGAGTGTATGTAAACTTCTGACCCACTGGGAATGTGATGAAAGAAATAAAAGCTGAAATAAATCCTTCTCACTACTATTATTCTGACATTTCACATTCTTATAATAAAGTGGTGATCCTAACTGACCAAAGACAGGGTATTTTTACTAGGATTAAATGTCAAGAATTGTGAAACATTTAAACTCAGTTTATTTGGCTAAGGTGTATGTAAACTTCTGACTTCAACTGTACACATGTACCTACACCTGTTGGCTTTTGATTAAATCAAGGGACATTTTTAATATAATAAATGTAACATTAGTAGTGTAATCCCTCTACCTCATTAATAGACAAAAAAACTGCTTTCTTTCCACCAAAGCGCAACGAAGAGGCGCATGCAGGGTATTGCTAATGTGTCCATCATGGGCATGTTTGTCATGTACCTCCTCACTGCCATCTTTGGTTACCTCACCTTCTACGGTAAGACCAGGGCTTCAAGACGGCTTTAGTCGTATTCACGCTACAGAAAGAAATGTTGATTTCAGAATATCAAAAGATACTCAATTTGTGTGTGTGTGCATATATATATTTATGTAGTGAACACGGAATCTGAGCTCCTGCACACCTACAGCAAAGTGGACCCTCTGGACACCCTGATCCTGTGTGTGCGTGTGGCCGTGCTGGTGGCAGTCACCCTTACTGTCCCTGTGGTCCTCTTTCCTGTAAGAGCCTCCTCTCATTAGCTCTAATTACGTACTCTAATTCAGTGGTTCCTGAACTGGGAACCACCCTGGGGGTCCGTGGAGGTACTACAGGGGGTTCTGTGCCAAGATCTCTTTTTATTCTAAATAAATATTGCTAGCAACAACAGATGAAACAAATTTGGCTAATGGGTCTGTGAAACAAGTTTAGAGGGCAATACAATACAATACAATACACTGCAATATTATTAATCTACAATATAGGCTACCCTTAGATGCACAGTTGGGCCTGGGAGGCTCACAGGGATCCACAGTACTCCATCAATGATCCAGTTTTCAACTCAAGTTTCTTGTATTTCGTAAAATTGTCATTTTAAACATAAATGCACTGTAGTTTAAGCTTTAAACCTGCAAAATTGTCTCTCTGCCCCATGGGAAAATGTGTAGAATTGCAGGAAATTACCTTAAACTCCTCAGTTTTCTCTCCGATGCGAAGAGGGGTGCCTTTAAAATGTTATTTCCCAGGGCCCGAGGCTTGGTTAGCCCGGAATGCTATTTTTATCGCACTCTAAAGTCGGAGTTATGTTCTGATTTTAAGGGGGTCCCTGATGAATTTGCTATCACAAAAGAGGTCCCCGGCCGCAAAAAGTTTGGGAACCCCTGCTATTATTACTGTATTTCTAAGGACGCTTCCAATGGTTTTCATTTCAAATATTGTTTGCATTTCAAAACCAACATAGCCTAGATACTGTATATATCAATTTCTCTCTAAATGTTAAGCTACTGAATGTTAAGCTACATCCGTTATTATGCTTAGAATAACTGATGCTGGCTTGTACAGTACATCCTATAATCTCTGTTTAACCCAGAGTTGGTATTGGTAGGAAAGTGTATGGAATGTAATTTCATCAATTGGGTCTTTAGTTTAGGTTGATTGACTTTAAACATACCTTATAACTGACACTCGACAGCCATGTTGCAAGTTTCACTGTAGATACTCCCCTGAGTCCTCTTTCTCTCCAGATTCGCAGAGCCATTCTCCAGCTCCTGTTCCCAGAGAAACCATTCCACTGGGCACGCCACATCACCATCGCCCTGTGTCTCCTCTTCGTGGTCAACGTTCTTGTAATCCTTGTGCCCAATATCCGAGACATCTTTGGCATCATTGGTGAGACTCCGAAAAAAAGCACTCATATGCTCATGAGTATAGGCTACAACAGTTCTTGCCATCCAGCCTCAGATGCTTTTTCTCTACATACTCACCAATCAACCTGACATGCCATGTCTCATCATCACCCTTAACACTACAGGAAGGACAGTTTACATTACATATATGTCTCATACAAGAGTACTGACCAGAGGACTAACTCATTGTCTCATTTGGCTGTCCAGGGGCCACCACTGCACCTAGTCTGATCTTCATCCTCCCAGGATTATTCTACCTCCGCATTGTTCCCACCGAACAAGAACCAATGAAGTCAAGACCAAAGATCACGGTAGGTTTTCACATGACATTAATTTTCCTGCCATTGTCTAGACATGTTTATTAAAACTCTCCACACAATCCTCAGGTTTTCGGAGTGTTTGGGTGGTATCACAATGGGTTCTGGAAAGAACTTCCCGAAACCCCGGTTTGTGTCAAGATTTTTTTTTTTAACATTCATGACTGTAAGGTGAATTCCAACAACTCTTTCTCTGGCTGGTTTCAGGCTGCCTGTTTTACAGCCATGGGCTTCATCTTCATGTCAATGAGCCTGACGTTCATCATCATCGACTGGACGACCGGAGAGAAACGAGCTGGAGGTAGCCATTAGAGCACATCCGTTGACGTAGGGGTCCAAACGCCACAGCAGCATGCCCTGTCGCCGTGCCACTTCTTGATCACGTCTGGATTGTGAGGAAGATCAAACACGGTCGAAAGGCTGGACCCACATCATCATGAGTCTTACCATACCTGCGTCATGGTAAGACCGTTTACCCACCAATTCACACAAAAGGACATGCTACTCTTCCATGGAGGCTAGTCTTTGAGGAACCCAGTGATGTCACTTTCTTTGTGGAAGAAGTTCTAGTCAGAGATGTCACCCAGGCAGTGTCAGAGGTGCTGATGAGGGTGTTGCCCATGGAAACCCCTAAACCATTACTTGCTGCGTGTGTCAAAAGCCATTAAGCTAGTACCTCAAATGAAGAACATCTGGTGTAAAACAAAGGTGACAGAGATAGAAGAAGATGGGAGGGGTTAATTTTCTCTATACAAAGAGACTGGATCTCTTGAACTGTCAGGCTTCCCTCGCTACCCAACTGCCAAACAATTCACCCCACTGTTGTTTCTTGATCAAATATCAACATTGGTTTAATCAACCAGCTTTAAGGAGAAGAGAAGAAAATGTTATTCTAAAATGGATTTACTTTTATGTCACTTCCGAAACCTACTTCACTATCCGTAGATTTGTTTATTGAACGTAATTTCAGCTAAATTTCTTGAGGTAATTGACTGGTAGTGTACAGTATTTCTCAGTAGCTGCAGACCATTTAAAAACTAAATGAGCCACTAATGATAAATCAATCACTTTTCAGCATGGTCTAACTATTTAAATTTGACCATGTTGCTTGATGCCAAGTAATGTATTTACTCACCTTTTCCAGTTATCAAATCAAGGTGTATTGTTCACGTACACAGTTTTGCAGATGTTATCACAGGTGCAGTGAAATGCTTATGCTTCTAGCTCCAACTATGCAGCAATATCTAGGAGTACAATAACCAGAGGTGTGTGCCCTCAGATTTGTCCTGTTTAAAAATGGTTTTGTTGTTGTTGTTGTTGCTTTTTTGTAATACTACCAGCCACTTAGCAATTTTATTGGCTTTAGCTAGCCCATATAGGTTCCCCATGTCCTACACTTATAACTAGCTAGTTAGATTAGCTAGCTTGTCTAAATAGCTTAACTGGTATGCCTGCTGGCAAGGTTGGTAGACTTTTAAAAAAGCAAGCAATAACTCATTGTACTGAATAAGACTCACATTCCTTTCCATCTTTTACCCAGATTTAGCAGATATGCAGAGAAGCATATTTCGTTTCTTAAAAAAACAGCTCAAGAGGTATGCTTAGATATGCAGAAAAACATACACATTTTCCCCCACACAGAATTAAGCATAAATATTATGGTTGTAAATTGCAGGAAAAATCTGTTTCAACTATTTAAAAAAGGCTAAACATATCAAAACGAACAATATGAGAATGAGTAATGTCAGTCCGGAATATAAATAAATATACAGTGCCAGTCAAAAGTTTGGACACACCTACTCATTCAATTTTTTTTAAACTATTTACTACATTGTAGAACAATAGTGAAGACATCAAAACTATGAAATAACACATATGGAATCATGTAGTAACCAAAAAAGTGTTAAACAAATCAAAATATATTTTAGATTTTAGAATCTTCAAAGTAGTCTTGATGACAGCTTTGCACACTCTTGGCATAATCTCAACCAGCTTCACCTGGAAAGTTTTTCCAACAGTCTTGAAGGAGTTCCCACATATGCTGAGCACTTGTTGGCTGCTTTTCCTTCACTCTGCGGTCCAACTCATCCCAAATCATCTCAATTGGGTTGAGGTCGGGTGATTGTGGAGGCCAGGTAATCTGATGCTCCATTCCATCACTCTCCTTCTTGGTCAAATAGCCCTTACACAGCCTGGAGGTGTGTTGGGTCATTGTCCTGTTGAAAAACAGATGATAGTCCCACTAAGCGCAAACCAGGTGGGATGGCGTATCGCTACAGAATGTTGTGGTAGCCATGCTGGTTAAGTGTGCCTTGAATTCTAAATAAATCACTGACAGTGTCACCAGCAATGCACCCACACCATCACACCTCCTCCTCCATGCTTCACGGTTCAGCATGGAGGAGGAGGTGTGATGGTGTGGGTGCATATATTCCAAAATCTAAAATTTGGACTCAACAGACCAAATTACATATTTCCCCCTGTCTAATGTCCATTGCTTGTGTTTCTTGGCCCAACCTAGTCTCTTCTTCTTATTGGTGTCCTTTAGTAGTGGTTTCTTTGCAGCAATTCGACCATGAAGCCCTGATTCTCATAGTCTCATCTGAACAGTTGATTTTGAGATGTGTCTGTTACTTGAACTCTGTGAAGCATTTATTTGGGTTGCAATTTCTGAGGCTGGTAACTCTAATGAACTTATCCTCTGCAGCAGAGGTAACTCTGGGTCTTCCTTTCCTGTGGTGGTCCTCATGAGAGCCAGTTTCATCAGAGTGCTTGATGGTTTTTGCGACTGCACTTGAAGAAACTTTCAAAGTTCTTGAAATGTTCCGCATTGACTGACCTTCATGTCTTAAATAATGATAGACTGTAATTTCTCCTTGCTTATTTGAGCTGTTCTTGCTATAATATGGACTTGGTCTTTTACCAAATAGGGCTTTCTTCTGTATACCACCCCTACCTTGTCACAACACAACGGATGGGCTCAAAAGCATTAAGAAGGAAAGAAATTCCACAAATTAACTTTTAACAAGGCACACCTGTTAATTGAAATGCATTCCAGTTGACTACCTCATGAAGCTGGTTAAGAGAATGCCACGAGTGTGCAAAGCTGTCATCAAGGCAAAGGGTGGCTACTTTGAAGAATCTAAAATCTAAAATATATTTTGATTTGTTTAACACTTTTTTGGTTACTACATGATTCCATATGTGTTATTTCATAGTTTTTATGTCTTCACTATTACAATGTAGAAAATAGTAAAAATAAAGAAAAACCCTGGAATGAGTAGGTGTGTCCGAACTTTTGACTGGTACTGTATATATATGTAAAATGTGTTTAAAGACAGTATATGAATAGAAAAAGTGTGTACAGCAGTAGCTATATATGATGAGCCATGACTAGAATACAGTAAATACATATAAATTGTACATACATGTACATAAAGTGAGAAACTGTCACGATCGTTGTTAGGAGAAAGAGAGGAGGACCAAGGCGCAGCATAATAACAATACATCTTCCTTTTTAATGAAGACGAAACAAACACTTTTACAAACTAACAAAACGTGAAGCTATACAAAACAAATAAGTGCAGCCACTGGCAACTTTACACATAGACAATTACCCACAACCTACCTAATGACTATGGCTGCCTAAATATGGCTCCCAATCAGAGACAACGATAGACAGCTGTCTCTAATTGAGAACCAATCTAGGCAACCATAGACTTACATAAACACCTACACTGAACACAACCCCATGAACTCTACAAACACCCCCTAGACAATACAAACACCCTAGACGAGACAAAAACACACAAACATCCCCCATGTCACACCCTGACCTAACTAAAATAATAAAGAAAAACAAATAACTAAGGCCAGGGCGTGACAAAAACAGTATTTAAACATTATTATAATGACTAGTGTTCAATGACTCTGTTCACAGCAGTCTTTAAGGTGCAGGAGCAGTCATTCTTTTCTGTATCTCTATAAGAATCATTCTGCAGAATCAGTGTCTTCAAGTTATTGCAAGTTTGGCTTTTAAATATGCTGGACAGTATGGTTTCAATTCGGTATCCATCTTCACCACAATATTCTGAACAATTAAATCACACATTTCTAAACACATCAAGAGATCAAAACAACTGGGAAGTGAACCCAAAATAATTTGAACAATTGAATTATCATATTTTCTTCATTTGTGACATTTCTTATGCTGGTGCTATTGAAATAGGTGGGTTGTTCCCACGAAAAGAGTTCCTTTTGCATCCCTTTGATATTTTAAGTTGAAATTATGCACCAATATTGAATTTTAAAAGCATGTTATATTACACGAAGTGCTTTTTAATATAGACAACATGGAGTGCCCTTTAATATAGACCACATGGAGAATTCAATAAATAAAAACGAAATTATATGAATTAAGACTTTATGCACTTCTAGGAAGACTTTAACTCACTTAACCTCAACATTTCTCCAACTTTTCACCATCATTGTAAAGCCCTAGTTATTTTGTTGCTTTGACAAAGTCATGTCTGAAGACTATTACTTATTTAATGTGATTAGTGATTCATACATCTTTCCCTTATTTTAATGTCAACCCTGTTACGTGAACAGAACTCTCGTTTAAATATGGTGAAACTATTCCTTTAAAAAAAAAAAAATTCAAAAGAAACATTGTACATCTAATAGTCAAATCATAGTGTAAAAGCAGGTGAGGTGGTTCTACTCTTTTTGGCCATTTTGTGATGGAAAACTGAGTGGATCGAGCATAACAAGCCAACCCTGTTACCCATAGATAGACAGACATTCAATTACCACTTCCTGTTGCACACAACAAGCTTCCATTCCCCCTGTCACGAGGGGATTTATGGCTGATTTAAGATGAAATCGTCAACCCTGTTACTTTATTTGGCACTTACTATAGTCTTTTAAAAGCCTCTTGAGATGGGAAAATGTGTTTCTTATGAAGTTGAACGTGCTCTTTATGACAAAAATTGAATGTTTTTTTGGACAAAGTTACACTTCTCAAAAGGCTGCAAATTAGTGGAACGACCCAGGTAGTCTGCAATAGTTTCTATGTATACTTAAAATCCAACAAAGCAATAAGGCAAAAATGAAGAAGCAAGTTCCATAAAATCTGAATGATGGCATTCAGCTGTGTCTTATTTGACAAATACAGCACACCGGGAACATTCCCAGGACATTAGCTAACATCCCCATTCATTTCTAGTTCGGGTTTTATATAACATTAGGATGAAAACATCCCCCCCAAAAAATTACATTTTCTTTTATGAAATATCCTTGGAATGTTCTCCTAACATTCACTAAAATGTTGTGCACAACATCTGTAGCAACCACCACAAAACATTCTCCTTAGGTTCTAATTAGGTTTCCAGGTAGTTTAATAACAAAATGTTCTTGCATCATCAGGGGAATGTTTTATAAAAATATATAATCATGAGCACAACTGGATAGTTTCAGGGCAAACTAATTAATGTTTTGGGAATGTTCACAGAACCAATTTTGGTTTGCTGGGCAGTCTGTCCAGATAGTCAGTCATGCAATGCAGCATGTGCTTAGGTAAAACTATTGAATAAGGTCAAATATTGGGAAGCAAGAGGATTTCAGAGCCTATTTGGGCAGCTGAATTAATGTTTAGGAAGGACAAGGCTGAGTGTCTTGAAGAAATTGTTACAAAAAGGTAAGCACATTTTGTGTATGACATGGCACTATTGTCTATGATTTATTTTCAATAAATATGAATGGTTGTCAGTATTTATCGAAATGTCTTTACTGTGATCTGCATGTTCTGTGTCTTTTACTTTTCACAACATTCACAAAATAACTGAAAGGTACACTGTATTGAAAGGGATGGCTTAAGACAAATGTACGGAAAACCCTATTGAATGAAAACTCCATGAGAAAATCTGTTGTCCAGCAAGTGGGAGGGTTTTCATCGGATGAATTAAATGTATTCAGAGCGCGCAAGGTAGCAACACTTACAGAGAGAGTTACACCACTGAATAAGTCTGAACACCAAATACTGAGAAGTGCGTAGGAAAGTTGTGCATAGGAAAGGCATCATTTTCAGTCTTGAATCGGCCCCAATATGACTACTTCTCACAAACCAGCCCCATATTTCAGAATTTCCACAAGAACTGTAGCAAAAATCAGGAAGGCTGGAGTTCCTCTAAGATTTCATACATATGGCCAATTCAATTAACTACAATGTATTCAGAAAGTATTCACACCCCTTGACCTTTTCCACATTTTGTTGTGTTACAGCCTGAATTTAAAATGGATTCAATTGTTATTTTGTGTCATTGGCCTACACACAATAACCCATAATGTCAAAGTGATATTATATTTTCTTAAATGTTTACAAATGAATTGAGTCAGTAAGTATTCAACCCCTTTCTTATTTGTTATGGCAAGCCTAAATAAGTTCAAGAGTAAAAAATGTGCTTAACAAGTCACATAATAAGTTGCATGGACTCACTCTGTGTGCACTAATAGAGTTTAAAATTATTTTTGAATGACTACCTCATCTCTGTACCCCACTCATAAAATTATCTGTAAGGTACCTCAGTCAAGCAGTACATTTCAAGCACAGATTAAACAACAAAGACAAGGGAGGTTTTCCAATGCCTCGCAAAGAAGGGCCCCTAATGGTAGATGGGTAAAAAAAGCAGACATTGAATATTCCTTCGGAGCATAGTGAAGTTCTTAATTTGGATGGTGTATCAATACACCCAGTCACTACAAAGATACAGGCATCCTTTCTAACTCCAGAGAGGAAGGAAACTTCTCAGGGATTTCACCATTTATTTATTTTAATTTCACCTTTATTTAACCAGGTAGGCCAGTTGAGAACAAGTTCAGATTTACAACTGCGATCTGGCCAAGATAAAGCAAAGCAGTGCGAGAAAAACAACAACACAGAGTTACATATGGGATAAACAAACGTAGAGTCAATAACACAATAGAAAAATCAATATACAGTGTGTGCAAATGAAGTAAGGAGGTAAGGCAATAACTAGGCCATAGTGGCGAAGAAATTACAATTTAGCAATTTACACTGGAGGGATATATTTGCAGATGAGGATGTGCAAGTAGAAATACTGGTGTGCAAAAGAGCAGAAAAACAAAAACAAATATGGGGATGAGGTAGGTAGTTGGTTGGATGGGCTATTTACAGATGGGCTGTGTACAGATGCAGCGATTGGTAAGCTGCTCTGACAGCTGACGCTTAAAGTTAGTGAGGGAGATATAAGTCTCCAACTTCAGAGATTTTTGCAATTAATTTCAGTCATTGGCAGCAGAGAACTGGAAGGAAAGGCGGCCAAAGCAGGTGTTGGCTTTTGGGATGACCAGTGAAATATACCTGTTGGAGCACGTGCTACGGGTGGGTGTTGCTATGGTGACCAGTGAGCTGAAATAAGGCGGAGATTTACCTAGCAAAGACTTATAGATGACCTGGAGCCAGTGGGTTTGGAGACGAATAACCATGAGGCCAATGGTGACTTTAAAACAATTACAGAGTTTAACGGCTGTGATAGGAGAAAACAACATTGTAGTTACTCCATAATACTAACCTAATTGACAGAGTGAAAATAACGAAGCCTTTACAGAATAACAAAATTCCAAAACATGCGTCTTGTTTGCAATAAGGCACCAAAGTAATACTGCAAAACATGTGGCAAAGCAATTCACTTTTTTGTCCTGAATACAAAGTATTATGTTTGGGAAAAATCCAAAACAACACATACTGAGTACCACTCTCCATATTTTAAAGCATAGTGGTGGCTGCATCATGTTATGGGTATGCTTGTAATCGTTAAGGACTAGGATGTTTTTCAGGATAAAAAAGAAACGGAATGGAGCTAAGCACAGGCAAAATCCTAGAGGAAAACTTGGTTGTCTGCTTTTCACTAGACACTAGGAGATTAATTCACCGTTCAGCAGGACAATAACCTAAAATACAAGGCCAAATCTATACTGGAGTTGCTTACCAACAAGACTGCAAATATTCCTGAGTGGCCGAGTTACAGTTTTGACTTAAATCTACTTGAAAATCTATGGCAAGACCTGAAAATGGTTGTCTAGCAATGATCAACAACCAATTTGACAGAGGTTGAAGAATTTTGAAAAGAATAATGGACAAATGTTGCACAATCCATGTGTAGAAAGCTCTTAGGAGACTTACCCAGAAAGACACACAGCTGTAATCGCTGCCAGAGATGCTTCTACAAAGTATTGATTCAGGGGTGTGAATATTTATGTAAATGAGATATTTCTGCATTTAATTTTCAATACATTTGCTAAAATTTCTAAAAACTTGTTTTCACTTTGTTATTATGAGGAATTGTGTGTAAATAGGTGAAAAAACTAAATCAATTTAATAAATTTTGAATTCAGGATGTAACACAACAAAATGTGAAATAAGTCAAAGGGTATGAATACTTTCTGAAGGCACTGTATGTGGTACACAGAATAAGCCAGGCTGCTAACTGAAGAATAGTGTACAGACACTTACTACAGCCTCCATTACCTACAGGTTTTATCTGTTTTATACGAGTGCACCATCAGTACACTACATTCTTATAAGACAGACACTAAACACCCCACAACCATTGATCTAACAAAACAAAGGCTGATCAACAGCACCACTGCTGCCCTCACAACAATGTTCAGAGAGATTCCCGATTCAGAGGAAGAACAATCAACTATGGTCGCTGTACTTCCTGCTCTCTCCTGCGGTTTTGCTCTAACGTCAAGGAAGTCCTCGCTTTAGATACATGTCTCCGCTTCTACCTCACAAGCGTTCAGAAGTTTGAGGAGCCTCATAAGCTGTATCTGAACTTAAAGACCCCTATCTGGCCTGTGTGGAGCAATGAGTCGGGCATCAAAGTCGAGGATGTAGGAGAACAACCTCACCGTCCTTCTGAGCAACCAGTATAAAGAGGCTGTAGTGGAGCTCCTGGGCCAGAGATGTGTGGTAAGTCCCCATGACAACCTAAGGCTAGTTCATACCTGCCGCTTGCATGTTTCCTTTCTCCTGATCTTGTCTACATTCTGATTATGTCCAATTTTGTTAGCAGGTGTAGACAATTAAAATTAAATTAAAATTAAAAGACCTCCAGAGGTAGTCAGACATGCATTGTGTCTGGAAGTCTTACACGTGTAGATGGATCTGGACAGTGAAACCATTTAAATTATCATTGCCCTGCCCTCTAAAATCATTGATAGGTGACACAATTGACTTATGCCATCAATATGTGTCATAGCCCTTTACACTCGTACCCGTGTATGGGTTGAAAATGGCAGATTTTGACGCTGATAAGTGCCTAAATTGGAACACAGTGGCTATAGAGTAACATACTATACATGACATCAGAGCTCAGGGTCTCTGCTTCACGGGTCTGTATGGGTTTTGATTGACAGCCGTTCTGAACTTGAACACTGCGCGCGACAAGAAGTTGCTCCCATCCCTCCCGCTAATTGGGTTACTTTTGGCAAAAAATTGTCTGAGTGAAGGATTCAAAGGACTCAATGTATTTTGAAAGATGAGACGTTGAGGACTATAATAAATATCGCTTTGATGTCATACAAGCAAGCCAAACACCCGTGAATCCAAATGTGCATTTCACATTTCCATATCATAAAACTCATGTAATATACAGTGTCAACGTTTACGATCACTATGTTTGATGTACATTTACAAGATGACATGGCATTATACCCTGGGTTATCCTGAACAGAATGAGCCTATGTTTGTTGTATTGTGAAGGAAGTTTGTCGCGGACCATGCATCTGAATGCACTCAGGACTCCATTCTATGCACACCAAAATTATGATCTGCTTCTCTGAATTGCCTTATGAAAACCTAACACTGTAAGATAGTATTTTGTAATTTAGATAGTCATGTTGACCACCTGACCCAGATTGCGATTTATAATGGACCGTTTTTGGATTGCGTATACAACAACAGTAATTGTGTAAAGGCGGGGATACATGGCTGTGCTCCAAACAAAACAACTACAAGTGGGCTAGCTCTAGTTCATCAACAGCACAGCTAGACTCTTCTTTAAATCATAAAAGTGCATTAAAATTACTTAGGACCTGTGCACACTATGGAGAGGCGTGTGGCCACTTGGAAACAGCACTTAGACCTCTCAAACCCTTATCATGTATTTGTCTTATGTTGTACCTACCCTAAATTTTCTAAGGATATTCTTATAATGTTATTGAATGTATCCAGAGTATTTTCAGATTTCGTTAAAAAAACATGTGACGAAAAGTACAGTAAATGTAATATGTACATAAAATCAACATTGTAATGTTTAGATTCAGTCTTGTGTCAGGTGAACTGTTGTCCTCGCCTTTAGTCTAGTAATTTCCCCATAATATCCATTAATTGAATTGCTACCATGGTTATGCATATGCTTTCCATATTTATTCTGTAAGAAACATTTCAATTTAGCCCTATCCATATAGGCCAATTTCCATGAGTGTAAGTGGTTAAAATAAATATAATTAGGAAAGAACAGCAGTGAAACATTTAGCATAAAGGGGGACCAGAAAATCTGGTCACAATTCAGACACAGTGGACAGATAAGAGACACGTTTTAATACCATGTGTAGACACATTTCTGAAAATGTGGGCACAATCAGAATGTGGACAAGATCAGGACACAGGACCCATGTTAGAGCCAAGTATAAACAGGGTTTTAGACTGCAGGCCTGACTCAGAGACCAGATATAACATGGAGACATGGTCTGGATCTGAAAGGATTGGACAGGTATGTCTAATATGTCTTTTGGATAGGGGCTTGGGTTGTTTATGGATGGGGCCAAAGTAATCAGGGTCACATTCTGGGATGAAATGTAACCTTTGGAATCAGGCCCTGTTATCTTTTAAGCTTTGGACAGGAAAGACTTCTGTAACAGAAATGATCCAGATTGGTATTTTTTGCACAATTTCATAGTTTGGTTTAATACAGGGGTGTCAAACTCATTCCATGAAGGGTCTAGTGTCTGCAGGTTTTTGGTTTTTCCCTTCAGTCAAGACCTAGACAACCAGATGAGGGGTTCTTTACTAATTAGTGAACTTGACCTTAATTAATCAATCAAGTACAAGGGAGGAGTGGAAACCTGCAGACACTCGGCTCTCCATGGAATGAGTTTGACACATGGTTTATTACTTCAATATGCAACCTCACAAAATCATAAAACGCTCACTTCCAAGAGCCCTGAACAATGCTTAATTATCGCTCAATTAAACATGAATAACTATTTGGGTAAAACATTAATGGTAATGGGAATATTAGATTTACATGTAAGGGGGAAAAGATATCTCCTTGTGTTACCCTTTTCATTTAGTAGAATTTCGCCTAAGAGCTATACTAAGACATAGCCACTGCATACTTGCCTCAGAGGTGAACTACTGGAAGCCGGGCCTGAGGCCACTTCCTGTGAAGCTAGAAGAACAGGATGTTAACTACAGTTCAACACATGTATGACTTGTCGCTGTTTGGGAAATGTAAAACTTGAAGTGCATTTGAGTTTTAAAAAGGCTTCTGAAGTTTGTAATTTCCACTTTGACATTTGAGATTTGATTTTCCCTTATGAAA
The DNA here is from genome assembly GCF_016432855.1 of Salvelinus namaycush. Classification (NCBI taxonomy): domain Eukaryota; kingdom Metazoa; phylum Chordata; class Actinopteri; order Salmoniformes; family Salmonidae; genus Salvelinus; species Salvelinus namaycush. The sequence goes on from NC_052322.1 coordinate 26,665,036, forward strand.
CATGTATCAGCCCCTTCAAAAAATGTCTATTAATTATAACCTTAATTAATCAATCAGGTACAAGTTGTAGACTTGTTGATTTTCTGCTGTGCGGTTTGTTGCTAACCTTACTTTGCTACCTGCCAACTTTACGGTTTTTATTTTTTAAATACCGTTTTATATTTACATTTTTTCCCATTCGCTCAACTTAGTCACTCAACCTTTTCACCCCGGACGCATTATATGTTCGTGGTGCGTCAGGACCTCCACCAGCCGAAGCTAAGTAACATTAGTAACATTAACATTATGCCTTCTAATTGCAGTCGCTGTACTCATAATATACAGGAGAACGATAATATACAGGAGAACGATCGCCTTATGGCGAGGATAGCCGTTCTGCAAACGCAATCGCTAGGCAAGGGTAATTTAGGTGTAGGAAAGGATGAAACAGCGTCTGTGCCACCAATAGGTCCAATAGGTACAGATAGTAACGTTAGTACAAATTCCCTCGCACGGTCCCCGCAGCTGGACAATTTTCTCATGGCTTCTGGAGGGAAATGCTGTAGGAATGCTCAACCGGTGTCGCTCATTCAGCCAACAGAAACTTTCAACCGGTTCTCCCCAATAAGCAATGGGTCAGAGGCCGAGCCTTCTCTGGTCTCTCCACCCGTTACGGGGTCTGAGACGCCTTAGCCTCCCACCATTAGCTCTGACAAATTGAAAACCCTAGTCATTGGCGACTCCATTACCCACAGTATTAGACTTAAAACGAATCATCCAGCGATCATACACTGTTTACCAGGGGGCAGGGCTACCGACGTTAAGGCTAATCTGAAGATGGTGCTGGCTAAGGCTAAAACTGGTGAGTGTAGAGCGTATAGGTATATTGTTATCCACGTCGGCACCAACAATGTTAGGATGAAACAGTCAGAGGTCACCAAGCGCAACATAGCTTCAGTGTGTAAATCAGCTAGAAAGATGTCAACATCGAGTAATTGTCTGGTCCCCTGAGCTTTACAGCAGAGTCTCACAACTCAATCGCTGGTTGAAAACTGTTTTTTGCCCCTCACAAAATATAGAATTTGTAGTAAATTGGCACTCTTTCTGGGACTCACCCACAAACAGGACCAAGCCTGGCCTGCTGAGGAGTGATGGACTCCATCCTAGCTGGAGGGGTGCTCTCATCTTATCTACGAACATAGACAGGGCTCTAACTAACCTAGCTCCACAATGAGATAGGGTGCAGGCCTGGCATAGGGTACAGGCCAGTCAGCAGGCTGTTTGGCAGCCTGCCATTTTAGTGGAGTCTGCCACTAGCACAGTCAGTGTAGTCAGCTCAGCTATCCCCAATTGAGACCGTGTCTGTGCCTTGATCTAGGTTGGGCAAAACTAAACATGGCGGTGTTAGCCTTAGCAATCCCACTGGAATAAAGACCTCCTCCATTCCTGTCATTATTGAAAGAGATTGTGATATCTCACATCTCAAAATAGGGCTACTTAATGTTAGATCCCTCACTTCCAAAGCAGTTATAGTCAATGAACTAATCACTGAATATAATCTTGATGTGATTGGCCTGACTGAAACATGGCTTAAGCCTGATGAATTTACTATGTTAAATGAGGCCTCACCTCCTGGTTACACTAGTGACCATATCCCCCTTGCATCTCGCAAAAGTGGAGGTGTTGCTAACATTCACGATAGCAAATTTCAAAACACAAAAGAAAACGACTGCGTTTTCGTCTTTTGAGCTTCTAGTCATGAAATCTATGCAGCCTACTCAATCACTTTTTATAGCTACTGTTTACAGGCCTCCTGGGCCATATACAGCGTTCCTCACTGAGTTCCCTGAATTCCTATCGGACCTTGTAGTCATGGCAGATCAAATCAAATCAAATGTATTTATATAGCCTTTCTTACATCAGCTGATATCTCAAAGTGCTGTACAGAAACCCAGCCTAAAACCCCAAACAGCAAGCAATGCAGGTGTAGAAGCACGGTGGCTTGGAAAAACTCCATAGAAAGGCCAAAACCTAGGAAGAAACCTAGAGAGGAACCAGGCTATGAGGGGTGGCCAGTCCTCTTCTGGCTGTGCCGGGTGGAGATTATAACAGAACATGGCCAAGATGTTCCAATGTTCATACATGACCCCCATGGTCATATAATAATAATCGCAGTAGTTGTCGAGGGTGCAGCAAGTCAGCACCTCAGGAGTAAATGTCAGTTGGCTTTTCATAGCCGATCATGTCTGGGACAGGTAGCACGTCCGGTGAACAGGTCAGGGTTCCATAGCCGCAGGCAGATCAGTTGAAACTGGAGCAGCAGCACGGCCAGGTGGACTGGGGACAGCAAGGAGTCATCATGCCAGGTAGTCCTGAGTCATGGTCCTAGGGCTCAGGTCCTCCGAGAGAGAGAAAGAAAGAGAGAAAGAGAGAATTAGAGAGAGCATACTTAAATTCACACAGGACACCGGATAAGACAGGAGAAGTACTCCAGATATAACAAACTGACCCTAGCCCCCCGACACATAAACTACTGCAGCATGAATACTGGAGGCTGAGACAGGAGGGGTCAGGAGACACTGTGGCCCCATCCGATGATACCCCCAGACAGGGCCAAACAGGAAGGATATAACCCCACCCACTTTGCCAAAGCACAGCCCCCACACCACTAGAGGGATATCTTCAACCACCAACTTACCATCCTGAGACAAGGCCGAGTATAGCCCACGAAGATCTCCCCCACGGCACGAACCCAAGGGGGGGCGCCAACCCGGACAGGAAGATCACGTCAGTGACTCAACCCACTCAAGTGGTGCACCCCCCTAGAGACGGCATGGAAGAGCACCAGTAAGCCAGTGACTCAGCCCCTGTAATAGGGTTTGAGGCAGAGAATCCTAGTGGAGAGAGGGGAACCGGCCAGCCAGAGACAGCAAGGGCAGTTCATTGCTCCAGTGCCTTTCCGTTCACCTTCACACTCCTGGGCCAGACTACACTCAATCATAGGACCCACTGAAGAGATGAGTCTTCAATAAAGACTTAAAGGTTGAGACCGAGTCTGCGTCTCTCACATGGGTAGGCAGACCATTCCATAAAAATTGAGCTCTATAGGAGAAAGCCCTGCCTCCAGCTGTTTGCTTAGAAGTTCTAGGGACAGTTAGGAGGCCTGCGTCTTGTGACCGTAGCGTACGTGTAGGTATGTACGGCAGGACCAAATCGGAAAGATAGGTAGGAGCAAGCCCTTGTAATGCTTTGTAGGTTAGCAGTAAAACCTTGAAATCAGCTCTAGCCTTAACAGGAAGCCAGTGTTGAGAGGCTAGCACTGGAGTACAATGATAAAAATGTTTGGTTCTAGTCAAGATTCTAGCAGCCGTGTTTAGCACTAACTAAAGTTTATTTAGTGCTTTATCCGGGTAGCCAGAAAGTAGAGCATTGCAGTAGTCTAACCTGGAAGGGACAAAAGCATGGATACATTTTTCTGCATCATTTTTGGACAGAAAGTTTCTGATTTTTGCAATGTTACGTAGATGGAAAAAAGCTGTCCTTGAAACAGTCTTGATATGTTCGTCAAAAGAGAGTTCAGGGTCCAGAGTAACGCCAAGGTCCTTCACAGTTTTATTTGAGACGACTTTACAACCATCAAGATTAATTGTCAGATTCAACAGAAGATCTCTTTGTTTCTTGGGACCTAGAACAAGCATCTCTGTTTTGTCCGAGTTTAAAAGTAGAACATTTGCCGCAATCCACTTCCTTATGTCTGAAACACAGGATTCCAGGGAGGGCGATTTTGAGGCTTCACCACGTTTCCTCAAAATGTACAGCTGTGTGTCGTCCGCATAGCAGTGAAGGTTAACATTATGTTTCTGAATGACATCACCAAGAGGTAAAATATATAGTGAAAACAATAGTGGTCCTATAACGGAGCATTGAGGAACACCGAAATTTACAGTTGATTTGTCAGAGGACAAACCATCTACAGAGACAAACTGATATCTTTCCGACAGATAAGATCTAAACCAGGCCAGAACTTGTCCGTGTAGACCAATTTTGGTTTCCAATCTCTCCAAAAGAATGTGGTGATCGATGGTATCAAAAGCAACACTAAGGTCTAGGAGCACGAGGACAGATGCAGAGCCTCGGTCTGACGCCATTAAAAAGTAATTTACCACCTTCACAAGTGCAGTCTCAGTGCTATGATGGGGTCTAAAAGTGTTTCATATACATTGCTTGTCTTCAGGGAGGCAGTGAGTTGCAAAGCAACAGCTTTTTCAATTTTGAGAGGAATAGGAGATTCGATATAGGCTGATAGTTTTTTATATTTTCTGGGTCAAGGTTTGGCTTTTCAAGAGAGGCTTGAAAAGTTTGGGACACATCCGGTGGATAGAGAGCCGTTTATTATGTTCAACATAGGGGGACCAAGCACAGGAAGCAGCTCTTTCAGTAGTTTAGTTGGAATAGGGTCCAATATGCAGCTTGAAGGTTTAGAGGCCATGATTATTTTCATCAATGTGTCAAGAGATATAGTATTAAACAACTTGAGTTCTCCCTTGATCCTAGGTCCTGGCAGTGTTGTGCAGACTCAGGACAACTGAGCTTTGGAGGAATACGCAGATTTAAAGAGGAGTCCTTAATTTGCTTTCTAATGATCATGATCTTTTCGTCAAAGAAGTTCATGAATTTATCACTGCTGTCTGGTTAAACTATAAACTCTCCTTCCAGACTCACATTAAGCATCTCCAATCCAAAGTTAAATCTAGAATCGGCTTCCCAAGCAACCTTCACTCATGCTGCCAAACATACCCTCGTAAAACTGACTATCCTACCGATCCTTGATTTCGGTGATGTAGTTTACAAAATAGCCTCCAACACTCTACTCAGCAAATTGGATGCAGTCTATCACAGTGCCATCCATTTTGTCACAAAGCCCCATATACTACCCACCACTGCGACCTGTATGCTGTCGTTGGCTGGCCCTCGCTTCATATTCGTCGCCAAAACCACTGGCTCCAGGTCATCTGTAAGTCTTTGCTAGGTAAAGCCCCGCCTTATCTCAGCTCACTGGTCACCATAGCAGCACCCACCCGTAGCACCAGTAGGTATTTTTAACTGGTCACCCTCAAAGCCAATTCATCCTTTGGCCGCCTTTCCTTCCAGTTATCTGCTGCCAATGACTGGAACGAACTGCAAAAACCACTGAAGCTGGAGACTCATATCTCCCTCATTAACTTTAAGCACCAGCTGTCAGAGCAGCTCACAGATCACTGCACCTGTACATAGCCCATCTGTGAATAGCCCATCCAACTACCTCATCCCCATACTGTTATTTATTTATTTTGCTCCTTTGCACCCCAGTATCTCTACTTGCACATTCATCTTCTGCACATCTATCACTACAGTGTTTAATTGCAATTATTTCGCCACTATGGCCTATTTATTGCCTTACCTCCCTTATCCTACCTCATTTGCACACACTGTATATAGACTTTTTCTATTGTATTATTGACTGTATGTTTGTTTATTCCATGTGTAACTCTGTGTTGTTGTTTGTGTCGCACTGCTTTGCTTTATCTTGGCCAGGCCGCAGTTGTGAATGAGAACTTGTTCTCAACTAGCCTACCTGGTTAAATAAAGAAATGAATACCTCCACAGAGCAAGGTTGAAACTAAAACCGCACTCAATGAGCTGTATTCCGCTATAAGCAAACAGGAAAACTTTCACCCAGAAGCGGCGCTCCTGGTAGCCGATGACTTTCATGCAGGGAAACTTAAAATCAGTTTTACCGAATTTCTATCAGCATGTTAAATGTGCAACCAGAGGGTAAAATATTATAGACCACCTTTACTCCACACACAGAGAAGCGTATAAAGCTCTCCCTCGCCCTCCATTTGGTAAATCTGACCATAACTCTATCCTCCTGATTCCTGCTTACAAGCAAAAATTAAAGCAGGAAGCACCAGTGACTCGGTCTATAAAAAAGTGGTCAGATGAAGCAGATGCTAAACTACAGGACTGTTTTGCAAGCACAGACTGGAATATGTTCCGGGATTCTTCGGAACATATTCTTCCATTTGCACCGAGCTAAAGAGCAGAGCTGCTGCTTTCAAGGAGCGGGACTCTAACCTGGAAGCTTATGAGAAATCCCGCTATGCCCTCCGACGAACCATCAAACCAGGACGTGTACTCCGAGCATGCGTTTACCAACTGGCAAGTGTCTTCACTGACATTTTCAACCTCTCCCTGTCTGAGTCTGTAATACCAACATGTTTCAAGCAGACCACTATAGTCACTGTGCCCAAGAACACTAAGGTAACCTGCCTAAATGACTACCGACCCGTAGCACTCACGTTTGTAGCCATGAAATGCTTTGAAATGCTGGTCATGGCTCACATCAACACCATTATCCCAGAAACCCTAGACCCACTCCAATTTACATACTGCACCAACAGATCCACATATGATGCAATCTCTATTGCACTCCACACAGCCCTTTCCCACCTGGGCAAAAGGAACACCTATGTGAGAATGCTATTCAAGACAAAAGAGATGATTGTGGACTACAGGAAAAGGAGGACCGAGCATGCCCCCATTCTTATAGACAGGACTACAGTGGAGCAGGTTGAGAGCTTCAAGTTCCTTGGCTTCCACATCACCAACAAACTAACATGGTCCAAGCACATCAAGACAGTCATGAAGAGGGCACGACAAAACCTATTCCCCCTCAGGAAACTGAAAAGATTTGTCATGGGTCCTCAGATTCTCAAAAGGTTTAACAGCTGCACCATCGAGAGCATCCTGACTGGTTGCATCGCTGCCTGGTATGGCAACTGCTCGGCCTCCGACCGCAAGGCACTACAGAGGGTAGTGCGTATGGCCCAGTACATCACCGGGGCCAAGCTTCCTGCCATCCAGGACCTCTATACCAGGCGGTGTCAGAGGAAGGCCCTAGAAATTGTCAAAGACTCCAGCCACCCTAATCATAGACTGTTCTCTTTGCTACCGCACGGCAAGCGGTACCGGAGTGCCAAGTCTAGGTCCAAGAGGCTTCTAAACAGCTTCTACCCCCAAGCCATAAGACTCCTGAACAGCTAATCAAATGGCTACCCAGACTATTTGCGCCCCCCCCTCCCCCGTACACTGCTGTTACTCTCTGTTATTATCTATGCATAGCCACTTTAATAACCCTACCTGCTGTCGTAGCTGAATCAGAATTAGTTAAGTAACAGATAAATAAGATATTTTATTTACTTTCATAATATGCTTATGTGAGATACTTGTCATTAGAATGTCTCCCTTTGGACTATACTGTCGGCAGTAGCATTTTTCCTTTTTTCTCAAGGGAAAAGTCACTTGGGGCCCAGAGAGGGGAGAGGTCAGGCTTGTCTTTTACATGTCTGGTAATATGCAGAATATCAGAAAGGAAGAGTTCAGAATGGAACATTATCTTCATATGTGAATGTATCTGTTAAATCATGTGAAGGGATGATTAAGGGGGAACCAATTATCTCTTGGCTCCACAATGTCTGTGCACAAGTCACTCCCCTCAGTGAGCTTGTCCAGGGGTGGGGTGTATTTGAGATGGGAGTATCTAAAGTTGACAATTGATATATGCCATTGGATGAGGTAATGATTTGGTACTATGAAGTACCAAGAACGAGATTAGAACCTCGTCTTAGAGACCAAACTGAACGATAATTTATAGCTAATGCTATCTGGCTATGGGATACTCCTCTCTCAAGTAAAAGGCCCTTTGTGAAGTTCCTGAGATCTGTGGTTCGTCATGTAAGTTGAGAGGGGTGTATCTTGGCTATAAAATATCTTTGTATTCTTTTGTAAGGACTCTCAGAATTCATTTATAGACACTGAATTGATCTGAGAGTCAAAGGGCTATGGTGAAGCTCATTTGATTAAAGATTATGTTTAAATATAACTCTGACTTTTGTGTGGTTTGTAAACTCTCCTCATTTAGTAATACAGGAAATTACCATGACACTGCATGTACATAATTACCTCAATTACCTCGACACCGGTGCCCCCGCACATTGACACATTGACTCTGAACCGGTAGCCCCTGTATATAGCTCTGCTATTTAATTTTTTGTTTTTCTTCTCTCATACTTTTTTTTCAGTATTTTCTCGAAACTGCATTGTTGGTTAAGGGCTTGTAAGTAAGCATTTCTTTGTAAGGTCTACACCTGTTGTATTCGGCGCATGTGACAAATACAATTTGATTTGATTTGACAGTGTATTTTGAAATAAATATATTTAAATACTTCTTGCATTTGAATCCAGGTCTGTTTGTTCCTAGGGGTATTTGAAATATATTTGGAAAGTATTATTTCAATAGTTTAAATAGTATTTATTGGAAATTATTAGAAAATACTTTCAAATACTTAAAATTGAAGTAGTTGATTCAGACACATTATTTGAAATGTACTAAAATAGACAGAAAATAAGTATTTAAAATATAAATACTTAAATACGCATTTATTTTAACCTAAGTCTGCTATGTGACTGTCACGACCGTCTGTTGAAGAAATGGACCAAGGCGTAGCGTTGTGAGCGTACATACTTATTTATTAACGATGTCGCCAAAAAAACAATAACACTCCAAACGAAACGTGCAGCCAACGTAGTGCTCACAGGCAACTAAACATGGACAACTACCCACAAAACCAAAATGGAAAATGGCAACCTAAATAGGATCCCCAATCAGAGACAACGATAAACAGCTGTCTCTGATTGGGAACAAGAAAAAACCCTAGACAATACAAAACTAACTAAACCACCCTTGTCACACCCTGACCTAACCAAATAATAAAGAAAACAAATATAGATAGGCCTTTCTCAGAACTAATTGACCCTCTACTACAACAAACAAATGTTTGGTTGAGACTCTTCTGAAGCTTACAGCAGATCTAGTGACAGAACCACAGAACCAATTTAAACAGTTTGGGTGTCTGTGTCTGTGTGTCCTACTGTAGGCCACAGAAGACGCAGATGCACACCCCGCTCTTCAGGAGGAGTCTGAGAGAATTGTGGGAGCTCATTCTAATGTTCAATTGTACAGTAACTGAATGCCTAGATGCCTGTCTGCCTGCTTTATATAGCAAGCCACGGCCACATGACTCACTGTCTGTAGGAGCTAACCATTTTCGTGAACGGGAGAGTGTACCTAATAAACTGGCCACTGAGTGTATACCTCAAATATATGTGTGTGTGAGGGGGGGGGGGGGTTCTCTGTCTGAGTTGACCTTTATATTTTATTCTTATTTATGCACTGCCTCTATGCACACTCACAGGGCACACTACGCACACATATAAACATTCAGCACATAGGGCTGTTGCAGTGACCATATTACCGCCACACCAACGGTCATGAGTCATGAAGGCAGTCAAAGTCCACATGACCGTTTAGTTACGGTAATTAGGCTTTTCCAAGCTCTGATGCTGCTGATCGTCATTAGTAGCCTACCGAACTTACTAACTGCCTGGCACCGTTTAGTTACGGTAATTAGGCTTCTCCAAGCTCTGATGCTGCTGATCGTCATTAGTAGCCTACCGAACTTGCTAACTGCCTCCCACTCTATTGTCCCGTGTGGTCCCGTGTGGCTCAGTTGGTAGAGCATGGCGCTTGCAACGCCAGGATTGTGGGTTCATTCCCCACGGGGGGACCAGGATGAATATGTATGAACTTTCCAATTTGTAAGTCGCTCTGGATAAGAGCGTCTGCTAAATGACTTAAATGTAAATGTAAAATGTCCCTCTAATCACTCTGACATCAATGCAAATGTTTCAACAATTTTATCAAACACTTCACGAGAGCCTATGAGCCCATGTTGCGCAAAATTTCAATAGGCTATGCAATTGTGCAAGAAAACAGAGTGAGGGCCTCTGTTAAAAAGAGGAGGAGCATAGCCTACCTGGCTATATTTTCTGGGTGATTAAAATATTGACTGGCTTTCATCAAGCTGCCCACTCAAGAAAAAGCTTCAAACTGTAACCAGTGCCTGCAACCTGGTTCATGTTATCAGTCAACCTACCAGGGTAGTTACAAACAGCACAGGAATGAAATCATCAACATCTATTGATCACATCTTTACTAATTCTGCATAAATTTGCTTGAAAGCAGTATCCAGATCCATCAGATGTAGTAATCACAATATAGTAGCCATATCTAGGAAAAACAAAGTTCCAAAGGCTGGGCCTAATATAGTGTATAAGAGGTCATACATTACATTTTGTAGTGATTATTATGTTGTTGATGTAAAAAATATTTGTTGGTCCGTGGTGTGTAAGGAGGAGCAAACAGACACTGCACTTAACACATTTATGAAATTGCTTATTCTGGTTACTAATAAGCATGCACCCATTAAGAAAATGACTAAAAACTGTTAAATCAACGTGGAATGATGAAGAATTGAAAAATGGTATGGTTGAGGGGGGTGAGTCAAAAGGAATGGCAAATAAGTCTGGCTGCACAACCGATTGGCAAACGTATTGCAAACTGAGAAACCGTGACTAAACTGAATAAAAAGAAGAAGAATCTACACTAGGAAACAAAGCTAAATGACAAAAAGAATGACAGTAAAAAGCTCTGGAGCACCTTAAATGAAATGTTGGGAAAAAAGGCAAACTCGGCTCCATCAATCCTTGAGTCAGATGGCTCATTCATCACAAAACCCACTGATATTGCCAACTACTTTAATGATTTTTTCATTGGCAAGATTAGCAAACAGGCTGTCACGCCCTGACCTTAATTTTCTATATTTTCTGTATTATTTTGGTCAGGTCAGGGTGTGACGAGGGTGGGTATGTGTGTTTTTGACTTGTCTAGGGTTTTTGTTTATCTATGGGGATTTTGTATGTCTAGGTAATGTAGGTTTATGGTGGCCTGAATTGGTTCCCAATCAGAGGCAGCTGTTTATCGTTGTCTCTGATTGGGGATCCTATTTAGGTTGCCATTTTCCATTTAGGTTTTGTGGGTAGTTGTCTATGTGTAGTTGCATGTCAGCACTCTGTTATTATAGCTTCACGTTCGTTTTGTTGTTTTTGTTAGTTTGTTTAAGTGTTCTTCGTTTTATTAAAGAAGAATGTATTCACATCACGCTGTGCCTTGGTCTCCTCACTACGACGATCGTGACACAGGCATGACATGCCAGCAACAAACGCTGACACTACACATTCAAGTATATCTAACCAAATTATGAAATACAACCATTGTAATTTTGAATTCCATATAGTGAGTGTGGAAGAAGTGAACAAATTATTGTTGTCTATCAACAATGACAAGCCACCGGGGTCTGACAACTTGGATTGAAAATTACTGAGGATAATAGCGGACGATATTGCCACTGCTATTTGCCATATTTTCAATTTAAGCCTACTAGAAAGTGTGTTCCCCCAGGCCTGGATGGAAGCAAAAGTAATTCCGCTACCTAAAAAAAGTAAAACCTCCTTTACTGGCTCAAATAGCCGACCAGATACAATTGTATTTTACAGTAAACCTATTGACAACACACTTTCAGCACGCTTATAGGGAAGGACATTCAGCACTTACACAAATGACTGATTATTGGCTGAGAGAAAATGATGATAAAAAGTTTGTAGGAGCTGTTTTGTTAGACTTCAGTGCGGCTTTTGACATTATCGATCATAGTCTGCTGCTGGAAAAACATATGTGTTATGGCTTTACACCCCCTGCTATATTGTGTATAAAGAGTTACCTGTCTAGCAGAACACAGAGGGTTTTCTTTAATGGACGCCTCTCCAACATAATCTAGGTAGAATCAGGAATTCCCCAGGGCAGTTGTCTAGGCCCCTTACTTTTTTCAATCTTTTTGCATAAAGCCAGTGTGTCTATGTATGTGGATGACTCAACACTATACACGTTATTTACTACAGCGATTGAAATGACTGCAACACTTAACAAAAAGCTGCAGTTAGTTTCAGAGTGGGTGGCAAGGAATAAGTTAGCCCTACATGTGTTATTTTCAAAAACTAAAAGCATTGTATTTGGGACAAATCATTAACTAAACCCTATACCTCAACTACATTTTGTAATAAATAATATGGAAATTGAGCAAGTTGAGGTGAGTAAACTGTCATGGTCAAAATATATTGATACAACAGTAGCTACCTTCTTAACAGCACTATCAACCAGGCAGGTCCTACAGCCTCAAAGTGGAGGAGAGATTGACTTCATCACTACTGATATTTATGAGAGGTATTGACATGTTGAATGCACAGAGCTGTCTGTTTGAACTACTGGCGCACAGCTCGGACACCCATGCATACCCCACAAGACATGCCACAAGATGTCTCTTCACAGTCCCCAAGTCCAGAACAGACTATGGGAGGCGCACAGTACTACATACTATCCCCCGTTTTCTCCCCAATTTTTGATCTTGCCCATAGGCCAATATGTTTTGATAAGGTTGGTATCACAACTAAAGTGGCCAAATAACTTATTAAAATTTACTTCTTAGCGCTAGGGGTCAGATTTTTTATTTTATTTTTTTAAATAACGTGCCCAACATAAACGGACATTTTCTATGGCCCAGATCGTAGAATATGCATGTAATTAGGATTAGATTAGGATAGAAAACACTCCAAAGTTTCCAAAACTGTCAAAATATTGTCTGTGAGTATAACAATACTTATCTGCAAGCGAAAACCTGAGAAAATGTAACCCGGAAGTGATATTTAAAAAAAAAATCTGTGTTCCCTGGCCCGTCTAACCTCCATTTAAAGGGGTATCAACCAGATTCCTTTTCCAATGGCTTCCTCAGGCTGTGACCAGGCTTTAGACATAGTTTCAGGCTTTTGTTTTGAAAAATGAGCGAGTTTTTTCAAAAGTAGTCAGGTGTCCTCTGAATATTTCCTGCGCGCGAGAGAGGGGCACCCCATTTTCCTTTTGTCTCTTAATGAATAGGTTATGGTCCGGGTGAAATATTATCGATTATGTTTGTTAAAAACAACCTGAGGATTGATTATAAAAAACATTTGACATGTTTCTACGACCATTACGGATACTTTTTGGAATTTGTCGAACGGAACACGGCTTTGATTTTCTGAACATAATGCGCAACCCAAATGGTGTTTTTTTGTGATAAAAGTAATATTTATCGAACAAAAATAACATTTGTTGTGTAACTGGGAGTCTCGTGAGTGGAAACATCCAAAGATTATCAAAGGTAAGCGATTAATTTCATTGCTTTTCTGACTTTCGTGACCAAGCTAACCAAGCTAATATAAGGCTAGCTGTTGTAGCATTGAAAGCTACACTCACAAAAGCTTGGATTTCTTTCGCTGTAAAGTATATTTTCAAAATCTGACACGATAGGTGGATTGCTAAACTGTGTTTTGGTATATTTCACTTGTGATTGCATGATTATAAATATTCTTAGTAATATTTCTTAATCTGATACGTTTGGAAATTTTCATCTTCCTTTCAGGACCGGAACGAGGCTGTAGTTTTCTCAGCATAACGCGCAACCCAAATGGCGTTTTTTTGTTATAAAAGTAATATTTATCAAACAAAAAGAACATTTATTGTGTAACGGAGTCTCGTGAGTGCAAACATCCGAAGATTATCTAAGGTAAGCGATTAATTTTATTGCTTTTCTGACTTTCGTGACCATGCTAATTTGGGGCTAGCTGTTGTAGCATTGAAAGCTACACTCACAAAAGCTTGGATTTCTTTCGCTGTAAAATATATTTTCAAAATCTGACACGATAGGTGGATTAACAATAAGCTAAGCTGTGTTTTGGTATATTTCACTGATGATTGCATGATTATAAATATTTTTTGTAATATTTTTGCATTTGGTGCCCTGCAATTCTAGCGGTTGTTTAGGAAAGGGATCCCGTAAAAGGGATCCGTAGCGCAGAGAAGTTAAGCACATTAAACCGCTTTACAAGGGGTGTAGAGCCTAACTGGCATACATAAGCAGCGCGTGAGTTTTACGTTTGGGAAGATAATTTACCATAAAAATGCACCTTTATTTTAATTTTTTTTATTTAACCTTTATTTAAATAGGCAAGTCAGTTAAAAACAAATTCTTATTTACAATGACGGCCCACTCCGGCCAAACCTGGACGACGCTGGGCCAATTGTGCGCCGCCCTATGGGACTCCCAATCATGGCCGGATGTGATACAGCCTGGATATAATACATTTTACATTTTATAATAAAAGCATTACATGCACAATCGCATTTGCTGTCACTTTTGATAATGGTGTTTTCCCGCGAATGGAACATTTGCATTTATAGCCTACTGCCGTGTGCGCATTGCTGCACTTATAATGTGAAGAAATAGCCTAATAGTTTATAAACATTTTAAGCTAAACATTCTGATCGGTTGCGTCAGCCACATTGCGTAATTTTTTTGTTGTTGATGCTAGTGGTATTCATTTGAGATCTATCTATCAATCTATAACTGACCCAGACTATATTTGGGGTATTTATTTCTCGTACAGAATAGAATAGGTCAACTTTTGTGCTAAGGGGGATAGTATATTGACATAGGCTAGTGCTTTTGCTGTTCGTTAGGCCTTCTCACCTTGTTGGCTGACAAAGTAAATGTGGACAGTTCTTCCAATATCTTCAATATGCACCTCGGAATTGGATAAGGATGCACACAGTTGCATCCCCGATGTTGTCTGTCTTCAATTGTAGCCTGTGAGAAAGACCTGATCACGTGAGGGAGAGAAATGTGAGTGAGAGGTGCTTCAGAACATGCATCACTCAGTGAGAAGGGCACAACGCAGCACTGAGGGCCAAGGGCACAATGGCCACTGGACGCAAAAGGCATGGATTTTTTAGGGTGCATTACGGCCACATAAAGGGGATGCCGCCAGGAAATTTGAAGCATTATCAAGTGCTTATCAAATTGTGAATGAGAGACTGATGAAAGTGGTATAGCCTGCGCAAAAAAACAAAGCAGAGCTCATGCCTTTCAAGAGACTTCTTTCAAATCATCATTAGTCACATCATGCAGCCTTACAATGTATTAAACTTCAAAACATATAGCCCAACTATTGTAGAACAACTAAAGTTACATGAATAACTCTAAATTAAGCATATTGTCACACCTTGATCTGTTTCACCTGTCCTTGTGCTTGTCTCCACCCCCCTCCAGGTGTCGCCCATCTTCCCCACTTATCCCCTGGGTTTTTATACCTGTGTTTTTTGTCTTTCTGGGCCAGTTTGTCTGATTTGTTCAAGTCAACCAGTGTTTTTTCAGCTCCTGTTTTTTTTTACCCTTGCCTGTCCTGACTCCGAGCCCGCATCACTGACCACTCTGCCTGCCTGCCGTCCTGTACCTTTGCCCCTACTCTGGTTTACCGACCTCTGCCTGACCTGACCCTTCATGCCGTCCTGTACCTTGGCCCCACTACTCTGGATTATCGACCCCTGCCTACCTTGACCTGGCGTTTGCCTGCCCCTGTTGTTACAATAAACATTGTTACTTCAACACAGTCTGGGTCTTACCTGAAACCTGACACATATAGGAAAACCTATTTCTTTGTTAACCGTTCAACACAGAATAGACGCAAATTGTTTAGAGAAAAATATCCTTTATTTAACCTGGTAAGCCAGTTAAGAACAAATTCTTATTTACAATGATGGCCAAACCCAGTTGACGCTGGGCAAATTGTGCACCATCCTATTGGACTCGCACAGCCAGATGTGATGGAGCCTGGATTTGAACCAGGTACTGCAGTGTCTTGCACTGAAATGTAGTTTCTTAGACCACTGCGCCACTCAGGAGTACAAGCTTTGATCAATTCTATTCTTCATACTCTAAAATAATATAAAATAATGCCACGGAATTCTAAGAAAATCTTGTCTGCTAAATTAACTAATGTAGCCCACAGCCATTTGGCATAGCCAGATCAGGACCTTACATAAGGACAACGCTATTCTGTTCTTCTGAAATACAGGGGCACAACATTCACTGGGGACGGTGGGGGACATGTCCCCCCCCACATTCTGAAATTGCATTTTTGTCGCCCCCAGTTTTATCATTGGAATGTGATACAAAATGAGGCAAAGGTGTGCTTTAGGACCATGCGGACGTCCCCGAGCGGTCATGTTTCTTTAAATCTGTGTAAAATAAGTAATGGATTTATTGTGATGGTGTAGGCTATATTACATGGATTCATTAGACTTTTTAAAATGTAGATGTTCCAAAGGTCTTCATCAGTGGCTTGTAGGTTCTGTGTGGAAGCCAGGAGATGCTAAATGTGTTTATATTAAATAATGGTCAATTACTGTGAGACCGACAGTTATTTACTTGACAATCACCGGCTAACAAAATGTAATGACCGCCACAGCCCTATATGCACATACCTTTATACTGACTATACACACACTCACATACAATCATCATATACACAGCTGCTACCCTGTTTATCATATATCCTGATGCCTCGTCGCCTTACCCCTATACATATCTACCTCTATCGATCCAGTATCCCTGCACATTGTAAATATGGTATTGGAACTGACCCTGTATATAGTATGCTTACTGTCACGTTCCTGACCTATTGTTCCTTTTTCTTTTATTTATTTAGTTGGTCAGGGCGTGAGTTGGGGTGGGTTGTCTATGTGTGTTTTTCTATGTTGGGGTTTTGTGTTCGGCCTGGTATGATTCTCAATCAGAGGCAGCTGTAGATCGTTTGTCCCTGATTGAGAATCATACCAAGGCAGCCGGGGTTTCACGTGTGTTTTGTGGGTGGTTGTATCGCGTGTCTGTGTATGTCGCACCACACGGGACTGTTTGCGGTTTGTCACGTTTGTTGTTTTTGTATGTTAAGTGTTCAGTCTGTTTTCATTAAATAATCATGGACACTAACCACTCTGCATATTGGTCTGATCCTTCTCGCCTCTCCTCCTCGTCCGAGGAGGAGGATTACGACGGTCGTTACAGAACCACCCACCAATCTAGGACCAAGCGGAGTGGAGAAGGGAGGCGACAGCAGTGGGAAAAAACCCAGGACTCCTGGACTTGGGAGGAGATCCTGGACGGCAAAGGACCCTGGGCTCAGCCAGGGGAATATCGCCGTCCCAAGGCGGAGCTGGAGGCAGCGAAGGCAGAGAGGCGCTGGTATGAGGAGGCAGCGCGGCGACGCGGTTGGGAGCCCGAGAGTCAGACCCAAAAATTTCTTGGGGTGGGGGCACACGAGGAGTGTGGCAAAGCCGGGTAGGATACCTGAGCCAACTCCCCGTGCTTACCGTGGAGTGAGAGGGCGTTGTACTGGTCAGACACCGTGTTATGCGGTGAAGCGCACGGTGTCCCCAGTACGCGTGCTTAGTCCAGTGCGGGCTATTCCACCTCGCCGCACTGGTAGGGCTAGGTTGGGCATCGAGCCGGATGTCATGAAGCCGGCCCAACGCATCTGGCCTCCAGTGCGTCTCCTCGGGCCGGCATACATGGCACCAGCCTTACGAATGGTGTCCCCGGTTCGCCAGCATAGCCCAGTGCGGGCTATTCCACCTCGCCGTACTGGCAGGGCTACGGGGACCATTCAACCTGGTAAGGTTGGGCAGGCTCGGTGCTCAAGAGCGCGTGTCCTCCTTCACGGTCCGGTATACCCGGTGCCACCTCCACGTACCAGTCCACCGGTGGCAGCCCCCCGCACCAGGCTGTCTCTCCGGGTTCTCTCTCCAGCTGCTCCCACCTGTCCAGCGCGGTCAGAGCCTTCCTCCTCTCCAGCGCAGCCAGTGCCTACACCACGCACCAGGTCTACAGTGCGTCTCAGCCGGCCAGAGTCTGCCGTCTGCCCAGCGGCGCCTGAACTGCCTGCCTGCCCAGCGGCGCCTGAACTGCCTGCCTGCCCAGCGCTGTTTGAGCTGCCTGCCTGCCCAGCGCTGTTTGAGCTGCCTGCCTGCCCAGCGCTGTTTGAACTGCCTGCCTTCCCAGCGCTGTATGAACTGTCTGCCTGCCCAGCGCTGTCCGTCTGTACTGAGCCTTCAGAGCCGTCCAGCCAGGACCAGCCAGAGCCGTCCAGCCAGGACCAGCCAGAGCCGTCCAGCCAGGACCAGCCAGAGCCGTCCAGCCAGGACCAGCCAGAGCCGTCCAGCCAGGAGCTGCCAGAGCCGTCCAGCCAGGATCCGCCAGAGCCGTCCAGCCAGGATCCGCCAGAGCCGTCCAGCCAGGATCCGCCAGAGCCGTCCAGCCAGGATCCGCCAGAGCCAGCCAGCCAGGATCCGCCAGAGCCAGCCAGCCAGGATCCGCCAGAGCCAGCCAGCCAGGATCCGCCAGAGCCAGCCAGCCAGGATCCGCCCCTCAGTCCGGTGTTGCCCCTCAGTCCGGTGTTGCCCCTCAGTCCGGTGTTGCCCCTCAGTCCGGTGCTGCCCCTCAGTCCGGTGCTGCCCCTCAGTCCGGTGTTGCCCCTCATTACGGTGCTGCCCCTTAATCTAATGGGGGTTATATGGAGGGTGGCCATTTTGAGGAGGCTACGAAAGCGGGTAGTGACTATGGTGGGGTGGGGACCACGACCAGCGCCAGAGCCGCCACCGTGGACAGACGCCCACCCAGACCTTCCCCTAGACTTTATGCTGGTGCGCCCGGAGTTCGCACCTTAAGGGGGGGGGGGTTATGTCACGTTCCTGACCTATTGTTCCTTTTTCTTTTATTTATTTAGTTGGTCAGGGCGTGAGTTGGGGTGGGTTGTCTATGTGTGTTTTTCTATGTTGGGGTTTTGTGTTCGGCCTGGTATGATTCTCAATCAGAGGCAGCTGTAGATCGTTTGTCCCTGATTGAGAATCATACTAAGGCAGCCGGGGTTTCACGCGTGTTTTGTGGGTGGTTGTATCGCGTGTCTGTGTATGTCGCACCACACCGGACTGTTTGCGGTTTGTCACGTTTGTTGTTTTTGTATGTTAAGTGTTCAGTCTGTTTTCATTAAATAATCATGGACACTAACCACTCTGCATATTGGTCTGATCCTTCTCGCCTCTCCTCCTCGTCCGAGGAGGAGGATTACGACGATCGTTACACTTACTTACTTTATTGTGTTCTTCTTGTTTCTTATTTTTATATATTGTGTGTTTTAGTTGTACCTTGTTATTTTTTGTATTACATTGTTATTGATTACTGCATTGTTGGGGTTAGAACTTGCAAGAAAGGCAATTCACTGTGACATTAAAACATGAAACTAACTGAAGAGAGTGGAAGGAGACTAAATTCAAACATTCCCCAATCTGGATACACTATATCATTAATCTCTACTGAAATACCAAAGCTAAAACATATCATAATAATAAAATAATATTTATTACAAACAACCATATCAATTTAAACTAACACAAACACATCTAGGAGTACAAAGACAAAATGCAGATATAGTCAACATAGCTCAATGACAAACACACAAGCCCAAAAAACAGCAAGACAAAGAACCACTAAATGCACAGTATTCCTTCTGCGAAGGGTTGTGACCTGCACTAAGCCACAGCGGAATTTCCTGCTGAAGCCAACCATTGTGGCTTGCATATAAGCCACTCTGATTGGCTGACTGGTTAGATGCAGTAGGGAGTGGAAAGGCCTCTCTAAAAGGCCAAGTTGGCTGACACCAATTAATAGTTTTGTGAACAAAATAATTTTATAGTTACTGAATGAAATGGGTTCTTTATTCACCCGTAACTCCCTTTTAATTTACTCATGTCACTCTTGAATCAGGTCACAGACATACTCTAGAAGGAATATGGTACCAAGCGTTACATTGTTTTGTTTGAGTGACTTTTCTTTTATTACAAATAATATTCCAGAAACGAGACAGGTAGACATTTCTGGATTCAAACTCTATAGCTAAGAAAAGGCAAAGAAGCCATGTAAAGCCACAAAGAACGTGAATATAGTGAAAAATATGTTAAAGGCCCAGTGCAGTCAAAAATGTGATTTTCTGTGTTTTCTATTTATATTTCCACACTATGAGGTTGGAATAATACTGTGAAAATTATCATAATGCCCTTTTAGTGTAAGAGCGGTTTGAAAAGACCACCTGAAATTTCTGCCTGTTTTAGTTGGATGGAGTTTTGGTCTGCCTGGCGACATCAACAGGTGGTATAAGTCATTAGACCAATAACAAAGAGTTTTAAACCTCTCTACCAATAACAGATAGTTTTCAGGTTACATATCCCTCCCATTAGGCTCCTCCAATTAGGCCCCACAACTCCCAGACAGTCCAAGCTAAATTATTACTTGAAATATTGCTCTTTGCTAAGAAGCTATTTTTGTTTATTTTTTACAATTTTAATTGAAAACAATCACAGTAAGGTACTTAATTGTTACCCAGAAAGGATTTGATATTGATATAAAAATGGCTCCATTGGACCTTTAAATAGAACACGTTTCCATTCAAATAGAGGATTCTTTGGCTTCAGAGTTGAGTCATCTGTCAGCACGTTGCTGTACTGCAGTATTATGGCTTCCTATCCATAATCATTTATTCATTCAAATATTAATATTTTTCATTTCCAAAAAGGTCTACCTATTTTTCATGAAAGCCTCTTCCTGTGAATATTGGTCCTGTCAATCAACAATAGATCATAATAATATTCCCTACCCCATCCCAGCCCTTACACCCCCACCACCAAAGTGCAGAACTTACAGGAATATGTACAGTCTCAAAATAAATATGTTTCATGGCGTGGGTGAGAGAAAGAGCAGTGGATTCATGAAAAGTCCAAACCTGACATAGATCTGTGAGATCTAAAAGTCCTTTACATGTATTCATACCATATGAATGCACTGAATACGTGTGGTATCCAACAAAAGCACATGATAGAGCCAGTTGAGTGCTAGTGAGTATACTAATGACTCATCTCTAGAGGACAAGAAAACTAGTGTGGCCATGTCACATAGTCACATTTTAAAGAGCCTTCCAGTCCAGTTTCTGTTGGATCAGTTTCTCATCTGATGTCAAGCTGTTGTAAAAGTAATGTAACTCCTGAAGAGAGAATATGTACTACCATTTCGAAGCAACACGAAGGCAAACCCCTATACTGTCTCCATTTTCTTTTCTCACTGCAATTATCAACAGCTAATGAATCTCTTTTTCTGAATGAATCATTCCAAACCAAACTTGCTCTATTTACATGTTCCTTTTTTAATCCCTCGATAGTCTTGGCTGGAGAATGGAACAGCGTTTGGTCCAACATTTTGTCTCTGCCTAACACACTGTTGAAGTGCTGAGCAGAAAGAAGCACAAGGTCGAAGCAATTTACTCAAACATTAGACTTGGATAGCTTTTTAGCTGACACTAATGGTTTTGTGTTCAGTAAGTATAGTATTGGGTAAAACCATTTTTTTTTTTTTAATTGCATAACCCCAGGAGTCCAACCAATAAAAAGAAGTAGAGACTAATTTGGTCAGTTTCTTCCTGCTAACAAATGTTTGGTCAAATTAAGCAGGAGTGTCTGATATTCCACATTTTCTGTGAAATGTCATGTTTTAAAATAAATTATATCAGAATCTTAAGAAATGGCAGACGAAAAACATGTAAACAGGTCATTCTTGAATTGCGGTGGAATTTGCGTCCATCGCTTTTGCCACCATGAAAAACGATTGAAAAAGACAAATAGTTACACATCATACATGCTTTTGTTTATATTGAACTGTTTATAAATGACAAATTATAATGCAAGTACTTTATACTGCAAGACTTTATGTTTAGGCATTGTTTAAAGTATTTAGGGAAAGCAAATTGGATTGTCCCAGTAGTGATGAGTAGAGTTGTAGTAACATGTTTTAGGGTTATCTATCTATTATTTTGAATGCTAGAAAGTAAACAAAAGTATATCATATATTATATAGATCAGGGATGGACAACTTGGATGGGGGGGGCACCAAAAATCTGAACTCATCATGAGGGGCCCACAAATTTCATGCAATTCTACTCATTTTGCCATGGGGAGGAGATAATAATTTGGAGTTTTACAGCTAATTTCCTATGATATCTGAGTGAGTGTGACTAACAAAATCAAAGTCAGTAATTCGATCATGATTACTACAGATTTAGATAGGTGAGTTAGTTTAGCCAGCTATCAAAAAAATATGTTTTGGTGAAACATTTAAGCAGATGCTCTTATCCAGAGCAACTAGGGTTAAGTGCCTTGCTCAGCACGTTGCTGTACTACAGTATTATGGCTTCCTATCCATAATCATTCATTCATTCAAATATTAATATTTTTAATTTCCAAAAAGGTCTACCTATTTTTCATGAAAGCCTCTTTCTGTGAATATTGGTCCTGTCAATCAACAATAGATCATAATAATATTCCCTATCCCATCCCAGCCCTTACACCCCTACCACCAATGTGTAGAACTTACAGGAATATGTACAGTCTCAAAATAAATATGTTTCATGGCTTGGGTGAGAGAAAGAGCAGTGGATTCATGAAAAGTCCAAACCTGACATAGATCTGCTCAAGGTCACATCGGCAGATTTTTTTCACCTAGTCGGCTCAGGGATTCAAACCTGCCAACCTAAACATGAGCTAATTGAGTGACTGTCAGTGACTGACATAACAAGAGAAAAACTGCTGATGTACAACCAAATTACAAAATTGAACCATGTGTATTCTACTATTCTAACTCTCAACATTAAGTTGGGGGGAGGGGAGGGGGTTGATCCACGGGCCTACAAAAGTGAGTTGCCCATCCCTGGCAAAGATCAATAAAACCAATTATTGTTTTTATATTTTTACAAATATTATGTGACCCTAAGTTTTATGTCATTGGTGTTATAGAAGGACATTTAGCAATCCCTCGAGTGGCAAATTGTTATTGAGGGAGGGGTATTAAAGAAAGTTATTAGCTAATCACACCCTTTTACTATGTCACAAATTTGAAGATTCCATTGATCATTTAGTATGTGTAAATGCAAAGTGTCATTGGTGTTACTCAATTTAAATGAAGGGAAATGACATTGTGACCTTAGATTTGAACATTTGTGGCCTCCATTTAAGAAAATCCTCAATTACCTTAAATGTGTCATTGGTGTGACAGTCATTGCTGTCACTACTCCTACTGGTGGCACAATGTAATCATAATGGTACAAATAATTAGTCATTAATCATTAAACTTCCACATTAGTTGATTTAGAATAGAACCCATTTTTTAAACATTAAAAAAGTATTTTGCCAAAATGCCAAGGCCAGATGCCACCGCAATTCAAGAACGACCCAAAACTGAGCCTTATTCTTTCTGATTTGACATTGGCAGGATTCTATTGTAACAATATTTAGAATGGAAACATAATATACGTAATACTATTAAATTGCCCATGTTTCATCAACTAGATTCAGTGGAACAAATGGATTGTAAAAAGTGAGGGTGAGGCAGCCATACAACATGTGACACATTTTACAATGATTCATATGATACAGTGTCTCTATATCACCTAACTACCATGGTGGTGGCTAGGCAACTATTGTGTACACTAACAAAATCCTCTGCAGTTTCTAAAATTTCTTATACTGAGTGATACAATACAATGTGACATACTTAAACAATAAGGCATGAGGGGGTGTGGTATATGGCCAATATACCACGGCTAAGGGCTGTTCTTAGGCACTAAGCATCGCGGAGTACCTGGATACAGCCCATAGCCGTGGTATATTGGCCATATACCACAAACCCCCGAGGTGCCTTATTGCTATTATAAACAGGTTACCAACATAATTACAGCAGGAAAAATACATGTTTTGTCATACCTGTGGTATACGGTCTGATATACCACGGATGTCAGCCAATCAGCATTCAAGGCTCGAACCACCCAGTTTATAATATAACATAAGTAGTGGTCCAATTGATAATACCTGGGCTTATGGGAACAGGGATTCTATTCAGGTTCCTAATTACTAACTAGTTACAGGTTACTAACCAGGTTACTAGCTTGGACGGAATAGGGTAGTTAATTTGCAGATTAATCTAAAGATTCATATGACCAAACACTCCGTGTGTGTAACACCAACTTTGCAAGAAACCACAGAGCTATGTGCACAGATCTAAAGTTAGGATTGGGCTCATGGAGACTAACCCTAAATGGGAGTGAGATAAACAACAACAACAACAACAACAAAATCACAACAACATGAGTGAGTCTGCCCGTTACCATTGTGCAGGGCCACAGTGGCCCGGGTACCAGTGAAGTAGAGTGAGGGAGATGGGGTCTAGGAGTGGCTCCGGGCCCCCGGGGCTGGCTCTGGCTGGCTCTCAGTGTGCCGCCTGCTGGTGCGTTTGGTGGGCAGGTTGAGGTTGAGCTGCTGCCAGTAGGACTGACAGTACTGGTTGATGAGGCGGATCTCTGGCTGGGAGGAGAACTGCGGGGGCAGGTTGTGAGGAGGGGGTGGTGGAGGCGGAGGGTGGTGGTGGGGGTGTCGGTGGTGATGAGGGTTCTGGTCCTCCGGGGGGCCGTCCGGGGAGGTGAGGGCCTCCACAATCTCCCGGTCCAGGATGCGGAGGGCCACGCGTGCCACCGTGTGCTTGAAGTTGTTCTCGGTGGCCAGGCAGTTGTACAGCCCCCCGTCGGCATGGCTCAGAGACTTAAGCAGGATGCCGTGACCAGTCTTCAGCACCTCTCTGTCTCGGCTCAGCTGGGGGAGGGGGAGAGAGGGAGATAAAGAACATCATTGTGAGAGAAAATGAGAAGACGACATTATCTACAGCCATCATACAAAAGCTATCTGAACTTAACGGTCCCTTAGGCCTTGTCGTACCACTTTCCTCCTGCCGTCTGGTTTCTGGTAGAGCCATTTGACTGTCGCTTGTGGAGACCTGGGTTGGCACTCCAGGAACGTGCTACTCCCCTCCACCCCAAACTGCACTGTTTCACTGAGACGCTTCTCAACTGAAGGGGAGAGAATCAGAGAAATACAGTGGAGTACACATCTAAATCAAAGGCCTTTTGACCCCATTAACAGTGGTTAACTCATTTGTGAGATTTTGTTGTGAGACCTTTGTATGCAGTGACATTATACTCCTTTTACTAAAAATGTATTCACCAGCCCAGGCTTTCATATACACACTCTATATAAAATGAATAAGATATAATGTTCAGTGCTTTGGCTGTGATCACATACCTTTTGCATTGAACCCTCTGCACTGCCGCAAGGGGTCTCCATGCTTAATATCCTGTCTTCTGCTCCGCCTGTGAACAAGAATAGGAACAGTGGATGACTATACATTATCACAACATTGACTTATGCCTAAAAACCCAGTATTCAGTTCGGATGGAATGATATCCTATTTTAAACATCTAAACTAATACAGTACAAGCATGTTATGTAACCCCTGAATTGGTGCTGAGGTCCCTAACCTCTTGGTGGAGGGGCTAAAGGCAGAGCAGGTCTCCCCATCCCAGGCACAGTAAGGGTCTCTGGCCAGGCAGCAGTCTGAACAGGCCTTCCCATAGACGCCACACCTGTGCAGGGACACCTGGGTAAGCCCCATCTCTGACGACACATACAGCTGTTGCTGTGTGTCAGAATGGGAGAGGAAGGGCTATCAGAGGCATAACAACAACAACAACAACAACAACAACAACAACAACAATAGCAGTAATCATAGATGAGCAAATGATAATTGATGAAGCCTACCCTTTTTGATGAGAGCTTCATAGTCTTAATAGGAGCTGGAGTCTGCAAATAGCAAGAGCACATAAGGGGTCAGGAAAAGATAATATTGCGGAATTAAGCTTTTGGATTGTCCCATCTGTCACGTTCCTATTCAGCCCCAAGAACTCATTTTGCAGCAAACTTCCTGACAGGAAGTGGAAAATCTGAAATCGATGCTCTGTTCTAGGGCCTGCCTATAACTGTGCTTGATATGTATTAGTATACATGCACTTCATACGCCTTCCACTAGATGTCAACAGGCAGTGAGAGAAGAAATGGAGTGTATAACTTGATCTGAGGTCGAATAAAAGCTCTTGGCATGACGTGACACCAATTTCCTGTTTTCTGGAACGCGCGAGAAGGGACCGGGTATTGCCTTCTGAAAAGCTGTCGTTATAGACGACTAATATCTCCGGCTTTGATTTTATTTGATAAATGTGACAATATCATCGTAAAGTATGTTTTTATTAGATTATTGAATTTTTTTCGGGACGTTAGGCATGTTGCTTTGTCTGCGTTTGTTCACGAAGGAGAGCTTCGCGCCACTTTGCTAGCTTTCCGTGCTAATTGACTGGAGAAGAGGACATTCTAAAACCAAACAACGATTGTTCCCGACAAAGGACCCCTTGTACAACATTCTGATGGAAGATCATCAAAAGTAGGACCCATTTAATGATGCTATTTCATATATCTGTCGAACATGTGTACTATTAGTTTGCGCCCAGATTTTGGGCACTCTCTCGCTATAACGTAAGCTGGATGTCGTAATGAAGTTATTTTTAGAATTCTAACACGGCGATTGCATTAAGAACTAGTGTATCTATCATTTCCTATACAACATGTATTTTTTAGTAACGTTTATGAATAGTTATTTGGTCAGAATAGGTGAGTGTCATAAAAATATCCGGACATTCTGGGAAAAAGATGCTACGTTAGCACAATGTATAACCACTGATTTCAGCTCTAAATATGCACATTTTCGAACAAAACATAAGTGTATGTATAACCTGATGTTATAGGACTGTCATCTGATGAAGCTTATCAAGGTTAGTCAAAAATTATATATCTTTTGCTGGTTTGTTACGATCGCTAACTTTTGCTGCTGGTAAATGGCTTGTGTTTCTGGCTATTGTGGTAAGCTAATATAATGCTATATTGTGTTTTCGCTGTAAAACACTTAAGAAATCGGAAATATTGGCTGGATTCACAAGATGCTTGTCTTTCATTTGCTGTACACCATGTATTTTTCAGAAATGTTTTATGATGAGTATTTAGGTATTTCACGTTGGTGTCTGTAATTACTCTGGCTGCTTCGGTGCTATTTGTGACGGTAGCTGTGATGGTAGCTGCAATGTAAAACTGATTTATACCTCAAATATGCACATTTTTCGAACAAAACATAGATTTATTGTATAACATGTTATAAGACTGTCATCTGATTAAGTTGTTTCTTGGTTAGTTTGGTTGGTTCTTGGTTAGTTAGGTTGGTTTTGTGCATGCTACCTGTGCTGTGAAAAATGTCTGTCCTTTTTTGTATTTGGTGGTGAGCTAACATAAATATACGTGGTGTTTTCGCTGTAAAACATTTTAAAAATCGGACATGTTGGCTGGATTCACAAGATGTTTATCTTTCATTTGCTGTATTGGACTTGTTAATGTGTGAAAGTTAAATATTTCTAAAAAATATCTTTTGAATTTCGCGCCCTGCACTTGAAGTGGCTGTTGTCATATTGTGCCCGGCTTCGGGCTTGCAGCCCAAAGAAGTTAAGAGCTCCAGTACGCCTTCATGGTCCGGTATATCCGGTGCCACCTCCTCGCCCCAGCCCAGTACCACCAGTGCCAACACCACACACCAGGCTTCCTGTGCGTCTTCAGAGCCCTGTTCCTCCTCCACGCACTCGCCCTGTGGTGCGTGTCTCCAGCCCGGTACCACCAGTTCCGGCACCACGCACTAAGCCTCCTGTGCGTCTCCAGAGCCCTGTACGCCCTGTTGCTGCTCCCCGCACTAGCCTTGAGGTGCGTGTCCCTAGCCCGGTACCACCAGTTCCGGCACCACGCACCAGGCATACTGTGCGCCTCAGCAGGCCAGAGTCTGCCGTCTGCCCAGCACCGCCTGCGCTGCCCGTCTGCCCAGCGCCGTCTGAGCTGCCGCCTGCGCTGCCCGTCTGCCCAGCGCCGCCTGCGCTGCCCGTCTGCCCAGCGCCGCCTGAGCTGCCCGTCTGCCCAGCGCCGTCTGAGCTGCCCGTCTGCCCAGCGCCGTCTGAGCTGCCCGTCTGTCCTGAGCCTTCAGAGCCGCCCGTGTGTTCTGAGCCTTCAAAGCCGCCCGTCTGTCCTGAGCCTTCAGAGCTGTCCGTCAGTCAGGAGCCGCCAGAGCCGTCCGTCAGTCAGGAGCCGCCAGAGCCGCCCGCCAGTCAGGAGCCGCCAGAGCCGCCCGCCAGTCAGAAGCCGCCAGAGCCGCCCGCCAGTCAGGAGCCGCCAGAGCCGCCCGCCAGACAGGAGCCGCCAGAGCCGCCCGCCAGACAGGAGCCCGCCAGAGCCGCCCGCCAGACAGGAGCCGCCAGAGCCGCCCGCCAGACAGGAGCTGCCAGAGCCGTCAGTCAGCCAGGACCTGCCAGAGCCGTCAGTCAGCCAGGACCTGCCAGAGCCGTCAGTCAGCCAGGACCTGCGAGAGTCGTCAGTCAGCCAGGAGCTGCCAGAGCTGCCTTTCACGCCGGCGATGCCGGAATTGCTCCTCAGTCCGGAGCTGCCCCTCAGTCCGGAGCTGCCCCTCCGTCCAGAGGCGCCCATCAGTCCAGTGGGGTTAATTTGGAGGGTCGCCGTTAAGAGGAGGCCACGGAAGCGAGGATTAACTATGGTGGGGTGGGGGCCACGTCCAGCGCCAGAGCCGCCACCGTGGACAGATGCCCACCCAGACCCTCCCCTATAGGTTCAGGTTTTGCGGCCGGAGTCCACACCTTGGGGGGGGGGGGTACTGTCACGTTCCTGACCTTATTTCCTTTGTTTAGTCTTTGTTTAGTTGGTCAGGACGTGAGCTGGGTGGGCATTCTATGTTTTGTGTTTCTATGTTGGGTTTGTTGTTTGGCCTAATATGGTTCTCAATCAGAGGCAGGTGTTTGTCATTGTCTCTGATTGGGAACCATATTAAGGTAGCCTGTTTTCACTGTTTGTTTGTGGGTGATTGTTCCTGTTCCAGTGTTTCCTGTGTTAGTGTTCACGTTACGGGACTGTATCGTCTTCGTTCCTTTTTGTCGGTTTGTTGTTTTGTTCGGTGTTTAAGTATTTCCCATTAAATATGGATGATATTCACGCTGCATCTTGGTCCTCCTCTCTTTCACCCGAAGACAGTCGTTACACCATCTCCCTTCACATATTCAATCAAACTAGACAGTTATTCACATGAAATAGTAAAATTATTGTCATTACCCTGAACACCTCCACCTCCTCTAACGTGAGCTCTTCCGTTGTGCTAGTGTCTTTAGGAAGTACTATCACCTTTTGGACTGTCCCACGATCTACAAATAAGAGAGGAGAGTGGTTCATAGTGTACATAGTAACACAGATAGTCTAAATAACCTAGAAGAAGATACTGAGCTCAAAGAAAATGATTAACTGAGAGCTAACTCCTAACTTGAGGTACGTGAAGATGATTTGATATTAATCAAAGGATGATTTCTATTATCAAGGCATGAATTACCCACTTCCAGCTGTACACACACACACATCTCAATTTAGGATTTGACCCAATCTGGGGCCATATGTATCAAGCGTCTCAGAGTATAAATGCTGATCTAGAATCAGATCCCCCCCCCTGTCCATGTAATCTTATTCATTGTGATCTAAAAGGCAATAATATGAGATGCAAACTGATCCTAAATCAGCACTCCTACACTGAGATGCAAACTGATCCTAAATCAGCACTCCTCCTCTGAGATGCAAACTGATCCTAAATCAGCACTCCTCCTCTGAGATGCAAACTGATCCTAAATCAGCACTCCTCCTCTGAGATGCTTGATACATAGGGCCCCTGATTTTCCCCCTCAGTAAAAAGGAGGAAGAACCTGGCTTGCAGCGTGACTCACCGGTGCCCAGGAAGAGCACCTCATACCTCCCGTCCACAGCATCCACCAGGTCCACCACGATGGAGGTGAAGCGGTAGTCCACCCCCGTTCGCACCACCAGAGGCCGCTTGTGTATGGGGTAGACAGAGTGGTACATGAGGGGGTGCGCCCTCACAAAGTTCACCGCCTCATCCGAAAACTCCTTGGTGGAGCGGAGGCCTGGGGTGAACGTTCCTCCTGGACACTGTAGATGAAGAAGACAGAGAGCTCTGGTTGAACTAGATCATGTTCAGTAGGCACTAAATGGAAGAAAACAGTCTGAAACAGGGAAGGAATATCAGGACTTGTCTATCAGAACTGCATCTTTTCGTTTTCCATTACACAACGACATGCACAAATTAATTCGACCGTCATGTAGCACATCTTGCTGTATGTTGCATCATGGGAATTATTTGATTTTGACCACACAAAGACACTGACAGTTTGGCACATTCTTTCTATAGATTATTTGTTGATCTAGATTTTACAACTTTGATGCTATAGAGGACATACAGTACTCAAAAAACACTATCCATAATTTGTTTGTTTATTAGGCTACTGTCAAGTAGTCAAATCATCTACCATTCATTTTAGAGATTCTAATCTGTTATCTCATTATCATGTTGCTACATTCCAATGGAAAGATATACAGTATTTCCTGGAAGTATTTGGGACTAAGTGTACGTACTGTTCCAGGGCGAGGGTAGGGGATCTTTCCAGTGTATGGGGTCCACTGGTAGTTGTGTCCGTGCTTGTGTGAGAAAGGGCCATTGAAGACATTGCGGATGTCGGACATAGAGTAGACACACACGGCTGAGCCCTTAAACACAGAACTAAGGAAAGAGGTGGAAAGGTGGTGGAAGAGAGTCGTCAAAATAAACTCCCCAAGGTTCTAAAACTTCAAGTCACGGAGGACTACTGGGTGTGGAGGCTTTGGTTTCAGTTCAGCACTAACAAAGGACTTAGAATGTATGGTTGTGAGCAACATTTTGGAATGATTCAAGTGATATATTACCCCGCAGTGGAAAAGACGGCGTACACGACAGGATTGCGAAGGTCTTGTGTTGGCTGAATAAAGACATCCTCTGAAAGGAAGCATGTTGACATACAATACCAGTCAAAAGTTTGGACACACCTACTCCTTCAAGGTTTTTCATTATTTTTTAACTGTTTTCTACATTGTAGAACAATAGTGAAGACATTAAAACTATGAAATAACACATATGGAATCATGTACTAACCAAAAAAGTGTTAAACAAATCAAAATATATTTTAGATTTAAAATATAAAATATATTTTGGTTACTACATGATTCCCTATGTGTTATTTCATAGTTTTAATGTCTTCACTATTGTTCTACAATGTAGTAACAATTAAGAAAAACTCTGGAATGAGTAGGTGTCCAAACTTTTGACCGGTACTGTAGGTGTGACAGTGCCTTTTCTATAAACAAGTGTCAAAACAAGGCCAAAGGCTGTAAACATTCAGAGTAAAGCAGCATTGTGGTTTTTTCTTTATCTGCAATTGATTGAATTGCAGCCTGCTGTCAATGCAGTAGCAATGAAAAGCAGTCTCACTCAGCTCGTCGAAATAGGTCTCCACACCATCGCTCCCTATCACTGAGCACACCAGCCGAACTTTCAGGAAGGTCGTCCACTTGTTGACCAGTGACCTCTGACCCCCATCATCATTCTGGGGAGGTGAAACAAAGTTTGGAATCATTTACACATTTACATTTGCAAGATCAGTCAATATCATCACAACCACCATTTGGCATTCTAGGGTCCAATGGTTGTGTGTTCAGTGGGCACAAAATGGGAGAAGATCCTTTGAAACGAAGGTATTACCATAACTTTAATATGAAGACTTACACTGAGTGTACAAAACATTAAGAACACCTGCTATTTCCATGACAGACTGTCCAGGTGAATCCAGGTGAAAGCTATGATCCCTTATTGATCCGTTACAGTGTAGATGAAGGGGAGGAGAATGGATAAAGAAGGATTTTTAAGCCTTGAGACAATTGAGACATGGATTGTGTATGTGTGAGGGTGAATGGGCAAGACAAAATAACGGGGTATGGTAGTTGGTGCCAGGCGCACCGGTTTGTGTCAAGAACTGCAACACTGCTGGGTTTTTCATGCTTTTCACGTGTGTTTCAAGAATGAGTCCACCACCCAAAGGTCATCCAGCCGACTTGACACAACTGTGGGAAGCATTAGAGTCAACATGGGCCAGCATCCCTGTGGAACACTTTCCACACCTTGTAGAGTCCATGCCCTGACAAATTGAGGCTGTTCTGAGGGCAAAAGAGCAACTCAATATTAGGAAGGTGTTCCTAATGTTTGGTATACTCAGTGTATTTTCTATTTCATAACGTTTTTTCAAAACGTGTGTTTGTGTGCGTGTGTGTTTGTGCGGTCAGGGGGAATATACGGGGGTCTCTCACCAGGCATACTCGGCCCACCCTGGCCAGGACACTGGGGCTGGCCCCCCCGGCACCGTCCAGACTCTTCTCCCGGAAGAAGAAGTAGAGTTTATCATCATTCCTCTCGGAGCTGTCAGGAATCTGCTGGATCTTAACAAACACTGGCTCTGGAGACGAAGTGAGGGAGATTAGTCCATTTGAGAAAGGAGGGTAAGCAAGAGAGTGAGAGAGAGAGAGAGAGAGAGAGAGAGAGAGAGAGAGCGAGAGCGAGAGAGAGAGAGAGAGAGAGAGAGAAATATAAGTGATGTACCTAGGCACAGACAGCTGGTGTGGCTGACTTTTTCTCAGGGAAAAGTAGTCATGGGTTGCTCAGTGTGTCACCTGTGAGTCAGAGGGGCCAACTCACCATTCAGCCAGCGGGAGTCATATTGCTCCGTCCTGACAGCAGGTCTGTCCCCCAGGGTTCTAAAGATGGCCGGGTCCGTGCCCATGAAGTCAACGTGGACCCCTGCATACAGATTCCCATCTGTATACAGGGAAGGAAACAGCACAATGGATTATGATAATGGCTATATGTGCCATAAGGGAGGACTGTGGTGTGAACTGTAATGGTGAACAGATAAAAAGAGGTCTCACTGATAAGGGCCGCAGCGTTCTCCTGTCGAGGGTCATATGAGCATTTCCCTTTCCCCGAGTCCCCGTAGCCAGGGACCAACCTAAATAGGTACTCCTGCACAGAGAGGATAATACATGGAGGTAGGTATGTTTGTGTGTGTGTCTGTGTTCATGTGTGTGTCCGTACCTCTGCTCTCCATCCTCTGTTGATGAAGGTGCAGATAGGCTTATAGGCCCCTGTGCCACAGGTGTATAGGTGTGTGCGATTCCAGGGTTCAATCAGACGCACAAAGTTTGCACACTCCCCCTGATTAGTACAGAGGGAACAGAGTTACAATACACTGTACATACTTTACATAAATACAACAACAACAACAACAACAAAAGCATTTGTGTAGCACTTTTCATACATCAAAGCTAAAAGTCAAGAGGTAAAAGGCACTCACCTGCCCACCCTTTCCAGTCATTCTACACTCTCCTTTCCTCTGGGTAGTGGCCGGCCAGTGAATCTGAAGGAAGAAGAGTACAAAATGCAACATTTCCGATCTGGTGCCAGATCTGGTGCCTCTACATGGAGACATAACATATTCTAAGCCTTATAATATGATATCACAAAGGCTCATACATGCTTATAGTAGATAATAAAGTGTTATACCTGTGGACATAAAGTGTTACTAATATTTGCACTCATAGGCCTACAAATGGCAACAGAATTAAATAAAACACTAGAATGGATCCTGGAAACATGACTACAGGACAGCCATCTTGGTCAGGAAAATCTAATCAGGTATAATATGTATCTCTATGGAATATTTATCATAGGAGTCATTATAATGTTTGCTCTTACTATGAGGGGCTCCTTGTTGATGTTGTGCATGTCCAGGGCCACCAGGTACTCCCGGCTGCCCAGGTAGAGACGGCCCTGGTCCTGGTCCATGTGCAGGATGCGGTAGTCACTGGTGTTGAAGGAGAAGGAGAAGGGCCGTGCCGTCCGCGTCTCCATCAGCTCTGGACCAGCACACACAAAGAGAGGCAAACAGACAGACACATAGACAGACAGAGAGAGAGAGAGATACAGAGAGACAGACATGCAGACAAACATTCAGACAGACAGATAGACAGAGACAGACAGACAGACAGACAGATGGGCGGACAGACAGACATCATTCATTTTGATCAGAATACATTTGGGGACAGGAAATACATTGGGCTTGGCTTGAGAAGCATCAAGGACAGACAATGTTAATGCACCGTGACACATTAAACAGTAGAGGGAGCCAAACACCTCCCTCTTTATAAGTGTGAGGTGAGCCAAGGCACTGAAGCAGGGGGAGATTGAAGATGGGAGATGGGTTCAGCTGTCTGTGTGTGTGTGTGTGTGTGTGTGTGTGTGTGTGTGTGTGTGTGTGTGTGTGTGTGTGTGTGTGTGTGTGTGTGTGTGTGTGTGTGTGTGTCTCTTTGTGTGTCTATCAAGTCTCTTATTGTCTCTATTAGTTTGGGTTCTAGCTCAGATTTACTGGCCCGCCACAATGAGGATAGATACCACGCCACAGTCCAAAGTAATGTGTTTTATGGTCAACCGTCTAACATAACACAGGATAATGGCACATCTCTATTGGATGGACAATTTCAATCCTCATATTCATGTGACCTGCAGGAGGGGGGTGCAGGGAGAGCAGCTCGTTGACTTTAGACATAAATTCTGGTTATGAGGGAGTGAAGACAATGCCACCCTCCAACTATACGAGAGTGGGTGTTAGTTTGGCGATGAAGGCTTGGGGGGAGTATCTATAAATGACTCACGTTAGCCTCATACCAGACACACTTTGATCTCACCAGGTATTACTGCCCTTCCAACTGCTAACCTGTCTGGGCTCCGTCCGAAACTTTAAATACATGAAAATAGCTTGAGCCGTAGTGGTGTAAGGTCACGGTCGTACGCTGGCCAAGGTTCTGGGAACAGGCATTGGACAATGCTCAATGGAGAGAATCTTTTTTTACCTTTTTATCTGAAAGGTATTCACTGTAAACCTACATGGAAGCAGAACCTTCATTTAGCTCACACTAAGTTCCAAAAAAGAGGATTCATTTGTGTTTGGAAAACAAAAATGTTTACTTCGAGTTAAGAAGGAAACATCCTAGTTGTACTAAAACACATTTAAATATAATGTAACCCTTTCAAAAGACATGGATATTAGTTAACCACAGACCTGTTAGGTCTACATTTACGTAGGTATATGACAATGCATATTTTGTAGTAGAGATGCATATCTTTATGGCAGATATATCTTCATGAATGACCATACACTTGCGAGAGAGTATATGCATACCCTTAGTGTGTGTGTGTGTGTGTGTGTGTGTGTGTGTGTGTGTGTGTGTGTGTGTGTGTGTGTGTGTGTGTGTGTGTGTGTGTGTGTGTGTGTGTGTGTGTGTGTGTGTGTGTGTGTGTGTGTGTGTGTGTAATCTATGTGAGTGTGGACATCAGAGAAGAGAGAGGGCAGCAGAGAGGGGCATGTGAATGTGTTTGGTGCCGTTATCTGGCCCTCTAACTAGGTGGTGAAGTGTGGCCGTCTGTCTGTCTCTCTCGCAGCTGTGTGACTGATCTGCAAACAATCCGTAGAATTCCGTCCGTCACCGCTCCGCGGAGCGCCTGGGATTCCGGCCGCTCGGTGTGCGTAGGGAGGACGGGGAGGGCAGCGGGCTTCTATTCTCAGGGCTCCTCTCATCCCATTCCAAGTGGGTTTATCCCGAAAATCCACTATCTTTGGGCAAGGGTGGGACAGAGGGCTGACTGTTTGAAAAAGGACACACCTGCTGGCCATCAAGGTCAGGACTAATGGACCCTCTGAGGCTGTTTCTATACTGTGGAGAAGGTAATGGACCCTCTGAGGCTGTTTCTATACTGTGGAGAAGGTAATGGACCCTCTGAGGCTGTTTCTATACTGTGGAGAAGGTAATGGACCCTCTGAGGCTGTTTCTATACTGTGGAGAAGGTAATGGACCCTCTGAGGCTGTTTCTATACTGTGGAGAAGGTAATGGACCCTCTGAGGCTGTTTCTATACTGTGGAGAAGGTAATGGACCCTCTGAGGCTGTTTCTATACTGTGGAGAAGGTAATGGACCCTCTGAGGCTGTTTCTATACTGTGGAGAAGGTAATGGACCCTCTGAGGCTGTTTCTATACTGTGGAGAAGGGAAGGCTCGTCTCAAAACAGGCATGTTGAGATGTACTTCATTACAATATGCTGGGTATGCCTACACTACTATACAACTGCATCACCTAAGAGTAGAATCATGCAAAGGTCATGCAGAGTTGACGACTTAAATGAAATTCACTGAGCGCTATATAGTCTGAGACATAGTTTCCGCTGGTTTGTGGTAAGAGGATAGAGGGGAACAGTCGCTTATACATTATTTCACTTCCCATAGCAATGTTCCATTTGTAAAGCAGCGACAATCTCACAATCTAATAATTCGTCTCCATCATTAAAATGAGAATCCAACGTTGTCTCTCTCTTGGAAGATAGCACTGATGGACATGGCCATTTGTGTGCATTGTTGTGTATTGCTAGATATTACTGCACTGTTGGAGCTAGGAACACAAGCATTTAACACCCGCAATAACATTTGTTTCAGCCACATTGATGCCATATGAACTACAGTAGCCCATCTTTCCAAACTGGTTCATTCTGGATCACACTTCTTGTAGTGACCTTTAACTTTCCACCTCCCGACCTCCATCTGTTAGTGGTCAAATTATCTCCTTCCCATGGCAAACCAACAACATTGTATTGATTGCTGTTTTGTTTCACATTGTATTTGATTGTTGTATTACTGTGATCAGGGTGCCCTTGAGAATGAGACCCTGGCCTTAATAGATTACCCTGAAAAAAATAAAGAATAAATACACTTAAATAAAAATGTACTGAATGCCATCCCCCGTTAGCAGAGCTACCTAGTACTGTAACTAGCAAAATATCAGTAGTTGTTGTGACTTCAAATCAGAAACACGCCTGTGCTTTAGGGACACAAGAGGTCATGCTGAGTGTCGTGCAAAAATGAAACAATTACTAAAATGAATAATGGAACAAATAACTTAATATTTTAACCAACAGCTTTACATTATGTGAGAATAATAATAACGATAAACAGATGTAGGATCTTAATTTGAGCCAGTTTGCTACAGCAGGAAAATAATCCTGCAGCAACAGGGAATGTGAATTGTTACAGTATGTGGATTATAATTAATGGACATTTTTCAAGGGGTTGATACATTTTTCATAAGGGAAAGTCAAGTCTGTAATTTCAAAGTGGAAATTACAAACTTAATATCCCTTTTTAAACCTCAAATAAACAAGTATGAAATGTCCTGCATGCAGGAAAGTTATCCTGGGGGTGATCAAATGAAGATCCTGCATCTGTAGGCCTACTGTACTACGTAACAAATATGATAAATCTGAGGTTAACCATGACAAGTTGCTCAACCTACTGCTGAATCCAATTTCTGGGCCCTACTGAGTCTTTTCCCCTCTCTCTTATTCACACACATATGAAAACAAGCACTGCCAAAACAATGTGTGTAAAACCCAGTCAAACCAGGAGTGTTACTGAAGTAAAGCATAGCAGATGACATCCTCAGAATGGTGAAGAGAGTGTACTGTAGACTTGATTAGAAACACTAGGTGTTTGGGGTATAGTAGTCATATTTCAGGCCTTGCACTGAATCAACACCACAGAATGTCAACGTCAACAAAACAAAGGAGATTATCGTAGACTTCAGGAAACAGCAGAGGGAGCACCCCCCTATCCACATCGACGGGACAGTAGTGGAGAGGGTTGTAAGTTTTAAGTTCCTCGGCGTACACATCACGGACAAACTGAATTGGTCCACCCATACAGACAGCGTGGTGAAGAAGGCGCAGCAGTGCCTCTTCAACCTCAGGAGGCTGAAGAAATTTGGCTTGTCACCAAAAGCACTCACAAACTTTTACAGATGCACAATCTAGAGCATCCTGTCGGGCTGTATCACCGTCTGGTACGGCAACTGCTCCGCCCACAACCGTAAGGATCTCCAGAGGGTAGTGAGGTCTGCACAACGCATCACCGGGGGCAAACTACCTGCCCGGTGACGTCACTCGCTCTGAGACCTGAAGTAGTTGTTCCCCTTGCTCTGCAAGGGCCGTGGCTTTTGTTGCGCGATGCTTCGTGGGTGTCAGTTGTTGATGTTTGCAGAGGGTCCCTGGTTCGAGCCCAGGTAGGAGCGAGGGGACGGACGAAAGCTAAACTGTTACATTGATGCTGTTGACCCGGATCACTGGTTGCTGCGGAAAAGGAGGAGGTCAAAAGGGGGGTGAGTGTAACCGATGTGTTATGGCTAGCTAGTTAGCGGTGGTGCGCGCTATAGCGTTTCAATCGGTGACGACACTCGCTCTGAGACCTGAAGTAGTTGTTCCCCTGGCTCTGCAAGGGCCGCGGCTTTTGTGAATCGATGGGTAACGATGCTTCATGGGTGTCAGTTGTTGATGTGTGCAGATGGTCCCTGGTTCGAGCCCAGGTAGGGGAGAGGAGAGGGAAGGAAGCAAAACTGTTACATAAGGTAGTTGTTGTGAAATTGTTAGGTTAGATTACTCGTTAGTTATTACTGCATTGTCGGAACTAGAAGCACAAGCATTTCGCTACACTCGCATTAACATCTGCTAACCATGTGTATGTGACAAATACAATTGGATTTGATTTGATAATGTATGTGTCCCCAGTGTTCCTACTTCCCAATGTTGTAATGGATCTATTTTATATCACAGTACAAGACGTATGTATACAGTAACATCAGTGTGGTAATTATGTTAGAGGTCGTGTGGGCAAGTCAGTCATCAAACAGTACGATTAAGAGTTCTGGGCGAGTCAGTTATCAGTCAAGTTCAACCACTATGAGTGGTCCTATATAATTATCATTCAGTCAATACCATTTTTTTTTTCAATTTTTACACGTATGTGGTACCTTTTTACAACTCTTCATACAAAAGTAAAAAAATATATAATCAAAAAGGGAGTTGTTTCAAAACTCAAAGTACATTGTTAATTGATGAACACACAATATCGCAGTCACTTTTTCACCAAACTTAATCAGTGTCTAGAAATACATGTTTCACATTGCAGTACATGTTCATATAAAGTAATTGCCTTTAACAATACAATGATCACATTACTTTTGATATGATTCTCTTCTCATTTGTTAAAATACATTTTACTATTACTTAATGCAACTGCTCTTGATTGATAATCACTTAACAGTTTGGTAAACCTACAGTGGAGATTTTAAAAACACATTTGTCTACTACAGATTTGGAGAACTACATAACGAAAATGTAGGCCTGTAAAGTGGAAACATATAAAATATGATATATACTTTAATGTACTATTATGATGATGACTATTATGATTTTACTTCACAGTAAATTTGAACAAACCTGATATTGACAATATCAGAGATTTGCTCTATGTAACAAATGCATCCCCTATACAGTAAATATGTAACACTGCTTTACTGAAATTGCACTTTACTAAAATTGCCAGGCAATTTCTGTAGCAGACGCTTTTATCCAAAGTGACAACAGGAGTCCACATATTTTCGGATGTGATCCCAGTGGGAATCAAACCCACAACTGGTGTTGCTAGTGCCATGCTAGGAACACCAGGACCACAGGACCACTACAATACAGAAGTACAATACAATACATGATTACAATACAGGTGGAAGATATATGATTGCCTTCCCCATGAGTGTACATATGCCGTATCTTAATTTGGTCTTCCTGTTGTTGCAGGAATTTTCCTGCACTGCAGGAAATGCAAACTTGTAGTGTATTCAAGGTTTAAAAAGGCTTCTTAAGTTTGTAATTTCGACTTTAACATTTAAACCTGATTTGCCCTAAAGAAAAAAATTATCAACCCCTAGAAAAAATATTAATTAATTATAATCCACATACTGTAACAATTCACATTTCCTGTTGCTGCAGGATTATTTTCCTGATATGTGAACCTGGCTCAAATTAAGATCCATCATCTGTACCACTGTCCTTCTGGCCATGGATGAGGCATGCAATGACATCAGTCAGGACCTACAGTACCAGTGAAAAGTTTGGACACAACTATTCATTCAAGGGTTTTTCTTTATTTTGACTATTTTCTACATTGTAGAATAATAGTGAAGACATTAAAACTATGAAATAACACATATGGAATCATGTAGTAAACAAAAAAGTGTTCAACAAATCAAAATATTTTAGATTCTTCAAAGTAGCCACCCTTTGCCTTGACGACAGCTTTGCACACTATTGGCATTCTCTCAACCAGCTTCATGAGGTTGTCACCTGGATTAACAGGTGTGCCTTGTTAAAAGTTAATTTGTGGAATTTATTTCCTTCTTAATGCATTTGAGCCAATCAGTTGTGTTGTGACAAGGTAGGGGTGGTATACAGAAGATAGCCCTATTTGGTAAAAGACTCAGTCCATATTATGGCAAGAACAGCTCAAATAAGCACAGAGAAATGACAGTCCATCATTACTTTAAGACACGAGGGTCAGTCAATCCGGAAAATTTCAAGAACTTTTAAAGTTTCTTCAAGTGCAGTCGCAAAAACCATCAAGCACTACGATGAAACTGGCTCTCTTGAGGACCGCCATAGGAAAGGAAAACTCAGAGTTACCTCAACTGCAGAGGATAAGTTCATTAGAGTTAACTGCACCTCAGATTGCAGCCCAAATAAATTATTCACAGAGTTCAAGTAACAGACACATCTCAACATCACCTGTTCAGAGGAGACTGCATGAATCAGGCTTTCATGGTTGAATTGCTGCAAAGAAACTAGAGGTCGACCGATTATGACTTTTCAACGCCGATACCGATACCGATTATTGGAAGACCAAAAAAAGCCGATACCGATTAATCGGCCGATTTTTTTAATGTATTTATTTATTTGTAATAATGACAATTACAACAATACTGAATGAACACCTTTAGTTTAACTTAATATAATACATCAATAAAATCATGTTCAAACATGTTCAATTTGTTTTAAATAATGCAAAAACAAAGTGTTGGAGAAGAAAGTAAAAATGCAATATGTGCCATGTAAAAAAGCCAACGTTTAAGTTCCTTGCTCAGAACATGAGAACATATGAAAGCTGGTGGTTCCTTTTAACACAAGTCTTCAATATTTCCAGGTAAGAAGTTTTAGGTTGTAGTTATTATAGGAAATATAGGACTATTTCTCACTATACCATCTGTATTTCATATACCTTTGACTATTGGATGTTCTTATAGGCACTATAGTATTGCCAGTAAAACAGTATAGCTTCCGTCCCTCTCCTCGCCCCTACCTGGGCTCGAACCAGGAACACATTGACAACAGCTACCTTCTAAGCATCGTTACCCATCGCTCCACAAAAGCCGCGGCCCTTGCAGAGCAAGGGGAACAACTACTTCAAGGTCTCAGAGCGAGTGACGTCACCGATTAAAACGCTATTAGCGCGCACCCCGCTAACTAGCTCGGGAGTTGATAGGCTTGAAGTCATAAACAGCTCAATGCTTGAAGCACAGCGAAGAGCTGCTGGCAAACGCACGAAAGTGCTGTTTGAATGAATGCTTACGAGCCTGCTTCTGCCTACCACCGCTCAGTCAGACTGCTCTATCAAATATCAAATCATATACTTAATTATAATATAATAACACACAGAAATACGAGCCTTAGGTCATTAATATGGTCAAATCCAGAAACGATCATTTCGAAAACAAAACGTTTATTCTTTCAGTGAAATACGGAACCATTCCGTATTTTATCTAACGGGTGGCATCCATAAGTCTAAATATTCCTGTTACATTGCACAACCTTCAATGTTATGTCAT
Source organism: Salvelinus namaycush (assembly GCF_016432855.1). Lineage (NCBI taxonomy): Eukaryota > Metazoa > Chordata > Actinopteri > Salmoniformes > Salmonidae > Salvelinus > Salvelinus namaycush. The sequence goes on from NC_052322.1 coordinate 26,706,683, forward strand.
AATTACGTAATATTGTGGCAAATTAGTTCGCAACGAGCCAGGCGGCCCAAACCGTTGCATATACCCTGACTCTGCGTGCAATGAACGCAAGAGAAGTGACACAATTTCCCCAGTTTAATATTGCCTGCTAACCTGGATTTCTTTTAACTAAATATGCAGGTTTAATAAAATATACTTCTGTGTATTGATTTTAAGAAAGGCATTGATGTTTATGGTTAGATACATTCGTGCAACGATTGTGCTTTTTTCGCAAATGCGCTTTTGTTAAATCATCCCCCATTTGGCAAAGTTGGCTGTTTTTGTTAGGAATAAATAGTCTTCACACAGTTCGCAACGAGCCAGGCGGCCCAAACTGCTGCATATACCCTGACTCTGTTTCACAGAACGCAAGAGAAGTGACAAAATTTCCCTAGTCAAAATAAATTAATGTTAGTAGGCAATATTAACTAAATATGCAGGTTTAAAAATATATACTTGTGTATTGATTTTAAGAAAGGCGTTGATGCTTATGGTTAGGTACACATTGGTGCAACGACAGTGCTTTTTCCGCGAATGCGCTTGTTAAATCACCCGGCTATGATTCAATGATAAATTAACAGGCACCGTATCGATTATATGCAACGCAGGACAAGCTAGATAAACTAGTAATATCATCAACCATGTGTAGTTAACTAGTGATTATGTTAAGATTGATTGTTTTTTATAAGATACGTTTAATGCTAGCTAGCACCTTACCGTGGCTCCTTGCTGCACTCGCATAACAGGTAGTCAGCCTGCCACACAGTCTCCTCATGGAGTGCAATGTAATCGGCCATGATCAGTGTCCAAAAATGCCGATTACCGATTGTTATGAAAACTTGAAATCGGTCCTAATTAATCGGCCATTCCGATTAATCGGTCGACCTCTAAAAGAAACCACTACTACCAATAAGAAAAATAGACTTGCTTGAGCCAAGAACCACGAGCAATGGACATTAGACCAACATTAGTCCAAATTTGAGATATTTGGTTCCAACCACTGTGTCTTTGTGAGACACAGAGTAGGTGAACGGATGATCTGCGCCTGTGTGGTTCCCACCGTAAAGCATGGAGGAGGAGGTGTGATGGTGGTTTGCTGGTGACAATGTCTGTGATTTATTTACATTTCAAGGTACACTTAACCAGCATAGCTACCACAGCATTCTGCAGCAATACGCCATCCCATCTGGTTTGCGCTTAATGGGACTATCATTTATTTTTCAACAGGACAATGACCCAAAACACACCTTCAGGCTGTGTAAGGGCTATTTGACCAAGAAGGAGAGTGATGGTGCTGCATCAGATGACCTGGCCTCCACAATCACCCAACCTCAACCCAATTGAGATGGTTTGGGATGAGTTGGACCACAGAGTGAAGGAAAAGCAGCTAACAAGTGCTCAGCATATGTGGGAACTTCTTCAAGCCTGTTGGAAAATAATTCCTCATGAAGCTGTTTGAGAGAATGCCAAGAGTGTGCAAAGCTGTCATCAAGGCAAAGTATGGCTACTTTGAAGAATCTAAAATCTAAAATATATTTTGACTTGTTTAACACTTCTTTGGTTACTACATGATTCCATATGTGCTATTTCATAGTTTTGATGTCTTAACTAGTATTCTACAATCTTTAAAATAGTAATTATAAAGAAAAACCCTTGAATGAGTAGGTGTGTCCAAACTTTTGACTGGTACTCTATGTCAGGCTTGGATTCCCCATGCCAAAAGCTTTTTCCCCAGGTGCATGAAGAATGAGGACATGTTCTGCGATGTCAATGAGAACCTACAGCCAAATGCTCAAGACAGGATTGACGCAAACTAGTGCCTGCTTAACATTGTTTCATTCATTTCTTTCATTTGTTTCATTAGATCACGGTCAGACATAATTACTGTATGTTGTAATTATGTCTAAACAATACTTTTTAATTTATTTTTTGCATCAATGATCACACCTTTGATTAAACATGGGATAGAAATTTGATTTTCAGTCCATTTTAATGGATAGTGCAAGTTTATTGCCTAATGAAAAACAGTGTAATTTACTTGAATTTACAGTACGACAGTGCTTACATTCAAAGGGCAATTTTGGAACATTTATCTTGCAATTTTAGCTATTAAAATAACTAAATTGAGAAGATATAATTATGTGTTTTGGTGATTAAAATCAATGTTGTCATGGTATTTCAAAGTATACTTATATTTTGGATCAATAGTTGTGCGGTGAAAGATGTCTTCAAACAAAATTAATGTACAAGAAAAAGTTCCGAATATGAGACTTGCTGCGTTACAAGTCTTACCAGTTCGGAGTTTTGTACTAAGAGTTTTGAAAATTCACCACATACTTGTAAAAATGGCATCCAAAGCGATTAAAAAAACGATAATATACTTCATATCACCTCTGGGCTCATCCTGACAATAACAATCCTGCCTTAGCCCCAATCTACAGTATGTTAGAGCAGCACTGGATGGAGACAGAGCAAGGTTTGGGAGGAGTTCCTTCTTTACCACAGTGGAATCTAGTTTTGTTTGCCAGTTGGCCATGGCTGTGATGGCTGTGTGTGTGTGTGTGTGTGTGTGTGTGTGTGTGTGTGTGTGTGTGTGTGTGTGTGTGTGTGTGTGTGTGTGTGTGTGTGTGTGTGTGTGTGTGTGTGTGCGTGCCAATGTGCCAGGGCCAAAAAAGCTGCCAGATAGTCTTGTTATAGGATTTATTAGTGAGGCACAAAAAGTGGTCACATTTTCCACTCGCAAACACTGACTAACGGGTGCTATAGGAATCAGGACTGCTCACAAATAAAGTTAATAAAACCAGGCCTCTGGTGCCAATCCTAGTCATCTATTTGTACTTACAGAAAAAATGACATTTTTTTATATTTTACAGCCATTAGGTAACCACATTATGTCACCTATTATCTGAATCTAGGTCGATTGACAGACAATTTTGTAGAATAAAATCTAAAAATCTAACTTTGCAGTAGTTTGGTAGGCTCTATATCCAATGAATGCCTAAATTGCTAGTGCTATTGTTAACTTCTTTGGGACTGGGGGGCAGTATTGAGTAGCTTGGATAAAAAGGTGCCCAGAGTAAACTGCCTGCTACCCAGTCCTAAAAGCTAGAATATGCATATAATTAGTAGATTTGGATAGAAAACACTGACGTTTCTAAAACTGTTTGAATGATGTGTGTGAGTATAACAAAACTCATATGGCAGGCAAAAACCTGAGAAAAAATCCAACCAGGAGGTGGGAAATCTGAGGTTTGTAGTTTTTCAAGTCATTGCCTATCGAATATACAATGTCTATGGGGTCATATTGCACTTCCACTAGATGTCAACAGTCTTTAGAACCTTGTTTGATGCTTCTACTGTGAAGGAGGGGGGAATGAGAGCTGTTTGAGTCAGGGGTCTGGCAGAGTGCCACGAGCTCAGTCTCGCGTGCTTCCGTGAGAGTTAGCTGCGTTCCATTGCATTTCTACAGACAAAGGAATTCTCCGGTTGAAACATTATTGAAGATTTATGATAAAAACATCCTAAAGGATGATTCTATACTTCGTTTGACATGTTTCTACGAACTGTAATATGACTTTTCGCCTGGACTTGCCCGCGCCTCCTGTGTTTGGATTTGTGTACTAAACGCGTGAACAAAAAGGAGGTATTTGGACATAAATGATGGACTTTATCGAACAAAACAAACATTTATTGTGGAACTGGGATTCCTGGGAGTGCATTCTGATGAAGATCATCAAAGGTAAGTGAATATTTATAATGCTATTTCTGACTTCTGTTGACTCCACAACATGGCGGGTATCTGTATGGCTTATTTTTGTGTCTGAGCGCCGTACTCAGATTATTGCATGGTGTGCTTTTTCCGTAAAGTTTTTTAAGGAGAAGTGGATCTAAAATTCAATGCATAACACTTGTATCTTTTAGCAATGTTTATTATGAGTATTTCTGTAAATCGATGTGGCTCTCTGCAAAATCACCGGATGTTTTGGAACTACTGAACATAACGCACCAATGTAAACTGTCATCTGATGAAGATCATCAAAGGTTAGTAATTAATTTTATCTCTATTTCTGCTTTTTGTGACTCCTCTCTTTGGCTAGAAAAATGGCTGTGTTTTTCTGTGACTTGGTGCTGACCTAACATAATCGTTTGGTGTGCTTTCGTTGTAAAGCCTTTTTGAAATCGGACACTGTGGCTGGATTTACAACAAGTTTATCTTTAAAATGGTGTAAAATACTTGTATGTTTGAGGAATTTTAATTATGGGATTTCTGTTGTTTTGAATTTGGCGCCCTGCAATTTCACTGGCTGTTGGCGAGGTGGGACGCTACCGTCCCGAATATCCCAGAGAGGTTAACTTTCTTGCTTAGAATAAAGTGTGACAGAAGATTATCAGTGTTCTCATTTCTATGGAAACAACTTAAAGAGTATGTGGACTTTGCCAAGTGTAGTAATAGTATCTCTCATTAGCAGATTGGTCTGACTTCTTACTGTAGAATTTAAATCAAGATCACTTTTTTGGACCTCCCAAATAACTCAATCCGCCGGGATGCCTTTGACGGCAAGTGCCTACGCAGAATTCTGGGAATTACATGGCGCGATCACATCCCAAACACAATACGGCGAAAGACGTCAGAGCCTCCCGACTCCCAAATGTTTGGCCACCTGGCCAGATCAAACCTGCCTCTGGAGCCTACCCTCATCCTCAAGGACCCATCTCCCAACTGGCCACGCCCAAGAGGAAGACCGAGAGTCGGGTGGGTCGACCAGTTGGAGTACGAACTACACAACCTGGGACTCAACACTACATCAGGCTGGGACCTGGCCCAGAATAGGACGGTGTGGAGATACAAATGTCGAGGCACTATGCTCCTAGAAACTAGCGAAGAAGAACCAGTGAGTGAGTGAGTGAGCCAGTGAGTGAGTGAGCCAGTGAGTGACCCAGTGAGTGACCCAGTGAGTGAGCCAGTGAGTGAGTGAGCCAGTGAGTGAGCCAGTGAGTGAGTGAGTGAGCCAGTGAGTGAGTGAGACAGTGAGTGAGACAGTGAGTGAGTGAGCCAGTGAGTGAGTGAGCCAGTGAGTGAGTGACCCAGTGAGTGAGTGAGCCAGTGAGTGAGTGACCCAGTGAGTGACCCAGTGAGTGAGCCAGTGAGTGAGTGAGTGAGCCAGTGAGTGAGTGAGCCAGTGAGTGAGTGAGATAGTGAGTGAGACAGTGAGTGAGTGAGCCAGTGAGTGAGCCAGCGAGTGAGTGAGTGAGTGAGTGAGTGACTGAGTGAGTAAGTGAGTGAGTGAGTGAGTGAGTGAGTGAGTGAGTGAGTGAGTGAGTGAGTGAGTGAGTGAGTGAGTGAGTGAGTGAGTGAGTGAGTGAGTGAGTGAGTGAGTGAGTGAGTGAGTGAGTGAGTGAGTGACAAGAGGTCTTATAGATAATGTTTTGGACATCCCAGATAACTGTTTTGGACCATCCATAGGGGTCTCATGCTAAACCTGGTATTAGTCTGGGTACTAGGCAATACCCCCACAAGTGCTATTTCCACACTACTTCCAACACGTATCAGCTTTCCAGTCATATGGGAGCTCCTTGAGGAAATGTTCACTTTCTTTATCTGATTTTTGGTGTGTGCCCTACAGCTAATGACAGGCTCAACTAAATGAGCAAGACTCAACAGTGTACCACTGGCCCCCTGACAGAGGTCCCTTAGTTTTCAATCATTAGAAGAACTTTGGACTGAATTAGTGTCTGGAAGCCAAGTCCTGGCAGGTGGCCAGCTCGTTGGGACAGAGACTGCTATTGACACAAGGGTCCTTTAAGGGGCTGACTTTTTACAAGGCTGGGCCGGTCAAGTATCTCTTTTGGGCTGAATTCCACAAAAATTCTCAAGGGAAAGAAATGTAATCAGGCAATGCTTGGTTCTCAGCTGCTGGACCTTGATTATCTGCTGACATTCTATCCATCAATGTTCCAATGAACATTCTATTTCCAAATAGAGCATTACCTAATATGACTATTTGGCCCATTTGCAGGCTTTTTAATCTAGGAATGGTGACTGCATTAACTCATACAATGTGTCTCTAACTCAATACACTGCATAAGGGTCCTCAGCTGCAAATGCAAAGGGAAGCAGAAAGTATGGATGTTGCTCTTTCTGAAGTGATATCATATGATGGATGTTGCTCTTTCTGAAGTGATATCATATGATGGATGTTGCTCTTTCTGAAGTGATATTATATGATGGATGTTGCTCTTTCTGAAGTGATATCATATGATGGATGTTGCTCTTTCTGAAGTGATATCATATGATGGATGTTGCTCTTTCTGGAGTGATATCATATGATGGATGTTGCTCTTTCTGAAGTGAAATAATTTGAAGATATTCTTTCTGAAATTCTATCATTGGATATTAAGATGCAACGTTGAGTTGAGCACAAGTGCATTCATAGTGAAAATGGATAGCAGCAGCATTTCTACACCTGGAATGGCTGATCAATGGATCATTACACAAAATACATTAATTATTTAAATAAATATTCCTCTTATTCAATGTTTGGGTCCAGGGTTATGTCAAGTTTAAACTTTAACACCAAGCACTGGACATTCACTTCCCACCAAGTTATTTAAATCCTCTTCCCAGATCTCGGTGTGTTTTCCCCTAATTGACACAGTGGCTGTTATTCTTTCCCAATGAAAGTATTTCCCACAAGAAGCGTCATAGTCATTCCGGAGGTAGTTGACTACTCTGGGAAGTTCTTCAGTTCCTGGTAGTGCAAATAGCCTGGTCTGTGTCAGAGATTGGTGGAAAAACCATCAACCACCCTAGGATGAAGAGACAGTAAGTATGCTCTACGGCTGCTGTTTCAACAGAGGCCGAATGGGGGGACAAAGAGTAGACCAGACGAGTTGTGTAGAAGAAGAATGCCGTGAAGGTTTAAGGAGATAGGGGACAATATTGCGAGACATAAGGTACTTTTCCAAATGGATATTTGCACGTTAACATTTGGATGGGACATACCGTATGATGCATCCATCCCATTATTCTATTATTTTCAGTGTGTGTTTTTTCTTCCCTGCCTGTAATACTGGGTTTCAGAATATTTTCCTGCAGTGAAATGACCAAATTGCACTCTATTGGCCTCATGGGTGGAATGTTATCAGAATTAATAACCATTATTTCAAAAAACCCGCCAAAAATCTGGTGTTTCTATTTCAAACTTTGTTATATTTCAGTCTTCTGTGATGTATATTAAGTGTAATATTGGGATGAAAACTCAGAATACATTTTCAACTCATATCTAACATGGTACAGGTGTCTTTTTTTTAAGCCCAAAATGTATGTGTGAGGTGTATATACTTTTGTTTCAAAGTAGATTTGTTTAAGACTACCAATAAACACTCTGTGTGACCCTGATTTAGCCCACTGGAATAAAAGGTTACTAAACTGATTTCAGACACAGTGAGTAAAGTTACATGTACACAATAATACGATTATTGTGGATAGTCAAATTAATATAATAGTTTTTTTTAAATTGTTTACATGCTTTGCAAGAAGAACGATTTCCCTAATAATCCTGTTTACATGGACACATCTGAAATCAGGCTACCTATGGGACTTTTGATAAATGCAGAATATCGGCAATCAAAATAAACGTTCTACCACAGTGACCATGTTCATTTTGCTAAACCTTTTTGATTCTGGGCTCAGACATATAAAGTTTGTATGCGAAAACTATTTCTAAGATACATTTTTTCAGTTTTTCCAAACTCACTTCACTCGCGCACAAGAGGGAGGCTTGCGCTACTGGTGCTGGCACATGCGTAGATCAAATACACAGCTGCAACGTCGATTAAGCTATTTACATGTCCTAATAGTTCGATTTTGACCTTACGCCGATTAAGATAACTGTAAGCAGAGTAAGGTGTTTACATACTTGGCCTAGTGCCATAATCAGTTTAATATTGAATTATTAGTGTCCATGTAAACATACTCATTGCAGGATAACTCAACTGAGGTGGCAGTAGCTTCTGCACTCTGCCTTGAGAGAGTCCGTCTGGAACAAGATGACAGTCTCCGCTCTGCATAACAGGCATGTCTGTCTTGCATATTGGAGCAGGTTGTTGGATCTGGGCCCTTGCGTTCTTCAGGGGGCTTCCCTGTGCGTTTGCTGAGGTAAACACAGCAACCATGGCAGGCTATTTATACCCCGGTAACACCAGTGCCCTATCCTGCTTCTCAGAAGAGGAATCCGTTTCACTGTCACCTACGCACACAATAACCCAGGATAGACCACCACCCCCTGTCACCCCTCTCTCCCTCACAGTGACACCCCTCCCCTTCCCTCCCTTAATACCCACACCCATGTCTGTCTCCATTTCTCATTCTCACCACTCTTTCTATCCCTTACTCTCTCCAATGCCTTTATTTTCACTCCCTCTCATCTCAAACTCTCTTTCCTTCTCTACCAGATTTATCTTCTTCCTTCCTCCCTTCATCACCTATCCACCCCTCCATTCCGTGTGGCTCTAGTGTTACATGGCGAGCTCAGACCTCCTGAGACATGGGCGCCACCAGTGTCCCCTGGGCCCTGGCAGAGGGCCAACAGATCCTGTACCCCCTCCCCTGGTAGAGGGCCAACAGATCCTGTACCCCCTCCCCTGTACAGAGGGCCAACAGATCCTGTACCCCCTCCCCTGCACAGAGGGCCAACAGATCCTGTACCCCCTCCCTTGCACAGAGGGCCAACAGATCCTGTACCCCCTCCCCTGCACAGAGGGCCAACAGATCCTGTACCCCCTCCCCTGCACAGAGGGCAACAGATCCTGTACCCCCTCCCGTGTACAGAGGGCCAACAGATCCTGTACCCCCTCCCCTGTACAAAGGGTGGCAAGCTGTGCCCGTTTGAGTTACATATAGCACATTCAGACACAGAGCTCCACAGAGACACAGCCAGGTATTTTCAGATAAAGAAAAGACCAAACACATTTTTTTGATGAGAAAGAGTCTTATTGTCAGTATCGAGGGAAAGTGTCCTTTTGCTCTTGGGTCAAAATGCCAGTCAGCTTTTGGGTTTCTAAATTACTATTGTATTCAAAGGGTGCCTGCTTTCGTTTTGTCATTGTTTTTTGGTGTATAAAGTGAAATACGTATTTTATTGAAAAAGTCGCTCTCAAGACCCCAACTTTGATGTCTTTCACATGAAACCAAAATTTCATAGTTAAATGCACTGACACAAACGATCTTAAGTGATGGGGAATATTGCTGTTGGATAATTATTATAATATCAGCCTTAAAGCGCCAATGTGTATACATCAACCAGCATTAACTTTAGGCAGTCCACAAGAAGTTATTAAGTTAAGCTCCAGATCTGTTTTACTTTGAAGAAAAGATGTGGCTGTTTTGAAGTTTAAAGAGCTATCTATTTCAATTACACTGAATTTCACTAAAGCGATGGTAAATCTTCCCACTAAGAATATCCCAAACAATATCTGTCAAGTGAACACTCACTGAAAATAAGTAAGGCTCACCTTTGTAAGACAAATGCACTCTGGGAGCAGTCCGAGCGTCGGCATGGCAACTGTAGACACATAAACTCAGGAGAAAGAAGAGGGCTTGGGTGGTCTCCATAGCAATGACGGCAGCGTTAACCTTTGGAGTCCTACAAAGGGGAAAGGGAAAAGCATTACAGATTAACTGAATGTCACTTAAAACCATCATATAATTTGCAGACATTTAGAGAGTTCCACATCCAATGCAACATCCCTTGCACAGAAAAGTGTAGATTTGAGAAGTTAAAAAGCAGATGATACGTTTTTAAATAGCTTCCAGTCTTCTGACACTGAAATCACTCTGACCCTTGTAATAATCTGTTTGCAGGTCAGTGAGCATCTAAGCTTTCTTTGTCAGAACGAGAGTTAAGAATAAACATACCTCATTACTGAGAGATATCATTAGCATGTCAATCGCTAGAAATTCCCATTTCAAGAACACTATCAATAACAGGACAACAAAAGAGTGCGCACAATCAACTACAAACTTTGGGTACTAGTAAATATTAGGTGCCAGTTTGCCTGACACAGATTAAACCTAGTCTTTCAATAGAGATGTTTCAATAGAGATGTTTTTTTAGTTAGGACAAGGCCTAATACTGTGTCTGGGAAGCTGACACTAAGAAAACTATCCTATTTAACATATTGAGAAATTGTCAATTAAAGAATCATTGAATTGTATGACTTTGTAGGAAGCCTCATCAAGTCATCCACATTCAGAGGCTTCTTTATAACAGGGATAACCAGATAAATCGGATAACAATCAATGACAACAAGACAGAGAAGCCATAGACAGAGAACACAACCTAGTTCACATGATTCAGTTTGGGGCAATGTCTTGTTCCCGTTCCTATGACTGGGTTATTGTGAAATAGCTTGGGTCTCAGATAGCCATGGAGCAGCACAAAGTGACCATCTCTATTTGACCTGTGTGCCCTTCCCCTGTCACTGGGACAGTGGTGGAGTAAAAAAGACTGTGTGAGAGTGGGGCAACAAGGACTTCCCGGGAGTGACACACTCCAAAGGAGATTAGGAAAGTATGCACTCCGAGACTGAAAGTTCTTAAACACTGCAGCCAAATCCTGGCAGCTAATACAAATCCCAGTCACAATGTCTTGCTTTAAATCTTAAACTCCTTTAGTAAGAGACTGTCTAAAAGCAAGAGAACCGCCAATAAGGATCACACTCACTTACTCACTAAGCTTCGGAATCTAATGTAAATCAGTTCTGTTTAAGTTAGGGTGTGGGTGCTGTACTGTATTTTCCACACATATACCCAAGGTTAATGACGGGTTATCATAACTGGAACATAAACACCTTTGCCTAAGCTCAGACACACCACAAAGAAGAAGGGTTAAAAGGAGCGTGTGGCCGTCCTATCGCCTCTGACCAGAATATCAGACAACATGTCACGACGATTCTACATGTTGAATTGACGCAAACAGACACCGTTTGTAGTCACCCAGTAGGGCGATCGCTTACACAACACGGCTACTTACTGCTTTTAGCTGTTTGTTGGAAACAAACATCATTATGTTGTCATCCAGAGTCACATTATAGCACACAATATTGTACATACAGCAGATTTTTAAAGGACCAAAGAGTTTCATCTGCTTCGTGTTTTCATTTTTGCCATGGGAAAAATATTGCAATACTGGTATCATCACAGCCCTAAATGAGAATATTGCTTTTCTCTGTCAACATGCTTACATCCATACTTATCCAACACCATTACCACAGTAATAGTAGCAGTAGTAGTAGTAGTAGTAGTAGCAGCAGCAGCAGCAGCAGCAGCAGCAGCAGCAGCAGCAGCAGTAGCAGCAGCAGCAGCAGCAGTAGTAGAAGTAGTAGTAGTAGTAGCAGTAGTAGTAGTAGTAGCAGCAGTAGTAGTGGTTGTAATGCAGTAGTAGTACAGTAGTATTTTTTTACAGTACCAAAACCATAATTTTATTCCACCGTGGGAAAAAGAGCTAGTGCGTAATCACCTCACTGCTAGTTTGACTGAGTTGAGCCCCAAGTCTTACAATATCATAATACTGTTTAATTAACTCATAATAATAGGATCCATTATATGCTTGCTGTTATGCTGAATATGAGAGCAGTGGGGCCTCTGCTTGACTTGCTCAGCAACATTCTCCACAGTCTGTTGCTTCTGTATGGCCCCGGAGGGTATCAGGACATTAGGCTGCCTTTGAACATGACACATTGGATGTTTCTCAATCTGCATACTACTGTGCTCCACACTCTCATGCTCCGAGTTCATTCTCCGAGGACGTTCTCTTGAGTACGCTCTTGTGAGGACGAGATTGTGGAGAACACATAAAAATGTACATTTGAGAAGCACTGCCCACTCCCATGCTACTTACCTTTGACCAATAAAGACAAAACAAGATATCTACATAAAAAAGCAAGCTTGTAAATTCATAATTATCAGCTATATGTGAATCGTATTAATCTATACTGAACAAAAATATAAACGCAACATTCAACAATTTCAAAGATTTAACTGAGTTACAGTTCATTAAAGGAAATCAGTCAATTGAAATAAATTCATTAAGCCCTAATCTATGGATTTCACATGACTGGGCAGGGGTGCAGCCATTCAGAATTAGTTTCCCCCACAAAAGAGCTTTTTTTACAGACAGAAATACTCCTCAGTCCACAGGTGAAGAAGCCGGATGGGGAAGTCCTGGGCTGGCATCGTTACACGTGGTCTGCGGTTGTGAGGCCGGTTGGACGTACTGCCAAATTCTTTAAAGCGACGTTGGAGGGCAGCTTATGGTAGAGAAATTAACATTCAAATCTATGGCAAAGCTCTGGTAGACATTCCTGCAGTCAGCATGCCAATTGCACACGCCCTCATAACTTGAGACATCTGTGGCATTGTGTTGTGACAAAACTGCACATTTTAGAGTAGCCTTTTATTGTCCCCAGCACAAGGTGCACCTGTGTAATGATCATGCTATTTAATCCTTCTTAATCAGCTTCTATCAGCTTCTATGCCACACCTGTCAGGTGTATGGGTTATTTTCTCAAAGGAGAAAATCCTCACTAACAGGGATGTAAATAAATTTGTTGATAAAATTTGAGAGAATTCGCATTTTGTGAGTATTGAACATTTCTGGGATGTTTTATTTCAGCTCATGAAACATGGGACCAACACTTCTTGCGTTTATATTTGTTGTTCAGCGTAGCTAGCCAGCTAGTTTTACATGTAACAAACGACCTAAAACTAATGTTGATATAAAAGGTGGTAGGCCAACGATAGCCACAAATTCTTTGTGGGTAATTAGCTAGCTACCAATTCTTTGTCAGTTAGCAGCAGTCTTGGCACACTACACTGGGTATTCTTGGCAGATAAACATGCCAAAATGACCGCAGCATTTATTTAAGTATCAAGCTAAAATATTGTAGTCAGGCTACATATGTCAGGCAACTTTTCATTCAGAGTTCATTTTCTCTCGCTTCAGATCAAAACCAGCCACCATTGTTTAAAAAACACCTTTGCAAAAAAATGTATGTCAACAATCCTGGGAATATTTCAGTTGAAGCTAGATGCTTCAAAATGTGTACAAATGAAGTACATGTCTGAGAACTGCCCTCCGTGTTTCGCATACTTTATTTTGGACTCATACTCCGACTGTTCCGTGCTGCAATTTGCATGGTTGTATGCATATTGAGAAACACCCATTGTCACTGACTTGTCATTGACATCAAGACTATCACTGCAGCAAAAATGTTATCCAACTGGATCCACAAACTGGGTCTCACAGTAACACACAACATGGGAAACCGTCTTTATTTTTCTCGAACTTACTTACTTACGAACTCACTCCTTCTCTTCATTTATGTACCCATTTGTCCTACCTTTTATTTTTCTTATATATTTATTATTCCTACAAATAACATCAATGTGTAGTCAATCTGGCTCCCAAGTAAAAAATTCAAGAAATATAAACTACCGTTCAAAAGTTTGGGGTCACTTAGAAATACCCTTGTTTTTTAAAGAAAAGCACATTTTTTGTCCATTAAAATAACATCAAATTGATCAGAAATACAGTGTAGACATTGTTAATGTTGTAAGTGACTATTGTACTGCCTAGAAGGCCAGCATCCCGGAGTCACCTCTACACTGTTGACGTTGAGGCTGGTGTTTTGTGGGTACTATTTAATGAAGCTGCCAGTTGAGGACTTGTGAGGCGCCTGTTTCTCAAACTAGACACTCTAATGTACTTGTCCTCTTGCTCAGTCGTGCACCGGGGCCTCCCACTCCTCTTTCTATTCTGTTTAGAGACAGATTGTGCTGTTCTGTGAAGGGAGTAGTACACAGCGTTGTACCAGTTTCGGTGGCGCCTCTGGTGCGGGGATCGTCGCCGGAAGCTACGGACCGTAAATCATCGCCGGAGGAATCGAACCGTGGATCGTCGCCGGGGACTCCGGACCGTAGATCGTCGCCGGGGACTCCGGACCGTAGATTGTCGCCAGGAACTCCGTACTGTAGATTGTCGCCGGGGACTCCGGACCGTAGATCGTCGCAGAAGGCTCCGGACTGGGAACCCCTGCTGGAGACTCCGGACCGCAGACTGTCGCTGGAGGCTCTGGACCGCCGACCGTCGCTGGAGGCTCTGGACTGCCAACCGGCGCTGGAGGCTCTGGACTGCCGACCGCCGACCTTGGATCGTATCTGGAGGCTCCGGGCCATGGATCGTCACTGGAGGCTCCGGGCCATGGATCGTCACTGGAGGCTCCGGGCCATGGATCGTCACTGGGGGCTCCGTGCCATGGATCATCACTGGAGGCTTCGGGCCATGGATCAAATCAAATCCAAATCAAATCAAATTTTATTTGTCACATACACATGGTTAGCAGATGTTAATGCGAGTGTAGCGAAATGCTTGTGCTTCTAGTTCCGACGATGCAGTAATAATCAACAAGTAATCTAACCTAACAATTCCACAACTACTACCTTATACACGCAAGTGTAAAGGGATAAAGAATATGTACATAAAGATATATGAATGAGTGATGGTACAGAACGGCATAGGCAAGATGCAGTAGATGGTATAGAGTACAGTCTATACATATGAGATGAGGAATGTAGGGTATGTAAACATAAAGTGGCATAGTTTAAAGTGGCTAGTGATACATGTATTACATAAAGATGGCAAGATGCAGTAGATGATATAGAGTACAGTATATACATATACATATGAGATGAGTAATGTAGGGTATGTAAACATTATATTAAGTGGCATTGTTTAAAGTGGCTAGTGATACATTTTTACATAATTTCCATCAATTCCCATTATTTATTTATTTATTTATTTTAAATTTTATCCCATTTTCTCCCCAATTTTCGTGGTATCCAATCGCTAGTAATTACTATCTTGTCTCATCGCTACAACTCCCGTACAGGCTCGGGAGAGACGAAGGTTGAAAGCCATGCGTCCTCCGAAGCACAACCCAACCAAGCCGCACTGCTTCTTAACACAGCGCGCCTCCAACCCGGAAGCCAGCCGCACCAATGTGTCGGAGGAAACACCGTGTACCTGGCCCCCTTGGTTAGCGCGCATTGCGCCCGGCCCGCCACAGGAGTCGCTGGAGCGCGATGAGACAAGGATATCCCTACCGGCCAAACCCTCCCTAACCCGGACGACGCTATGCCAATTGTGCGTCGCCCCACGGACCTCCCGGTCGCGGCCGGCTGCGACAGAGCCTGGGCGCGAACCCAGAGACTCTGGTGGCGCAGTTAGCACTGCGATGCAGTGCCCTAGACCACTGCGCCACCCGGGAGGCCCTAATTCCCATTATTAAAGTGGCTGGAGTTGAGTCAGTATGTTGGCAGCCGCCACTAAATGTTAGTGGTGGCTGTTTAACAGTCTGATGGCCTTGAGATAGAAGCTGTTTTTCAGTCTCTCGGTCCCTGCTTTGATGCACCTGTACTGACCTCGCCTTCTGGATGATAGCGGGGTGAACAGGCAGTGGCTTGGGTGGTTGTTGTCCTTGATGATCTTTATGGCCTTCCTGTGACATCGGGTGGTGTAGGTGTCCTGGAGGGCAGGTAGTTTGCCCCCGGTGATGCGTTGTGCAGACCTCACTACCCTCTGGAGTGCCTTACGGTTGTGGGCGGAGCAGTTGCCGTACCAGGCGGTGATACTGGAGGCTCCGGGCCATGGATCATCACTGGAGGCTCCGGGCCATGGATCATCACTGGAGGCTTTGTGCGTGGAGCAGGCACAGGACGTACCAAGCTGGAGACACGCACTGGAGGCCGGGTGCATGGAGCTGGCACAGGATATACTGGACCGTGGAGGCGCACTGGAGGTCTGGAGCGTAGAGCTGGCACAACTCGTCCTGGACAAAGGACCACCTTCGCATGGCAAGTGTAGGGAGCTGGCACAGGACGCACTGGGCTGTGAAGGCGCACTGGAGACACAGTACGTATGGCCGGCGCAGGATATACTGGGCCGTGGAGGCGCACTGGAGGTCTGGAGCGTAGAGCTGGCACAACGCGTCCTGGACAGATGCCCACTTTAGCACGGCAAGTGCGGGGAGCTGGCACAGCACGCACCGGGCTGTGGATGCACACTGGAGACACAGTGCGTATCACCGCAAAACATGGTGCCTGCCCGGTCACACGCTCCCCACGGTGAGTACGGGGAGTTCGCTCTGGTTCAAACCCTGGCTCCGCCAACCACCCCGTGTGCCACCCCAAAACATTTTTGGGGGGCTGCCTCTCGGGCTTCCGTCGTGGTCGCGAACCCCGGTGTCGTCGTTGTTCCTCCCTCGCTGCCTCCATCTGCTCCCATGGAAGGCGATCCTTTCCGGCCTGGATCTCCTCCCACGTCCAGGATCCCTTACCGTCCAAGATATCCTCCCATGTCCAGGATGTCTGCTCCGCCTGGCCACGCTGCTTGGTCCATTTATGGTGGGATCTTCTGTTACGTTCGTCGATGGTAGGATCGAACCAAGGTGCAGCGTGGTAGGCGTACATTTTAATTTATTAAATGAACACCAAAAAAACAACAAATACAAAACGAAACGTAACGTCTAGTAGGGATAAACAGCACAGTACCAAAAACAATATCCCACAAACTATAGATGGAAAAAGGCTGCCTAAGTATGATCCCCAATCAGAGACAACGATAGACAGCTGCCTCTGATTGGGAACCATACCCGGCCAACAAAGAAATAGAAAACATAGGTTGCCCACCCTAGTCACACCCTGACCTAACCAAATAGAGAATTAAAAGGATCTCTAAGGTCAAGGCATGACAACACTATATTTCTGATCATTTTGATGTTATTTTAAAGGACAAAACATTTGCTTTTCTTTCAAAAACAAGGACATTTCTAAGTGACCCCAAACTTTTGAACGATAGTGTATATATATATATACAGTATATATCCTAAGAATTGTGGCCTTTTTTAAAAGTCAGCAAAGCATTACATAAATCATCCCTATGAGCTCGCATGACAGGGTGTTGTGGAGGAGTCTGAGTCTGCATATAGCATGTTAGCCTCTAATCACGAGCCACAGGTGACTGAGAGCATGTTATTATCATCCCAGAGAGAGCCTTGGTCTAAGAGGAAGTTCCACCTGCACATTGGAGAGTGGAGACAGAAGTATGGGCCTCGCCAATGCAAACAGACCATACTCTCAAATAGGTTGAACTGCTGAAGATAAGAGGAGATCTGGATGGTCAGATACATGGTCGCAGGGTAGGAAAGAAACAACTCCTTATGAAGAATGCACAAAAAATATGGTTGCTACTAGAACCTCAGAGGAAAAGAAGAGCAGGGTACTAAGTACTTGAGTGTGTTCACTCTCTCTAAAGTCCAACCTGGTTCAAGCATATTCATGAAACATTGGTTCTTACTGTACAATTTGCAATTAGCTATTTCTGGTTCTGCATGTTTTACAACTGATCTATTCGACCTGAGGACTAGTGCATAGATCTAATGAGATGTGCCAGACTGTACAAGCGTATCCATGCCACATAACAGGGGGGATGGGAGGAGGAAATAAAAAAAGAGAGAGAGAGAGAAAGCAAGAGAGTGGGGTGAGAGAGGGAATGGACACAAAACATGTTGGAGAGCAGAACAAATCACATGAAAAAGGTAGGATTTTCACGTTTGAGTCATGATTTTGGACCTGTGTCCACAGTAGATAAACAACAAAAAGTCATCAAGTTCCTTTCCACTGCCTCAATTCCTCTGCCAAGTGTAAGCTTGAAGACAAACAACGAGAAGCTAGCTAAACCTCAGTTTTGGGTTGTAGCGTAGTGAAATTCTCCTCAAATATAAATGTAGTTTCCGTGAAACCAGCAAAATTGCCTGCAGTGGCTTGCAAAGGGCATTCAGTCTTTCAAGTGACTGGATAGCAGAAGGAGTATGTCATGGAGCAAAGATGGGTGAAACATTTTCAACAGAACAGTCATTTCTAGACACAGGGAACATCATAATGGACAATCGAGCACTAGCTCTGCTTATGATGTCATAGATGCTCCTGTGTGGTCAGATGTGGTTGCTTCATAGGCAATGCAATGACCAGTGGTGAAAAGTCCATGGAAATAATGTGAGGTTCACAGCTGTATTCTGGAGTTAGTTCCAAATGACTAACAGTTCACATTAGAAGTCTAGATAGGGGTGGTCCTATCAATGCAAACCACAATTGCGATAAGGAATGCACAGATCCACAGAACGAGACAAACAAAGGAATGCATCAAAGGATCCCTCATATGGAACTCAATGAAGGAGGAATGAAATTAAACAAGCTAGTACAGACTTTTCAAGCAAAGTTTTACATGTTTATTTTGTCTGAGACTCCATTTCAGTCCCAAAAATATTTGTCTTATAAATGTAAAAAATAAAATGTGTTTCTTCAACGTTAGTTTAATAAGTGAACCCGCCATGTTGGCGTTGCAACAAAATCCTGGATCCCGTAATCCAACCTGTCATAGGTTTAAGCCGACAGAAGGGTGGCTATGGCTCCTGAAAACATGTCAACATCTATCTCACACACTACTGTCTGTCCACATCTCACGATGCAATCAGAGTCATTAAAGTAGTGCAGAAAGAGCTGTGTGCTGCACCCTAGAGAAAACATGTTGGGGCCTGAAAACCTGCGACAGCTGATACAACTTTTCACACCATTATTGTCCCATAAAAAAACAGAGACAGGCGATACTTGAGGGCTAATCCTCGATCTTAGCATACTGTATAATGATTACATTAATCACTAACAGTTACACAGCAAATGGATGTTGCAACGGCACAGGAATTCGCCAACATACATGGCTTTCCTTGAGGCATGAATGTATTGAATAAGTCATATCAAATTGATTTCTATTTGTCTCAAGCATTTTCTTTTTAATCAATGGCCTTCACTTTGGTATAACCAGAGATAATAGAGTACTGTACTTGAGTTTATAATTTGCAGCCTGCTCCCTGATTGTGCATACTCTCATCATTCTACATCTGGGCAACTGTAATTTGACCCAGAATCCACTAAGTATACAAACTGTAATTTTACCCAGAATGCACTAAGTATACAAACTGTAATTTGACCCAGAATGCACTAGTATACAAACAAAGACTAAAGAGGGCAGAAGTTTACCCAGGACTTTGAGGGTTTAGTGTCCATAAAGGATGGTGATACATTTCCAAAAGCCAACATTCATAGTAATCCTCCTGATCTTGGTTTTATTTGTTTCGTATAACCGATAGGTTTATGGAGGTTATTTTTTCCTAAAGGCACTTTCCTGGCTGGAAAGCTGTGGATATGGACGGAAAAATATAAAGGCATAAAATGTGTGGGTCATAAGGCTGTTTGAATCCTTCCTGCAGATTTGAAGTGCAGATTAGGAGCTGGTTGAAGTGACATATTGCATATGGTTTTCTAGGGCACATGGTCACAGGGGAAAAGGAAAAAGGTGCCTACGAGGGGCTTGTGTATATCACCATGCATACTGCATCTCCAACAGTACAGGGACCATAGAGATAAAACTAGCTATACAAAACGAGTGTTTTATCTCTATGACTGGGCCCGCTAGCTTGGCCAACAATTAGTCCCTGATGTTGGTCCGAGTGGTCGTCCCCATGCAGCACCTCACCACACGCGCCGATCGGGGACAGGGCTGTCAACGTGACAGCTCATTAGCACGGCCTCTTGGAAAGAAAGCTGCGACAGGCTTGGAGGGCGGCCCCAGGAGGGACGGAGACCGCCAGCATGGGTCAATGGGGGTAATGTTTCCACATCGTCTGCCGAAAACCTAATCATTATTTACCTAAGCCCAACCCTTGCTGTTAGCGCCATCTACCCAACACCAGGTGGGTTTCTTTCTCTCTTTTTGTCTGTCTCGTTCTCTCTCTATCTCTGGAATGGCAACAGCACATGCCATATAGATCATAGGATAATGAAAGTCAAACAAATACCCCTGTGAAACTTTTTCTAATACAATGCTGTATCACCTATCAGGAACCGTACAACATTACTGTGTGGAGTGACAGACCTGTGCCTCCCTGCCTGTTCTCTCTTGGTCTGTTTCAGTATCAACACGTGTCAACACCTATTTAATTCTGTGGAGGGTACAGCATGTTTCATCCTCGCTCAGGGGACAAATGCTTGGCCAGTCAGAGGGCCTCCGACTCACAGCAGAAATATTTCATTCACAGACTGTCAATGCCTCCACTCCACTTGCGGATGCACCTGCGCCGTAGTACCTGAGACTTTTAATCAATCATGATTCCTATTTCTGACGCGTCACAAGAACAGTCTGTTTGGTGAACCATGACACCATGCATCCAAAGCATACATAGCGTATTATGTTTGTAGGGAGTGTCTCCTGTTAATCTGATGTCTCTTTTGTCACTTTTGGCTCCATGTGTTATGACTTCATTGCCTAAATCAAGAGCCCAGTGTTCTAGAACCCAATTGTGTGTTTGAGGAGAGGAAAGTGCTGCTATCCTATGGACTGTCCGGTGGCTCCTCTCCAGTAGCAGCTGTAACCAGGCTCCCTCCACACAGGTCTAGGGTCCAATATGTAATCCAGGCCAAGTGGTGAACTTTGGAGTTGACCGTTAAGCTCCTGCGCGTCTAAATACTGGATTCAGCACATCCCTTCAAAGGCTGTTAAGCTCCCGCTGTCTTATCTGCTCCTCTTTGAAGTACTACACTTCCATGACCATGACCATGTCTCCTGTAGCTCCACAATAGGCCTGTCAGCAAGCACAATACTCAGGACAAGTAGTGGGTGAGAGAAGGACTGACTGAACTTCAATTTGAAACTAATTTGTTACTTTTCGAGAAGAAAAACTACAAACATTTGAAAGGATCCAGTTTCCTTCAAAGTGTTACTGGCAGCATAGCCTTAATTTCTAGGCTATTTCACAAGGAAAGTGTCACACTTGGCAAACTCAGTGAATTTAAGGAATGAGTTGCCTATATTTTCAACTACAACAAAAAGCATGGTAGCTGCTGGCGTCAACACAATTGAAGTTTTCAAAAATGCTACATTAGAAAAACGATGACTGAACATACTAGCTAGCTAGCTAAGTCATAGTCCTTGAAATGTCACCTGTCATTCAGGTGTAACCAGAGCTATATGTGTTAGCTAGCATATACTTGTTCCACTGTGCCCAAGCCCACTCTTTGATAAAATGATATCCACAAGATTACGGTGTCTGGCTACAAGACTACTGGCAGCAACAACAAAAAAGACATTTAGAAGATACATTTGCATCTGCTTTTGTTTGTGTCAACTAAAAATCGGAAGAGCTCCAAAGATACTCTCAAACAATGTTGGCAAACATTGCTGTTTCCCTGAATCTTGAAGGACAGTGAGGGCAAGGGGACAACACATGGATGCCCCCTGCCCTCCCCCTTATGTGATAGCACAAAAGGGGAGCATTTGCGTCACCCCACATTTATGCAGTCCACAGTTCCTCCCTTTCCTGTCTCTGTCAGTAATCCAGCCCCCCAAAACTCATTCCCTCAAAGTGGAGGTCATGTGTGCTGTAATGGTACAAAATGAGCGAGGGAGCATTAGAGAGCTATTTTGCAAAAAAAGAGAGGGCGATCTATGGACACCCTCCTGTCACATTCCAACACCTGTTTCAAATGGGCTTACTCTTTTGATTTACACAATAAACACTGGATTCCTTTGCAATTACTAAAACTTCTTGCACTACTATTTATATCCTACAGCTGTTTTCCAGCATTGGATTGGCTTATGACAGAGCATCATTTTATTTATTTTTATTTTTTACATGCATGTTTGTTTTTGCCAGACCCAAATCCTGGTTTAACAGACCTTCAGAAAGGTTGCCGTGTTTAGATATAGATTTCACACACATTAAAGTCAAGTACAGTCAAGGCACATCCAGAATCCTATGTTTAATTGAACATTCTTTATTAAAATCAGAACATAGAAAATGTAACACTGAACTCTAAAACAACAGTACATAGTATCCAAGTCCACAAGAGCTTGAGTCTACGGGCCAAGAGACCAGTGAAAAGTGAGCCAATCAAAGTGAGGCCCAGCGACACCAGACATGATGAATGGCTCTCTAGATTTACACAGTCGCTGGCTACATCTTCACTCAGTAAAAGGCTTGAAGAATGGTGCATTGGGTTCCAAGAATTTACTTCAGTTCGAGTACAGTGGATACAGAGGCCTAGCACCAGGCCCTCCATGCCTATACTCCATGCCTGTCTGAAAAAGACTGTCTCTACCTCTGGCAGGAGGCCAAGAATCTTCAGAATGGAGGCTTAATAACCCGCGGGCTGACAGCTGCATGGATTAGCTCCCCTTGCCTGCTGTCATTGACGCCCCCTGTATTGTGCCTTTCCCTGTAAAAGTGGCACCAGATTTAGGAAGGATGGTAGGGAGGGGAGAGGGAGGGGGATAACATTCTAAAGTCAAGTCAGGTGCTTCTGCTTTTGAAGTCCTGGTGACAGGCACAAGTGCTGTGTGGCTGGCAGTATACAATATATATATGGTATAAATAGTATATGATCAGTCTGATACTTTCTCTGACTGTCAGTGGGGCTGACATTGATAATAAAAGAGAACTCTGCCCCTTGCTCACCTGAGAGCTACTTGTCTTTTTCATGCAGTGCCACATTGTCTTTGATGTGGTGAGGTCAAATTCAAGGATTCAAAAAGAGTGCTGTCCGGAGTAATGCAAAGAACATGCCAGGTTCTGCAATTTTCTTCCTGTATCATACAGTCTAGGGTATTGTGTTTAGCCACAAAATAATTGGGGGAAAAAGAAACCCCAAGACAAAAACGACAAAAACATTTGAGAAATTATTTAACCATGGTACTGCTCATAAAATTAAATATGGCACCAACAGTAGCGGGCCTATATATTTTAAGTCTGCCACACTCACTGGTATCCCCAACAATCACTCTCTTCCCCCCTTCCCCCTCCTCTTAACCTCTAGGGCCCAGGCTGGCCCTCATTTGACCCCAGCAAAACTCACTGAGGCTGTCATGACAACCGTCTCAAGAGACCGGTTGTATTTGTGGTGAGTTGGAGCCTGGCAACTGCTTGAATGCCCCAAATCCTTGATGACAAATTTAAGGCAGGGAGAGTGTCAGGGAAAGTGATGACGAACCATAGCCAGGTCCATATCTGAACATATATCTACATGACACCAGCTTTGTGGTTGGCTTCTGATGCACTGTGGATCACCTCCAGTTGTTACCCTACATCAAACGTCAAGATGGAACATTTAAAGGTAGCGAAGTGATGTTGCCAAGAGCAGCACCACAGATATTGAGATGAGCGAGATGCAAGACTTCGCTCTCACACAGTCACACACAGTATCTGCGCATGTGCATGGGTTTGCTTCACACTGTTCACAGCGTGGTAGCCAGGGCACCAAAACAGCGGAGAAGTTGAGCCTATGCTGTTTACTTTATGCATCTATGTCATATCATTGAAGCTACCTTCAATTCATGTACTTAGTTGTATATCTGCTACATAGAGAGGCATATTATAAGCATCATACATGTATAGGGCCTTATAAAATCTGTTTTATTTTTTGCTTGATTTTGTTTTGTTTTCCCTGTGTTCCAGTTTCACCGTTTAGTTTTTCCAAGTTCCCGTTTTCCCGTTTTTTTCCTTCAGGTTTTCGCTCTCAAAATTACACCTTCTAAGTCGACAACAATGCTTAAACTACATCAGGAGACCACTTTTGAGGTCTGGGAATTTTCTTTTTAAATGTTGATTTTTGGGTGTAGTTACCCTTTAATTCCAGTGTGCACCTAGCAAGAGGCTGTTGTTTAGCTGTGTTTTTGTAGCACACATGTGATGGTAGAGTTTGCGAAACAAATACCCACTGGATAATCATGATATCATTCTGCCATGTAAGCATAGGCTACTTTGTAGTTAACATTTAATTTAGAAGGTTTTTGAGAAAGCTTTTCCATCTACCAGAAGACTTTCATTAGCATCATCGCTAACGGCTGCACAAAGGGGTAGACTCGCACCCACCGCACATACACATAGAGAGGGAATTATCGTTGCCTCTTACAGAAAGTTGCAGGAAATACGAATCACTGATGCATTCGGTTCATGCTTTATGATAAACTTGGCCAAATGAACACATTTTCAATACATTTAGTTTATTTCCTACTAAGTTCAATACATTTTTGATTAGTGTCGAATTCCGTTTTAATGTATGGATTCGGTGATTCCATCCACATTCTCCGCATGGCAGATTTTATAGAGTCCTTCTTATAATAAGACATTATAAAGGCTTATACGTGGTTATAACAAGTAATACAGCATTATACCTCTCTACTTTATGTAAAGTGTTACTAACTTTAATAACAACTTCCTTAGTATAGCACCTTCATACACGCAACACAAAATGATTTACATACAGTACAAAAATGAAACAAATCGTTTTGCCAAGGTTTGCAAAGTAGGGATAAATATGTCCCAGTAAACCTACCAATTGTTTATCCCTGCAATAAAGTTTGTAAATGCTGAGATTCCCCCTAAACTGAAATGTTTCAAAATATATATATTTTTTACCTTTCTTTAACTAGGCAAGTCAGTTAAGAACAAATTCTTATTTACAATGACAGCCTAGGAACAGTGGGTTAACTGCCTTGTTCAGGGGAAGAACGACAGATTTTTACCTTGTCAGGTCAGGGATTTGATCTAGCAACCTTTCGTTTACTGGCCCAACATTCTAACCTGCCGGGGTGTCAGGTAGCCTAGCATAATTAAAAGCATAATGCCACAAATATACATCAGGTGCGACAGTAAATTACACAAGTCAAAATATATTTTATTGCAAAATGTCAGACAGATTGCTTTTCTCTTTCTTTCTCCTTACACTCTCACCTGTCTATCTAATCTGCAGGGATTCTTGGAGATGTTATGGCAATATATTTTGAAGAGCTAAGATAAACACTAAGATAAAAGTTAAAGGTAAAAGGTAAAACTGTCAAATAAAAATAGAGATATTTTGCAGTTGGACAAACATGACTTAGGGGCCATAAACATAGTAGCAATGAAAATTGTTGCTCACAATGTCTCAACCAACCATTGCCAGGCGACTGTGCCAGGACTCAACGATAAGTCAAAGTTGGATAGGTGGTTTTGCTAAATAAAATGAACCTACACTGGAGTATGAGAACCTACACAAAGCCTGTTTCTATTTCAAACAGAAGGGGAGATAAAGTTTTAGGAAACAGAATGGCTTTGAGTCAAGCAAGGCTCAACATGAGAGATTGGAGTATAGACTATACAGAGAGACATGCTAAACAAAAGTAAAAGTTTGCTGTTCAGATAAGAGGAAAACGTTCATAGAAGTGCATATTAACAAGAGACATTAATGACCATACAGATATGGATTATTTTAAATTCTGGTTCTGAAAATAATGCAATTTAAAAGCTGCAGAGAGACATTTCATAATCCTACACTCAATCTATTTAATACCCCTTTGCACTCCCATAATCTTTTCACTTCAAACTCAATTCCATAATTCATTCTATATTCCAATACACCTAACATATGATTTCTTTCATGTTTTCAAACTTTCAACTCTGACTTTCAAGCATTTACCTAACCTTAGCATATTTACAACTTTCTGAGGGCAAAGAAAATGCACGAATAATGCAGAATCCAACTTGTACACGGGGTGTTGAGAAATAGAATGGAATATTCACAATGATTAATTTACACAATGATTCAAATTGGAAGCGACAATGTGATAAAAATATCAAGTTCATTCCACAAATAGGGGCAAAAACTAACAACTACCAGCATTATGACATGTGCAGTGTTAAAGCACCTGTCAAGACAACATAATGAGGTCTCATAGACATTCAGAATTGATAGGAGCTGTCTATAGCTGCATTTGAAGCTAATGTCTGACTAGTACTACTAAAACGAGACATTAACATTTGCTGCATTGTCAAATGTCGAATATGAGAGGAAAATGTATTTGTGAAACAACCATGGCAATATGAAAGTGCACGGTGTTAATATGGTTACCGTGTTATTAATGGTATGTTTGTAGCGGTAGCTACAACGTAAATATTTAAGGGCCATAATCTGCATTTTAACCATTCAGATACATTTTCCATGGATTGCACGTGTGAGCAATTAAAGCTATCATTACTTTATTTCCCCCCCTTTTCCGCAACACATTTAAAATGCAAAACTATTACATGATTTCACTAAAATGATAGATGTCCAACCGTGGCTGTAAAGGGCGAAAACCACTGAGAGCTTTTTCATGTTTTTCCTCATGTATTTGTCGAGGCCCTCACACCTAGCACAAAGCTAGAACACTGTTTGACAAACTAAAATAGAAGGAGCAACTTAGAAAATGTTGCGGATTTTTTTTGTTGCTGTAAATTCATATGGATGTTTTTATTTTTTTATTTCCTTGTCAGAAATTACAGTGTCCCTGCTGGTGTTTTTTCAGCTTTATGTCATTTGTTCATAAGGTACTGGTGTAGACTTACCAGTGTCATAGGGGATAGTGTGTAGGTAGGGAACAATTTGCAGCATGACCACAGGTCACAGGACCACACAACTTGTGAAGAACTAGTAGGCCTACACTGAACAAAGCCCCTATTTATCTCTTAGATTAAACACAACATAAACAGCACTATCAGACGGGGCCCTATACTAATAATAGTCTAGCTAAGAGGATAATAATATGTTCTGACATTATTTGAGTATGGGCAGATAGCCTATGTCACAAAAAGTGTTGTGCTTTTAACTTAAAATGCATTATTCATAAGCACGTCTGCCAGGGAGGCAGAGTATGAATTATACATAGGCCCACTAAGAGGGGAACATATAATGTGCATTTTGAAACCTCATCTCTGGTCCTCAAAAAGTTTGCTCATGAGTTTGTTTAATGAAAATAACATCACTCAGGTGGATGTGTACCTGCCATGTGGGGAGTGAATTCATAGCCTAGTTTACTACCAGAATGATCAGTCAGATCAGTAAAGCTAAAATGAGATGATAGAGAACATAATAAACGCCCCATCATCAGGAAAGTTGGCATATTTGAAAATGTGGGGACTGAGGAAACGTCAGAGCATGTGGTATCATTTGCCATAATTTGATCATGTTGAGGGAGGCTGATGGGGCAAAACCTAAGGTTGAACCCCATCTTTGAAAGCTTAGTAAAGCCTTTATAACCTTTTTATACTGGTTTTTATAGATGCTTCATGTCATTCATAAGCGGCATATGCATGCTATAAGGATGGTAAGGGTTTTGCCACATTTGTCAAAGCAGTACACGTAGGTTTACACCTTTTTTATAACAACATTTCTATTGTATGATTTACAAATTATTTCTGACGTATAAAGATTTGATGAGTTATAAGCTTTATAAGTATAGCGTAGCCTATGCTCTAACTGCGACTGAAGATGTCAAAGGCCAATATGGACTACAATGGGGTTGAAAGAAAAGTAACTAGCCTAGTTTTGCAGACAAGAATGGGACTTTACCCGTGACAAAAGGTGCTCTAAACAGAAATGAATAACAAACTCACTTGCAATGCAGGTATGCTCAGTCGGCGTCGTCGATAGACAGTAGATGTCACATTCTGTGGCGTTGTTTAGCCTTCCGAAAATGATAACGTTTGAAATCTGCCTCCAAACTAATAGTAGAACATGTGTATCACCGTAGGCAATGTAAACGTGTAATACTGCTTCACGTAGACCCACAGCTTGGTAAGGTTTCGCAAGTTGTCAAAAAGTTTGCTTCATGCAAAGAGAGCACTTTTCCTCAAATTACATGCATGGAAATTACGTGATGCTTTAGAAATCTCTCACGTTTTCATTTAAGTCATCTTCCTCTGAAAACTCCGGAATGACAAATCCAGGCATAGACAAATCCAGGAAATATTAACACTTAAAATAGTAAAATAGTCTGGCAGGTGTTAGGCTCTATGCGTTTGTTCTTCCTCCACCGCTCTCTGAGCTCTAGTGTTCAAGCCGCTTGTCCCATTCTTGCTACCTCTCAAGCCAACCGTGTCACAGTTAATTAACTACCTCAGTGCCAGTCAGAGTGAAACTGTAGAACTGGCCGTTTTTCCCCTCTAGCAAGACCAACGTGAGACACTCTTTCTGTCCTGTTTTTATTTGCATTTCAAAACTAAACTATTTTGAAAAAATGTTTTATCAAATCTGTACAAAATGGGTAATCAGAAAAGACAACTTAATCCAGATAAATCTAAATGTGAATTACTGCCTTATAGTAATAAACAGACTTTTTAATTGACCACATGATGTACATGATAATTGTAATGTCAATAGGCCTAACAAACAATTGAAATAGGTAGCCTACCAGTTCCCTATGGTACCAACATTTTTAAAAAGCATGTATGTTTAGCAAACACTCCTAAGTAATTCACAGGGCCTCTCATCAACATGGAGTCTGTTGTCCCTTCTTAAGGAGTTTAGATGGATTTGACAATGAGGGAGAAAGGGAGGAATGAGAGAGGCCCCTGAGTTCATGCTGTGCAATTCAAGAAAGATGTTGCTGCTGTCATTGTTCATTTGGCACGTTAGGGCACTGGGAAAAAGCCAGTGTCTGGGAATTCCAGAGATTCCTGCATGGCGGTCCAGCTTGGTGGCATGCACCCAGAATCACTTTGCTCCGCTGGAGTCTCCATAAAACGGGAGAGGAGAGACAGGGCAACCATGAGGGGGGAATAAGACGGGCATTCACACACTGCAAAGCCATTCGTACCCTGCCTGTGTACTCCTAAAACAAATCAGCAGTCTCCATTGCTCATTGTGCAAAATTGTACCGTAGCTAACCTTAAACACTACGAAGCAAGATCTTAGTGAAACGTCTTCCTTAGTGAATAACTGAAAGGCAATGACAAATGGGGGGTGCCCTGATGTCATCTGTGTTTATCTACTACACTTAGATAAAAAAGGTGCTATCTAGAACCTAAAAGGTTTCTTTGGCTGTCCCCATAGGTGAACCCTTCTTGGTACTAGGTAGAACCCTTTTGGTTCCAGGTAGAACCCTTTTGGGTACCTTGTAGAACCGTTTCCACAGCCGAAGAACCCTTTTGGAACCCTTTAAAAAAAAAGTTTTCCAAAAAGGAATGATGATTCATCATCATTGTGACCAAGGGTGTCATTTCTTGGTCCACCTACTCCACAGCCTTCCATATCCGCTCCACACACTACAGTTCTGGGAAGTATTGTGCACTGGGAACTAAGCTTTCCTTTTTGAGGAAGTGACTTATACATTACAGGATACAGTTCCAAATCGGTAGTGAACACCACTTACTATATACTAGTACTGGCTTCACTATTTACACTTGTTTTAAAGTTTTCCAGCAAACAGTCATCTAACAAAATCTTAATGGATTTTGTTCTGAGTCAGTGTACCCCTGAAAGTGTAGGAATATAAATATAGCCACATCTTAGGGGAGATCATCCTGACGTTTCATAGAACAATAGCTACAGTATGACTGATGATGGGGCTGTGACTTTGTGTGATCCTTATGTCAACTAGCCCAAAGGAAATGTATTATTTGTGGCTACCACCTGCCTTTATTCATTTTGGGATGACAGAGAACGATGGAGAATTTTACTTTAATTGAACGTAATGACAGCTAAACTCTCCCCCTTTAGTAATCTACACGCTGCTGATATATCAAGTTATTGTGTTTTATTGTGTTTTGTTTAGATGTTAAGATTTAGTGTTTTAAAATTATATATTATCATGAATTATAAACCAGTTTAGCCCTGGTTGTCCTTTGGGTGAAAAACAGAAGCTGCAGAAAAGTCCTGTAATGAATAAGTATGCATAAAACTGGCAGACCTGATGTTCCTGTAAATATTATAATCTAAAAAGAACTCATACTGTAGATATTAGAAATAAACAAATGCAAATTATTTGTAGAATATCGTTAATTGATAAAAATAAAGAATTCCTAAAGTCATCATATAAGTGATTCATTGGCTGGGGTGAATCCAGTACCTTGGGTTGGTTGACTCTAGTGTAACTGACACTCAGGGTTGTGTGTGACAGAGTTTCCTGAGCTGGAAATGAACAATATCCCTTACGAGATGTAAAACAGGAAACACAGAGTTGACATCCCACTTCTGTGTGTGGGTGTTCTCTCACAAACTCATCCCCATCATAACTTGCTGACTCCATACTGAAATGATCCCCATCTGTTTTTGAACCAAACCTCTATGTGCTTTGGACAAAACACTCAAGTATCTCCTGTTCTATGTATTGTGGACATGACATACACTGTTGTTGTTGTCCTCCACAGACCTTAAATTCTCTGAGTTTGAATAACCAGTGTTGTGAAAGGAGATTCATGTTCAGTATGCCAACATGCATTCTAAATTCACATTCAATCCCAGGATATGGTGTAAACACTACCTCAAGGAAAAGCTACATGTATATCCATAGCTGTTAGCTAATATTCCAATGTGGCCAGAAAAACAGTATTTTGTGGCAAACAGGTGTCCTACCTGGAAGCCACCTAACCTCTGAGCAAGCATTAATTATGTAAAAACATTTTATGAAATAAAACAACAGAGACAAGCTGTGTTTTACGTGACACAAATCCTAATTGGCTCTAACTATAATGTTCTGCATAAATTAGCCATGCCCCCACTGGGCTGGGACTCCAAGCTGTTTTCAGAAATGTGCTCCCAACAGGATCCCTTTAATTGTTGAGAACAAAATAGTACACAATACATTTTTCTTCAGTAGAATTGCCATAACAGAGTCCTACTGTTCGCAGCTGCTCTAAAGCATACTCATGATAGTACTCTGGCTGCAGAGATGGAATGGAGAGTCTGGGATATCTGTCCAATGAAACGATAAATCTTTCACTCCTTACAGTACATTAGTGCAGGAAACTGGAGAAAAAAAAGAAGATTCTGGAAATGCTTTAACTCATTAATGATGTATGCTCTTTTCATTTGGCACAGATCATTCTCCAAGATAGCTCTTGAAAAGTAATGAGACAGAGAAGCCCAAATTAATCTGGATTACTGTAATGGTTTATATCATGTTTACTGATATCTCAGTAGGCTATCAGGGATGGGAAAGTTTTCAAAGCAGCTACAACAAATCAATAGGCTTTAAAAAACGTCTTGGGAAAATCTTGTTGTGCATGGATATAATTCAAAAGTTCCTTTTTGGGAGAAAACGTGCATTACATTTAGACATGGATGAAGGTAACCTGTAGCTGTTCATCTTACCACAATAGACTTCATTTAGCCAACTCAAAAGACGCCACTGTGGTTTCTTTGAACGTAAACAACCTATCACCCTAGCGGAATGGTGGTGGTGTGTGTGTGTGTGTGGGGGGGTGGGGGTGGGGGGGGGGGGTAGAGTTTAGGCAATGGGGTGTTGGAAGGTTGGATCAAGCTATTCATCTAGTTTGCATAACTCTGTCATATCAAAGGAGATGGGGCTAATTACCCAACTACGCACCATTCTGCTCTCTACTAGAATATGCATGTGTGTGTGTGTTTGTGTGTTGGTGGGGGAGGGGGAGGGGATTGTCTGTCTTTCTGTATTTGTGTGCATATGTATTTGTGAGTCAATGAGTGTGGATGTATGGCTATGTGCAGTTCTGCTGTGTGAAATCACAGGCAGTAGTATTGCTGTTTACAAAAGCATGTTTAGTTCCAAAATGGGACAATTCCAGTGCTACCTCAGAACCAACGGTGGACATGTAAATCCACCCAAGGGATAAATCTTCAATGTAGGACAAACTGTCCCTCTTTGTTCACTGTTGTCAAGCACAGCACAGTTATTTTTATTTTCTATGAGATATGTTTCAAAGTCACAAGAGTGTTGCATCTCTCTTTTGACTGCTAAGTGTGTTCAACGGGTGTGTTTAATGTGTTCACACTTTGCTGAGGGACTTTAATCATGCTCTGAGCAATTATATTTTATACAGCCCGCCAGCAGGAGACAGAGAAATGGGTGAACTCATGCAAGTTATCATCCGTCTCCCCCCAGGCTGCTCCATTCAAATGTCATGGCATCAAAGTGGTGGAAAGTCCTGGGCTGTCAGACAGCATCAGGAGCTTGTCAGGCCCTCCGGTGGGATAACCCCATCCAGTGAAATGGAAACCAGCTCTCTGTTCATGTTCTCTGTTCAGATACAGCATCTTCTCTCTCAAAGAAACTGGGACCATAACAGAGGAAAACACAGACAATGTCATTCCTCTGAACTAAATCCTGAATATGTATTTTGCAATCATTATAGGAATTCATATCAGACATGAATCCCTTTATAGTTTGTAGTTTCCTGGAAAAACAGGAAAAAACTGAGAACCATCTTGAAGCATTTAGTTTGAAGATTGGGTTTAAATGTGTTCCCCAAAGGATGGGCTTGGCTTGGAGGGCTTTGATATTCAGACTAACTCGTTGGGGATTAAGCATGACCTTTGAACCCATAATCCCCAAAAGCAAAACACATAGTTGGGAAAGGACTACAACTGTCAAAACTACAGCCACCAGGTCATGCAGTATGCTTCTGAGCTGTGACAGAAGTATAACAGAACCACATTATCCAAACAGTAAACTTATCCAAAGGATACACTTATGATTGTATACACAAACATACCCATCAATTAAATGTTATCTTGCAAAATCTATAATCTTATTTGAACATGATCTTTTTGGGGTAGTCCAGCAGATGGGTGAAATAATTGTTATGGTGACTATTAAACACTCTGAATCTGAATCCACCGCTGCCTAGAAAGCCAGCAGCCCGGAGTCACCTCTTCACTGTTGACGTTGAGACTGGTGTTTTGCGGGTACTATTTAATGAAGCTGCCAGTTGAGGACTTGTGAGGCGTCTGTTTTTCAAACTAGACACTCTAATGTACTTGTCCTCTTGCTCAGTTGTGCACCAGGGCCTCCCACTCCTCTTTCTATTCTGGTTAGAGCCAGTTTGCGCTGTTCTGTGAAGGGAGTAGTACACAACGTTGTACAAGATCTTTAGTTTCTTGGCAATTTATCGCATGGAATAGCCTTCATTTCTCAGAACAAGAATAGACTGACGAGTTTCAGAAGAAAGTTCTTTGTTTCTGGCCATTTTGAGCCTGTAATTGAACCCACAAATGCTGATGCTCCAGATACTCAACTGGTCTAAAGAAGGCCAGTTTTATTGCTCCTTTAATCAGAACAACAGTTTTCAGCTGTGCTGACATAATTGCAAAAGGGTTTCCTAATGATCAATTAGCCTTTTAAAATTATAAACTTGGATTAGCTAACACAACGTGCCATTGGAACACAGGAGTGATGGTTGCTGATAATGGGACTCTGTATGACTATGTAGATATTGCATTAAAAATCTGCCGTTTCCAGCTACAATAGTCATTTACAACATTAACAATGTCTACACTGTATTTCCGATCAGTTTGATGTTATTTTAATGGACAAAAATGTGCTTTTCTTTAAAAAACAAGGGCATTTCTAAGTGACCCCAAACCTTTGAACAATAGTGTACATATCCATAAAAATGTCAGTAGAAAAGTGGCAAAAACGTGCCAACTTAATTTTTTATGTACACGTTTTCATGGCTAGTTCCAATAGTTTACATGTAAATGCTCCAAAAAAATATATGGGTGTTCCCTGAAGTCTTCTAATTGCAATAATATGATATTATGTTTAGTTAAAATCCCATATGTCCAGCAGAGAGACAGGTGACCCATTATAATGAGAGCTTTCAGTCTTTACACAAAGTGAATAAAATAGTACATAAAGATGTCTAGCTATAGTGCCATTGCAGATTTAATAACCTAATATACCACAGCATTGTTGAATACTCGTTTCTAATTGGCTAGAACGGCATTCTAGAATGGACATTACAGTTTTTTTACAATCGCTAGGACCCATTTCTCAATACTTAGGACACTTCTTCAAAACTCTTCACACAGTTCTCCTAACTAACTTTCAGCTTGGCACAGAAGTTAATTTCACGTTCAAAATGCCCTAAAACTACCAAAACACTTCATACATGTCTCAAATCAACTCGTTCTTCCATAACACTAGCAAAGGTTGTCACCCAACAAACACACTTTGTCACTCATTAAACAATGACCTAAACAACACTAACAACAGGTAGCATTACACAATGTTTTCTTTACAAATCAAGAATGACACCTCTCTACTGTTTAGAATTCACTGCAGTATATGTTACAGGAATGTATCAGACATGATGCAATATGCTTCAATATGTTTTATGTCATTTTACGACATTGAGTGATTCCAAAATACAATAATTTGTATATACACCATCTACCGATACAGATACAGTAGCAATACTAGTCAACCCTGTCTTATGCATTTAGCATAATGCAGGTACTCATCCACGTCACATCTTATTTCATCTTGGGCAATACACCTAGGAAATAATCTTTTGGCATGCCTGGTCCATCCCTGGCAATCTTCTGCAGATACGTATGTTCAGGCATCCAGCATTCATTGCGTCCAGGAGGGACATTTGATCATGTGGATGATGGTCATAAACTTTCTACCTCCATGAGGAAAATAATTCCTCTATGGGGTTGAGGAATAGATAGTAAGGAAGGAGGAAAAGTCCATCATCCTGGGATGGGCTGCAAACCACTCTGTGACTGCACGGGAGTGGTGAAATACCACATTGTCCCATACAATTACAAACGTTGGCCGATTTCGCCTCACTGCAACCCTTTCCTCACCTGGCACAACCCTTCAATAGAGGTCACCCAGGAATGAAATCAGACGCTCGGTGTTGTATGGCCCAATTAGTGGTTTGGGAAAATCCTACCTCTACCGCCTGTAAAAGGTATCAGTTGGGTCCTAAGCAGAAATACAAAAACGATTACAATTACACACAAGTAGATTTGGAGGCTTTGCTCAATTTACTTCTGTAATGTGTAGTTCAGTCAGATGCCCTTGCAGAATGCACATCTTACCTGTTGTTTTGCCAGAAATGTCTCAGAATAGATGCCACTGTTGAGCGTTGCAGATTTGGCTGCACTCTCAGACCAGCCTCTCTCATTGATAGATCATGATTTATTACATGATCAATTATAGTTTATTACATGATCAATTATAGTAGCCCTAATCTCATCTGAGACTACAGCTCTTGATCTTCCTCTCAGTCTTCTTCCACCACGCGTACGTACTCCTCTCCCTCTCCCAGCCACTCTTCTTCCTCTGTCAGCCACTTCTCTATCTCTGGCAGGGTCCATGTTTACATTACAGTACAGCATTATTCCTAAGATGTCCCCTTTTGTATAGATGGTAATGTAATTGAAAGACTAACACCTGTGTAGGTGTTCAGCTACAATGGGAATCAGCTGTGGTTGGTCTAATTGTTTTGATAGTATTTCATTTTTTAGATTTTTAGACAGTTTTTCACACTCAACAGTTTCCCAAGTGTCAAGAATGGTCCACCACCCAAAGGACATCTAGCCAACTTGACACAACTGTGGGAAGCATTGGAGTCAACGTGGGCCAGCAACCGTGTGGAACCCTTTCGAAACCTTGTAGAGTCCATGCCCCGACAAATTGAGGCTGTTCTGAGTTTCCCCAAACTGTTGCCACAAAGTTGGTAGCAAAGAATTGTCTAGAATGTCATTTTATGCTGTAGCGTTAAGATTTCCCTTCACTGGAACTAAGGGGCCTAGCCCGAACCATGAAAAACAGCCCCAGACCATTATTCTTCCTCCACCAAACTTTACAGTTGGCACTATGCATTCGGTTAGGTATCATTCTCATGGCATCTGCCAAACCCAGATTCGTCCGTCGGACTGCCTGATGGTGATGCGTGATTCATCACTCCAGAGAAAGCGTTTCCACTGCTCCAGAGCCCAATGGCGGCAAGCTTTGGTGATCTTGCTCGGCCATGGAAACCCATTTCATGAAGCTCCCAACGAATAGTTATTGTGCTGAAGTTGATTCTGGGGGCAGTTTGGAACTCGGGAGTGAGTGTTGCAACTGAGGTCAGACGATTTTACGCGCTACACGCTTCAGCACTCGGCGGACCCGTTCTGTGAGCTTGTTAGGCCTATCACTTCGCAGGCTGAGCATTTGTTAATCCTAGAAGTAACAGCACTTACAGTTGACCAGGGGAGCTCTAGCATGGCAGAAATTTGACGAACTGACTTGTTGGAAAGGTGGCATCCTATGACGGTGCCACGTTGAAAGCCACTGAGCTCTTTAGTAAGGCCATTCTACTGCCAATGTTAGACTATGAAGATTGCATGGCTGTGTGCTCAATTTTATACACCTGTCAGCAACCGGTGTTGCTGAAATAGCCGAATCCACTAATTTGAAGAGCTGTCCACATACTTTGTATATACTGTGCATTCGGAAAGTATTCAGACCCCTTGACTTTTTCCACATTTTGTTATGTTACAGCCTTATTCTAAAATTGATTCAATCGTTTTTTCCCCTTATCAATCCACACACAATACGCCACAATGACAATGAAAGAACAGATTTTTAGAAAATGTTGTAAATGTATTACAAATAAAAAAAACTAAATATCACATTTACATAAGTATTCAAACCCTTTACTCAGTACTTTGTTGAAGCAACTTTGGTAGCGATTAAATACTCAAGTTTTCTTGGGTAGGACGCTACAAGCTTGGCACACCTGTATTTGGGGAGTTTCTCCCATTCTTCTCTGCAGATCCTCTCAAGCTCTGTCAGGTTGGATGGGCAGCGTTGCAACACAGCTATTTTCAGGTCTCTCCAGACATGTTCGATCGGGTTCATGTCCGGGCTCTGGCTGGGCCACTCAAGGACATTCAGAGACTTGTCCCCAAGCCACTCCTGCGTTGTCTTGGCTGTGTGCTTAGGGTCGTTATTCTGTTGGAAGGTGAACCTTCACCCCAGTCTAAAGGTGCTGAGCACTCTGGAGCAGGTTTTCATCAAGGATCTCTCTGTACTTTGCTTCGTTCATCTTTCCCTCGATCCTAACTAGTCTCCCAGTCCCTGTCGCTGAAAAACATCACCACAGCATGATGCTGCCACCACCATGCTTCAGGTTTGCCAGGTTTCCTCCAGACGTAATGCTTGGCATTCAGGCCAAAGAATTCAATCTTGGTTTCATCAGACCAGAGACTCTTGTTTCTCATGGTCTGAGAGTCCTTTAGGTGCCTTTTGGCAAACTCCAAGAGGGCTGTCATATGCCTTTTACAGAGGAGTGGCTTCTGTCAGGATGCACCTGAGCTCATTTTCGAGTCTCATTGTCACGCCCTGGCCATAGAGAGGTTTTTATTCTCTATTTTGGTTAGGCCAGGGTGGGCATTCTAGTTTCTTTATTTCTATGTTTTCTATTTATTTGTTTTTTGCAGAGTGTGGTTCCCAATCAGAGGCAGCTGTCTATCGTTGTCTCTGATTGGGAATCATACTTAGGCAGTCCTTTTTCCCTCTTTCAGTTGTGGGTTCTTATTTTTGCATTGGTTGTTATTTTACCCTGCAGAACGTCACGTTTTTATTTTGTTTTGTAGTTTGTTGGTATTCATTATAGAAATAAATAGAATGAACACATACCACGCTGCGCTTTGGTCCACTTCTTCCCATGACGATCGTGACACTCATATCAAAGGGTCTGAGTACTTATCTAAATTAGGTATTTCTGTTTGTAATTTTGAATGCATTTGCAAACATTTCTAAAAACCTGTTTTAACTGTTTCATTATGGGGTATTGTGTGTAGATTGATTTCTTTTGAAATCCATTTTAGAATAAGGCTGTAACGTAACAAAATGTGGAAAAAGGGAAGGGGTCTGAATACTTTTTGAATGCACTGTATAGCGTAACATACCATAACGTAAGACCAAAAACAACACGTCATTTATTATTAGATTTAAGGATGATTGTGCTGAATGTTCACGTTTTTTCTCATAGTGTGGCCAAAACTAAACAGCATAAATGTGCTCTGATGGAAGCAATACAGGTAGGCTAAGCTATAGCTTGTTAATATCACCTGCTCTGAAATCCGATCAAAGAATATTTACTCATATCACTCAAAAATATCTAAATGCATATTGTCATGAAAC
Organism: Salvelinus namaycush; assembly: GCF_016432855.1. NCBI lineage: Eukaryota > Metazoa > Chordata > Actinopteri > Salmoniformes > Salmonidae > Salvelinus > Salvelinus namaycush. The sequence continues at coordinate 26,744,791 of NC_052322.1, forward strand.
TGCGTGAGATCAAATGGTTATGGTTGGCATAGTTGGCAGCTTGGACGTTTCACCCGTAAAATGAGAAGAATTAGGCCTATCATTCACAATTAACAGTGATGATGGCCTATTTTGAAATTAGGTTTGCCTAATTTGGCGTTTGGGGGTATTAAATGTCCAAACATTTATTCAAGTCAGTGTGAGTAGCCAACGGCAGATACTGCATTTGGATGATGCGTTTTATGCATATAAAATTATATTATTCAACAGGTTAAGGCACATAGTACTACACTACTGAGAATAAGGTTCAATCTGCAATGGCAATATAGCTAGACATCTTTGTTAGACTTCTACTTACTTTGTGTAAAGGCTGAAAGGTCTCATCATAAAAGTATTTAGTTAAAATGGGTTACCTGTCTCTCTGCTGGACATAATACATTCCTATGGGATTTTACCTAAAGTGACAGGTACAGCAAGAGCAGGTTTCCTGTAATTTTACTTCAAATTTAAACAAAACACAATATCATATTATATATCATTACAATCAGTAGACTTCAGGGAACACCTGCATTACTTCTTAGAGTGTTTACATGTAAACTATTGGAAATAGCCATGAAAACATTTACTAAAAACAGTGCTAAAAGTTTAAAGGATATATTCAGTCTGAATTCAAAATGGATTAAATAGATTTTTTTCTCTCACCCATCTAGACAAAATACCCCATAATGACAAAGTGAAAACATGGATTTAGATATGTTTGCTAATTTATTGAAAAGGAAATCCAAAAATACTGTATCTTATTTACATAAACATTCACACCCCTTTGGCAGCAATTACATCTTTGAGTCTTTCTGGGTAAGTCTCTAAGAGCTTAGGTTGTACAATATCTGAACATTATTATTTAAAACATTCTTCACGCTCTGTCAAGTTGGTTGTTGGACATTGTTAGACAGCCATTTTCAAGTCTTGCCATAGATTTTCAAGCCGATTTAAGTCAAAACAGACATTTGCATCCTGTAGCACTAACTCCAAAAAGTTCTGGGACACTGTAAAGTCCTTGGAGAATAAGAGCACCTCCTCTCAGATGCCCACTGCACTGAGGCTAGGAAACACTGTCACCACCGATAAATCTGCGAAATTGAGAATTTCAATAAGCATTTTTCTACGGCTGGCCATGCTTTCCACCTGGCTACCCGCTTTCCCGGTCAACAGCCCTGCACCCCTCACAGCAACTTGCCCAAGCCTCCCCCATTTCTCCTTCACCCAAATCCAGATAGCTGATGTCCTGAAAGAGCTGCAAAATCTGAACCCCTACAAATCAGCCTGGCTAGACAATCTGGACCCTCTCTTCCTAAAATGATCAGCCAAAATTGTTGCAACCCCTATTACTAGCCTATTCTACCTCTCTTTCGTATCGTCTGAGATCCCCAAAGATTGGAAAGCTGCCGCGGTCATCCCCCTCTTCAAAGGGGGAGACACTCTAGACCCAAACTGCTACAGACCTATATCTATCCTACCCTTCCTATCTAAGGTCTTCAAAAGCCAAGTTAACAAAGATCACCAACCATTTCGAATCCCATCGTAACTTCTCCGCTATGCAATCTGGTTTCCGAGCTGGTCATGGGTGCACCTCAGCCACGCTCAAGATCCTAAACTATATAATAACCGCCATCGATAAGAGACAATATTGTGCAGCTGTATTCATCGACCTGGCCAAGGCTTTTGACTCGGTCAATCACCACATTCTTATCGGCAGACTCAACAGCCTTGGTTTCTCAAATGACTGCCTCGCCTGGTTCACCAACTACTTCTCAGACAGAGTTCAGTGTGTCAAATCGGAGGGCCTGTTGTCCGGACCTCTGGCAGTCTCTATGGGGGTGCCACAGGGTTCAGTTTTCGGGCCAACTCTCTTCTCTGTATACATCAATAATGTCGCTCTTGCTGCTGGTGATTCTCTGATCCACCTCTACGCAGATGACACCATTCTGTATACTTCTGGCCCTTCTTTGGACACTGTGTTAACTAACCTCCAGACGAGCTTCAATACTCTTAAATGCAAGCAAAACTAATTGCATGCTCTTCAATCAATTGCTGCCCACACCTACCCACCCATCCAGCATCACTACTCAGACGGTTCTGATTTAGAATATGTGGACAACTACAAATACCTAGGTGTCTGGCTAGACTGTAAACTCTCCTTCCAGACTCACATTAAGCATCTCCAATCCAAAATTAAATCTAGAATCGGCTTCCTATTTCGCAACAAAGCATCCTTCACTCATGCTGCCAAATATACCCTTGTAAAACTGAATCCTACCGATCCTTGACTTTGGGGATGTCAATTACAAAATAGCCTCCAACACTCTACTCAGCAAATTGGATGCAGTCTATCACAGTGCCATCCGTTTTGTCACCAAAGCCCCATATACTACCCACCACTGCAACCTGTATGCTCTAGTTGGCTGGCCCTCGCTTCATATCCGTCGCCAAACCCACTGACTCCAGGTCATCTACAAGTCGTTGCTAGGTAAAGCCCCGCCTTATCTCAGCTCACTGGTCACCATAGCAGCACCCACCCGCAGCACGCGCTCCAGCAGATATATTTCACTGGTCACCCCCAAAGCCAATTCCTCCTTCGGCTGCCTTTCCTTCCAGTTCTCTGCTGCCAATGACTGGAACGAATTGCAAAAATCACTGAAGCTGGAAACTCATATCTCCCTCACTAACTTTAAGCACCAGCTGTCAGAGCAGCTCACAGATCGCTGCACCTGTGCATAGCCAATCTGTAAATAGCCCATCCAACTACCTCATCACCATATTGTTATTTATTTTGCTCCTTTGCACCCCAGTACCGCTACTTGCACACTCGTCTTCTGCACATCTATCACCCCAGTGTTTAATTTGCCATACTGCAATAATTTCTCCACTATGGCCTATTTATTGCCTCGCCCCCCTTATCCTACCTCATTTGCACACACTGTATATAGACTTTCTCTATTGTATTATTGACTGTGTGTTTGTTTATTCCATGTGTAACTCTGTGTTGTTGTTTATGACGCACTGCTTTGCTTTCTTTTGGCCAGGTCGCAGTTGTAAATGAGAACTTGTTCTCAACTAGCCTACCTGGTTAAATAAAGGTGAAATAAATATAAAAAAAGAAGAAAACTGTGACTAGGCCACACGGGAACATTCAATTTTGTCTTAGTAAGCAACTCCAATGTCTGCTTTGTTAGTTTTACCCATCTACCCATCTACCAATTTGTGAGGCATTGGAAAACCTCCCTGGTCGTTGTGGTTGAATCTGCATTTGTAATTTACTGCACAGCTGGTAATTGTATAGTGCATTCAAAAAATAATTCTGACCCCTTGACTCTTTCCCAATTTTGTTACGTTTCAGCCTTATTCTAAAATGTATTAAATAAATGTTATCCTTCTTAATCTACACACAATACCCCATAAAGACAAAGCGAAAACAGGTTTTTAGAAATGTTTGCAAATGTATTAAAAATAAAAAACAGAAATACCTTATTTACTTAAGTATTCAGACCCTTTGTTATGAGACTCGAAATTGTGCTCAGGTGCATCCTGTTTCCATTAATCATCCTTGAGATGTTTCTACAACTTGATTGGAGTCCACCAGTGGAAAATTCAATTGATTGGACATGATTTGGAAAGGAACACACCTGTCTATATAAGGTCCCATTTTTGTTTTTTTAACTGTCTTTGCCTTGTCATTATGGTGTATTGTGTGTAGGTTGATGAGTGAGGGAAAAAATATTTAATTAATTTTAGAATAAGGCTCAAATGTAACGAAATATGGAAAAAGTCCAGGGGTCTGAATACTTTCCGAATGCACTCTATGTGTGGGGTACAAAGATGAAGCCGTCATTCAAAAATCTTTTTGAACATTATTATTGCACACAGAGTGAGTCCATGCAACTTATTATGTGACCTTTTATTTCATATTTACTCGTGAACTTATTTAAGCTTGCCATAGAAAATGGGTTCAATAAATATTGACTCAAGAAATTTCAGCTTAAATGTTTAATTTAATTTGTAAAACATTCTAAAAACATTATTCCACTTTGATATGATGGGGTATTGTGTGTAGGCCAGTGACACAAAATCTAAATGTAATCCATTTTAAACTCAGGCTTTAACACAACAAAATGTGGAAAAGTTGAAGGTTGTAAACACTTTCTGAAGGCATTTCTGGGCCATTTTATTGTGTTTTTATTTAATAAAATGTTAGGTGTGCTTGCAAAGCAAAACACAACTCTAGATTTATTACATACTCATATTATTATTTGATTTCTTTACTTCGTTCTAGAGCTTAAAGGATTTAAGTAATTAACACAAAACCAACTCAAAATGTCCAGACTGCCCCAACTGTGATTGCTTGAGAAAAAAAAAATCATAGCATTTATACTTTTTGAACTATAACAATATTTAAATGAGCTCCCAATGCACTTCAACGGCAAAAAAATGTCCCATAGACTTGAATGTTAAAAAAACCCTAAACGTTCTAGAACTATCTCCTTCTACACTGTTTAAACTATTAATACAAAACCAACATTGAGATGTTTGGACTGGCCAAACTTAGATTGCTTGTCAAAGGATATTTGATACTATGTATACTTTTGGAACTATAACCATTTAAAATTGTAATAAATTAACATGGGTTTGAATGAGAAACATTGGAATAAAGTGGTAGCTATTCAGAATGATCCTGCTCCTTGGTTAATTAAGCTACAAGACCAACTTTAAAACATTCAGGCTATCCTAACTTCAAATTCTCTTTATAAACAATTTTTTTAAAGTATTAGCAAAATTACCATAAAATAACTCACCTATAGTAACTCTTGAACCGTTCAAGCTAGACACCAAACTAACTTTCACATGTTCAGGCTATCCTAACTTCAATATGAGTTTTTACTTTGATCAATTATAACTATATACATTTGCATAAATATGCATAAAATGACACACCTACAGTACAGTAACTCTTGAATCTTTCAAGAGACACCAAACCAACTTTCACATGTTCAGGCTATCCTAACTTCAAATTCTTAATAAATGTTTATCAACTTTAACTATATAAATGTGCATACATTTGCATAATATAACTCATCAACAGTAACTCTTTTATTTTTCTACATGTACTTTTCTAGTTTTATTTTGTGTTTTTATTTTGTTTGTTTATTGTGTTTCCATACCCCCTCAAACAATCTGAAGTATATGTATCTGAGTTAGGAGTAAAAATGTAAATCATGATATGAGATCAGTTTGTTATTGATTTACAGGCGAACACTTTTATAATTTAGCGGTTGCCTTGAGCAGGTATCTGCTAGTTAACATTTTTCCATATTTTGGATGGTTATTTTACAGGTGAACACTTTTATATTTACGACTCAAGGTCTGAAAAGTGGAAAAGTGTCATCTCCACAGAACTCTACCTCTGTCTTGTCCTGTCAAAAATACCTTGCCTGAGGCACTTTTCTGAGAGCTAGCAGGTTTGTGGATGTGAGATTGTCAGTGAGAGATAAGAGGCAGACACTTTAGACTTGAAACAAAATATGGGGGGAAATATGCATATATCTCTGGAAAGAGAGAGTGAAAAGGAATGTGCAAAATGACCCACCTCATTTGGAATTACACAGAAATGGTTTTCACATTGTAGCATACTTTTGCATTTAGAAAGCATCCTTAGCATACATTATCCAAGTCATAAGGAAAAGAGATCTACATGTTTATGTTAAGAAGTACATTGTAAAAACACTTGATACTGTAGTCTTGAATTAAATTTAATTACATTTTGGGATTGCACATAAAACAGACATCGACAAGATGTGCAATGGAATCTCCTATGAAAGTAATCTCACATGAAAACACTTCCAAGGTGATCTTATTCGATCAAGTCAATGTGACAACTACTATAGGTCTACTCATGAATGAGCATACTGCACATCTGGATATATTGGACTTCATACTGCACATCTGGATATATTGGACTTCATACTGCACATCTGGATATATTGGACTTTCCATACTTCACATCTCCACAGAAACAAAACACTGGTCCAAGTGCTTATTTAAGCAGATGAGGAAAACACTGTGATTAGCTCAAACTGTCCTCAATTTCAAGACTACACCTTGTACTTTGAGATGGTGTGTTTCCCCCAAAAGGAAATAGCTTTCGATTTTATCTTGTATTGGCAGTCTGTTTGTGTCATTGTAAATGCTGCTAAGGGGTTTGATGGCTAGCGTTTACAGAGGAAGTTGAATGGGTAATAATAAGCACCTGGCAGCATGAACCATAAGAGTAGAGGTTTTAGAGGATGTAACACTGTACAGGATTCTCCTAAAGGAAATGCTTTAAATGACAGGCCTGGGAAATGGATCTGGTCCAGCCTGAGGTGTGCCTAGAGTAAGGAGTTATATTTTAGCCTCATATCGCACAGTCTCATGTTTACCCATGCACACCAAATAAATAACTTTTGTCCTTTAGAAAAAAAGCTCTGGATATAAATAACTGAATATCCCTTTCTAGTGGAAAGACTGATTCATACAGAAGGACAACTGCTGGGTCTGTGGAAAAACTGACTAATAGCTGTGAAATATGAAAAACACAATGGAGACGTTTAGAAACCGTAGGGCTAATGTATAGACAATATTTTGCTTGATGTAAGTGACACTGTGGAATGTTAGACCCATTGTGTTCATGAGATATTATTCAGTTTGTGGTAAAGATTAAGTGGCTAAAGTTCAATGGCAATGAAGGAGTGTCAGGAGCAACAAAAGAGGCTGAAGGCACTGAAGCAAGGCGGAGGCTCTCAAAGGTTGTGAGAGCATTGAGGAGTACATGTACTGTAGGAATCATGCATGTGGGAGCGAGGAGAATGGGTTTTATTTATACTTCACCTTCTGACTGAGACTCACCAGGGAGCTGAGAGAACTGCAGCAGGCTGCTACTCACAGGTGGAAACACTATTAAACAGGGCTTTCACATTGCAGGAAGATACATTCTCCCTTTTTCTTTCACAGAGTTAATCTGGATTTATGGAGAATGATGTAAAAGGGATTGTGGAGGGTAGCTGTTATTTAAAGGTTTGTGGGTAAAGTGGTTAACTGATTTTATTTTCTCACAAAAGGTGATCCAAAATCAGAGATACATTCAAATATGAATTTTATTAATTATTTTATGAATTTTTGACAGAATGTCCAATTTTTACTTGCTTGCTGTAACACATATGTAGCCAACACTACAAAACAAAATGATTGTTCACCTTTTCACTGTGTTTTTATTGACAAATCATTTTTAAGTGTTTATTTTTATTTCAAAGGCTGCAAAATATATTGCCATTCCAGTCATGCACACTTCTTCATGATCAGAGTCTAGAGAGGCAAAAGAGTCCGGGGCTATGCTATGTATTATAGCACCATCTGCTGCTGAACAAAGAAGGTGATGCTGGGTGCTGTAGATACTGTAGACCAGGACTGGTCAACCCTCCGCCTGGAGAGCTAATATGGAGGCTTTTGCTCCAGCCCTGTTATAATATACCTGATTCAGTTATAGGTCCTGGTGACTTCCATTTCCTATAGTTTTTCATTCACTGAAGGGGTGGCTATGTTCAAGGTTCTTCTGGACGGAATAAGGAGAAGGGTGCCAACCATTTCACATGATGATCCCTGAAATAGTTTTTCATATTATTACAATATAATAAAAAACATGCCTTTGTTAATGGGTGGAGTTAACAATAGCACACTCACTTGTTGAGTTGGAATGAAGTTGCAAAACTAAGAGTGAATCAAGAAAGCACATCCAGAGCAGAGGCCTACCTGTGATATTTTTGTCCCTTTCTCCTTTGATATTCCATTTCATCCACTGTCCAGACAGACCCCTTGCCTCCCTCCACTCGCACAAAACACTTGTGCAAGCTAAGATTATGACGGACAGCGTTCTGTGGTGGCAAAGGAATACAGCTTGTGTTAGGATCTCGGGAGTCAATATTCCTCAAAACTCAAATTGAAGACTCAAATGTAAGTTAACATAATGATCCAAGGAGAAGCCAAACCTTCCATGTGGCCGTGTTGTGTCGGAAGTAGAAGAACATTGTGGTGAACCAGTTGTAGATGTCATTCAGAGAGTGCTGCTTGTCTGGAGACTCCAGTATAGACTGCAGACAGACATGGTGGACATTCACAGTAGACTTGTGCAATTGAAACATCTCACATGAAATCTAGACAAAATTAGAAGTCTTGCTACTCATGTAGTCCAATACAATGGATTTAATATTAATGTCCCACTTGTGTAGACGAAAAGGTAGAATGTTGCTGTCTTTCAGTTCAACAAAGATGCATGAACTACAGATCAAACTGTATTAGTTGCTCAGCCGCTCAGCCAGACTCTCGAGTCTACCTTTTCCTTTACTCAAGTGTGCCTTTACCTGAGTGTTCAGAGGGACTCTACTGTCTGATTCAGACAACTCACCCATCTTATCAGGCAGGCGTAGGTGTACGGAGGCCGGATGTTGTTGTATTTATAACACTCAACACTCGGGACAAGATCTGTGGGGTGCCCAACGAAAGCAAACATGCTGGGTCTTGAGTTTGGATCAGATTTCGTGGCAACGTGAAAGGCATCATCACCAAAACAAACAAGCAAAACACTTGGAGGAATGCAAAATGGAGTGGAACTTTCTCTAGCTTAAAGAAAAGTGAATAAGCAGTCATGCTATGTGAATTTTATGTGAATGTTACTCCGTGTTGAAGATGAGTGTGAAATGGTGTTACCTGGGAGTAGGTGGTGGGGAGTGGCAGCGGGCCAATACTCATGCTGTGCCAGCTCCTCTGGCTCTTTAGTGGCGCAGCGTGGCACTCCATCTGCTGCCAAGGCCGGGGATGGGTTCTGGGGCAGGACTAGTGCCAGGCTGTGGCTGTAGGGCCAATCTGAACCTGCCTTCTGACAGGGAGAGACAACCAACAACACAGACATTCAATATGGTCAGGTTGGGGTACATAGAACATTTCTTAAAAAGGGAAGGATAATGGGCAATGGCATGGGCGGTGACTATAGTCATTTGAAGGCATTAGCCAAAATAGGGAAGCCTTGAGGAGTTACCATGTCAGTTGATTTGTGTTCAGACAGGTGCAGATGGAGTTGCATTGCAAAGAGTTTCTGTTTTTCCACAGTCAGCTAAAAAAAGAGAGAAGATTAATCAAGGTTCATTAGGGGCAACATTTCCACTTAGTTGGACTTGGAGCTACAACCTTTCTCTGTTGTCAGTGTTCTATTTGGAGCTTTTCTGTAAAACAGTCTATTATACTGTATGTAGAACTACAGGAACAAACCTGGGTCTCCATGTATTGCACCATGTCTTGTTGTACCCTCCACTGTGCAATGCTTCTGTCTCCATGGCCATGGTCAGAATGGAGGTGTCTGGAGATGTAATCAAAGTCATGACTATAAAGAACAGCACCCCAACTGCATAACAATGACCAATGAAATATACTGGTGCTCATGGCTCACTTCAAAAAATGGGGAAATTCTTCAAATACCGCATCGCAGCCTGGCCAGCAGCAGAGTCCGTTGAGAAACAGAGCACTGGAGCTCCGTAGGGTTGGGTGACCTGGCCTGCAGAAGGAAGGGAGGAATATTATCAACGGTGGACTAAACGCAATCAAACCAGCCTTGCGTTGTTTATGCAGTGTCTGTTTACACACGCACACACACACAGAGGACGGCTCCTAATAATGGCTGGAAAGGAGCGAATGGAATGGCATCAAACACATGGAACCCATGTGTTTGATGCAGTTTATGCAATCCACTCTTTCCACTCCAGCCATTACAACAAGCCCATCCTCCCCAATTAAGGTGCCACCAACCTCCTGTGACACAAACACATAACTCACTCATGATGCCTGGTGATGATGGAGTTCTGCTTAGGACTGGCTCTCCTCAGGGGAGAGGGGTGACGAGTGGGCCCAGGAGAGTGCTCAGAGTGTGGGGGTGAGGACTGTCCACGGCTCCCTGTGTACACCTCCCCATTGCACAGCGATATGGGTTGAGCTGAACCGGCCGCTGTTATAGTGCACGGTGTCAGAAAAGAAAGGTAGAGAAATATTTATATTATTGAAAAAGACCTACAGTGGGAAGAAAAAGTATGTGAGCCCTTTAGAATGACCTGGAATTACCTGGATTTCTACATAAATTGGTCATAAAATTGTATCTGATCTTCATCTAAATCACAACAATAGACAAACCACAGTCTGCTTAAACTAATAACACACAAACAATTATAATTTTTCATGTCTTTATTGAACACACCGGGTAAACATTCCCAGTGCAGGTTGAAAATGTATGTGAACCCTTGGATTTAATAACAGGTTGACCCTCCTTTGGCAGCAATAACCTCAACCAAATGTTTTCTGTAGTTGCGGATCAGACCTGCACAACGGTCAGGAGGAATTTTGGACCAGTCCTCTTTCCACATTTTTTCAGTTTCACAATATTCTTGGGATGTCTGGTGTGAACCACTCTCTTGAGGTCATTCCACAGCATCTCAATCGGATTGAGGTCAGGACTGACTGGGCCACTCCAGAAGGTGTATTTTCTTCTGTTCAAACCATTCTGTTGTTGATTTACTTCTGTCTTTTGGGATGTTGTCCTGTTGCATCACCTAACTTCTGTTGAGCTTCAATTGGCGGACAGACAGCCTTACATTCTCCTGTAAAATGTCTTGATAAACTTGGGAATTAATTTTTCCGTCGATGATAGCAAGCTGTCCAGGCCCTGAGGCAGCAAAGCAGCCCCAAACCATGATGCTGGTGTGCTGTACCTTTTTTGGTGTGCTGTGCCTTTTTTTCTCCACACATAGTGTTGTGTGTTCCTTCCAAACAACACAACTTTAGTTTCATCTGTCCACAGAATATTTTGCCAGTAGTGCTGTGGAACATCCAGGTGCTCTTTTGCAAACTTCAGATGTGCAGCAATGTTTTTTTGGGACAGCAGTGGCTTCTTCCATGATGACCTCCCATGAACACCATTCTTGTTTAGTGTTTTATGTATTGCAGACTCGTCAACAGAGATGTTAGCATCTTAAAGAGATTTCTGTAAGTCTTTAGCTGACCCTCTAGGATTCTTCTTAACCTCATTGAGCATTCTGCGCTGTGCTCTTACAGTCATCTTTGCAGCACGGCCACTCCTAGGGAGAGTAGCAACAGTGCTGAAATTTCTCCATTTATAGAGAATTTGTCTTACCGTGGACTGACTTTTGGAGGTACTTTTGTAACCCTTTCCAGCTTCATGCAAGGCAACAATTCTCAATCTTAGTTCTTCTGAGATCTATTTTGTTCGAGGTGTGGTTCACATCAGGCAATGCTTCATGTGAATAGCAAACTCAAATTTTGTGAGGGTTTTTCATAGAGCAGGGCAGCTCTAACCAAAATCTCCAATCTCGTCTCATTGATTCGACTCCAGGTTAGTTGACTCCTGACTCCAATTAGCTGTTGGAGAAGGCATTAGCCTAGGGGTTCACATACTTTTTTCATCCTACACTGTGAATGTTTCAATTATGTATTCAATAGAGACAAGAAAAATACAATAATTTGTGTGTTATTTGTTTAAGCACACTGTGTATGTCTATTGTTGTGACTTAGATGAAGATCAGATCAAATTTATGTCAAATTTATGCAGAAATCCAGGTAATTCCAAAGGGTTCACCTACTTTTTCTTGCCACTGTAGAAACACTTTCCATGAACCTTCTATAGGAATTATGCATAATGGCTGTATAGAATTGTGTACAACATATGTAATGACACAATTTCTTTAAGCCACCAGTGTTTCCATTCAAAAGTGCGACCCTACACCTGCATTACCTGGGGCATCAGGTAGCCTAGTGGTTAGAATGTTGGGCGAGTAACCGAAAGGTTGCTAGATCAAATCCCTGAGCTGACAAGGTAAAAATCTGTTGTTCTTCCCCTGAACAAGACAGTTAACCCACTGTTCCTAGGCTGTCATTGTAAATAAGAATTTGTTCTTAACTGACTTGCCTAGTTAAATAAAAAATGACCTATTTTGGGAAGGGGGACATTTTTTAAATGTTTTGACAATGAAAAGCTATAATGGTTTGGTTGTAAGGATGCTGCAGTAGGAGAGAAGAGTGGAGAGAAATGAACTATGGAGTTGGTTTTGGATTCTATACATCCATTCTACATCCATTCTACATTATTACACAGCAGTGTCATGGACAGTGTTTCTCCATAAAGAGCTGTTTTATTCTATCGTCTCATACGACATGACAGTTCAGTTGTATATGTACTGTAAGGGTGCTGCTGCAGAGGGTCAGTCAGAGCAGAGCTTACCCTGTGGTCGTACGTGGGCAGCCAGGACACCCTGGCGTAGGACAGAGGGTCTGTGCTGGCTCAACTGGGAGCACCGAGACACCCGCTGCAGGAACGGTCTCCCCTCCTCCTCACTGGAACACTGGGAAGGACGCATAACAACATGCTCACACATACAGTACACCCCTTTTACCAGCAGGGAGTGCTCTGAGCAAACACAAGCAGCTTTTTTGCTAATATCAGTGTATGCATTACATGAATCTGGTCAGAATAGGGCCTTGAAACATGTTATAATAGCAGGTATAAGAAGAGGATAATATCCTACCTGCTGTAACAGTATGCTTTGGAGCTGAGATGAGGCCATAAGTGGACCTCCAGGTCTAATCATCAATGGGAAACCCATCTATAAATAATGGACATTTATTTATATCATTCATCTATCTCACTATTAGGTAAAACTCCATGTAATGAAAATATAGATATTGCCTCCTGGGAACGTGTCTTTCAATTGGCATTATTATACAAAATATAATAGACAAAAAAAAACATGAAAAAGCCAACTGTATGGAACTGTCTTGATTTACACTTTAGCTCTATATTTATTATATTTATTTTAGTCTTCTTCCAATTATATGTTACTTGTTGATTGAAACCACAGTAGCAGTTCAACCAATACCTGAGTAACAGAGGTACGAGCATAGAGCCGAGGTGAGACAGAATCATTTGGATTGGTACGTGTGTCTGGCTCCTCTCCGTGTTCACCCCGCCGATCTCGCTGCTGCTGCTGTCTACCACTGTTCAGCCGCCCACTCTTCAACCTCTCACTCTCAGTCTGTGGCATCCCTGGGCTTGGTGCAGAAGAGAGGAAATGGATGGTTAGTGCTAAGTGCATGCTACCGCTAGGAATGCATGGGTGGTGGTGGATAAAAGTTGTGAATGTGTAGACAACATAAACAATTGCAAATAATCACAAGTCACAATAGATCGTCCCCACACAGGGCACCAATTATGTAGAGATTTTCATATTTGTAAGGATATGTTGTATTCGGTCTTGCATATATTTCAACATATGACATTAAACAACACATCACTACAATAAGAGAGAGAGAGAGAGAGAGAGAGAGAGAGAGAGAGAGAAAGTGAGCTAGAAAGAGAGAGAGAGGGGGGGGCATACAAATGTGCTCTTTGATAAATGTTAGACAGCAACAGGTTTGGAGGCATGGTGTCTTTTGTTCCCTTATCAGACATAATGAAAGGTAAAGGAGTTCAAACACAGTCTGGGCTGAGAGATATTGTGGTTGCGCACAGGTGCAACTACACAGACATTGAAGCGTACAGAGATGGAACTGATAGCAGCAGGTATCTCAAAAACATACAGTGATTCGAACAGTGACATATTTAGTTGTTGTTTTGGCTCTGTACTCCAGCACTTTGGATTTGAAATGATACAATGACTTTAAGGTTAAAGTGCAGACTGTCAGTTTTATTTTTAGGGTATTTTCATCCATATCGGGTGAACCGTTTAGAAATGACATCCCTTTTTGTACATAGTCCCCCTATTTTAGGGGACCAAAAGTATTGGGACAAATTCACTTATATGTGTTTTAAAGTAATCAAAAGTTTAGTATTTGGTCCCATATTCCTAACACGCAATGACTACATCAAGCTTGTGACTCTACAAACTTTTTGGATTCATTTTCTGATGTTTTGGTTGTGTTTCAGATTATTTTGTGCCCAATAGAAATTAATGGTAAATAATGTATTATTTCATTTTGGAGTGACTTTAATTGTAATGATGAGTAAGAAAGTTGCAGACGCACAAATATCATATCCCAAAATGCTAAACACCCCTGTAACTGTAATTTTTTTAACCTTTATTTAACTAGGCAAGTCAGTTAAGAACAAATTCTTATTTACAATGACGGCCTAGGAACAGTTGGTCAACTGTCTTGTTCAGGGGCAGAACAACAGATTTTTACCTTGTCAGCTCGGGGATTCTTTCTAGCAACCTTTCGGGTTACTGGCCCAACACTCTAACCACTAGGCTACCTGCCACCCCTGGTAATGGTGAGAGGTTAGCATGTCTTAGTGGTATGATATTTGTGCATCTGTAACTTTCTCACTCATCATTATTCACGATTCATTCAGGAATATCTGTAATCATGGTAGCATCACATTGATGTAGAAGTGTTTAGAAACATATTATTATTTACAATAAAAGTGACTCCAAACTGACACAATACATTATTAACCATGAATTTCTACTGGGCACAACATAATCTGAAACACAACCAAAACAAATAGCAAATGTATCCAACAAGTTTGTAGTCACAAGCTTGAAAATACCCTCAAATTAAAGCTGACAATCTGCACTTCAAATCCAAAGTGCTGGAGTACAGAGCCTAAAAATGTGCCACTGTTCCAATACTTTTGAAACTCACTGAAGCACAGGAAAGAGGGAAGGGGAGAGGATGCTCCAATTCTTTTCTCCCCTCTTAGTAATCAAACCGGGGTAACAGTTGATTTCATGGTACTGTTTCAGCGGTATTCACCTTGTACAGTGCATTCGGAAAGTATTCAGACCTGTAACGGTTCTTGTCGGAATGAGTGGACCAAAGCGCAGCGTGGAAAGTGTTCACGATTTTATTGATCAAAGAAACACTCGAACAAAGTAACAAAACGAAAGCGAACAGTTCTGTCAGGTAAACAGATACTAAACAGAAAATAACTACCCACAAAACACAGGTGGGGAAAAGGCTGCCTAAGTATGATTCCCAATCAGAGACAACGATAGACAGCTGCCTCTGATTGGGAACCACACTCGGCCAAAAACAAATAAATAGAAAACATAGAATGCCCACCCTAATCACACCCTGTCCTAAACAAATAGAGAAATAAAAAGGCTCTCTAAGGTCAGGGCGTGACAAGACCCCTTGACTTTTTACACATTTTGTTACGCTACTTCTTATTCTAACTTTTTTTATTCTAAATGTTCCTCATCAATCTACACACAATACCCCATAATAACAAAACGAAAACAAGTTTATAGAAATTTGTCAGAAGTTTACATACACCTTAGCCAAATACTTTTAAACTCAGTTTTTCACAATTCCTGACATTTAATCCAAGTAAAAATTCACTTTTAGGTCAGTTAGGATCACCACTTTATTTTAAGAATGTGAAATGTCAGAATAATAGTAGTGAGAAGGATTTATTTCAGCTTTTATTTATTTCATCACATTCCCAGTGGGTCAGAAGTTTACATACACTCAATTAGTTTCTGGTAGCATTGCCTTTACATTTTTTAACTTGGGTCAAACGTTTCGGGTAGCCTTCCACAAGCTTCCCACAATAAGTTGGGTGAATTTTGGCCCATTCCTCCTGACAGAGCTGGTGTAACTGAGTCAGGCTTGTAGGCCTCCTTGCTCGCACAAGCTTTTTCAGTTCTGCCCACAAATTCTCTATAGGATTGAGGTCAGGGCTTTGTGATGGCCACTCCAATACCTTGACTTTGTTGTCCTTAACCAATTTTGCCACAACTTTGGAAATATGCTTGGGGTCATTGTCCATTTGGAAGACCCATTTGCGACCAAGCTTTAACTTCCTGACTGATGTCTTGAGATGTTGCTTCAATATATCCACATAATTTCCTTCCTCATGAGGCAATCTATTTTGTGAAGTGCACTAGTCCCTCCTGCAGCAAAGCACCCCCACAACATGATGCTGCCACCCCCGTGCTTCACGGTTGGGATGGCGTTCTTCGGCTTGCAAGCCTCCCCCTTTTTCCTCCAAATGTAACGATGGTCATTATGGCCAAACAGTTCTATTTTTTTTTCATCAGACCAGAGGACATTTCTCCAAAAAGTACAATCTTTGTCCCCATGTGCAGTTGCAAACTGTAGTCTGGCTTTTTTATGGCAGTTTTGGAGCAGTGGCTTCTTCCCTGCTGAGCGGCCTCTCAGGTTATATAAGACTCGTTTTACTGTGGATATAGATACTTTTGTACCTGTTTCCTCCAGCATCTTCACAAGGTCCTTTGCTGTTGTTCTGGGATTGATTTGCACTTTCGTACCAAAGTACGTTCATCTCGAGGAGACAGAACGTGTCTCCTTCCTGAGCGGTATGACGGCTGCGTGGTCCCATGGCGTTTATACTAGCGTACTATTGTTTGTACAGATGAACGTGGTACCATCAGGCATTTGGAAATTGCTCTCAAGGATGAACCAGACTTGTGGAGGTCTGAGGTCTTGGCTGATTTCTTGATTTCCCTTGATGTCAAGCAAGGAGGCACTGAGTTTGAAGGTAGGCCTTGAGATACATCCACAGGTACACCTCCAATTGACTCAAATTATGTCAATTAGCCTATCAAAAGCTTCTAAAGCCATGAGATTATTTTCTGGAATTTTCCAAACTGTTTAAAGGCACAGTCAACTTAGTGTATGTAAACTTCTGACCCACAGGAATTGTGATACAGTTATATACAGAAACAGATACAGATACAATTATAAGTTAAATAATCTGTCTGTAAACAATTGTTGGAAAAATTACTTTTGTCATGCACAAAGTAGATGTCCTAACCGACTTGCTAAAACTATAGTTTGTGAACAAGAAACTTGTGGAGTGTATGTAAACTTCCGACTTCAACTGTAAGTATTCAGACCTTTTGCTATGAGACTCGAAATTGAGCTCAGGTGCATCTTGTTTCCATTGATCATGCTTAAGATGTATCCTATGGTAAATTCATTTGATTGGAAATAATTTGTAAAGGCACACACCTGTCTATATAAGGTCCCACAT
The DNA here is from genome assembly GCF_016432855.1 of Salvelinus namaycush. Classification (NCBI taxonomy): domain Eukaryota; kingdom Metazoa; phylum Chordata; class Actinopteri; order Salmoniformes; family Salmonidae; genus Salvelinus; species Salvelinus namaycush. The sequence continues at coordinate 26,761,910 of NC_052322.1, forward strand.
TTGACAGTGCATGTCAGAGCAAAAACCAAGCCATGAGGTGAAGGAATTGTCTGTAGAGCTCTGAAACAGGATTGTGGTGAGGTACAGATCTGGGGAAGGGTACCAAAAAATGTCTGCAGCATTGAAGGTACCCAAGAACTCAGTGGCCTCCATCATTCTTAAAGAAGTTAAAGAAGTTTGGAACCACCAAGACTCTTCCTAGAGCTGGCCACTCGGCCAAACTGAGCAATCGGGGGAAAAGGGCCTTGGTCAGGAAGGTAACCAAGAACCCGATGGTCACTCTGACAGAGCTCCAGAGTTCCTCTGTGGAGATGGGAGAACCTTCCAGAAGGACAACCATCTTAGCAGCACTCCACCAATCAGGCCTTTATGGTAGAGTGGCCAGTCGGAAACCACTCCTCGGTAAAAGGCACATGACAGCCCGCTTGGAGTTTGCCAAAGGCACCTAAAGGACTCTCAGACCATGATTAACAAGATTCTTTGGTCTGATGAAATCAAGATTGAACTCTTTGGCCTGAATGCCAAGCGTCACGTCTGGAGGGAACCTGGCACCATACCTATGGTGAAGCATGGTGGTGGCAGCAACATGCTGTGGGGATGTTTTTCAGTGGCAGGGACTGGGAGACCAGTCAGTATCGAGGGAAAGATTAACGGAGCAAAGTACAGAGAGATCCTTGATGAAAACCTGCTCCAGAGCCCTTAGGACCTCAGACTGGGGCGAAGGTTCACCTTTCAACAGGACAACGATCCTAAGCACACAGCCAAGACAACACAGGAGTGGCTTCGGGACAAGTGTCTGAATGTTCTTGAATGGCCCGGCCAGAACCTGGACTTGAACCCGATCGAACATCTCTGGAGAGACCTGAAAATAGCTGTGCAGCGACGCTCCCCATCCAACCTGACAGAGCTTGAGAGGATCTGCAGAGAAGAATGGGAGAAACTCACCAAATACAGGTGTGCCAAGCTTGTAGCCTCATACCCAAGATGACGCCAAAGAGGATGGATGACGTTTTACATGCCCGTAACCAATTGTACTATTTGTTCATTTTTTTGTGTTGTTTGTAACTTTTTTATAACGTATTGTGTAGATAATGTTGCTGCTATCGTCTCTTATGACCGAAAATAAATTCTGGAAATCAGACCTGGGATTACTCACCACGAACTGGAAGAAGCCTTTTCCTTTAATGAGTCTGACGAGAAAGATATAGTGCTCTCCCGGGAACAGGCCCAGATCCCCATAATTTACATGAAGAAAAGACAGAGGAAAAGAGGACGCAGATCGGGCTGCATTTTGAGAATCCGTAGGCGAGCGTGTAAACTTCCACTGCCATCAATTCTACTTGCTAACATGCAATCATTGGAAAATAAAATTGATGATCTACGATTACAATTATCCTACCAACGGGACATTAAGAACTGTAATATCTTATGCTTCACCGAGTCGTGGCTGAACGTCGACACAGATAATTTAGAGCTGGAGGGATTTTCAATGCACCGGCAGAACAGAGAAGCCACGTCTGGAAAGACAAAGGGTGTCTTTTTGTCAGTAACAGCTGGTGTGCGATGTCTAATATTAAAGAAGTCTTGAGGTATTGCTCGCCTGAGGTAGAGTACCTTATGATAAGCTGTAGACCACACTATCTACCAAGAGAGTTCTCATCTATATTATTCGTAGCCATCTATTTACCACCACATCCCGATGCTGGCACTAAGACCGCACTAAACGAACTCTATAAGGCCATAAGCAAACAAGAAAATGCTCACCCAGAAGCGGTGCTACTAGTGGCCGGGGACTTTAATGCAGACAAACTTAAATCAGTTTTACCAAATTTTTACCAGCATGTCACATGTGCAACCAGAGGGAAAAAAACTCTCAACCACCTTTACTCCACACACAGAGATGCATACAAAGCTCTCCCCCGCCCTTCATTTGGCAAATCTGACCATAATTCTATCCTCCTGATTCCTGCTTACAAGCAAAAACTAAAGCAGGAAGTACTGAGCGGTATCGGACTCTCTCAATACGGAAGTGGTCAGATGACGCAGATGCTACGTAACAGGACTGTTTTGCTAGCACAGACTGGAATACATTCCGGGATTCATCCAATGGCATTGAGGAGTATACCACCTCAGTCATCGGCTTCAATAAGTGCATTGACGACGTCATCCCCACGGTGACCGTATGTACATATCCCAACCAGAAGCCATGGATTACAGGCAACATCCGCACCGAGCTAAAGGCTAGAGCTGCCGCTTTCAAGGATCGGGACACTAATCCAGACGCCTATAAGAAATCCCGCTATGCCCTCAAATGAACCATCAAACAAGCAAAGTGTCAACACATGATAAAGATTGAATCCTACTACACCGACTCTGACGCTCGTCGGATGTGGCAGGGCTTAAAAACTATTACGGACTACAAAGGGAAACTCAGACGTGAGCTGCCATGTGACGTGAGCCTACCAGACGAGCTAAATGCCTTTTATGCTCGCTTCGAGGCAAGTCTTCAGTGTTGAAGCATGCACGAGAGCACCAGCTGTTCTGGATGACTGTGCTCTCGTTAGCCGATGTGAGAAAGACCTTTAAACAGGTCAACATTCACAAAGCCGTGGGTCCAGATGGATTACCAGGGCGTGTACTCAAAGCATGCGCGGACCAACTGGCAAGTGTCTTCACTGACATTTTGAACCTCTCACTGACTGAGTCTGTAATACCTACATGTTTCAAGCATACCACCATAGTCCGAGTGTCCAAGGAAGCGAAGGTAGCCTGCCTAAATGATTACCGCCGTGTAGCACTCACATCGGTAGCCATGAAGTGCTTTGAAAGGCTGGTCATGGCTCACATCAACAGCATCCTCCCGGATACCCTAGACCCAATCCAATTCGCATACCGCCCCAAAAGATCCACAGATGATGCAATCTCAATCGCACTCCACACTGCCCTTTTCCACCTGGACAAAAGGAACACCTACAGTATGTGAGAATGCTGTTCATTGACTACAGCTCAGTGTTTAACACCATAGTGACCACGAAGCTCATCACTAAGCTAAGGACCCTTGGACTAAACACCTCCCTCTGCAACTGGATCCTGGACTTCCTGACGGGCTGCCCCCAGGTGGTAAGGGTGGACAACAACACGTCTGTCACGCTGATCCTCAACACTGGGGCCCCTCAGGGGTGTGTATTTAGACCCCTCCTGTACTCCCTGTTCACCCACGCCTGCGTGGCCAATCACGACTCCAACACCATCATTAAGTTTGCTGATGACACAACAGTGGTAGGCCTGATCACCGACAACGATGAGACAGCCTATAGGGGGGAGGTCAGAGAACTGTCAGTGTGGTGCCAGGATAATAACCTCTCCCTCAATGTGAGCAAGACAAAGGAGCTGATCGTGGACTACAGGAAAAGGCGGGCCGAACAGGCCCCCATTAACATCAACAAGGCTGTAGTGGAGCGGGTCGAGAGTTCCAAGTACCTTGCTGTCCACATCACCAACGCTCTATCATTGTCCAAACACTCCAAGACAGTTGTGAACAGGGCACGAGAAAACCTTTTCCCCTCAGGAGACTGAAAAAATGTGGCATGGGTCCTCAGATCCTCAAAAAGTTATACAGCTGCACCATCGAGAGCATCCTGACCGGTTGCGTCACTGCCTGGTATGGCAACTGCTCGGCATCGGACCGTAAGGCGCTACAGAGGGTAGTGCGTACGGCCCAGTATATCACTGGGGCCAAGCTTCCTGCAATCCAGGACCTATATAATAGGTGGTGTCAGAGGAAAGCACATAAAATTGTCAGAGACTCCAGTCACCCAAGTCAAAGATTGTTTTCTCTGCTACTGCACGGCAAGCGGTACCGGAGCGTCAAGTCTAGGACCAAAAGGTTCCTTAACAGCTTCTACCCCCAAGCCATAAGACTGCTGAACAATTAATTAAATGACCACCAGACTATTACATTGACCCCCCCTCCATTTGTTTTGTACACTGCTGCTACTCGCTGTTTATTATCTATGCATAGTCACTTCACCCCTACCTACATGTACAAATTACCTCTAACCTGTATCCCCGCACACTGACTCGGTACCGGTACCCCCTGTATATAGCCTCGTTATTGTTATGTTATTGTGTTACTTTTTATAATTATTTACTTTAATTTATTCGGTAAATATTTTTCTTAGCTTTTCTTGAACTGCACTGTTGGTTAAGGGCTTGTAAGAAAGCATTTCACGGTAAGGTCTACACTTGTTGTATTCGGCGCATTTGGCAAATAAAGTTTGATTTGATTTGATTTGACTCAAGGCTGTAATCACTGCCAAAGGTGTTTCAACAAAGTACTGAGTAAAGGGTCTGAATACTTATGTAAATGTGATATTTCAGTTTTTTTTTTATACATTTGCAAAAATTCTAAAAGCTGTTTTTGTTTTGTCATTATGCAGTATTGTCTGTAGATTCACGAGGAAAATAAACTATTTAGGCAATTTTAGAATAAGCCTGTAACATAACAAAATGTGGAAAAAGACCAGACCACCGTATACAATTGCAAATGCACGCTCTCACCCAGCAACCCAGGAAGAGGAAACAGGAATTAAATAGAAAGTACTGAAGCTCTTTGTGGTTTCTCGCTTTTATATCCACTTCACGAGCAAAACCAAACATATCTCCTGTACAGAGAGCTCAGATCAAAGTAAAGAGAAGACTGAATCAACAAGTCACATAACAGGCATTAAATGAATAAGCAAATCTTTTTCATTTGGAATTGAGAGCTACATGTTGATATCACACAGATTCATAGAGTGTGATTTGATGAATGGATGTGCTACAATAACATTACAAGTAGAAGATATTAACACTTCTTTCAACACTTCTCTCAACTGAGGGCAATGACATTCAGCTTTTACTGTAATCTAGGAGTGTGTTTGATGATCAAAATACCATATTTGCAATCAATTACATACTGTATGTAAAGCTATTCATCGTGTGTCATATCTAAAGTATTTCTCTTTGAGTTTTCTTATTACTCACTATGCTCCCATATCTATGATATCTGTCTGGTGTTGGCGCTTTGGTATGGTACCTGTGGGTGACATTGATTTGAAGAGGAGCTTTTTTTGGCCTATAACACTACACTAGGGGAGGGAGAAATTATAAGCAGAGGAAATGTTATTGTTAATCTTTGATCCACAAAGACATTATTTAACTTTATATTTTTCAAAATTCTATTAGGTTTAACTCATAATATGTTTTCTTCTAATTAAAATGTTCTATTTGAATGAGAACAAAACATATATAAAAATAGATTAGAGTATACTAGAGTGATGACATTTTCATGTCCAAAATTACTGAATGAATCTAAATAGCAAAATCAGTGTGAAACCAAACTACGAATCTGATCTTCATGTAATACCAGTCCTACAGCTTTTTTTTATCATACTGAGCAAATTAGAAATTTGCTAACATTTTTGCAGTTTAAATTACAAAATCAGGATATTTCTTGAACATTTATGTCCAGCTTCTATATTTCCAGATGTTGGGCTGTAAAGGAACGTTTAAAAAGCAATTGAGATAGAACATGAACGACTACTCACGATGACTCATGTGGCATTAGCATGCAGCGTTAATCCAGCCACAACAAGTGAGGGGTGTAAATGCTGGAATGAGCAGTTCCCACATTCTACAAACCCACACTCTACAATCATGTTACACTGACTCAGAGCTTCCATTTATAACTATTACTAGTACATCACTATTGGCTTTCACCAGAATTTAACCTACATTTATTATTCTATAAACTACAATACAAAGAATTGTGCTCATTCCCTTATGTATTAATCTGTTCATCCTAATCTGATCTTTAAATTAGGTTAAGCATCAATATGTCCATTAGAAACACAACCTAATCTTCCCGGAATGTTTTGATGAGTTTCTGATTAAATGCATGTTGTGAAGCCTCAATACTTTATTTTTAGACTCACTGCAAATAAATCAGAGACTAAATGCTTTCTTGGTTTCTAACCTAAAAATGTATATCTCACAGATCAAAAGTAATACAATTGAAAGACCAAAGTATAACAGTACAAATTCTGCAAGGTGATTCATAGTTTTTGACATTGATGTACCGAAAACATTATCATATTCCATCATTTGCTTTTTTGTGGTAAAAAAAGTACAGTTATTGACAGAGTCAGATAAACCAGAATGTAGGGTAATTTTGATTACACGGCAACATGTAATGATAACGGTACACATTCTTGAAAAAATGACATTCTTGTACTATATTTAAGCAATAAGGCATGAGGGGTTGTGGTATATGGTCAATATACCACGGCTAAGGGCAATTCTTACGCATGGCGCAAAACGGAGTGCCTGGATATAGCCGTTAGCTGTGGTATATTGGCCATATACCACAAACCCTAGAGGTGCCTTATTGCTATTAGAAACTGGTTACCAATGTAATTACAGTAGTAAAAATACATGTTTTGTCATACCTATACGGTCTAATATACCACGGCTGTCAACCAATCAGCATTCAGGGCTCGAACCACCCAGTTTATAATTAGGTATAATATCCATGTGCCACAGAACAAATTCTGTTTGGTGTAAATACATGAAATTTGGCGTCAACAGTAAAAGTGTATAGACAGGCCACATTGGATTTTAAGATGGTCATTATCGATCACACTTCCAGTGTCAATCAAAGTTGGGATTTAGAGAAAATATGAAAAAATCTCAAATACTAAAGCATATATTTTTTTTTAAATACAAAAGAAACAAATACTATTGTTATTTGACCTGTTCTAAGCCCAAATATGCCAAATATAAACTGAGTGTACAAAACATTAGGAACACCTGCTCTTTCCATGACAGACTGACCAGGTGAATCGAGGTGAAAGCTATGATCCCTTATTGATGTCACTTGTTAAATCCACTTCAATCAGTGTAGATAAAGGGTTAGCTAAATAAGGATTTTTTAGCCTTGTGACAATTGAGACATGGATTGCATGTTGGGGCGGCAGGTAGCCTAGTGGTTAGAGTGTTGGACTAGTAACCGGAAGGTTGCGAGATCAAATCCCTGAGCTGAAAATATAAAGATCTGTTGTTCTACCCCTGAGCAAGACAGTTAACCCATCATTGAAAAAAATAAATAAAATGTAACTGACTTGTCTAGTTAAATAAAGGTAAAAAAAAAAAAGGATTGTATATATTTGCCATTCAGAGGGTGAATGGGCAAGACAAAAGATGGAAGTGCCTTTGAACAAGGTATGGTAGTAGGTGCCAGGTGCACCGGTTTAAAGGTGTCAAGAACTGCAACTGCTGTTTTTTTTAACGCTCAACAGTTTCCTATGTGTATCAAGAATGGTTTACCACCCAAAGGACATCCAGCCAACTTGACGCAACTGTGGGAAGCCTTGGAGTCAACATTGGGCAACATCCCTGTGGACCGCTTTCGACACCTTGTAGAGTCCATGCCGGATGAATTGAGGCTATTCTGAAGGCAAAAGGGGTGCAACTCAATTTTAGGAAGGTGTTCCTAATGTTTTGTACACTCAATGAATGATTCAACTTATTGTCGATTGTGAAATACAGCCGTTTCTGTATCATACTATATTTAGTCTATGGGCATGTGGTTACTGTTTTTTTACACATTTCATGGATCAAGTCTGTGGTATGTGTGTACACATGTGCTTGTGAGAGAGGGAGATAAACAGGGAGAATGATTTAGCATGCCTCATTCTCTATAGATGTGCATTGGATTTTCTTATACTGTACAATATACTCTAGGAGTATGTGTTAGTGTGAGTATGTGTGTATTTCTTTAGATATTGTTTATATATATATATTGGTTCAGGCAATATATACACCAAAATGTATTAAGATCTGAACATGTTTAAGATCTGAGAAGGAGAGAAAACTTTGTAAAAACGATGGATTTGCTTATGTTGCTTAATATACGCTACAGGTGTGTGTGAGAAAGAGTGTTTGTGGATTTCTTTAGATATGTTTACAGTGCCTCCAGAAAGTATTCACACCCCTTGACTTTTTCCACATGTTGTCTTACAGCCTGAACTTAGAATTGATTAAATAGCGATTTCTTGGGGCACAGTGTTATACAAGATACCCTATAATATCAGTGGAATAAGTGGAATAATGTTTTCAAATATTTTTACAAATTAATGAGAAATGAAAAGCTGAAATGTCTTGAGTCGATAAGTATTCAACCCCTTTGTTATGGAAAGCCTAAATAAGTTCAGGAGTAAAAATGTGCTTAACAAGTGACATGATGAGTTGAATGGTATCACTCTGTGTGCAATAATAGTTTTTAACATTATTTTTTTATGACTACCTCACTCTCTGTACCTCAAACATGCAATTATCTATATATTCTCTCAGTCGAGCAGTGAATTTGAAACACAGATTCAACCACAAAGACCAGGGAGGTTTTCCAATGCCTCGCAAACAAGGGCACCTATTGGTAAACATTGAATATCCGTTTGAGCAGGGTGAAGTTAGTAATTACACTTTGGATGGTGTATTAATACACCCAGTCACTACAAAGATACAGGTGTCCTTCCTAACTCAGTTGCCGGAGTGGAAGGAAACCGATCAGGGACCATGAGGCCAATAGTGACCTTAAAACAGCTACAGAGTTTAATGGCTGTGGTAGGAGAAAACTGAGGATGGATCAACAACATCGTAGTTACTCCACAATACTAACCTCGTGACACAGTGAAAAGAAGGAAGCTTGTACAGAATAAAAATATTCCAAAACATGCATCCTGTTTGCAACAAGACACTAAAGTAATACTGCAAAAAATGTGGCAAGGCAATTAACTTTTTGTCCTGAAAACAAAGTGTTATGTTCGGGGCAAATCCAATACAACACATTACTGAGTACCACTCTCCATATTTTCAAGCATAATGGTGGCTGCATCATGTTAAGGGTATGCTTGTAATTGTTAAGGGCTGGGAAAAAGGGTTGTCAAGCAATGATAAACAACCAATTTTTTTCATAATAATGGCCAAATGTTGCAGAATTCAGGTATGGAAAGCTCTTAGAGACTTACCCAGAAAGACTTACAGCTTTAATCACTGCCAAAGGTGCTTCTACAAGTAGGGGTGTAGGGGTGTGAATACTTATATAAATGAGATACTGTATTTTTGTATTTTTCTAAAAACAATTTCTAAAAACGTGTTTTCACTTTGTCATTATGGAGTATTGTGTGTAGCTAGATGAGAGAGAAAACATCTATTTTATCCATTTTGAATTCAAGCTGTAACACAACAAAAGGTGGAATAAGTCAAGGGTTATGAATACTTAGTGAAGGCACTGTATATTGGTCCAGGCAATATATGTACCAAACATGTTTAAGATCTGATGATTTGAACATGTATTCATTCACATGACTTGATTCATGAAATGTGTAAAAACTGTAACCCCATGTATCCAAGGACTAAATATTGTACAATATCAAAAACGTACATAGTAGACAAACGCTTGGTCGATTTAAAAAAAATCTTCAGATTTGTCCATCAGTAAGCTCAGAGAACAAGTTAACCAAATTCAATTAGAAATGTCCATTATGGACATTAATGGGTTAATAATAAAAGACACATCCAGGACAAGTCCCCATGTTAGTCACAAATTACTTTTCGCATCATGACTACCATGCAAGTGAAGAGTTCAAACCATCAACAGTTCATTGTGTTATGAATGTCAGGTCTTGGATCTTAACCCAAATCAATTTAAGAATTATATTGGATGAGATTGTCAATAAAAAATAAAAAATCTTCTCTTGAACATACTGAATTCAAATAATCTACCCAAAATGTAATAGATATCATTCCAGAGTCGTTTCAATTTTGTGAATGATTGTGTCAGAATTGTGTCGACTGGGGTGTCATTGAATAATCCATTCACTGAGAAGTAAAAAACAAGTTATTGAACATAATGTTTCAATGTGTAGAGGAATGATTGGATTGTTTTAGCCTAAATGATTAGTGATGCTTTAAATGCGTACTTTTACACCTGTTAACACCTTTTAACAGGTTCATCACTACATCAGCTATTGCAAACTTTTCTTAATCGTGTGTACTTAATCAAATCTATTAGCCGCTTTTCACAAAACATGCATTTTTCACTCTTTTGCTATATGCCTACAATCTCTCATCTATGTTACCCAACTGGTATACAATATTGATACTTTTTACATTTTTAAAGGAGTAAGGTCCATGATCATTAGACTACACTATAAAATAGCTCATACACCACAGCTACATACAATCCACCATTACAGATTACACCACGGTCTGGTGTTTTGCGTACCTAGCATACCTCTGGTGGACACGCACCACAATTTGAGAGACACTTGCCCACTGAATTATCTCCCTTCTGATGCTCAGAATGGTTTGCCAACAAATACTCTAGCTGAAAGCAAAGAAGTACATTCCTAAAATGCAAAGGCCACAGACTAAAACAGACAGTTTTCTCACCTTACTCTGTATCTCCTGCTCACTTTCTGTCTTCCTGTTCTCAGGAGGAAGAGATGCTAGAAAATGAAAAAAGGTAACAAATGTGTCAGAGGAAGGGGGGGGTAGTATTCCACTAATGATGTTTGACGTCTATTATGCTTAAAAGAACACATACTACCAGCAATATCTACAGTAATGGTGAAGCAGGTTATGGTAAGAGCAAAGACATTTTGAAATTTAAATGTTTATTAAAACAGGTTCATAAATATACACAATGTAAGGTTTATCAATAGTATATTTCTGTGATGAGATGATATTACAATTACTTCATATTTTAATTCATCATTAATTATTACTATTTTAGGCAAGTAAACAAAAACCTATCTGCATGTTTTGTCTTTTGTTAAAGTATATTTTAACATTGATGCTGATCTCTTTCAAAAGTATCTTATTTTTACTTTTCCAACACATCACATTCAGGTAACTTTTACAATAGCTATATTTGAAAGTTATTGATACAGACTAAACATAATCATGTGGCCGTGTATAATTCAGTGTGTGTTAACACAGTGGTTAGCCATGACGAGTTGCATTCTTGAAATACATTTGCATAAAAGCAATAACATGCTCAAATTAAGATTACAGAGACCATGAACAATGCAAAATCATGATCCCCTTCCTTCAACACTCACCTAAAGATGCCTCACGCAATGTGTGAGAGAGGGAACAGATGTGTAAAATGTGTGTTTGCAGAATCCAGTCTGTATTTATACCTGGAAGTTACTGGAAGGTAAGAAAAGCTTTCTCAAAAAAAGTTTGAGCCTGCCAACAGAATAAAAATGTACTACATACATTCACATCCAACATTATTGGCACACGTGATAAAGATGAGCAAAAAAGACTGTATAAAATAAATAATACATATATAAAAAATAAAAAAACATTTTTAAAATATATTATTTTATACTAGTACAATGCTCAGAAAAAAATATTTTGTTTAACAAATAATAGAATAACATTTTCATTTGGTGGGTCAATTAAGCATTTCTTTGTGGATTTTTATGTGTGCTTGGGGTTATTGTCTTGTTGGAAGATTCACGTGCGGCCAAGTTTCAGCCTCCTGGCAGAGGCAACCAGGTTGTTGGCTAAAATATCCTGGTACTAGAAAGGTACTGAAAACAGGGGTGCCAATAATTTCGACCCCTATCTTTTTGAGGAGGGAATAAATATGACTTGTTAAACAAGTTCTCTGATCAATTGTATTCGTTTAAAATAATATAATAAAATATATATATATATATATCATACAATATAGCTCAGTATTTGGAATTTCTATTTTAAACTGTCTTTTATGCTCATCTTTATCAAGAGTGCCAATAATTTGGGATGTGACTGTAACTGTGACAGGTTTGACACAAATAGGGCTTGCATGATTTAAGTGACTTACCCTACCCTCAATAGTCTGAAACACAACCTATTTCATTCCAAACAAATCCTTCAAGCCACAATGGCTATAAGGGCTCAGGGCCAGACCCAGATGCAGACACGGGAGGCAGATGGTTTGAGTGTTTGATATTTATTAGTTCCAAAAGGGGCGGCAAGAGAATGGTCGTGGACAGGCAAAAGGTCAAAACCAGATCAGAGTCCAGGAGGTACAGAGTGGCAGGCAGGCTCGAGGTCAGGGCAGGCAGGCGGGTACAGAGTCCAGAAAACAGGCAAGGGTCAAAACCGGGAAGACTAGTAAAAGAAAGAATAGCACGCTGGTTGACTTGAAACAGACAAGATGAACTGGCACAGAGAGACAGGAAACACAGGGATAAATACACTGGGGAAAATAAGCGACACCTGGAGGGGGTGGAGACAATCACAAGGACAGGTGAAACAGATCAGGGCGTGACAATGGCAGTGTACAGAAAGAGTTTGTGTTGTGATACTGTTGATTAGCTAGGTAATCCACCGTATTGCACTGAGTTAGCATAAGTAAGTTAAATGAACCTGGGTTGTCTGCATGCGACATGTCAATATTAGGAAGGTGTTCCTAATGTTTGGTATACTCAGTGTATGTTACGAATTTGCTAAATGTACAATATGTTACAAATTTTGCTAAACTTATGATATGTTACAAATAGCTAGGTGGCTAATGTTACCTAGCTGACTAACGTTAGCTAGGCTAGGGGTTAGGGTTAAGGTTAGGGTTTAGTTTAGAGTTAGGTTAAAGGGTTAGGGTTAGGGGAAGGGTTAACTAAAAGGGTTAAGGTTTGGGTTAGGGGGAGGGTTAGCTAAAATGCTAAGTAGTTGCAAAGTAGCTAAAAAGTAGTATGCAGTTGAAAAGTTGCTTATTAGCTAAAATTCTAAAGTTGTCCGTGATGAGAATCAAACTCACAACCTTCGGATTGCTAGACATTTGTGTTACTTAACATGCTAAGTAGTTGCAAAGTAGCAAAAAATTAGTAAGCAGTTGAAAATGTGCTAATTAGCTTAAATGCTAAAGCTACTCGTGATGAGAACTTTCAACCTTTGGTTTGCTAGACATTCGCATTATACACCCACCCATCCACGCTGTCCAACCTCTTTCATTTTTGCCTTAAGTAACCATCTGTCTTATGTAACCATACCAAATGTAACATATTTTACTAATTTGAGTGTCCCGGATTTACATTTACTATGTTATGTCTAGTCTATGAGACCACGTTACGGGACACCATGACCCTGAGGGGCCTCACTCTCTGCAGTGCTATCTGCAGGCTCTAAACCCTGCATCTAGCCTACAATTACCCAGCACTGTCTCCAAACCACATCCCTAAATAACTTTCCAGAATACTCTCCTAACTCCTTTTACCCATTTAACTCTTGGACTGGCTATGAGGAGTAGGATTTATCATGTGTACCAAGACACATTCGCCTGAAACTTGTATTCTCGTGTGAATGTAAAACACAGCTGAGGGAAAACAATGAAATTAACCTCATTCTGCGGTGGAACAGAGAAAGGACACAGATTGTTCCGTCTTTTACCACACATTCTGACATTCCTGACCACACATACTGTATTGATACTTGCTTACAAGGCATTCGAAAAGTACTTTTTTGTGAATTTGCATCCTTACCTCCTACATATTAATTTGAAAGTGATTCATAATGAAATGAATATGTCTCTGATTCAACTTTTCCTCTTTCCTCGCGTGAGAGGAGTGGTGGTGAAAGTAGGCAGTTGTTGACCTCAAGTGTGTCATAATCGTGACTTGCTGAAGGTTACATTTTCATTGTGACGTACAGTAGTATATGCTCAAAACAGTAAAAGCATGAAAAGTTCACTAGAATGAAGGCCAGACGTAGGTTTATATTGAATGAGAATATAAGCTACTGCAAGAAGTTGTGCAATGTTTACCATTGGGTAGTAGACTGATCAGTATCATTTTAGAATTAAACAGTTTATGAAAATATCAATGTTACAACTGATGACATCAAAATGTGTATTTCTTCTGAGAAATTGAATTTCTTGCTGTTGTTGTGTCTACTTTACTTCTTCTTTTATTCTGTAATAAAGATGATGATCATCATTATCATTAATACCACCATCACCACCGAATATTGTTAGCAAGGTATTTTACAGAGGAAACATTAACATAACCAACGAAAAATAGTCCATTACGCAACGGGGAAGCCCACGCGAGGTAAAGTACGACGTTCTAAGCAGGTGTAAACACTTTGTTCTGAAAAGTTCTTTTTCAGGTTTTCAAAGGTCATCTATCTAAAATACACCACAGGAAGTTGCAAGGAAGCTGTCTACTTGAGCATCTCAATTTCATTTTCAATACATTCTTATTAAACATTACCCTTATTAGATAACAACTGAATACAGGCCTTGACAAGAACCTATGTGGGGCTAGTTTTTCATAACTGTTATTTAATTAATGCCCTGGTGTGTTTTTCAAATTTTTAGGATATAATTTGGAAATTCTGTAACAGTAACTGTATGATAGTAGGCCTATTTTCATTCATCATCACAAATCTATTTGTTAAAAACCAATAGTTTAATCTGCTAACTGAAGCAACAAAATACACTGAAAATTACAGAAATATATCCATTGATATCATATGACTTTGACTGAACAGATTGACCAAATGTTTTGTCTTAAAACTTATTTCAGAACTCATTAGCCTTGGTGTATTAATAACTTGTCATTGAAAATAGTCTCATCAAATTTCAAGGTCGCCTTTTCTATTACTATTTTATGACAATGGCCAACATACAGTATTAGTAATTTAGTACAGAGTTATATAGAGTTAGATAATGACTTTACTTGGTAATATTCATATGTGGTTCATCATGTACAGAGCTAACATTGACGTTGATTAATGCAGATGGAATTGAGATGTTTTAGTTCCAGTACCACCGTATACAGTATAACAACGTTGGGGTCATTTGATTTAATTCTAACTAACCAATGGTAAACATTACACAACAGTATTTTATATTCTCATTCAATATAAACCTAAGTCTGGCCCCCATTCTAGGGAAATATGGTCAGTTTCACAGACCATTCAGATAACACTGTTGTCATGCCAACAGATGAACCATAAACATGTGAGTACAAGGCTATTGAGAGAGATGAACCATCTCTGTTAAAGGGAAAGTTCACCCAAATTACAGATTTAAGTAATTGTATTAATAAAGTATTCTAAAGACATACAGAATCTGCAATCCATAGTTTTGGTATGCTTACTACTATATTCTCATCTTAATATTAGTACCATAAAATATAAAACAATGGGGGGTGATAAGCCCTGTTCTTCCAGATATATTGAGTCCTAGACTCCCCAGATCATTAGCCTACACATCAAAGACTGCAGGTTCAAAGACTACTCCATATGATATTCAGCTCTTTTTTATGGTCTGTCGAGAAAGATAGGAACAGTTGTCCAGGAATCATGACCAGTAGGGACAGGCTACAGTTCACTTTGCCTCCCAGCCAAGATCTTACCTGGGACCAGGCTTCCCGGTTGGCGGATGCACACTATATGCCTCGTTTGCCATACACACAACGGCAAGAAGTTCCTAGAAGTCCATTATTATGTCATATTCACCATTTACTTTGACATTGACCTTGGCTGAACAAGCTTATACTAGTTCCCAAATTAAATTTAAAAAAGACAGTTTTACATTCTTCCCCGGCCCCACAGAATGAAGAAAAACCTCCAATGGATTGTTGCTATGATTTTTGGGAGAGTTACTCTGTGTCCGGCTCTCTTTCCTAAATATTTCCCTTTGTCAGGAGATGCCATCTGGTCCCCTAGCTTCCAGCGGTTTAGACAGCTGTCGAGGCAGGCATGACGGCACTCGGCACAGTGTTGTGTCATGCCGAGACAAAACACCTTTTAACCAGGGATTTAGAGCAGGATTAAATGATTGGGCACCAAGAGCCTTACAAGGGAAGTGACTTACATCACCGCTTTTTATGTCAATATCAACATCACCTGGTGAAGCCATGTGGTCTGATGCATCCACAATGCAGTCTGACCTTCACTAATACTATGGAAGTATTTGTAGAGATGATGATAGTGATGATGGTGATAATAATGATGATAAGGATGAGGATGGGGTTGAGGATGATGATGATGATTATGATTATAATGACGATGATGATGATTATTATGATGATGAGGATGATTCAAGTAAAAAAAAAAAAAGAATCTAAACAGAAAGTCATCTAAACTAAAGCCAGATGAGAAATAACAGTGCACCTGACTTTTTCTTTAGCTCTCTAGAGTGGCAGCTGTTGCTTCAGTCTGACCCTTGATATATAGTGAGCTCCAAAAGTATTGTGACAGTGACACATTTGTTGTTGTTTTGGCTTTGTACTCCAACACTTTGGATTTGAAATGATACAATGGCTATGATAAATAATGCATTGTGTCATTTTGGAGTCACTTTTATTGTAAATAAGAATAGAATATGTTTCTAAACACTTCTACATTAATGTGGAGGCTACCATGATTACGGATAGGCCTGAATGAATCGTGAATAATGATGAGTGAGAAAGTAACAGACGCACAAATATCATACCCACCCCAAAAATGCTAATCTCTCTGTTATTGTAATGGTGAGAGGTTAGCATGTCTTGTGGGTATGATATTTGGGCGTCTGTAACTTTCTTACTCATCATTATTCACGATTCATTCAGGACTATCCGTAATCCTGGTAGGATCCAGATGAATGTAGAAGTGTTTAGAAACATATTCTATTCTTATTTACAATAAAAGTGACTCCAAAATGACACAATGCATTATTTACCATAAATTTCTTTTGGGCACAAAATATAAACAAAACAAACAGCAAATGCATTCAACAAATATGTAGAGTCGCAAGCTTGATGTAGTCATTGCGTGCTATGAATATGGGACCAAATACTTAACTTTTCGCTACTTTATTACACATATAAGGGAATTTGTCCGAATACTTTTGGTTCCTTAAAATGGGGGGCCAATGTACAAAAAGTGCTGTAATTTCTAAACAGTTCACCAATATGGATGAAAATACCCTCAAATTAAAGCTGACAGTCTGCACTTTAACCTCATATAATTTCAAATCCAATTGTCACTGTCCCAATACTTTTGAAGCTCACTGTATAAACAATCTATATTTACATATAAATATACTTTGCTATCACATGATCAGGTCAAGTAATACTTTATTATAGGGCCTACCACCATGATGGGAAAGCAACAACATTAAAAACAATAGCCTACAGCAGTTGAAATATATGCTTTGTTAAAAAAAAAAGGGCACAGTAACTTCAAACTGTCACATCATGAAGAGGGGAGATAATATTTCCAATATCCTTTCCATGTAGTGAAGTTATGTGACTGATTGTGTATCACACGGATTCTTTTTTTCTCTAGAACACCGTACCACGCGCCTGTCCTATTCCGAAAGATCCCGAATCTTACCTCGCTAATTCCGAAGGGAGCCGAGGAAAACCCGAGGCTCCGCGCATAGACGAGAGCCGCTGTTTCCAATTCACCATTGCTAACAGCCATTTCATTTAGGTCATTTCTAGTTTTCATTATTTATACAATGACTGAGGATGGATTCCGAACGACTTGACATGTCCGTGAAAGACCTGGGATTTGGGATTTATCACCGCAAACAATGAATCGTTTTTTCAATCCCATCAAAGACCAAACCAGACGGGTGCATTTTTAAATATATAGGGCGCCTACAGTGTACATATTTTCAAAAAGGATGACTGCACTCTGAACGGAGTCCGCATATTGGCCTACAGTTGAATATGGAAGAGGATGGGTTATCACTGAAAATATAAAATCACAAGAGACTAGAATGGTCGAAAAAAGGCGTCTCTTTTTTTGATGGAGAATCCAACAAGCCCCACAATAAAAGCGTGATGTTCTGTAATATGACCACCGTTATTTTCAAAATTGAGATGCGTTTACCAGTGATAGGATCCAGTTGATGACATTCACCGAGAAATAAGTATTTGAAAACAGAAAAGATTGTCAGAATTGGAATTTACCCATTTGTTCTATTCTGTCAGTGTGATGGGAATTTATTGCTGAACATTGGGAGAGCTTTATGGAAAACCCGAAGACATGACATGCACACGAAAAAAGAGAAAACGATCCTTTTTGTTCTTTAAAACCTGTGTTTATTTAAGAAGTCTGCAACAGGCTTAATTGACGGGGGAGCCTTGCCAAAGTAAAAGTATATGTGCATTAAGATCTGATTCTACTGAGGTGACAATACCCTGTATAAATGATGTTTTCAGTCATTTAATTGTGAAGGATGTCGACATTCATTGTGGATTATATTTGGAATTTATGCTCGTTTTGTTGACCCCTCTATGCCATTTACTGTTGCTTTACCATGATCTTTGAATCATTTTATATTTAATGTGGACTGCAACAAGCGGCCTAGAATAAAATCCTAAACCTTTGTCTCGAGGACAAGCATAATAAATAAGGTAAGATTTCCTTTCACCTTCCTATGTCATTTTTTTTTGTTTCGGTGTTTTTGTTATTACTCATAGGCCCCACGTAGCCTTATTTTTCCCCTCAGGTACCTGGTTAATTCGTTAACGTGTGTGAAACCAATTTTTGGGGCTACAACATAGCCTATTTCTGTTATGATTCATGCAGCCCCATGACGCATGCCATAAACAAACTGTACATGTAGGCCCTTAATATCTTCTGGTTATTATAGTCGACACACACCACTGCAGATTTAAGTGCCATTTGTGTGATCTATGCCCTATGGTAAATTACAACGGGGAACCGCATTATGGACACGAGGCTATATCAATCGGTAGCTATATTATTCACTGGTCAAATTTCCGTTATGACAGCATCGATACAGGTCTACCCATTTGCGAATGCGATGCAACTGGGGTGTTGGGGTCTCGTCATCAGCCCTCGTTGATGAATTATTATCAACATCATCTGTTCATGAATTGTGAAAGGATTGGATCAAGTTGAATGCTTCAAATGACCCAGTCTACCATAGGCTCTAGGCCTATTCGCAATTGTTCATGCATTTACTTAACTTCAAACATGACGCGTCAAGCCCACCTCTAAACCTATTGTATTTTCCCTAGCCCCGGATGTGTTTATTCATATTCTAATACCGTTGTTTATAATTGCATTCGGTCGGTGATGAACAGTGTCAGAGTGATTCCGGCTCCTTTGGTTGGTGAATTCCGCGTCGCCTCCTCCCACCGCGACCATGGCAGCAGTACTCTATTGCTGTTGCTATCCAGTTCTTGACAATGGCTCAGCTACCACCAACCCACTCCAATTTCTCCAGGCCCCTCCCTTCATGATCTATAGCCTTTCGGTATTCCTGTGAAGCTCTTATATCCCTATAGCCAGTATATTAATTTTGCAATCAAAATGATATAGGCCTACACATGATGATGTAATCTTACCTCATCAATATCTTTGTTTTTTCCCATCGTTTGAACTCCTTTTCCACTCACATCTTTCTGTATATTAATAATCTATTCTTCATATGCCTATTTCTCTTATACCTTTTTGGCCTCCAGGCATAAGCAACATAAGCAGCAAAATGAGTAGAATTGCAAGAAATGTGTTATAAAATTGCTAAATGCTCTCTCCGCCCCATGGCAAAATGGGTAGAACTGCAGAAAATTCGCTTTAAAACAGCAAAAATGTCTCCCTGCCCAGAGGCAAAATTTGTAGAATTGCAGGAAATTAACTTTAAAACTCTCTGCTGTGAAGATTTGGCCTGCTTGTTAGCATTCCCCCAAAGCAAATATCGCTTAGGGCCTCCAAAAGGCTGGAGCCGGCCCTGAATATAGGGCTTCTACAAACTGTTCTCATGTTCTAGCCACCAAGGTTCATGCCACTTAGACTAATAAAGTCACATGAAATGTAATAGACCAGAGCCTTATATTTGGATTATAGATTCTTTATCTCAATATAAGGCTCTGGAACAGCCTAATTAATTCTAAATATCTTAGGCCTACAGTGTAATGATAGAGGTGATTGAATAGGAGACACCAATAGTGTGCTACAATAAATTAAAAAAATGATTCTAATAATTTACCAATTATTAGCCTATGACAGGTGTGTGTTTCTGCTGTGATTCTGCTATTGACACAGACAAGTGACACTCAACCACATACTTCATCTAGCTATTGTTAATCTACTAACTCAATATATCAGGTGCCACCCAGGGCCGGCCCCAGGCATAAGCGACATAAGCAGTCACAGGGCCCCCGGTCGCTTGTTGGAATCTATAGTATTCCACAAATGTAACCATGGGGAATGGTAATATAGAAGACATTATGTCTACATGACCATAGTATTACATCATGTGAACAGAGTCAAATGATACCACAGTCCCTTTCTATAGCTAGCAACACAAAACTGTGACATTGCTTTGGTTTAAAAATGTCTCATGCCTAATTAAGTAAGCCCCTGTTTATATCTGAAATATTGGATTTACTATAACAAATCAAAAATTGAAAAATATATGTATATGAGAGATTGGGCAATTAACAAGAATATAGGCCCCTATAGGATTTTTTTTTAATATGCCATATTGAAATTGGTTTAAAGGTACACTACTGATCAAATGTTTTAGAACACCTATTCATTCAAGGGGTTTTCTTTATTTGTACTATTTTCTACATTGTAGAATAATAGTGAAGACATCAAAACTATGAAATAACATATATGGAATCATGTAGTAACCAAAAAAGTGTTAAACAAATGAAAATATATTTTATATTTGGGATTCTTCAAATAGCCACCCTTTGCCTTGATGACAGCTTTGCACAATCTTGGCATTCTCTCAATCAGCTTCTCTCAATCAGGAATGCTTTTCCAACAGTCTTGAAGGAGCTCCCACATATGCTGAGCAATTGGGTTGAGGTCTGGTGATTGTGGAGGCCAGGTCATCTGATGCAGCACTCCATCACTCTCCTTCTTGGTAAAAGAGCCCTTACACATCCTGGAGGTGTGTTGGGTCATTTTCCTATTGAAAAACAAATGATAGTCCCACTAAGCACAAACCAGATGGGATGGAGTATCGATGCAGAATGCTGTGATAGCCATGCTGGTTAAGTGTGCCTTGAATTCTAAATAAATCACAGACAGTGTCACCAGCAAAGCACCCCCACACCATAACACCTCCTCCTCCATGCTTTACAGTGTGAAATACCAATGCCGAGACCATCCAGTTGGAACTAAAAATCTCAAATTTGGACTCCAGACTAAAGGACAAATTTCCATTGGTCTAATATCCATTGCTCGTGTTTCTTGGCCCAAGCAAGCCTCTTCTTCTTATTGATGTCCTTTAGTAGTGGTTTCTTTGCAGCAATTCGACCATGAATGCTTAATTCCCTCAGTCTCCTCTGAACAGTTGATGTTGAGATGTGTCTGTTACTTGAACTCTGTGAAGCATTATTTGGGCTGCAATTTCTGAGGCTGGTAACTCAAATTAACTTATTCTCTGCAGCAGAGGTAACTCTGGGTCTTCCATTCCTTTGGCGGTCCTCATGAGAGCCAGTTTCATCATAGCGCTTGATGGTTTTTGCGACTGCACTTGAAGAAACTTTCAAAGTTCTTGAAATGTTCCAGATTGACTGACCTTCATGTCTTAAAGTAATGATGGACTGTCATTTCTCTTTGCTTATTTGAGCTGTTCTTGCCATAATATGGACTTGGTCTTTTACCAAATAGGTCTATCTTCTGTATACTCCTCCTACCTTGTCACAACACAACTGGATTGGCTCAAATGCATTAAGAAGGAAAGAAATTCCATAAATGAACTTTTAAGAAGGCACACCTGTTAATTGAAATGCATTCCAGGTGACTACCTCATGAAGTAGGTTGAGAGAATGCCAAGAGTGTGCAAAGCTGTCATCAAGGCAAAGGGTGGCTATTTGAAGAATCTCAAATATAAAATATATTTTGATTTGTTTAACACTTTTTTTGTTTACTACATGATTCCATATGTGTTATTTAATAGTGTTGATATCTTCACTATTATTCTACAATAGTAAATAGTAAAAAATAGTAAAATTAAAGAAAAACCCTTGAATGAGAGGTGTTCTAAAACTTTTGACCAGTAGTGTACATTTATGTATTTCAGCTCTTATTCATTAATATAAGCATTATTATTCAATAATATGGGTTTAATTTTTAAATGAAGGAGAACTGGGCTCATCAGGGACCACTGGGTTATTATGAGTAACTGTGTTAGCACTTTATAATAACTTTAATTAGAACGCCATCATAAATACTCAGGTATGCTTATAAATGTTTTAGAAATTATTCTAAATGTATATAATAATTTTACTCTACGTATAAATAATTGTTTACTAAGAAAAATGTTCTGAAGTGTTATCATAGACTTTGAGAACTAACTATGGGTGCACTTATAACTGAAAACAGTTTATTATGTGATACCTTCATTGGCTTTATCATATGGTATGCACTCCCCAGAAAAAACGAAACAATAGCTATTCTCCATCTGAAACTATCAATGCCCCCACCATTCATCACAATAGTTCATATAGTCTTACAGACAGACAGACAGACAGACAGACAGACAGACAGACACGACAGACACGACAGACACGACACACACACACACACACACACACACACACACACACACACACACACACACACACACACACACACACACACACACACACACACACACACACACACACACAGAGAGAATAACACAGCACAAGGCAGAATGGTCCTGTAGCCTAGCAACAAGCTGCTGTAATTACTGTGACAGAAATACATTAGTATGCCTGCGGTGAAACAATGGTTCTAAGCCCTTCTCTCTCCTGTAGGACTCACATACTCCATAATCATCACCTGTACATTCCCCCGATCACTTCCGAAGGTTTCATCAATACAAATGATGGTGGTGGAGGGGTCAATACCGATTGACTCCCATCACACACACACACCCACAAGAGAGCATGCACAGACACCTACACATGCACACCACTGAGCTATCAGACATACTGTACATCTCAAGTGTCACTGTGCAATGCAACCTCTTTTGGAAATGCCCGGTCAGTGGTCCCCAAAGTGACTGCATCAATGAGGCTTCATCAAGCAAATGCCATCTCAACTTCACAAGTGATTTGTTTTCCCCCATCTCCTTCACACACACACACACACACACACACACACACACACACACACACACACACACACACACACACACACACATACACATACACATACACACACACACACACACACACACACACACACACACACACACACACACACACACAAATATTGTAAGGTGTTGTAGCCTAGCAACAAGCGAGGTAATTACCGTGACAGACTAGTTGCTGGCATGCCATGTAGCGTGTGGAGAAAACAGCTGATATGATTGGTGCTGAAGGGGAAAGAGAAGATGTTCCACAGCATGCTACAGCAGATGCCTATGTGAGCCCTGTTTCACCCCTTGTAGAAACAATTGATTGATTCCATGGGACAAATGATTTGTTTAATTCCGAGAATGATGACTTGAACATCTTCCTCCGCTATTATGACATTTGATTCTGTATTACAGGCCTTGAATAATGCTTGAAGATAGGGGCTTTAATACAATGTATTAATGTTGTAAACAACTACAGTCAGAACGTTATTTTGGGGTAAAGGGTGGGGAAGGTGGGACAGACTTGGACATAAAGATGGAAAATTAGTTAAAGGGATAGTTCAGGATACCATTTGTATGTCTCTGCGTCCAGTATGAAGGAAGTTAGAGGTAGTTTTGCGAGCCAATTCTAACTAGCGTTAGGTTAGTGAAAAATAATAATAATTGTATCCACGGGTCCATCTGACTCTGGGGAAGTAGATAAAGGGGTTCATTGTCAAGATCCCGAACTATCCCTTAAAGAGTTAACTGAAATAGAATAACATACCTTATTATTACGATGTACTACATACAGTGGGGTCCAGAATTATTGGATCCCTTGATAACGAAGAGCAAAAAATACTGTATAAAATAAATAATTCAAATACTGGGCTAAATTGTATGCTCATTTGTTAAACAAGTAATGCAAAAAATAAATAAAAAAGATATGGGTCAAAATTATTGGATCCCCTGTTTTCAATACTCCAGAACCATTTGCATTTTAGTCTTTCTTTCTTTTTAGCAGACGCTCTTATCCAGAGCAACTTACGGTTAGTGCATTCATCTCAAACTAGCTGAGACATAAGGCAGATGTATTATTTAAGATACTCTTTGAAGAGGTAGGTTTTCAGACATTTTCGTAAGATGGGCATGGACAGTGCTGTCCTAGCATCAGGGGAAAGCTGGTTCCACCATTGGGGTGCCAGACCAGAGGAGAGCTTTGACCACTGCTCCCGTAGGGGTGGGACAGCCAAGAGACCAGAGGTGGCAGAACAGAGCGCTCAGGTTTGGATGTAGGGTTTGAGCATAGCCTGAAGTTAGAGCAGGGCAGTTCCCTTTGCTGCTCCATAGGCAGGTACTATGGTCTTGTAGTGGATGCCCGCTTCGACTGGAAGCCAGTGGAGTGTATGGAGGAGTGAAGTGAAGAGAGAACTTGGGAGGTTGAACATTAGATGGGCTGCAGTGTTCTGGATAAGTTGTAGGTGTTTGATGGCACACGCGGGGAGTCCAGCAAGCAGAGAGTTGCAGTAGTCTAGAAGGGATATGACGAGTGACTGGATTAGGACCTGCGCCTCTTCCTGTGTGAGGAAAAGTCGTACTCTACGGATGTTGTAGAGCATGAACCTGCAGGAGAGAGTCACTGCTTTGATGTTTGCAGAGAACGACAGGGTGTTGTCAAGGGTCACGCCAAGGTCTTTTGCATTCTGGGAGGGGGACACAGTAGAGTTTTCAAACGTGATGGAGAGGTCTTGGGAGGAAGAGTAGCTCCGTCTTGTTGAGGTTGAGCTTGAGGTGGCGGGCTGACATACACGCTGAGATATCTGCCAGGCACGCAGAGATGCATGTTGCCACCTGGGTGTCAGAAGGGGGGAATGAGAAAAGCAGTTGAGTGTCATCCGCATAGCAATGATAGAAGAGACCATGAGAGGATATGACAGAGCCGAGTGACTTGGTGTATGGAGAAAAGAGGAGAGGACCTAGAACTGAGCCCTGGGGGGCACCAGTAGTGAGAGCACATGGTGCAGACACAGATCCTCTCTGCGCCGCCTGGTAAGAGCACATGACAAGCAGGATGCAATCCAGGAGTGTGCAGAGCATGAGACGCACAATCCTGAGAGGGTGGAGAGGAGGGTCTGGTAATTCACAGTGTCGAAGGCAGCAGATAGATCGAGGAGGATGAGAACAGCAGAGAGAGAGAGAGTCAGCTTTGGCACAGAGAAGAGCAGTCTCAGTTGAGTGACCCGTCTTGAAGTCTGACTGATTAGTGTCAAGAAGATCGTTCTGAGAGAGATAACGAGAGAGTTGGTCAGAGAAAGCACGCTCAAGTGTTTAGGAAAGAAAAGAATGAAGGGATACTGATCAGAGGGGTTGAGTGCTGGTTTCTTGAGGAGGAGAGATACTCTGGCCCTCTTGAAGTCAGAGGGGACGCAGCCAGTGGTCAGGGATGAGTTGATGAGGGAGGAATGGGAGAAGGTCTCCAGAGATGGTCTGGAGAAGGGAAGAGGGAATGACTGTCGAGTGGGCATGTTGTTGGGCAGCTGGATTTCAGCGGGATTTCAGCTGGAGAGAGGGAAGAAAGAGGTCAAGGCGTAGGGGAGTTCTGTGTGAGTGGGACCAGTGGACTCAGTATGCTGAGTGAATGAGGAGTGGTAGTCATCAACCTTTTTATCAAGAGAGGAAGGAGAGAGAGGAGGTGGAGGATTAAAGAGGAAGGAGAAGGTGGAAAAGAGTTTCCCAGGGTTGGAGGCAGAGGCTTGGAATTAAGAGTGATAGAAAGTGGCTTTAGCAGAGGATACAGAAGAGAAGGTAAAGAGGAGGGAGTGGAAGGATGATAGGTTCTCCAGAAGTTTAGTTTTCCTCCATTTTTGCCTAGCTGCTCAGCACCCTCCCCCTGCGAGGATAAAGTCACTGAGCCTTTTTCTAAAATGTTTATGAGATTGGAGAACACATTGGGAGGGACCTTATGGTCAAGATCCTTCCCAATGTGTTCTTTAATTTCATAAAACATTTTAGAAAAAGGCTCAGTGTCATTATCCTCGCAGGGGGAGGGTGCTGGAGTATTGAAAACAGATGATGCAATCATTTTGATCAATATCTTTTTTATATTTTTTATTACTTGTTGAACAAAACCTCTTTCTCTGAGCAATAGTATTAGTATAAAATAATATACTGTAATTGTTCTATTTTTTGGTAGCATACAATATAGCTCAGTATTTGTATTATTAATTTTATACAGTCTTTTGTCCTCATCTGTCACGCCCTGACCATAGAGAGCCTTGTTATTCTCTATTTTGATTAGGTCGGGGTGTGACTAGGGGGGGTGTTCCTATCTAGGTGTTTTGATTTCTATGTTGGCCTGGTATGGTTCCCAATCAAAGGCAGCTGTTTATCGTTGTCTCTGATTGGGGATCATATTTAGGCAGCCATTTCCCCACTGGTTTTTGTGGGATCTTGTTTTCATGTTGATGCCTGTGAGCTCTACAGTACGTCACGTTTCGTTGCTCTTTATTGTTTTTGTGAGTTTCAATTAATAAACATGTGGAACTCTACGTACGCTGCGCCTTGGTCCGAGTATGATTACCACGACGATCGTGACAGAAGATCCCACCACAACAGGACCAAGCAGCGTGCCCGGGAAGAGAAGGTATCCTGGGCTTGGGAGGAATTAAAGGAGGAGAAGACATCCTGGCCTTGGGAGGAAATTATGGCTGGAGACGAAAGCCTTCCGTGGAAGCAGACGCAGGGAGAGAAGGGAGGACAGCGACGACGCCGGGGTTCGCGGCCACAGAGTAAGCCCAAAAGACAGCCCCCCCCAAAAAAATTGGGGGGTGCACACGGGGTGGTCGGCGGAGCCGAGGAATGAGCCAGAGACCGTCAGGGAGTCGAAGGAGGAACTCGACGAAAGATTCCGGAGAGAGGTGGTGGCGATGAGAGTGCTGCAGAGCGGGCGTGCTGAGGAGCGTGACACCAGTCCGGTGTCATCTGCATCAGTTTCACGCATCTGGCCTCCAGTGCGCCTCCCCAGTCCGGTACGTCCTGTGTCTCCTCCACGCCCTCGCCCTGAAGTGTGGGTCACCGTTCCGGTACGATTTGTGCCAGTTCTACACACCAGGTCTCCAGTGCGCATACACAGCCCAGTACGTCCTGTGCCAGCTCCCCGCACTCGCCGTGCGAAGTGTGTCATTGTTCCGGTACAATTTGTGCCGGTTCTACGCACCAGGTCTCCAGTGCGCCTCCACAGCCCAGTACGTCCTGTACCTGCTCCTCGCACTCTCCCTGAAGTGCGTGTCCCTTGTCTGGTACGTCCTGTGCATGCTACTCGCACTCTCCCTGAAGTGCGTGTCCCCAGTCCGGTACGTCCTGTGCCTGCTCCTCGCACTCTCCCTGAAGTGTGTGTCCCCAGTCCGGTACGTCCTGTGCCTGCTCCTCGCACTCTCCCTGAAGTGTGTGTCCCCAGTCCGGTACGTCCTGTGCCTGCTCCTCGCACTCTCCTTCAAGTACGCCTTCCCAGTCAGGTACGTCCTGTGCCTGCTCCCCGCACTCGCCCTGAAGTGCGTGTCACCAGTCTGGTGCCACCTGTGCCGGCCCCACGCATCAGGCCTCCAGTGCGCCTCCCCAGTCCAGAGCGGCAGGCGACGGTCCCCAGTCCAGAGCGTCAGGCGACGGTCCCCAGTCCAGAACTTCAGGCGACGGTCCCCAGTCCAGAGCTTCAGGCGACGGTCCCCAGTCCAGAGCTTCAGGCGACGGTCCCCAGTCCAGAGCTTCAGGCGACGGTCCCCAGTCCAGAGCTTCAGGCGAC
Organism: Salvelinus namaycush; assembly: GCF_016432855.1. Taxonomy (NCBI): domain Eukaryota; kingdom Metazoa; phylum Chordata; class Actinopteri; order Salmoniformes; family Salmonidae; genus Salvelinus; species Salvelinus namaycush. Next base: position 26,789,833 of record NC_052322.1, read on the forward strand.
GAGTCCCAGTCCAGAGCTTCCGGTGACGGTTCACAGTCCGGAGCTGCCGGCCACGTTTCACAGTCCGGAACCTCCTGAGACGGTCCACGGTCCGGAACCTCCTGCAACGGTCCACGGTCCAGAACCTCCTGTGACGGTCCACGGTCCGGAACCTCTTGCGATGGTCCATGGTCCAGAACCTCCAGCTCCAGGGCAGGAGCCTTCCTCTGCGCCGATGTCCAGTCCAGGCACGGCGTCCAGTCCCACCCCAAGGCCGGAGCCTTCCTCTATGCCGGTGCCCAGTCCTGGCACGGCGTCCGGTCCCGCTCCATGGCAGGAGCCTTCCTCTGCGCCGATGTCCAGTCCAGGCACGGCGTTCTACCCGGCTCCATGGCCGGACCCGTGGTCTGGGCGGGGGCAAAGACCCGCACCGGAGCCGCCACCAACACTAGTCACCCCCGCCCAGTCCGGATGCGGCGTACAGCCCAGCTCCATGGCCGGGGCCCTCCTCTACGCCAATGCCCAGTCCGGGCATGGCGTTCTACCCGGCTCCATGGACGGACCCGTGGTCTGGGCGGGGGCAAAGACCCGCACCGGAGCCGCCACCGACACTAGTCACCCCCCCCCCCCCCCCACCCTCCCCAGTTGGTTTCAGGTTTTGCGGCCAGAGTCCGCACCTTTGGGGGGAGGGGGGGTACTGTCACGCCCTGACCATAGAGAGCCTTGTTATTCTCTATTTTGGTTAGGTCGGGGTGTGACTAGGGGGAGTGTTCCTATCTAGGTGTTTTGATTTCTATGTTGGCCTGGTATGGTTCCCAATCAGAGGCAGCTGTTTATTGTTGTCTCTGATTCGGGATCATATTTAGGCAGCCATTTCCCCACTGGTTTTTGTGGGATCTTGTTTTCGTGTTGATGCCTGTGAGCTCTACAGTACGTTACGTTTCGTTGCTCTTTATTGTTTTTGTGAGTTTCAATTAATAAACACATGGAACTCTACGTACGCTGCGCCTTGTTCCGAGTATGATTACCACGACGATCGTGACATCATCTTTAATAAGGGATCGTTAGCTGACATGGTCTAGTTGATCTGGAGATTTCTAAAATAGTTATAAATAGCTCTCTTAAGACAGGGGTTCCCATACTTTTTCATTCGGGGCCCCCCTTCCAGCATTGGGGAACATCCCGCGCAACGTCTATTTCTATGGGCACCATCACTGTTCATCACTGTTAAGAGAATTTTGCAGGTTTATGTAACGGCTGTCTTCGGGTGAAAGAGAGGAGGACCAAAATGCAGCGTGATGATAATCCATATTCTAATTAGGATATTTAAACGACGAACAAAAACAACAAACTGACAGAAGGAACCGAAAACGCTACAGTCCTGAACATGGGAACACAGAACAGATGAACACACGAACAGGAACAATCACCCACAAACAAACAGTGAAAACAGGCTACAGGTTCCCAATCAGAGACAATGACAAACACCTGCCTCTGATTGAGAACCATATTAGGCCAAACAACAAACCCAACATAGAAACACAAAACATAGAATGCCCACCCAGCTCACATCCTGACCAACTAAACAAAGACTAAACAAAGTAAATAAGGTCAGGAACGTGACAGTTTAAAGCTTATTTCTTGCAATTCTACACATTTTGTCAGGGTGCAAAGAAAAATTTTCAGTTTTAAAGCAAATATTCTTGCAATTCTATACATTTTGCCATGTCATGTGATATTTGAGTGACAAAAAATTGACAACAGTATATATGGGCTAAAAAAACGTTAGCTGACATGGGCTAGTTGATCTGGACATTTCTGACAAATTATAAACAGCTCTCTAAGGTATGCAATGACTGACATGACAAGAGGAACTGATGATGCACTAGCCAATTTCAAATTGCACCTTGTACATTCTACCATTACAACTTTTAAGAGTAAGTTGAAAGCCGGCGTGAGTTTGTTTTATTTATTTTGGGGGGGAGGGGGGACCCACAGGCCCCAGAGTTTGGGAACCACTGTGCTAAATGACATAAATGCAAATGTAAAAAATGCTGCTGGAGTATTGAAAACAATTTTGACAAATAATAATTTTGACATATCTTTCAGATTTTTTTGTATTAAATGAACATACAATTTAGCTCAGTATTTGTATTATTTATTTGATACTGTATTTTTTGCTCATCCTTATCAAGGAATCCAATCATTCTGGAACCCGCTGTATGTAAACTGGGGCTACTAGGGCTAATCATCTGCATATAGGTAGTTACACGGTTGGTAGAATGGCTGTGTCTAACATACTCTTACCTAACTCCATATTGGCCTAGCACGATATTGACAGTTAGGTAATCATTGCATATCATAACCACCACTTCCTGGAAATTATGACATTTTACAAAACAACTGCTGCAGTCTAGCTAGGCCAATGCTGGAATCATAAAAGCATTGTATTTTACTATTAGAAAACCCAAGAGACACACACCTCTCATATTAACCTTATACAGTATACTCCCTGCAAACGCTTACACTGTATTATTCCACACTGATGTCAGACCTGGAAGTCCATCCAAACATTTAATGCTTGCTGTTCTTACTTCCTGTTTACAGGAGCTGAAGCTGTGAGAAGAAGAGGCACGAGAGGTAGAGCTACAGGAAACAAGGGGCTTAGTGAAAAATGGGGCAATGCGGACTGAAGCGCTCCGGTTCCATGTGAGATCAAAAGGAGAGGCAACCACGAGGACGAACGAAAGGGCAGCTGGAGGAGGAGGCGGAGGAGGAGAGGGAGAAGGAGGAGTGGATTTCAGGAGAGAAGTGGGAATAACCTGGGAGACAAAGGGATGGCCAATGGCAACGAGACCAGTGAGGGGCTCGCCGGTTCCCTGGCGGCGGTGGTGGCCACGACGGGAGGGATGGCAGTCGGGGGCCCATCGTCAGCTGTGTCCACCTACATCAAACTGGTCCTACTGGGGCTAATCATCTGCATCAGCCTGGTGGGGAACCTGGTGGTGTCTCTGCTGGTCCTCAGGGACCGGGCCCTGCACAAGGCCCCCTACTACTTCCTGCTGGACCTGTGCCTGGCCGACACCATCCGCTCGGCCGTCTGCTTCCCCTTCGTGCTGGTGTCCATCAAGAACGGCTCGGCCTGGACCTACAGCGTGCTCAGCTGCAAGGTGGTGGCCTTCATGGCCGTGCTCTTCTGCTTCCATGCCGCCTTCATGTTGTTTTGCATCAGCGTGACGCGCTACATGGCCATCGCCCACCACCGCTTCTACTCCAAGCGCATGACCTTCTGGACGTGCGTGGCGGTGGTGTGCATGGTGTGGACACTGTCGGTGGCCATGGCCTTCCCACCTGTCTTTGATGTGGGCACCTACAAGTTCATCCGCGAGGAGGACCAGTGCATCTTCGAGCACCGCTACTTCAAGGCAAACGACACACTGGGCTTTATGCTGATGCTGGCCGTGCTGATCCTGGCCACGCACGTGGTCTACATGAAACTGCTGCTCTTCGAGTACAAGCACCGCAAGATGAAGCCCGTCCAGATGGTGCCAGCTATTAGCCAAAACTGGACCTTCCATGGGCCTGGCGCCACCGGCCAGGCGGCAGCCAACTGGATCGCAGGCTTTGGTCGGGGCCCCATGCCGCCCACCCTGCTGGGCATCCGGCAGAACTTGCACAACCAGAACCGGCGCCTGTTGGGCATGGAGGAGTTCAAGGCGGAGAAGCAGCTCGGCAGGATGTTCTACGTGATCACCCTGTTGTTCCTGGTGCTGTGGTCACCCTACATAGTGGCCTGCTACTGGCGGGTGTTTGTCAAGGCCTGCACCATACCGCACCGGTACCTCTCCACCACCGTATGGATGAGCTTTGCCCAGGCAGGGGTAAACCCCATTGTCTGCTTCTTCCTCAACAAGGACCTGAAGAAGGGGCTCCTGGCACACCTGCCAGCCAGCTGTAGGACTAAACCTCATCTGCCCCGAGAGCCTTATCGCGTCATGTGAGGGGGACGGTGGGCGGTCGTTACCTGGGGAGGGTGGGGTGGGGGGGTGGCAGGGATGTCTGGGAGTTGTTTGGTTGGCTGAGGGACCATTTGAGTTGTTGTGGCCTTTGATTCAGTGCAAGATGATTTAAAAGGGGTGGGTGTCAGTCTGGAACTGTTGAAGAGGTTAAAATTTCAGAATTCCATTCACCTCCATGTGATGTATCTGGGTTTCTGCTTGTCAGAGGAGAGCATAGGTATTTCAAGCTCATTTGGGATGTTCTAAATTGTTTTTCTAAAGTCTTATTGGGGGAGTATTACACACAGTAACAGGCATGTGGTTGCTGCAGTGTAGAAACCATGAAACCAATTGTTGGTCTAAAATTATTATAGAAAGAATGTATGACTTCCGCATTTTATTATCAAACCAAAAACACCTTTGACTCCAGCTTATAGATTTGGATACATTTTTAGATCAGTTACATTAAACTGCTAACTGCCATTTTTATGTTATTTTTTTAATATAAATGGCCTTCTCCACACAGAAAGAATAGGAGACTGAACCAACAACAAAAGAGTCCATCTCAGATGCATGTATGTATTCTTACTTTTAATGTGGAACAAATATGAAACTGCTTCCTTCAACTGCTTGAATCAAAGGCATCAGCAACACAGTCAAACATACAAAATATGAGTTTTGTACAAATAGCATATTCAGGCACTCTCACGGGTTTATTTGGTGTTTCTCAGATTAATTATTATGTTTATTTATTTGTCCATCTTGAGATCTGCCGTAATTTTAATGATTTGAACAACTAATACCCTTGAAAGAAAACATGCAAGATTTAGTGAAGTCGACGGAAGTAGAAACTGACAAGAGGCTATCATGGAAAGTCAGCAAGAGTTATTATGGCATGGTCATACGTTACAAAAATGTGCAAGTAACATTCTCATTTGGTCTAACGAACACCTCAAATCAGTGAACTATGGGAGATGGGAAGAACACGTGTTAACAAGAGCTGCCATCGAGAAAAGTTTGATCTTGTGTTCATTAGCGTTGAACAGAAATGAGCAGATACTAATTGTGAAGTGTTAATAGTCAGACAGAATTATGAAGTGCATGTTTAGGTGATATTTGTGTTATCCCATGATTCCTGAGGATAACTTAAACAAAACAATGCCCCAATCAAGGACAAACTATGAGAATCTGAGTCCATTTTATAACAGAAAACCAATGATGCATTGACAGAAAATGCTCAGTGCTCTTTCTAAATTCCTGTTGCTGCAGGTGGTATTGTTACAGATGATTGAACACCTTGGAAATCTCTTTAAATCTCGCAAATTGTTTAAAAAGACAGTTGATAGGAATGTTCATAAAAGCTAAATCAGAATGTTTATATCTTCAGATAGGATAAAGTTATTTATCTTTGATGACATCATCACTTCACATGACGGTCTTGGAAGAGGGGTGGGGGGAAAAACTTGCCCATTTATGTTTTTGCACATTGGAGGATGATAAATCAATAGTTTTTTTCTTAACATGATTTAGAATTGAACCAGAATGCTAACCAAGTGTAGACCAGGACACAGAGATTGTAATATCTTAAGTGAATGTCAAGGAGAGGTTTGGAACGTGATACTATCCCTTTGTGGGTACAACTGTACGTTTTTTTTTTTTTTTTCTAATTGTCTACTGTTGTCTGCAAACGATAACAATGACACAAACTAACAATAACAATGAAAAAGCAACAGAAATTTGAATTGTTATTTCTATTATCTGGGTTATGGCCTTACTCTGTAAAAAAAAAAAAAAAAAAGTTTGTTTATAACCAATGCAAGAAAGAGTTGACAGCTGTATGCCTCTATGTGTTGAAGTAATAAACATCAAGGGATTATTCCAACTAATGGGGAAACACAACACTGTGTAATTAATGACTTTCGGTGGGAACGCATAACTCTCCCCCTCGCAACCTAAGAGTAAAAGCTCCAGTCAAAAACTTTAACATGGATGGTATTAGAGAAAAAACACTTGCCAAATTGTAACACGGGAGTGTACAATTTTGTGCAAAGGACAGAGGAAACTTTAATCCAAAACGGATAATTAATGGAATTAACAAAAGCCCTTCCTGGATTATTGTGGATTTCTTTCAGAATTTTTGTTGTTGTTTCTTCTCTTATCAGTGGGAGGGGGGAGGGGATGAGGCTGGTGTTGTGTATTGATCTGTGAAAACAAGGAATGAAAAAAGATGTGTGAATTTTGGGGTGGGTTGGTGTTGGGGAGGGAAGGAGGGAGACCGGGGGTGATTTTTTGATAAGCAGAAATGCCTGACAGTGCTTTTTTTGTTGCTTCAGGCACACTACCTTTTGTAAATTAACTGTGACCTCTGTACTATTTAATGTGTATTATATGGACAATGGACTAACTTGGAACTGGGGGGGGGGGGGGGGGGGGGGTCCCGGACATCATATTTTTACCATGCATGTGTGTGTGAGTGTTTCTGTACGTAAGTATGATGGTGTGTATGTTTAGAGGCTAGACTAGAGGGGTGAAAACCAAGGATATTTGGGGAATAGGAATGGCCAGAAACACGTTGCATTTTGAAAAATGTCAGTCCTGCAAATGCTTATTCGAGTCTTTTTCACCCTCAGCCTGTTCCTGACACAGAGAATTGAATGTGCTAAAACCAATGAGGTTCATTCAAAAACCTGATGCAACGAGTGTGTCTTCTTAAACCATTGAATTGCAAAGCCTCTAGAGGTATAATTTTTTTTACATGTGCAGTTCCTCTTAATTGGACGACAGAGCCTTCTGTCTGAATGGGGATTATGTTATTGCTTGTATGGGAATATAAAGGTTGAAGACAGTTTGAGATTGTCTTGGGGTGAGTGGTTCTATCCACACAGATACTATGATTATTGCACTCTTATTCATTTCCAATGTGTCTCAGTGAAAGGAATAACATCATATAAAATAATGTTATACATGATTTTTTGTTTGGTTTGAAATACACTGCATTTTGTTAGTCATAGAACTGATTCAATTTCTATCTCTTCTGTAGTGTTTGGGCTTTGTAAAAGCCCAAAACCATCCAAAAGCCAATTTGACTTCTGAATATTTCATTTTATGTCTCATCTAAGTTCATGGATTTTACAGTGTAGCTGTAGTTATTATGACCCTGTATGTGGAGAGACTACATACATACTTATGTTGTGGATTTAAAATAAGAAATTTCACATGTGTGCATCCACAGTGTTATTATACATGAAATCAATGAAAATACAGAATCATAAGAATAGTCTCTGAATAGTAGAACAAATCCTGAATTTCAGAACTTAAACACTTTTTTTACTTTACCCTTTAATTAAGCTGGACCCCAAAATGTCAAAGCTCACAGAACAATCTGCAGATGAATATCAAACGTAAAATACAAGAGGTTTGAAGGATACCTATGTAAATGTCTTTAAACCTCTAAATATTATGGAAGCAGCAAGTCAGAGTGTGTGATTTCCATTTCTTTCTTGTATTATTTAAAAAGAAAATGGTTGAGCTGTTAAGCATGTCTCTGGCCATTTAGGATTTTTGTTGTTGGTTTTTGTAATGAAAAATAAATTTCCTTTGAAACTATTGACAGATTGCAAGATGTAAAAGTAAGGAGCAAGTACAACATTTTATTCTATGCCGTGAAGTCAAACACAAGACAATTTTAATATTGATTCAGGTCATAAAACATTCTCAGCTAGAGTATGTTGCTCCTCACCTGGGATATTCATTTTAACATTTATTTTGTGTATTGCACTCATGTTTTTTAGCCCACACAGCAGAAAGAGGACATAACCCCGCCACAAAAGTATGAGTTCACAGGGTTACAAGAGACCATTGTAAAGGTAGTAAAGATACGGTTTTCCTTTTCCATGCCTTGTTATCCATATTTAAGGTCACCAAGTTGTCAAGAGTTTACAAAACCCCAGATTATCATACATTTTGTCATTTAATCTGCCTTTTAGATGATCGGCACTTGTGGGTAGAAAGAAGCTCAAGATCAGTTCGCAGATCCGTAATATTATGATAAACTATGTTTCAACTTTTGATGTCATCTTTCCTTTATACCAACTTTTGGCATCAAACTTGGGAAGCTTCCCCTCAAATGAATTTACAACTGATGCTACCCCACATGCTTGAAATTAAATAGACATACCTGTACATAGTGGCACAGCGGTCTAAGGCACTGCATCTCAGCGCAAGAGGAGTCACTGCAGTCCCTGGTTTAAATCCAGGCTGCATCACATCTGGCTGCATCACATCAGGCTGTGATTGGGAGTCCCATAGAGCGGCACACAATTGGCCCAGCGTCGTCCAGGTTTGGCCGGGGTAGGCCATCAATGTAAATAAGAATTTGTTCTTAACTGACTTCCCTAGTTAAATAAAGGTTAAAATAATTTATATATTTTCTTCAATATGACCAAAGTATTAAACAAATCTAGATATTTCTAATGGTTCTTTAGAGAATTCATATTTGTCATATATCCTCATCCTCATACAGGTTGCTCATCATCGTTGATGAGCAACCTGAAAACAACTCTCTAGTCAGTCCATTCATATAATCTAATCCCTGTTCTCACACATGCCTGTTCCAGACAGGGGCAATCTGGGTGCTTTGGTTTATTCTCCATTTCCATCTCTGATCCTCCATAAATCCAGCCAATTCAATAAGGGTCCCAGGAATTGCCCTCTCACCCAGCAGACACCTAACCTAACGCAGTCCCCCATGGGTGTCCTGCTGCCCCAGGCTCTGGTGATGCTGCAGACATCTGAATTCCTAAGTAAAGCTAATGCTAACCAGAGCCAACTGCCTGACCAGAAGATTCTGAAGACTGAGATATGATAGTCCATGATAGCTAACAGGGAGCAGCCTCCTGACCCTTTACGTGTCAATAGAAATGGTGTGTATTGGTGCCATTGCATTGACGTTGAGAGGGGAAGGGAAAAGGCCCTGTGCTGTGCTCACTAATGCCAGTTACTGCCTATACAGCCTTGACTAAAAAGAGCTCCAATACATATCCTTGAGCCAAGAGCGGAGGGAGCTGCGGCCTGGTGATTTCATCTGATAGAGTGGGAGGTGAGAACAGGCAGTGGAGGGACAGAGAGGGAGGAGTGTGTTGTGTGTGAGACATAGAGGGACAAGCACTACTCTTTACTGAAAGACTGGGATGGAAGATACAGGTATTGCTGTCTAAATGTTGATAGAACAAAATTACTGTCGACCCAGAGACATGTCATATTTTTGCCATTTGAGCTACTGCTAATACTTAATGTCAGGACAACTATAAAAGAAAAGTATACATTTTCAGTTGTTGGGTATCGCCAGTATAGAAATCATGCTACAGGTTTTTAGATATGTAAAAAAATAATGAGAACACCATTGCTTGATGTTGAGTTTAAAAACCTAAATATCTACATTCTGACCCGGTGAAAGCTATCCTTTATTGATGTCACTTGTTAAATCCACTTCAATCACTGTAGATGAAGGGGAACATACAGGTTAAAGGATTTAAGCCATGAGCCAATTGAGACATGGATTGTGTGTGCCACTTAAGAGGGTGAATGGGCAACACAAAATATTTATGTACCTTTGAACACGGTATGGTAGTAGGTGCCAGGCACACCATTTTGTGTCAAGAACTGTAACGCTGCTATGGTTCACACTCAACAGTTTCCCGTGTGTACCCCTATCCACATCGACGGGACAGTAGTGGAGAAGGTGGAAAGTTTTAAGTTCCTCGGTGTACACATCACAGACAAACTGAATTGGTCCACCCACACAGACAGCGTTGTGAAGAAGGCGCAGCAGCGCCTCTTCAACCTCAGGAGGCTGAAGAAATTCGGCTTGTCACCAAAAGCACTCACAAACTTCTACAGATGCACAATCGAGAGCATCCTGTCGGGCTGTATCACCGCCTGGTACGGCAACTGCTCCGCCCACAACAGTAAGGCTCTCCAGAGGGTAGTGAGGTCTGCACAACGCATCACCGGGGGCAAACTACCTGCCCTCCAGGACACCTACACCACCCGATGTCACAGGAAGGCCATAAAGATCATCAAGGACAACAACCACCCAAGCCACTGCCTGTTCACTCCAGAAGTCGAGGTCAGTACAGGTGCATCAAAGCAGGGACCGAGAGACTGAAAAACAGCTTCTATCTCAAGGCCATCAGACTGTTAAACAGCCACCACTAACATTTAGTGGCCGCTGCCAACATACTGACTCAACTCCAGCCACTTTAATAATGGGAATTGATCGAAATTATGTAAAAATGTATCACTAGCCACTTTAAACAATGCCACTTAATATGTTTACATACCCTACATTACTCATCTCATATGTATATACTGTACTCTATATCATCTACTGCATCTTGCCATCTTTATGTAATACATGTATCACTAGCCACTTTAAACAATGCCACTTAATATGTTTACATACCCTACATTACTCATCTCATATGTATATACTGTACTCTATACCATCTACTGCATCTTGCCTATGCCGTTCTGTACCATCACTCATTCATATATCTTTATGTACATATTCTTTATCCCTTTACACTTGTGTGTATAAGGTAGTAGTTGTGGAATTGTTAGGTTAGATTACTTGTTGGTTATTACGGCATTGTCGGAACTAGAAGCACAAGCATTTCGCTACACTCGCATTAACATCTGCTAACCATGTGTATGTGACAAATAAAATTTGAATGGTCCACCACCCAAAGGACATCCAGCCAACTTGACACAACTGTGGGAAGCATTGTAGTGAACATGGGCCAGCATCCCTGTGGAACGCTTTCGACACCTTGTAGAGTCCATACCCTGACGAATTGAGGCTGTTCTGAGGACAAGAGGGGGACTCAATTTTAGGAATGTTTCTTAAATGTTTTGTACACTCACTGTAGCTACAGCAGCACCATATTATTGGGGGATTTGATGTGAAGTCATAGGAATGCAGCTGCACCATCTAGTGGTGTTGAGGTTGTACTCAAATGAATTGTAAACTTTACATTTTGATTCAGCTACATTTACATTACACTTTTAGTGCTGCATCACTCTAAATATTGTCCAGAAGAATAAATCAGATTAAAACTTTTATTTACAATGTTTTTGCTGGCTGTAAACCTTAAAAAAGATTTGCATTGATAAAAATGAACGTGAATAAAAAAAAAGTTAAATATAAATGACTAAGGAAAATATAAAATAAAAAGGAACAGCTTTGTTTGGCCATCACATTACTACATGAACAATAATATTGACTTCCACAAAGGACATTTCTCATCTGATTCACAAATAGGTTAAACCATGGAGAGCTTTTTCAAGGTGTGGCTTGTGAAATTATACTGCAGCTCACAAACAACCAATTGTAGGACAACAAAACGGGAGTGTCAGAGGGGATTCATTCACATTTAAGAAAAAGTAGGCCAATTCAAAAACAAAAAAAGCACTGGGACAGTTTGGAGGTACACAAAATTCCTAAACATTATTTCAGGACAACATACAGCACTATCTACAAGTGGGGAAGAATTGCAACTTAATAATTTTCTCAACAGTCATTGAAAGCATATCAGTATAAAAGTACACCTTTTAATGTTTCTTTCTACCAACGAGGCTTGAAGCTCAATAAACTTGAGACAGGAAGAACTGCTAGTGAAAATGACTGGGCACCATAGAATTTGCAATGACTATGTTCCACTGAATTTATAGGTCGAGATTTTAAATCCTCAAACACTGACAAAATGTACAGACTGACAAGTGCACTACCGATATGTAAGCGCTGAAGAAATTCTAAAATCCAGGTGTGTAAAATGTATGTTTAAGCTGGTTCATTTAGGTCATATTGGCCATTGTTTTACTAAAATGGTTTACCAACATACTAGATACATTTGGGGACATTTAAAATGAAGTTATGAAATAAAAAATGTTACAAAAATTTATCATATCTCTTTTGATATGCACCAATGTGGCTTAAAAGTTAATGAAAGTAAAAACAATAAAATTTAAAAAATTGACAAATACAAATAAAGCCGTACAATTACCATAATTCCCCGAAATATTACACAGTGTCTGTTCAAGCTTTGATGTTCCGTTTACAATCCATATCAGAAGAGATACTTCCGACATGTGTCAGATCCACACCGGCACTCCACCCGAATCCGCTTTTTGGGAGAGCTTGGGAGTCCCGCTAAACTGAAATTTGAGTCCATCCTCGTGCTCTCTGCATCGACTGGATCAACTGCAATGACAATGTCAAGAGTAAAATTCAGCCAAGACAGCATATCTGAGATATATGCGTTATGGTTAGCTCACCTGCACCACATAATTGTCAAACTGCTTAACAAGCCAAATATGAAAATCGAAGCATCAAACACTCAAGAGTGAAACGCTAAATAAAGTTTAATGTTGAAATGTCCAGTGTTCATTGAAATTGTATAACTCAATGTAATTCATGTGTTACTGTAGTACAAAAAAAAGTTGGGTTTTCCCAATTGCACTCGCCTACCTAGCCCTGAAAGGACTGAGTTTAGGTAATATGACACATTTGGTGCCCACTCCCACCTTTATAGTTAGTGAAAGTAGCTAGCAAGTTACCTGCAATGCCCACTAGCAGTGATAGGTGATGACAAAATGACAGAGCCTATTCATTTTCAATGAGCCAGGTGAAATGTGCAAAGCGAAGAGAGCGATGCAAAAAAAATTGAGAAAGCTGAACTCTATGCAAATCTCCAGCAATATTGCGGCACGATTACCAATAGAGGCTCATGATAGCTTCCAGCCGATGCTGTATTGGAAGTTGATAAATCCACTACCTATCGTGCTGTGGGCTTGCTGCTCGAAAGAATCACCCACATGGTGATCAACTGTTGGAAAATCAAGTGACTTGTTGCTTTCAGTTGATATTAGTAACAGTAGCTGTATTATCTACCTTTAATGTGTAAACTGTCATGTTGGGGTCATGCTAGTAGAGCCGGGACGAAACCAGAATCTCGATACTCATTAGTACCGTGGCAAGTAAACAAAACACGAAGCAGATTTACCTTCTTTAGGAAAACAGCCTTAATGTTGGAAACAAACATCATTATGTTGTCATCCAGAGTCACATGTTTTTATTTTCTAAGTTATAACACACTATATATTTAACATATAGCAGGTTTTTAAAGGACCAAAGCGATTGGTCTGCTTTGTGTTTTCATTTTTGAAATGTAAAGAATATCTTGATACTAGTATCGCCACAGCCCTACATGTCAGGCAGTGAAACTTCACACTTACTTTGCATCTTGTAGTCAAAAGTGAGCTCTTCTCCTGCCCTGATGGGGCGTGTTGAAAATAAAGCTATCCTCGGGAGCCTCTCATCCAGGTTGTCTATAAACACGTTGTATACTTGCAAGTTGGGGTTGCACTGCAAAACAGAGAAGAGACAACTTAAAGGTCAATACTTTAAGGTCAAATCACATTACAGCAATTAATGCTTTATTTCAGAATAGCCTACTGCTTATAATATAGATACATTTGCTGCACTTCATGCTCTATTTGAGGAAGCATATTAGAGTGCAATACTATAACATCCATGAGTTGAACCACTTCCATTCTGCTGTGTCTACGATGCGACTGCTTTCACTTGCACCTAGAATACCAAAATATACTACTACCAAAAAGGTACGACATGGTGCTTTGGCTACTCTGCAGGTATGCCTCAGGTTTTGAAAGGTGAACATATATGATAATGTGCCACTCACACTGTGGTTGACAAAGTGGGAGATGTTGCCATGGTGAGCAGCGTCCACTGTATAAACATCCTCCACGTAGTCCAGGTCAAACAGGTAGGTGGCGCCCTGCCGGTCGTACAGGTGTCCTCTCTTCTCCGCCTCGTCCGATGTGATGATCTTGACAAACAGACACACACACACCACTTCAGAAACTGTTCACAAACGCCCGTAATAGAAACATAGCACTAGCACAACGTTTGTCTAATGTTCTTTGTCCATTACTCCAATCCAATTTATACATTTTCATGACAGAATAGCTCATTCTGGTAAATGCAGTTGACATAGGCCAATACATTTTACCTAAAGTATTGGCTAATACTTTATACTACTTACCTCTCCAACGTACTCCATGACAAAGGTGTTCTTTTTGATGTGCTGTAGTGCGCGCACGCCCCAGCCTCGGCCGTTCCCAGTCTTGAAGATGCACAGGTCGAATGGAATGCCCTTCTGGACCACTCGGTTGGGGCAGTCAGGCCCGCAGCTGCAGCGGGTGTTACACTCGTAGATGGGCTCCCCGGCCCGCACTCGCACCTGGCCCTTGTCAGTGTAGGCCAGGCGGTGGAGGGAGGCCCCGGGGCAGCAGCCTCCGACCGGATCACTGAAGCAGTCCTTACACTCACAGCCAACAGCCATCTCATTGAGCACGATGCCCTCGCCCACCTTATAGGTGTTGATGTAGGTGAAGTCCCTGGGTGGGCCGTCCAGGTCCACCTCGTTCAGGACAAAGATGCGGCCTGGGTGGTTGCGCGTCTTGTTCAGGTCGGCCTCCCAGCGCTGGAGCCTCTGGCGGAGTTTGGCTTTCTGCACCAGGATCCAGGCTACGTCCTTGTCCAGCCGCTTGGGACAGGTGGTCCGTCTCTTTTGCCGCCTCAGCTCACGCTCCATGTCCTCATGGAACTGAATCATCAGCTTCTTGCACTTGAGATTTTTGCGGGGCTCCCAAGTGTTGGCCGACTCAGGGAAGCCCTTCCATTTGACCAGGTACAACTCCTGCTCCTGATAGATGACAAAAGGACACATGACTTGGATTGCGTATTAAGCCACAAAATAATTATATTGAACGTGGTACATTTTACAGTGAGGTCCAAAAGTATTGGGACAGTGACACATTTTTGTTGTTGTTTTGGCTCTGTACTCCAGCACTTTGGATTTTAAATGGTACAATGACTATGAGGTTAAAGTGCAGACTGTCAGCTTTAATATAAATTAATGGTAAATAATGTAGTGTCATTTTGGAGCCACTTTTAACAAACTGCAAGTGCACCACATAAATTTGTCGAGTTACAAGCTTGATGTAGTCATTGCGTGCTGTAACTGTTGACTGCTGTCTCTTTATCTCAGTATCCATATGAAACCAAAAGTTAAAGGAACCACACCAACTGACAGTTGCAATGCTCGAGATAACTCTACGGAGGACTTGTCCCAGCCTTCATAGACCCATTGTGAATTAATTCACTCACCTTAGACTTCTTGTAGTCACAGAGGTACTCAACCTCATAGTCATCGATGTTATGCTTGTTCACCTGTAGTTCTTTACAGTGGAGCCTTTCCCGGCGACAGACAGCCTGCAGATCGTCCAAAGACAGCTTGCAGGATACGTTGCAACCTGCAATGTTGTAATTGTAGCCACCATGTTTAGCTAGCTAAATTACGTTAGCTAATAGCTGCCAACTACGTTAGGTTTAGAAGGCAATAATTAAATATATTCAACTTTATCATATTCTTATTTGTTCTAATTTGGAATTGTGCAGGCTAACGGGTTATGTGAAACGCTTGCAAGACAGCTTGCAGACACTGCCAGACATTTCTAGCTAACTAGCTACTCAACGAGGTCTGTGTTTTGGCGGGTTATGAAGTTCTCCGTTGTTTGCAAGTAACTATGGCTGTCTGAAAACCGGGCCGATTTTCCTCGAATTTACGCTTTATCGTGCCATGCAGCTTGCGATCATTTCTTTGGCTAGTTTAGTTACTAGTTATTCGATATCCGTATGCATTCGTTTAGCTTTTAATTAAAACGTTATCCGCTACAATTTATTTTTTAAAAGACCACACAATCGAAGTGCGCAGATAGAGCTGTCTACTCAATGTCATTGTTATTGCTTTATCAATGCTAAATATTCCATGACAAGCGTGTATTAAAGGTCACATAATTAAGTGTTACATTTGATCAGTTCAAACAGCCACAATAACCTCAAAACACAACAAATATACACGTATTAACATCCTTACCGTTCAAATCTTCCGCCATGTTTTCCGCACCGCCAAAATGGAACAATCCTTCGATTGGGGGAAAGACTTTCGAGGAAGCAGCTGTTTCATGCTGTTGATTGGATGGAGCATATTCTAGCGGTATTTCTATTGGAGCAGAAAAAAAACTGTTGTTGCAAGCGAAGCTTTGTAAGGATGTAATTATTTTGCAAGGTCAGCAAGGTATGGAAAGAGAATAATATGCATTTTCTCACTCTAATGTTCAGATAATATTTTTTGGGAAAAAATGTATATTCTTATTTATTATTTAAACCATTGGAAAAATGTGTATCACTAAGAGGTCACAGTAGACACATTGTTTCAAAACGTGGCTCTTACTACATGCCTGGGGGAGTTACAGTAGCCAGCGTAAACTACCTCATATTTGTTTGACATTATATTTGACAATATGAGACCTACAGTACACTACATGGTACATACCAAAAATACTACATACCAAAAGTATGTGGACACCTGCACGTCGAACATCTCATTCCAAAATCATGGGCATTAATATGGAGTTGGTCCCCCCTTTGCTGCTATAACAGCCTCCACTCTTCTGGGAAGGCTTTCCATTAAGAAGCTGGAACATTGCTGCGGGGACTTGCTTCCATTCAGCCACAAGAGCATTAGTGAGCTCGGGCACTGATGTTGGGCGATTAGACCTGGCTCGCAGTTGGCGTTCCAATTCATCCCAAAGGTGTTCGATGCTGTTGAGGTCAGGGCTCTGTGCAGGCCAGTCAAGTTCTTCCACACCAATCTCGACAAACAATTTATGCATGGAACTCACTTTGTGCATGGGGGCATTGTCATGCTGAAACAGGAAAGGGCCTTCCCCAAACTGTTGCCTCAAAGTTGGAAGCACAAAATCAGCTAGAATGTCCAGTTCTGTGAGCTTGTGTGGCCTACCACTTCGCGGCTGTGCCGTTGTCGCTCCTAGACGTTTCCACTTCACAATAACAGCACTTACA
Source organism: Salvelinus namaycush (assembly GCF_016432855.1). Taxonomy (NCBI): domain Eukaryota; kingdom Metazoa; phylum Chordata; class Actinopteri; order Salmoniformes; family Salmonidae; genus Salvelinus; species Salvelinus namaycush. Next base: position 26,806,819 of record NC_052322.1, read on the forward strand.
GTTGACTGGGGCAGCTCTAGCAGGGCAGAAATTTGAGGAACTGACTTGTTGGAAAAGTAGCATCCTATGATGGTGCCATATTGAGTTAAGTTACTGAGCTTTTCAGTAAGGCCATTCTACTGCCAATGTTTGTCTATGTTAATTGCATGGCTGTGTGCTCGATTTTATACACCAGCCGAATCCACTAATTTGAAGGTGTGTCCACATACTTTTGTATATATAGTGTATCTTTGGTATCAAGGCACTTCAGAGGGAAGGCTAGGCCAGAGGCCTACTATGTATGTGGTGTGAGAAGCTCATAGGGAGCCAATATCATCTACCCCATGGGGCAGTTATGAGAACAGATTATATTAGTGCTTACTTTGAATTGAACATTACATTAACCCATGAAGGTAATCAAATTCATATCAAACTCCAAAGATTTTTTGTACGTTTTGAGAGACGGCATTAGAGACACAGAGACCGATTAATAAATATGCAATATTTGTGCAACAGGCGTTTTAAAAATGAGTTTATTGGCTTTTTGAGATAACATTGCAAAACAAAATGTAGAGTATAAAAAGTAGGGAAAAAATCTGGGTAGGAAAAAATGACAGCCTATCACACCAGTAGCTACCATCTTCATTCAGCTAAGGAATAGATAGAGCCAGAGTCTCAGTCAATATACGCAAAAAGGAACAAACTGGTTAAGGTAGTACCTCAAGCGGTGAGGTGTGTTTCTTCCATTTTCTGGAGGTGACCCCTATGTTGTCTTCCCACCAGGAGATTCCAGGACAGTACATTCCATATTGTCATACAACAGTAACATTTCTAGACTCTACAACATTGATGTCAGCAGTGACAGTCAGTTTGGGCAACTCCAAAGTGCCACTTTCATCAGTTACGTTTTCTGGCCTCACTGTCTTTTGACGTCTCGGTTGAAATGGGAAAGGGAAGCAATCCAAAGGGGCGTGTTCGACTTTACAGAGGCTGTCCTCACTGCTGTCACTACTACAGTCGGGATTGGAGACTCCGGCGCCGCCCCAGCAAGGCCAGGGGTTCTCCCTGAGTGGCACCACGTCTTCAGTCTGAACCGCCTTCTCCATCAATATGCCTCTGGGGGGCCTCTCCTCCAGCCCAAAGTCCTCCTCTAGACTAGGCTCCACTTTACGGAAAGTGTGGCGGGCAAAGAGGCATATGCAGAACATCTCCACAATCACAGAGTAGTGGTAAATTACTGAGAGAGGAAGATAATAAAATAGAAAAGGTTACCACCAATGTCACATTGATAATTTTAATAATAAACATGTATCTCCACTGTTACAATATTGACATGGAGATGATGTTGAGAGGGAGATGTATGGGGGAGGACTTCCATCACAGTGCACTTACGCTGGGAACGCATGAGGACAGAGAAGGGAGCGGTGCAGGGCACCACCTCCAGGGCCCCCATGGTCTCCAGGATTCCACTCTGAAGGCCACACAGCACCAACACTACAATGATACAGACAAATTTGGCCCTCAGCCCATAGCCAGGCAAGGCCTTTTTGGTGGCCTTGTAAAACAGCAGGTGGCCATAGAAGGACAAGAAGGTAGACACGCCTATGATGACATTCGTGTACATATTGGGATTGGCATAATCCACCTGTGAAAAATTGCATGGATATGGTTAAAAAAAAATGATTACAATGCAATTATGTCTTGCGATATATGCATTCCACTCACATCTCCATAGTCATACTGCTCATCTGTCCAGAGGACCAGAGTGACAAAGAACAGGATGGTTCTGACCACAGACAGTTGCAGCACAGCAGCCATCATCCATCCCAGGCTGGTCCTATGGAGGGAGAGGTAGTGGGCAGGGTGATTACGGCAATATATGTGCATTTATCATTATCGCAACATGGGAGATTATGGTGATATATTGTGCATTTATCAATATTGCGATATGGGGCCATTACAGCAATATTGTTTATCTATCATTATTGCGATGTGGCCATATCTTATGAATCTATCATTATCACGATATGGATGCGCACACTGAGGAGGACACCCAGTTATAAAGTACCTGTTGATGGCTATCATAGGGAGGCAGCAGCAGCAGCAACATGGGAACGGATCCGGAGACACCTGCTCTCCAGCTAAGATCTCCAGCATGCGGGCCTTACCCCCAAAGAAGTCTGTGATGAGCCCCATAAACTTTAGCAAAGTAATGGAGTGGTACCTTCAGAGCAAGAACGACATATGGAGAGATAGTTTTACTGATGGAAGTTTTAGCCCAGAATGATGTGAACAATTTAAATTAGTACACAAAACAAAGTGATGGTCAGAAAGAGGTTGTACTCAATACTTACAGAGAAGCTATGAAGCTACATAGTGAGGAGGAGCGAGGAACGTACAGCGCAATGATTGAGGTTAAGCCAAAGACCTGACCGAAAGAGAATGAGTGTAGTTAGGCAACAATGACAAAATGTACAAATACCTATCCGAAACAATTGAAATGTGTGGCAAAAATGAGAGGTCCCTTTACCGGGTACATGCCCAGTATCCACAGGTAGAGGCGCCGGCGTCTGGAGTAGGGGACGTGACGCAGGAAGAAGCCCACCTCTTCTAGGAACAGGGCCAGCATGATCACAGCGAACCCAGCAGGAATGAGAAACAGCCATAGCTCATCCTTGATCACTGGGTACAAACGCACAACACAAGGACTTGTGGTGGGACAAATCATATACAACACATACAGTTCCCAGAAAACAACAATAGAGCTAACATTATCATAAACACTGGTGACACACTGGTGTGAGGTAAGTCTCAGGCGGAAATGCCCCAACACATTAGCAGGGTTGGTGTAGCAGAGAATGGCTCATCACTCAGAATCTAAGACGGCAAACACCAATATTGCACATAGACAAAGCATTGAAAAAGCATTGTGCCGTTTTTGGCATAGAAAGAAAATGTTGGTGTCTTCAAGCACGGACGTTTATCACACAGAACTTGATATGTATCAGATCCAATGACTGCAAATTCTCTGGCCACTCAAAAACATAGCCCATACAGTTCATGTGAATGCATAAATGCTGGTCTTACCACTGAAGAACTCCCAGGACAGCGGGATCTCTGCTCCTAACCAGCTGCAGTTAACTCCTCTCCTCATCCTCTCAGAGAGCACAGTTCCCACTAACAAACACCACAAACCCTAAACATATTATGAATAGGACAGAATTTAGAGTAGGTCTCAAATTTAGGGAGGGACAATTACTTTTGAACTAACTGACCTCGTATAGAAAGACTGATGTAATAAAGGACAAGACTTTGTTTTTCTATTCTCAGAGGACGGACACTTGGCGAGTGTCTTGTCAGTTCCGTGTTGAGATGGCGTCTTGTCGTCTGAACGATGGTTTCCTGATAGCAGTGATTAATGATTGACTAAACACAGGTAAGCCGACAGATGGGGAGCCAAGTCCACTCTGGAATGTGTCAACTTGTGTTGTCTCTGAACCGATTATGAGGGGGCTCTAAACAAGCTGGGTTGTGAAACTAACGTAACAAATTGTTTTAAAGTTGTCATACCATGTATCATTTAGCTATTTGATTTAGAATTTTAGGACCCCTCTAGGTATCAAAAGAATTGTTTTAAATTATTTGATAAAATATTGAATTTGGGCTTTACTACTATAGCCCATAGAAATTAATTGAATAACACATTCATAAATGGAAAAGTAATTATTTTTTATCAAAAAACATTAAGGAATAAGTGTCTCTAGGAGATACAGTATAAGAACGCTCAGGAAATATTTTACTTTTTTGGACACATATTTAACCCCTTTTTTTGTTGGTACAAAACTAGCTCCATACTTCCATAATTGAAAATAATTGGTCCGGGGTTACCTTCAGTCGAGTCCTGTCGTTGTTGTTGGGGTTGTAGAGCAAAACAGAAATACCACCGTGTTCGTAAGTCTCCCCTTTCCAATATGGGGTCATATCAGTAGAGGCTGCTGAGGGAAGAACGGCTCATAATAACCGTCGGAACGTAGCAAATGGAATGGCATCAAACACCTGGAAACCATTTGTTTGATGCATTTGATACCATTCCACTGATTCCGCTCCAGCCATGACCACAAGCCCGCTCTCCTCAATGAAGGTTCCACCAACCTCCTGTGTTAGTTTGTAGCCCAAACGGTTCGGATGCTACAGACAGACGTTGGCACATCGGCGGTACTGATTTTAGACCAGTCCCATGGGGCTTGTGGGGGTCGTAGAGAAAAACGGAGTACACCATCGTGTTTGTGAGTCTCATCTTTCCATATAGTGGTCATATTAGTTAGTCGGCCAAACCGTTCGGACGCTACGTTTTCGTGAGAAGACCAATTTTCAATGTCTACTGGTCTGACAAACAGTGCTGTAGCTCTGCCACTTTCCACCGCAGATGCGGAAGGCCAACATCGGCGGATGCAGTGGTTTGAGATGCAGCCCATGCAAAAAAGCCCATACAGATATCTCTACCTTAAAACTGACAGATTTATGGGAATTGTTGTATTATGTCAATTAGATTGACGCATAGACTCTTAATGATTAAGACAATAAGTTATATAAAATTGTCTTTGTACACAACACTTGTAATAAGCATGATACTCTTCTTAGTGGTTAAGATTAACTCCACTGAACAAAAATATAAACGCAACATCTAAAATGTTGGTCCCATGTTTCATGAGCTGAAATAAAATATCCCAGAAATGTTCCATATGCACAAAAAGCTTATTTCTCTCAAATGTTGTACACAAATGTATTTACATCCCTGTTAGTGAGCATTTCTCCTTTGGCAAGATAATCCATCTAGTTGACAGGTGTGGCATATCAAGAAGCTGATTAAACAGCATGATCGTTACACAGGTGCACCTTGTGCTGGGGACAATAAAAGGCCACTAAAATGTGTCACACAACACAATGCCATAGATGTTTCAAGTTGAGTGCAATTGGCAATCTTGACTGCAGGAATGTCCACCAGAGCTGTTGCCAGATAAATGTTAATTTCTCTACCATAAATCGCCTCCAACAACATTCCAAAGGCCACAATCAACAGCCTGATCAACTCTATGCACAGGAGATGTGTCGCACTGCATAAGGAAAATGGTGGTGACACCAGATACTAACTGGTTTTCTGATCCATGCCCCTACTTTTTATTTTAAGGTATCTGCGACCAACAGATGCATATCTGTATTCCCAGTCATGTCAAATCCATAGATTAGGGCTTTGTGAATTTATTTCAATTAACTGATTTCCACATATGAATTGTTACTCAGTAAACAAATGGAAATTGTTGCATGTTGCATTTATATTTTTGTTCAGTATACTTGTACTAACCATTGTTTTGATCTGGCATTTTAAATGATATAATTTGCTGCAAAATACAGTACAATCCTTCACCATGTTGAATAAATAATGTAACTACTAGGGTGTGTTTTACCTCCCATTACCAAATAAACCGTTCATTGATTAGTTTTTAAGTAGGGCCACGGAACTAGAAATAAAATGTCTTTAATAGAAAAACAGATACACAAGTAGAAATAAAGTACCTCCATCGAGAACATCATGTATTATAAACTGGGTGGTTCAAGCCCTGAATGCTGATTGGCTGACAGCCGTGGTATAATCAGACCGTATACCACGGGTATGACAAAACGTTTATTTTTACTGCTCTAATTACATTGGTAACCAGTTTATAATAGCAATAAGACACCTCAGGGTTTGTGGTATATGGCCAATATACCACGGCCAAGGGCTGAATCCAGGCACTCCACGTTGCGTCGTGCATAAGAACAGCCGTTAGCCGTGGTATACTGGCCATAAAACACACACCCCCCGTGCCTAATTATATAACATCAATGGTCCAACATAATACATTCACTTAAGGCACACTGCACCTTAGCCCCAGGTTAACAAATGCTTGTATGAACACAGGAAAAGCTAGACCAGTCTTAGCCTGGGGCTAAGAACAATGCAGTGTGAGAAGGCTAATAGTGCTACTGATATACACAGAAGCATAAATATTCATAATGATTGTGTGTGATCAAACTCCAAAAGACCTGAAGATGAACAGTAGCCTATACAGAAGCCACTGACAAATCTTCAGCCTACCTCTGGTTCTCAATCTCCACAGTGTGATGCATCATAGCAATGAACTTGTGTGTGACTGGTTTGTTAGTGTTCACCACAACAAACAAATACAGAAAGACCCTGGTAAACAATGCAGCATTCTTCCAGTCATGATGGTGTGGGACAATTGTCCTGGCTCTACACTTTGCTACTCCGTGTCCACTAAGTCTTTACCCACACCAGACCTTGCTAGGTAAGATGGCCCACCTGTGAACTAAGGGTTCTTTTTGGACCAGGCTTTTGTCTTCTGTTCTTTTTGGACCAGGCTTTTGTCTTCTGTTCAGTACAGACTTTCGCCCAATGAGATTACTGAATGAGGCGGTAGAAGAGCCAGCTGCCGAACACCAGCCAGTGGCTGGCCCAGTTCAACTCTGACCACTTCTGAATGGTGTGGTTGGCCACATAACCCTGAGAAGGAGGACAATGGTGACTAAATGTGTATAAGTAATACGTTCATGCAGTTCATATAGACCACTGTTTAATTCTTATGTTCTCCATTAACTTGGCCCCAGCCAGGAGTAGCAGGTCATTGGTGGGCCTTACCTCCTCTGCAGCCAAGTTGTCTACTTCAGCGTCAAACAGGGAGCCCAGGTATGTCAGGTGGAAGATGGCCATGGCACTGAAGGCCAGGTTGATGCCATACACCCACAGCTCCTACGAGAGAGGCACAGATCATTCACTACACTGGGGATGTGTTCTGAATCCCAAACCTCCCCGCAATGTGCACTAGCTAGCTCACTCACCCCACATGGACCCATTCAATGTGCAATTAACAATAGGTTCTCTTATGGAAAGCACCTTCAAAATATGATATGCAAACTTGAGTGGAAAACATTCCTGGATGCAACAAGCATGTACCTTCTTCTGCTGATGATGGCAATTGTTGGGACACTGTTTGGACAGGATACAGGCACTAAAGATGGCTGCCAGCCTCTTCCTCAGAACTGACAGAGGATGACAAGACAATAAGGTGATGTACAACCTTTGAAACAAAACTCACATAAAACAAGCGAGCATGTGAATGTGAAAAGCAGATAGGCGCGGTAACTTCACCATGTTCCACGTAGGTGATGAAGCCCAGAGACAGCAGCACGGCCCCAAGATGGAAGCTGAGGCCCTGGAGAAAACAAAATGGCAGATTGGTTTTACAACATCGGAAGCTGATCAACCAACTATTCACTTTGGCCTCAGCCAGAGGGATAAGGCAGTGACATTTTCAAAATCAGATCAAATCTTACTAAAGCAAAAAAACAGTATTAAAGTGCAATGGTGAGTGACCTTTTCTGAATCATCACGTAAGATGACATCACTGAGTTGGTTGACTCATACTCACATGTAGCAGGGCACTGGCTGTGTAAGTCACAATGATGGAAGAAAATGTGCCAAGTTTCAAAGCACTTTTGAAAACATCTATAACAAAATGGGGGAAAGACACAGTAATCAGTTGACATTTTAATATGTAAAAAAGTAAATATGGTTGGTTAAACAGGGCCCATAGTTCTAACATTTATGTCTAATCTGTTTATAGTAAATTGAAGGTGTAATGATGCTTACATATGTTGAGCCAGCGAGACATGGGGATGTTCCAGGAGGTCACCACCAGCACCATGGACCTGGGCAACTCCACATTCAGAGGCTTAACCACTTTCAGATCCCTAAAAACACATTTTGTGCATTCATGGATATGCACATGCATGCACGCACACATTATTTTCACATATCTTATCTAGACAGATATTACAATAGGTACATAGCATAGTAACATAGTGTCTATCACAATACTGCAATTATAAACTTAACCTACAGGCAAATTGATAATATATGAAATGTGTACCACTAATTGAACCATAGATCGTATGAATTGAACTCCCCATTTGATATTGTCTTTGTCTTCAGTGAAACCTGCTCCTGCCAGCACAGTAGTACTTTCGCTGAGGTGGCCCACAAAGTAGTTACTGAAGTGGAAGGATACAGCATTCTCATACGCATGGAGCCACCTGTACACAGGGAAAATAGACAAGATAGCTCTAAGATACTGTTTATAGCCTTTCTTCATTCAGCAATAATGCCAGGAATAGTATTATGCACTGACACCATCTTGAAGTGTTATCTATTGCTACTACCAGTGCTTGTCTGAAGAACTTTGTTTGATGTTCTTCATCACAATAACCCTTACCTTGCTTATGTGCCTCTTGGAAGCAGAGAAACAGAAATAAATGGAAATCACTAACATAAAGTTGGTGTACATTCACATATCAAAATAGCATTGGAATGACCAAGGAATTGCTCAGTGAAACATGCACTCACGTGCGCAGTCCTCTGCTCCCGTGGATTGGAATGAAGTAAGGAAAGAGGTATGGGGCGATGCAGTTGGATATCACCAAGCATACCTGGCATTTCACCCAGCTGACTGAAAACTTCTGGAGCCAGGACCAACTCTGGGGGACAGAGAAGCCAAGTTAAAAAAGGACAGATTTTAGCAGCCATTTTTACTTAACGCAGCTACAGTATGTGGATCTAACTGCGGTGAAAAGAGGTGTAAACTTTGCACCAGCGCAAACACTTAGTAAATCTGGACCAATATGTTATAGGCCTATATGTCAAATGTAAATTCAGATACTATCCAGGAATCAATTCAGCTTTCTTTTAACAAGTTCACTGAGAATACATAATTTATTTGCAAAACAGTAGCACATCTCTTCAGCTGTGGCTTACTAGTTTACGGCTCTCAATTGCCTCTTTGTAGCTTGAGTAGCTAATCCAGGGTCCAAAGATGACAGTGCCCACAAAGAGAATGTAGCCTGTGAACTCCAGAGGGTTGGGCACAGCGAGCACAGTGCCTCTGTCCAGGTCAAAGGCCAGAGAAATGGCCTTCATGGCCACCACCATCTGAGAACCTGAGGAAGTGGGGATGATAGGCAAAGCATGCACAGTTGTTCCTTCACTAAGGTCTCGAATACAATGTAACAGGAAGATGTCCGTGTCTGAATCTATAAAATCATGCATATGTCTCATACTGCCTTGCCATCCAATCATTCACATCTGTGCAGGACATTTACCTCTCATTTTATGCCAGGTCACTGTGTCAATCATATGCAGCTCTCTGGAGAGAAAAAAACCCCAGGAGAAAACAGTTAAGTGGAGCAACATTGCCTATGATGCAGCATTAGCAATAGATGGAGTTATCATTTTCATTCATTACCCCATGAGTAGATAGATGAGGATAGTGGCAGAGAGGAAGATTCCTCGGCTACTGGAGTGGCGGTTGAGGAACAGGACAGTGTAGCAGAGCATACTGAGCATTAACACCCACACCATGGACTGCTCAAAGAACAGGTAGAGGGCATATAGACCCGCTGACACTGAGCCCAAGTGTTTCACAGAGGACGAGAGACCTACTGGAGGACAGGAAACACTAAGTACCAGGCTGGCACCACCAAAGGCCTTTGTACAAATTGGGGTGCTTTTCTAGACATCTGTAAGATAATACTGAATGCTTTATCTGTCATCAGTACATGTGTCCCACACACTGTGGATGGTGTCATGGCAAAGTATACATTACATGATTCAGTCTTTGTCTATAAAGTTAGGCACATCCTCTGTTTAATGCTCATTAAATAATGTTATCGGTCAAGTGAACTCACCCAGCCTACAGAGGAGTCGACAGAGCAGGCAGAGGAGCAGTAGCTGCCAGACCTGTTCCACTCCCTGCTGTGCCGTAGGGAGCACACAGCTCTCCCCTAGCTCCTGGAAGAACTCTATCCTGCTGAACTCCATGGTGTAGCCTCAACTCTGCCTGGCTCTCACTAGAGTGGAGAAACATTAAAATAATGCAGCTGTATGTGAGTGATCAATGTTAAAAAGGCATAATGTATAAAATGTCCTACTGTTCAATTGTCAGTGTAATTTAAATTAATGCCTTGGCTTTCTTGAGTATAACTTATTATATATTATGAGCTTGGTACAATGGCCCACAATAGGTTGTAATCAGGGTTGTGCGGTCTGCCCAACGCATTACCGGGGGCAAACTACCCGCCCTCCAGGACGCCTACAGCACCCGATATCACAGGAAGGCCAAAAAGATAATCAAGGACATCAACCATCTGAGCCACTGCCTGTTCACCCCGCTATCATCTAGAAGGCAAGGTCAGTACAGGTGCATCAAAGCAGAGACCGAGAGACTGAAAAACAGCTTCTATATCAAGGCCATCAGACTGTTAAACAGCCATCACTAGCACATTAGAGGCTGCTGCCTATAGGCATAGACTAGAAATCCCTGGCCACTATAAGGAATGGAATACTAGTCACTTTAATAATGTTTACATATATGGCATTACTCATCTCATATGTATATACTGTATTCTATTCTATTCTACAGTATCTTAGCAGGTAGCCTAGTGGTTAGAGCATTGGGCCAGTAACCGAAAGGTTGCTGGATTGAATCCCCGAGCTGACAAGGTAAATCTGTCGTTCTGCCCCTGAACAAGGCAGTTAACCCACTGTTCCCCAGTAGGCCTTCATTGTAAATAAGAATTTGTTCTTAAGACTTGCCTAGTTAAATAAAGGTTAAATTAAAAACAAATAAATAATGTTTACATATCTGGCATTACTCATCTCATATGTATATACTGTTTTCTATACTTCTACGGTATATTAGTCACTTAATAATGTTTACATATCTTGCATTACTCATCTCAAATGTATATACTGTATTCTATACTATTCTACATGATCTTAGTCCGTTCCGCTCTGACATCGCTCGTCCATATATGTATATAGTCTTAATTCATTCCTACTTAGATTTGTGTGTATTGGGTATATGTTGTGTAATTTGTTAGATATTACTTGTTAGATATGACTGCACTGTCGGAGCTAGAAGCACAAGCATTTCGCTACACCCGCAATACGATCTGCTAATCACGTGTATGTGACCAATAACATTTGATTTCATTTGTATTACCGGTATTTTGTGTTGTCAATAATCCGTGTTGGGGAGTAGTGAACTACATGTAGTTCAACAAGTAATTTAATAAATATTCAGTAGCTTGGTGGTAGTTTAACAAATTCAAACCTTTGTGGTGTTTGCAGTAGTTTATTTTGCCATGTAGTGGTGAAGCTAACTATACTCTACTTGTTTTGCAAAAAGAAAAGATGGGTGAAGTAGGCAATAATGTTCTTTCTTTTTCAGCATCAGACCTGCCTAATTCTGATGTTGTGTTTAAAAGGCTAACTTCTTCCAGTGTGAAGTCATTGGTAGCAAGCTTGGTAAACTATATTTTCAGAATAGTTTCCCCAACACTGTAAATAACGTAAAATGTTTGAGTAAATGTCCGAACTCCATTACAAAAGTAGCTGGTTCAAACTGTTGAAATACAATTTTAAAAATCCTCTAAAACATTGTAATTTTTAACGAGGTTTTGTCATGTTATGGCAGTGGCTACTAGTTTAAGGCGGGGTTGGTAAAAATAGCAAACTTGCCTGTTGCTCGAGACAATGGTACACGGCAGAGTCAGCAAGAGTGCAACACATTGAACGGATAGCTAGCTAGCTTGCAGAGTATTTGTGCCAACTCTCGATATCTGGACGAAAGTTTAAGAAACGCCAACCTTCGCTGGCTAACTTTAAACTTGAATGAGTTGTTCGCTAACATGCAGCCAACATTGCTGGCTAACTAATAAAGCAGACGAAGTGAAACGCTAGCTAACTCGCTAGCCAGCCAGAGCTCACCTGAAATAGTTTTCACTTGTCTGATTCGTGTCCTACTCGTCCTGTACTATGCCAATGTCCGCGTCCACTCGTCTCCTACTGAAAATGAAGTTATTTTAGAATCAATATATTCAAAAAAATGTTTTGGAATAGAAAATCTCGTGCAACGCATTACCTTGAAACACATTCGTATTTCGACTCTTCATAATCACTGGCTACACTGTCCACCAGGGGACACCATTCTCTGAGCTCTCTCTGTGTGTTTGCATACTGAATGCAAGCGGAATCCACATGCTATATTCCAAATGATCAAGCTGTTTTTGTATAAACCTTATGTACGTGTTGAGAGGGTTAAGATGCAAGTCACACTTTGAACAGGGATTGGACTGCCATTTTTGTGATTTTGCTCACTGAGAAAACGCATGGCCCCTGCTGTAACAGTGCAAATGTGAAAAACACAGTTGCTCTAATAACATAATTACACTGGCTTGAATAATATCCAAACATGCATCAGCACCCAAACCTTTGAATCTAATTTTTAGCAAAACAGCGCAATATCCTACATGACAAGGCTGCTCAACCCGTGAGATATGAACTGGCGCTTTTGTCAGACTTATGTTACCTTTACCTGTATGTCCCATACCCACAGCACTGACAGTCATTCCAGAAACTATATATTTTAAATGTGTAGATTTTATTGTGTCGATGCAATGGATAATTATTGTGTATTAATGAAAATGTTACATTTGTTTCAAGTAATTCAGCCTTAGCTGCTATTGATAGCTGCTATTGATACCATGGCATGTTGCCTTATTGAAATAAAACCACTCTCAACTCACACTTTTCTCTTCATGACAGATAATGAGATGTCTTTGCATGAAATAGCCTATTCTATTCAATTGTACACCATCAACCTAAGAAACAATGAAAACCAATATTGTTAGTATGTTAACAAAAGATGACTGTAAATTCACCATTTCAATACCAGTGTTCATAACTGTAAGCTTCAGACTTCTATTTTTTGTCATAGAGAAATGAGATTGAAACTGATCTGGAAGAGGGAAGAAAGATGAGAGGAAAGAATAAATGTTTTCCCTTCGTCTCCCCTTTCCTTCTGAGGGTCCTGGGCAGTATACCCCCCTGTCCTTCTGTCTAAATGCCCTGGACCGAGTCTCTTCTCTCTACTTCCTCTTTCCCTCTCTCTTCTAGGAGCATATGTTAAGACTGGGCAGTTCTCTACTAATAAGATGCTCCTATTGTGTCAGGTTTCTTTTTTCAGTGCAATAGTAGTGGTTGTTATAATTTTGTTGGTGGGGGAATGGTGCAAGGCTTGCTGTGCTGGCAGAAGGTTATTATAGGACTCTTAATGAGTTTACCTCCAGGTGGTCGGCTCTGTAGACCCACTGCTTTGCACATGTTTGTTTGTTCTGCGTCGAGAACAGTCAGGCCCTGAAGAGGTCCACATTTCACCTTCTATCCCCTCTTTCCTGGTGAGAGAAGTTTGTCAGTGAGCGGTAACAGAGAGCATTGACATGAAACCTTGTCATGAATACTTTAAATTCAAACAGATGCACATGTATACATTCAATATATACTAAGATAATAATATGTTTTTAAGCCTGTTGTTCATGCAGTATATAATAAATGATAAGCAGGCCATATGTGATTATTAGGTTTGTTTAATTGAGTTGCAGTGTTGGCAGTGTCTATGTTGGCAGTGTCTTCCTCATCCCTAGGGAGAGAGGCACGTGCGGCACATTCAACTCCAGTAAATAATCAAACAGCCCTTTCATTCTCTTCAAGAGGTCAGTCCTTTTGCAACACCTGCTCCCACTGGAGGAGAAAGAGAAGCCTCTCCGGGGTGACCTCTGTTACCACGCACCTCCGAGAGGTCAGGGGTCAAAGAGTGACCGGTGTGGCTGCCCATCGTGACACTTCTTCTCTGGGAGAGGTGTCCTGTTTCCCTGTGACCTTCAGGGAATAGAGTGAAAAGTTGGTCATCATCAGAAGAAATTTTAATACATTATTGTATAACAAATAAGTAAATCATTCATTAAAACATTTCCTCAATTTGTGCAGATCTAGACATCAAAATGTTTCCAACCATTATAATACTACCTGAAAACATTGTCTGCAATATTGTTTTCTTTATTGCATTGTCTATTTTAGATGTGTGTGTGAAACAGATGTAGGAACATGCATGGGGAAACAGCTTAATAACAAAGGCACAGAAATGCCCGGTTTTGAAGTACTGTTTAAAAGATGTTCACAATGTGGTAATGTAAGCAGAATGACTTAATTAAGTATTTTTTTCATTTGTAACAATTTCATAATCAATATTTTACAAATGGCAATTGCAAGGGGCTTTGCCTCTCTGGATGACAGCCATAGAAAGCAGGCCGGCAGCTGCTTATAATGTCACACAATTTATATCTTAGTGCATAAGTATGGGGGAGTCCTACATCCCCTCACCCTCCATACATTATCTATATACCATGAAGGTTATTTACATACAGATGCCAACTCAGCCTGGCTAGTTGGATGAGAAAGGGGGGGGGGAATTCACTCAGTCCTTTGGCTCTGCGCCATGGCGACAGGAATGTGGAATTAAAATTACCATGGATACTTCGGAGTGTGGGCCGGTCCTAATTAATCTTTGAAGATGTCTAATCTAACAATCATATTGGCTGGGCTTCAGCAGTCTGCAGGTAGATTTTATATTTTTCTGGCTTTCTTTTTGAATGAGGGGCAATGGGGGCTGCTGTATTGCCGGAGGCAAGGTGACGAAACAAAAATAGTCTGGAGACCAGAAAGTGAGTGTGCTTAATTATGTGGGGGGGGGGGGGGGGGCTGAGCTGGGTGGGAGGGAGGGTGTATAAGGGCAGGTGGCATGAACATCTAGAGTAGAAGGCAAATTGTCTTATTGGGAGGGGTGTGGTGGGGGGTCTATTGAGAAGTTGAGGGATGAATGAAAAAAGAGGACTATTGGCACGTTGTCATATTCACTCCACCAAAACAAGTGAACCTATACTTTTCGACATCTGCTGAGCTTATTTGGCAAGGCATGGCAGAATACTTGGTATTTTAAGTGTGATGCATTTTTACAAATAGAACATTTTTAGTCAATGATTATCTGAAGTTCAGTTTGTGTTTACCACACCATACCTTTTTAAGCTACTCCTCTTTGTAACTTCAGTCTTACAACTTTGAGTCACTTCATAGATCCCTATGCACAAACAATTCCAGAACAATTTACTTGAAAATACTGAAATGTGTCTTTTTTTGTATTTGAGCTTCAAATAATTATTGAAATGATCCAGGGATATTGATGCAGTCGTTCTTTTCACACTAACTTTAGACAGACTAGAGTGATATTACACTGAAGAGTGACAGCTGTGGCAAAGAGCCTTTTTTTCACTATTCACACACAAACACACACACACGCAGACACACACACACACACAGAGAGTCCTCATTAAGCAGCCAATGGCCTGGAAATCATCCCGCTGGCTCCGCCCCAAAGTGTGAGCAGCCTTTGTTATTGTAATCAGGCTCTTAGTGTGCAGGGGGCAGGGGGTGCGTGTGTATGCGTGTGTGCAGTGCAGCAGGACTTGGCCATCCGTCAGTATGCCTCCTCACAGCTCCCATCCATAGGCCCATACAGCATCAGATTTTAAAAAACAACTACCGATGCAAACACTACAAAATACAGTTTATTTTGATGAAAACCATTGATGAAAACCATGTGAAAAACACCAAATTGAAAAAAGTTAATTTCAAGGTAATCATAATCAGGTCTCAGCCATACGTCTCAACTCTCAAAAGTTTGAGCCTGCAGAATACCTTTACGACAACCAGAAGTGCTGTCAGAAAGGAGGTGAGGGGGGGGGGGGGGGGGGGGCTGCAGCCTGTGGTCATCAATATCTGCAGGCCATCTGTCATAGGGGTCTATGGAGGCGCACAGTCTCCACTCACAGGACGAGAAGGACATATGGTGAACCATAAAGTTACAGAGCACCATTCACAAGGAGAGGAGAAGGGCCAGACTAACAGAGACACAGGGACAGACAGACAGACACAGGGACAGACAGACAGACAGACAGACAGACAGACAGACAGACAGACAGACAGACAGACAGACAGACAGACAGACAGACAGACAGACAGACAGACAGACAGACAGACAGACAGACAGACAGACAGACAGACAGACAGACAGACAGACAGACAGACGTGGAGAGAGATGAAAACAATGAGAGAATGGGAAGCAAGTAAGAGAGAGAGATGGCATTTGTAGATGACAGTCAGGCTACAGTGTGTCAAATGGTAGGCATGTGTCTGAGAAACATCCTTCATTGATTTGTAAGTAACTGATTGATAGACCTGTCAAACCTTGACTTGAACTCAGTGATCTGGGTTTGGCATCCCTATCTGACAGAACACAACCTTACTGTAGCATGTTGCTGTACTATAGCACAACAAATGTGGTGTAATAGCCTGAAAGAAGAACGTAATTACACTGAAATTAAGGGTTTAGGCTATCTGAGTTTTCATTAGCCTATGAGTAGGCATACTAGGCCTATAACTTGTTTCCACACTATTGCCATGTTATAACCACTTTATTGCATGCTATTGTATAAAGTGCTACCAACATAATTGTATTGACTAAATTAATCTGATTGTGCATTTGTACACACTACTTCAGTATTATATAATTCGTTTCATTACATATTATAGGAAATTGGTAGGGTATGCCTTCCTCTCACCTGCTGATAAGATTCTGAGGGAGGCA
Source organism: Salvelinus namaycush (assembly GCF_016432855.1). Taxonomy (NCBI): domain Eukaryota; kingdom Metazoa; phylum Chordata; class Actinopteri; order Salmoniformes; family Salmonidae; genus Salvelinus; species Salvelinus namaycush. Next base: position 26,823,450 of record NC_052322.1, read on the forward strand.
TTCTAAGAAATGAAAGCTTCCTTTCAGAGACACTTTGAAAGCTCAAGCATCTTTGAGGAGTTGCAATGAGAGAGCCGGGAAGAAGTTGAATTTCACTTGTGACTTACTAGGGATACCGCGACCCTTTTGTGTTCCTTTTCAATGGGCATTGTTTTGGAACGCTAAGAGTGTGCGGCGCTCTCATTTGCTGTTTTTGGAAACAATAAAAGGACCGGTGGCCTCTGATTGGTTCAAATCGACAGCTGCCCAATAATACCCCCCTTCCCGACTCGTAAGTTTCTCTACCCAACTTTGCTTAGTGTGAAGTAAAGTTGCTGTGTTTGGAAGCGGTGTGCAAGGGGAAAAGTCACAGCAAAAATGAAGATGAAGCTGTGTAAAACTTTTTTAGGTGAGTCACCTATTTATCATCTGTTTCTCGCTCTCTCTTCAGCAAGCAATGTGTTGATGGCTAACTGAACTATGGTTAGGAGCAGATGTGACGGTCTACGCATCTGTCACTTTTAGACTGTTAGGATAGGCCTTACCTGCTCTTCTGTTGTAGCCTAAACTTGCATCTTCTCTATTCAAAGTAATGTAAAGACACAGTAGCCTATTCATCGTAAAAAAAAGTATCAGTATTTGCATTGGCTTTTGTGATGAGAAAGAAGCATCTTCCACCGACCACAAAACACTCACAGGTGGCGTCAACATGATTTAAACATACTCGAATTATGCTAATGTAACTTCTTCGTATTTCATTAGCAAAAACTCATCAACTATATTTACACAATGTCTAAATATAACCCAAAATGTACGGAAGCTATAAGCTTGTCGACAACGTATTAAAAAGGTTGATTTGTAGTCTGTGCCCAGTTGTTGAATTTTCTGGGCCTTTTAACCGTTCAGCTGTTTATGAAAAGTTTTTCAGTATATGCCCGAATTTATATTAACAGAAAAACAATGTTGAATCCTAACCACACAAGGCCCTTTGTGCTGACCAAATATTTCCTGAACTCACACTCTGTTCAGACACTTTGTTAGACAAAGGAAAGTTTTGTCCCCTCAGGGATTAGTGGCTCTTAACTCTGTATAGGAGACGTCAGGCTGCAGGCGTATTAAACATTTTTGTGCGGGGTGGGGGAGTCTGTCAGATTGGTCCATCTGTTTTTGGGGAGTCGAGAGAGCAGCCTACCCTCTCGTCGGTCACCCACCATGTAATATTTATACAGCCTGTCCCGGTCATAGCAGATCCGACGCTGATTGTATTCCAGAGCAGGGCTGTCCATCTGCACTGGGGCTTTAAAACGTGACTGAGATGGGGGAGAAAAAGGCCCCAGCTGGTAACCGAAGAGGAGTTGAGACTTGAAATATGCAAAACTCTTTTGAAGTTGCTCCAGCTTTAACAGTGCCAAAATGTTGATAATTTTTTCACCATATTTACAACCGGACGTTTGAGGGGTATAGACTAGGCCTACTAGGGTACTTTATATGCCCAATAAGTAAAAGCATTTATTTACACGCATTCAAAAGTGTATACTACTATAAAACTACTAATAGCATATTCGTTTTGTTTAATTATTGATTGGTTTTCCAAATGTGTATAGGTATAGGCTTCATGATTTGTGATTAGATCTAGATTATGGTCATAACCTATATATTCGTGGTTATATTAGCATTTATTAGCCTACTCTATTTAAACAATACATTGTTCTAAAGTAGCTTTTTTTCTGTAACATTATTTAATTTTCCCCAAAACAAAATCAATAGAGAGCAAATATAGGCAAAGATACTTATTGGGCTCCCGAGTGGCGCAGCGGTCTAAGGCACTGTATCTCAGAGTTAGAGGGGTCACTACAGACCCTAGTTCGATTCCAGGCTGTATCACAACCGGCAATGATTGGGAGTCCCATAGGGCGGCGCACAATTGGCCTAGCGTCTTTCGGAGTAGGCCGTAAATTAGAATTTGTTCTTAACTGACTTGCCTAGTTAGAGAAAGGTTAAATAAACACTGTAGGGTTACTACTACTTTGTCCAGAGGCGCTCAGGCTGTAGGCCTAATCATATTTTGCGGAGTATTGCCTATGTATTGTTGCACAAGAAAATGAGTTCCCTCTGAGAGGGGTACGCTTTTTTTTGCCTTGACACCAGTGTTTCAGTTTTTGTGCTACGAAGACATTGTCTGTAACAGACACCATGCAATTGATCGTTTTTTTCTTCTTCAATAAAATATCGGTATTTAAGTTAACTTTGAAGGAATTTAAATCGGTGTGGATTGGAAAGTGGTTTATATTTAGCTCTGAGAGTAGTTACCACATCTATAAGGACCAACGTTACAGTATGTTTATGGTCCGCCGTTTTAGCAGAGCGCTCTAGCTACTGTCCATGGTGCTGAAACTAAGGCACGCACCACCCGGGCTACTGAAATCTTCAAAATATTTTTACGGTGCTTAGATTTACCTTGATACTGATGCTGATGGAGGGTGTAGACTACAACAAATTATGATTGATGCTGCAGCATGATAACTGATCTAAAAAAATTACCGGAGTACTCGAAGCCACCTCTTAGCCTATGTTGTGGGCTTTGCTATGGTGATGTCAGCGCATGGGGGGAGGGGTGAACAATGACCCATGAGCGAAAGGTAAGGCAATATTACGCAGGCCTGTTCTCGCTGACAAAGGCAAATGAAGCCATGTTTTTTGCTTATGAATTTTGGAGTAGGCTATTCTACATTTAAAGTTGGATTAATGCCGCTTTTGTAAACTGAAGACTGGTGGAAGAGCACTGAGCTCCGGATTATGTTTGATGTCTCTAACGGTCAATGAAAGAGTTGCGGGGATATTGTGGAGGTAGTATTCAACGCTGAGAAGAAGTTGTTGAAATAGGAATCAGGAGGCCCGCCTTACCTACTTGAAAACAACGAAGCAACCAGAGCCATTCAATAATGGTATTTATAATCATATTATGGTTTCAAATTCTGTAGTATAGTTAAATGCGTGTGTTCCTCAAATGTATTTCAAATCAGATTGTAAACATATTTATTATCTTTTCGCGAACATCCATTGCTGTTGGTTTCTATCGCCTAATGGATGTCCCGGTCTTAGTTCTTAAAGATGCAGTCTCTTTAGGATGCTAATTCATATAGAACATAATTGTATCTTATTTCACACAACCTTCAGTACTATAGACGTATGGCACGAACAAACAGAACACACAGTTCTGTTTTGGTAATCCAAAAGTAATCCAAACGGCCAAAGAATGTCATTTCGGACGAATGACGAACTCTTTTGATAGTCCCCTTTAAAAAAACGTTGATCGTTTTGATATGAGTTTCAGATAAGCTATATTGTTCACAGTTTGTAAAAACATTAATGTGTGATTTGTTTCGGACTTCGTGTTGCTTATGGTTTCTGAAACTTCGAGAAAAGAGGCATATAGACCTAATGTTGATAAGTTTGAAAGCTGTAGGCCTATTGTGTGGCATTGTACATAGCCATGTAGTTGTATTTTATGGTGTATCCTTTCTTTCCATTACGAAGAGCCTATAGAAAAGTAGGCTACCGGGGTGATAATATAAAATAATATTTGAACCACTAGGCATATTTGTTTCGGTTTAGGGTTCTATTGTGAAAGTAATTTTGTGTTTTTGCAATCCGGAGAGGCATAGGCCTTTATACGCGCAATGTAGCCTACTTTTCTTGTTCTTATCTCGTGTATGTTTTTTGTCTTTATATTTCAGTTGTATGTGGATGTTCAATCGATGATCAAGGCCTAAACCGGCATGTTATTTGGTTACAAAGTGGCTTTGCAATGGGCCTACTGCTGCGTTGCTATATATTTGCCTGTGCTTTCCTACTCGGCTCGCTGGAGGTCGTGTTTGTAGTCGATGACTGTCAAATGTGTCAGTAGGAAACTGGCGGAGGTGGAGCTACATATCCGAGAGCCGATGATCATGTGCCCCTCAAATGTCACCATCTCCCGGGGCTATGTGCGCTAAGAGTGCCATTACAACGACCTTATTATTATAATAGCACTAGAAAAACACACCCAAACTTGATATTTGAAGGCTCTCTCTCTCTTACTTAAGCAAGACGGATTAACTCGAAGGCGTTGTGTCATAGCGGAGTGTGTGAGGCCGTGTTAGCAGCACCATGGACAGCACCGTGGTGTTTTTGTCAAAGGCCGATAAACAAAGCCACGAAGCCATTTTCTTTTTCTTTAAACACATATTCATAAATAATTAAAATGTATTCAAATGTGTCCTACTCTAGGCCTTTAGGTCTAATTCCATTATGTGCAAGAGAGAAGAAAAATAGGCTAACATGGTCGAGGAGGAGGCTTTGGGTAGGCTAGTTGCATTTCCGTTGTAAATGCAGTTTAATATTTTAGTATATACTGATTAACTGTCTGGTTCATTAAAGGCTATTCCTCAAATAATATAATCACCACCGGTTATAACGTCCAACTATATAGGCCAAGTAGGCCAAATCATAGGTATGCCTAAAATGCTATATGATACATTTTTTTTGCACATTGCTGCATGTTTAACGCAACATGATCTTGGAACAGTGTAATGTCATTGATGTAACAGCACTAGTGATAGCACATGGGCAGGCCTTCTGTACTTGTCGGACTTCTGTATTGTTCTCTTATATTTATCTGGGAGAATCCCAACCACACAGCCCTATTGTGTATGGGAATCTTGTTGTGTTTGCAATAACAGTCATGGTTATTTATCACCCTCTTATCAACCATCGACCGTTTTTACCTGTAGCTCTGTCCAGATTGAACATGTGATGATTTTCTAGGGGTGCTCTTCAAGGATTGTTTTGTGTTTAATCTTTTTAGAACATTTTTTACACAAATAAGAATAACAACAAATAAGAAGAACACCAACCATTAACATTACATTATGTCATGGAATGAAATTGCCATACATGGAAAAAATAAAGCATGTCACACAGTCCTATATCTTGTATCCCTAATAGGTTAGGAAGTCACCAGTATAGGCCTGTCTAAGTATGTACACAATATATACAAAAGTATGTGGACACCCCTTCAAATTAGTGGATTCTTCTATTTCAGCCACACCGGTTGCTGACAGGTGTATAAAATCGAGCACACAGCCATGCAATCTCCACAGACAAACACTGGCATTAGAATGGCCTTACTGAAGAGCTCAGTGACTTTCAATGTGGCACCGTCATAGGATGCCACCTTTCCAACAAGTCAGTTCATCAAATATCTACCCTGCTAGAGCTGCCCCGGTCAACTGTAAGTGCTGTTTTTGTGAAGTGGAAACAGCTAGGAGCAACAACGGCTCAGCCACGAAGTGGTAGGCCACACAAGCTCACTGAATGGGACCACCGAGTGCTGAAGTGCGTAGCGCGTAAAATCCTCTGACCTCTGTTACAACACTCACTACCGAGTTCCAAACTTCCTCTGGAAGCAACGTCAGCACAATAATTGTTTGTCGGGAGCTTCATGAAATGGGTTTCCATGGCCGAGCGGCCGCACACAAGCCTAAGATCACTATGCGCAATGCTAATCATCGGTTGGAGTGTGGTAAAGCTCGCCGCCATTGGACTCTGGAGCAGTGGAAACGCATTCTCTGGAGTGATAAATCAGGCTTCACCATCTGGCTGTCCAGTGGACGAATCTGGGTTTGATGGAGAGAACGCTACCTGCCCGAATGCATAGTGCCAACTGTAAAGTTTGGTGGAAGAGGAATAATGGTCTGGGGCTGTTTTTCATGGTTCGGGCTAGGCCACTTAGTTCCAAGAAAGAGAAATCTTAACGCTACAGCATACAATGACATTCTAGACAATTCTATGCTTCCAACTTTGAGGCAACAGTTTGGGGAAGGCCCTTTCCTGTTTCAGCATGACAATGTCCCCATGCACAAAGCGAGGTCCATAAGGAAATGGTTTGTCGAGATCGGTGTGGAAGAACTTGACTGACCTCAACCCCATTGAACACCTTTGGGATGAATTGGAACACCGACTGCAAGCCAGGCCTAATCGCCCAACATCAGTGCCCGACCGCACTAATGCTTTTGTGGCTGAATGGAAACAAGTCCCCACAGCAATGTTCCAATATCTAGTCGAAAGCCTTCCCAGAAGAGTGGAGGCTGTTGTTGCAGCAAAGGGGGGACCAACTCCATATTAATTCCCATGATTTTGGAATGAGATGTTCGATGAGTAGTTGTCCACATACTTTTGGTCATGTAGTGTATGTCAGAGGTGGGCAAACTTTTGCGGGCCTCTGTGCGGCCCTCCATTGAATTTCGAAATCCCGATGTGGCTCTCGAGCCAAAAGGTTTGCCCAACCCTGATGTATGCTGTATGCTGTTGTTGTATAACCCTGACTGTGTGTCCTATGTCTCTCCTCTCCAATAGAAAATGAGTTCAGAGGGCAGCTGCTGAACCAGAGGTGGACGCGAGGAGACAGAATAAGCAGATTCTGTGAGACCAAGAGGAGCCTTCGAATCAAAGTGAGAAGCTGTGTGTGTGTGTGTGTGTGTGTGTGTGTGTGTGTGTGTGTGTGTGTGTGTGTGTGTGTGTGTGTGTGTGTGTGTGTGTGTGTGTGTCTGTGTGTGTGTGTGTGTCTGTGTGTGTGTGAAAAAGAGAAAGAGAGACAGATAGTAAGTGCAGTGTCATGACACTCTGTGTGTTTCAGATGAGTCAGGACACAGCAGAAACGAGAACCCGGACCCGCTCAAAAGGCATCAGAGGTGAGCTGGGGCCAAACACACATGCACGTACAGTAGGCACGCACGCAGCAAACGCACGCAGCCACACATTCACACACACTAATTAAAAAGGCTTCATTTGTCGTGTATTTAGGACAAGTGTGTGTCTTATGATGTTCCCTCTCTGTCTTTTTATTCCCCAGTACCCGTTGAACTCGTGGGAGCAGAGTTAAGGTGAGAGAATACGTGTTTTTCTGCTACTGTATTGAATCCAGCCACACAGTTGTCCTATTACTGTATACATGTAGTCCAGTCCTGATAAATGCAATATGGCTTTAGACTGGTCGGGTGCACTAAAACCAGAGCATGCAGATATTCAGAGCAAATAAACTAGGTTGGTGATGAACTGAAAAGCACATACAAAGTTTGAACGTAATTCATTGTGCAAAATTAATAAAACAAATGTTTGTTTTCTGTTTGTATCACTAAGTAGCTGCCCCACCCCCGGGTGCGATGGTTCAGGCCATGTCATTGGGAGATATTCACGACACAGAAGGTATGATATACTAACTAGACTAACCACCACCAACTCTTAGCGCTCAAGTTCCTCTGCTAACACTGTTTTTTAAATACAAATACTATTAAATTGAGAAAAAGCTCCATTAAAAATACCACATATGTGGTATTAAGGATAATTCGTTCTCCATTTCTCCAGTGATTTTTTAACTTTACCTGTTGAAAAACAATATCCCATGTATAAATACAGTAAAGTACATACACTAAAGGATAAAAAAAATATGTTTTGAGCAAAATAGTGTTTTTTAGACAACTGCAAACTTCAAGGAGTATGGCATTGGTCTGATGGTGACTGTGTGATGTCATCGGCCACCCTCCTTGCTCAAGGAACAGTAGAGAACAAAAGAGGAAAGGCTCCTCCCCCACTTGTGCCATGTCATGAGGATACCTGGACCACCTATTGAGATGTACCTTTTGTTAAGTAAATCAGGTGTTAAATGAGAATGAAAGGAGACTGGAGTAAGACTTTAACACCCATCTCCTCACCTTGCACCCATAGCATTCTTGGATGCCCAATAGTGAAGAAGAGGAAACTTGTGGAGGCGGAGGAAGAAGAGAATCAACCCGCCCCCAAGAAAAAGACCCTGCCCCTGAAGTTGGCCATGGACGAGGGCTTCAACACAGCAGACAGTGACGCCGCCAGTGAGGCAGAGCATAAGGAGGGAGAGGAGTCAGAGGAGGAGGAGCAGAAAGAGAAGGAAAATAGCAAAACGCCAAACCCAGCCATGTCCATGAAAGGTGAGTCAAGAGAAGACCAGAATCCAAGGAATATATCACATTTATCATGGATTGCTATTGGCTATTGCAGTGGTACAGATTGATGATGATACTAAAGTAAGTATTGATGGAAAGACAAATACAGGGAGCGTTCATTATTTAGCAATAACCTATCAACTCTGCACTGTACACAGCCGATTGCTCACAGGTGGTACCCGAAGACACCGAAAAAGAGACATCTGTTGAGTCCGACACCATAGCTGTACCTGAAGCAGGGACTTCGCAGAAGGACACAGCCACCACAACCCAACAGCAAGCTTCCACAGAGGCAGAAGCAGAGGCAGAGGCAGACAGACACAAAGAGGAGGTGCAAGTAGTGGCAGAGATACAGGCCGCTGAGGAGGAGGAGGAGGAGGAAGATGAGGATACAGTTGATGTACACAGAACAATAGAGCAGCCCAAAGGCGACAATGAAACAGGGAGAGCAGAGAGTGAGGAGAAGCAAAGGGAGGAGGTAGGAGAGGAGGAGGAGGAGGAGGGAGGAGGGGAGGAAGAGAAAGAGGAGGAGAGGCAATTTGTGAGTCAGGAGATCTCAGATCACCAGTATTCCAGTGGCGACTATAGCAGGCATCCGGCAAAAGAGGAGGGAGATGAGGAAGAAGAGAAGAAGGGAGAGGAAAAGGAGGAGGAGGAGGAAGAGGAGGAGGTAGAAGAGGAGGTAGAGGAAGAAAAGGAGGAAGAGGAGGATGAGGTGGTCTACATGGAGCCTGCCATCCCTCTTGCCCCTAGTACTCCTGCTCAGGAATGTGAGGATACAGAAGTGGCAGCGGGGGAGGTAAAGATTGGTTCCCCGTTGACTGAAGAGGAGGAAGAGGAGGAGGAAGAAGAGGAGGAAACAGAAGCAGGGGAGGTGGAAGAAGAGGACCACGACTCTCACAAAGCCCCACCTACCACAGTGGCCATTGAGATACGATCTGAGGAAGAGGAAGAGGAGGAGGAAGAGGAGGAGGAAGATGACTGTCTCTCACAGGGTTCGGGTGTGACAGATGACTCAGAGACCTGGGATATGACCCGGGGGAACTTGGGACTGCTGGAGCAAGCCATCGCCCTGAAGGCCGAGCAGGTGAGAGGGCCGCACGTCGACCAACAGTCTCCAGAGCACCAGCACTACCACAGCCCCGACGACAGGGCCAGCAAAGCCATGGACCAAGCCATGCGACACAGAGGATACCACAGCAAAGGTAGGAAAGTTTATGCTTTATCAGGATATCTTTTAACCCGCCATAGAATCAGAATCATGTTCCAATTGTTAGGGATTTTGCTCACTCAACATCTCTCCCCTTCCCATCCAGAAAAGAAGGAGGTGAAATGCCCTACCCCTGGGTGTGATGGGACGGGCCATGTGACTGGGCTGTACCCCCACCACCGCAGCCTCTCTGGGTGCCCTCACAAAGACAGGATCCCACCTGAGAGTGAGTACTAGCAGAGCACTAACACGCTAATACCAAAGTTCTAACAGCGAAACATTACACGTACTCGTTTGAACAATTTGCATATCTGACACACATTCTTATATCTCTCTGTCTATCTCTCCCTAGTACTGGCCATGCACGAGAACGTGCTGAAGTGTCCAACTCCAGGATGCATAGGCCAGGGTCACGTAAACAGCAATCGCAACACACACCGCAGGTATTATACCGTCCAACGATTACAACCTGACATTGACCTTCTATTTCTGGTGGGATTCTATGAGAAAATGTATACATTTTCACTATCTCTCTTTGTCCCTCTCAGTCTGTCCGGTTGTCCCATAGCAGCTGCAGAGAAACTCTCCAAGGGGGGCCATGTCACCCCCAGTCACCCCCAGCCTTCAGTCAGCGAGCCCGCAACTGGGAGCCCACATTCAGACAGAGTTCTCAGGTGAGCCCTCTCTGGTCCTCCCTTTCTCCATATCTCCACTTACTACAATAGCTGTCCATCTGATGCATTTTACTAATCTTTTACCCCTTCTCTTGTACAAAATGTTCTGACTGTTTCACCACCTCTGTCGCTTACCTTTCACCTCTCTCTCTCTCTCTCTCTCTCTCTCTCTCTCTCTCTCTCTCTCTCTCTCTCTCTCTCTCTCTCTCTCTCTCTCTCTCTCTCTCTCTCTCTCTCTCTCTCTCTCTCTCTCTCTCTCTCTCTCTCTCTCTCTCTCTCTCTCTCTCTCTCTCTCTCTCTCTCTCTCTCTCCTACAGACCTATGTGTTTTGTGAAGCAGCTGGAGATCCCTCAGTACGGCTACAGACCCAACATGGTGCCTGCCACACCCCGCGCCAACCTGGCCAAAGAGCTGGAGAAATACTCCAAGGTCTCCTTCGACTATGCAAGCTTCGACGTCCAGGTGTTTGGGAAGCCTTTGCTGGTTCCAAAGATACCCGCCACCAGCCAAACCTCACCCAAAGCCTTCAAATGTAAGATGATCTTGGCATTTGTTGAATTTCTGTTGGAAACCAAAATGACATTTTTTTTTTTACCATGTAAGCATTCTATGGACAAGGTATCACAGCAATTCATGCTCTGGTTTGTTTCCCTGGCACTGTTTCCACATGCTAACTTTTTAGCATTTGTGGCACAAATCTTATTCAAGTCATGAGACCAATATTAGCATTTTTCGCGCATCATGTCCAAATCATCCAAAAGCACTTGCATTTTTCAAATTTAATTTAAAAAAAATGTAAAGTCTTTATACAGCATGTGCAAATGAGGTAGGATAAGGGAGGTAAGGCAATAAATAGGCCATGGTGGCGAAGTGATTACAATATAGCAATTAAACACTGGAATGGTAGAATGTGCAGAAGATGAATGTGCAAGTAGAGATACTGGGGTGCAAAGGAGCAAGATAAATAAATAAATACAATCTGGGGATGAGGTAGTTGGATGGGCTATTTACAGATGGGCTATGTACAGGTGCAGTGATCTGTGAGCTGCTCTGACAGCTGGTTCTTAAAGCTAGTGAGGGAGATAAGAGTCTCCAGCTTCAGTGATTTTTTCAGTTTGTTCCAGTCATTGGCAGCAGAGAACTGGAAGGTGAGGCAGCCAAAGGAAGAATTAGCTTTTGGGGTGACCAGTGAGATATACCTGCTGGAGCGCGTGCTACGGGTAGGTGCTGCTATGGTGACCAGTGAGCTGAGATAAGGCGGGGCTTTACCTAGCAGAGACTTGTAGATGACTTGGAGCCAGTGGGTTTGGCGACGAGTATGAAGCAAGGGCCAGCCAACGAGAGCGTACAGGTTGCAGTGGTGGGTAGTATATGGGACTTTGGTGACAAAACGGATGGCACTGTGATAGACTGCATCCAATTTGTTGAGTAGAGTGTTGGAGGCTATTTTGTAAATGACATCGCCAAAGTCGAGAATCGGTAGGATGGTCATTTTTACGAGGGTATGTTTGGCAGAATGAGTGAAAGATGATTTGTTGCGAAATAGGAAGCCGATCCTAGATTTCATTTTGGATTGGAGATGTTTAATGTGAGTCTGGAAGGAGAGTTTACAGTCTAACCAGACACCTAGGTATTTGTAGTTGTCCACATATTCTAAATCAGAACCATCCAGAGTAGTGATGCTGGATGGGCGGGCAGGTGCAGGCAGTGATCGGTTGAAGAGCATGATTTAGTTTTACTTGCATTTAAGAGCAGTTGGAGGCCACGGAAGGAGAGTTGTGTGGCTTTGAAGCTCGTCTGGAGGTTGTTAACACAGTGTCCAAAGAAGGGCCAGAGGTATACAGAATGGTGTCGTCTGCGTAGAGGTGGATCAGAGAATCACCAGCAGCAAGAGCGACATCATTGATGTATACAGAGAAGAGAGTCGGACCGAGAATTGAACCCTGTGGCACACCCATAGAGACTGCAAAGGTCCGGACAACAGGCCCTCCGATTTGACACACTGAACTCTATCAGAGAAGTAGTTGGTGAACCAGGCGAGGCAATCATTTGAGAAACCAAGGCTGTTGAGTCTGCCAATAAGAATGTGGTGATTGACAGAGTCGAAAGCCTTGGCCAGGTCGATGAATACAGCTGCACAGTATTGTCTCTTATCGATGGCGGTTATGATATCGTTTTGGACCTTGAGCGTGGCTGAGGTGCACCCATGACCAGCTCGGAAACCAGATTGCATAGCGGAGAAGGTACGGTGGGATTCAAAATGGTCGGTAATTTGTTTGTTAACTTGGCTTTCGAAGACCTTAGAAAGGCAGGGTAGGATAGATATAGGTCTGTAATTGTTTGGGTCTAGAGTGTCTCCCCCAATTGATTTTGAAGCTCAACAAAGTCACTTATAGATGATTTGAACATGATGCATGAAAAATGCAAATATAAGTCCCATGACTTCCTTAAACGTTAGCATGTGAAAACAGTGCCAGGGAAACTAAACTAAGGCATGTATTGCTGTCATACCTTGCCCATAGACTGCTTACAGGGTAAGGAAACGTATGTCATTTTGTAATTTGGGTGAACTGTCCCTTTAACTAACAAAACATAACTTTTTCGTTTCACGTTAGTATTCATGAGAGAAATTGGTTGATAGTCTAGGATCATGACCCTGCTGGTTATAGGAGAACTGTAATGGCGGCTTGGGGCGTGTTATACTGTGAAGGTAAATTCTCATTGGCACACACCCACCCTCTCTCTCCTCTACAGCTAAACCATTCCCTAAGGCCACGTCCCCGGGCCTTAGCTTCTCGGGAGGATATGCAAAGAGCAGCTCCTCCTCGTCCTCCAGTGGCTACGATTACACCCATGATGCCGAGGCTGCTCACATGGCTGCCACTGCCATTCTGAACCTGTCCACACGCTGCTGGGAGAGTCCAGAGAACCTTAGCACCAAACAGCAGGACCCAGCTGGCAAGGTAGGCCTCTCTGCTACCCAGCTCAGCCCAGCCTAGCCTGTTGGTGGTTGACTTTATAAAGAATATATTTTTCCCTCTTGAAATTATTTATTAGACACACTGCATTACTACGCACGCACGCACGCACGCACGCACGCACGCACGCACGCACGCACGCACACACGCACACACACACACACACACACACACACACACACACACACACACACACACACACACACACACACACACACACACACACACACACACACACACACACGTGTTAACATAGTCCTTGTACCTTCAGGACATAGATATTGAAGTGGATGAGAATGGGACACTGGACCTGAGCATGAAGAAGCCCATCAAGATGGAAGGGATGCAATCACCAGACCCCTGTTCTTCCTCCTCCTCGCAGCACCCGGGAGACGTTCCCTCGTCCCAGGGCCACCTACAGGAGGAGTTGGAGGGGCCTCTGGACTTCACTAAGCCAAACTGTCCCAAAGAGAAGGAGGAGCAGGATGAGGTAACTGCTTTATGCCAAGTCTGCGACTAACACCAAACCATTGGAATTATGATAATCTTTATTTTTTATTTTACCTTTATTTATACAGGTTTTTTCTCATTGAGATAACATCTCTTTTCCAAGAGAGACCTGGTCCAATAGCAGCAGAGGGAACAACGATTCAGACAAAACAACTTACATACACCAAAACAACAGTAAACAAAACTATAAACATAAACATATAAAACAAAAACATTGTACATTAAAAACACAAACGTCTTGACTAAAAACAGCTGGCCTAAAAACAATTACACTCTTCTATGATATATACATCGATCAAGTGTTTAAACTCCACCAATGATACTAGATCATCACATTTTTAAATGTTCAGGAGAGAATTCCAGGACCACGGAGCTAAGTAACAAAAACTATTTCTAACATGTTCTGTTCTAATTTTTGGTACTGTTAGAAGCAAATCAGAATGGGACCGTAATCAATATTTATTTACTGACCTGACTAAAAAAGAACAGAGATAAAATGGCATTTTACCCAATATGGCCTTATAAATCAGTGTATACCAGTGTTTAAGCCTACGCAAGGTCAATGACGACCAGCCAATAGCGCTGTAGAGATCACAATGATGTGTTAGACGTTTCTGATTTGAAATGAACCTGAGGGCTGCACTGAATCAAGGTAATGTAATAGTCTTGAGAGAGGTGAGTGTGTGTTCTAGCCTCAGCTTCCAGTGATACACGACAATTGGAAATATGGCAAGGTGAGACTTGTGTGATTATGTTCTGATTACATGATTTTTTATACTGGAGCTGTCATCTTTTGAATAAAGGGTGGATTAAATGATGAACTATAATCTCCATCCTTACCTGTGTTTGTTTGACCTTCTGCCAGTTGGACTATGTGGCCCACTCCTACACCTCCTCTGACGCAGAAGATGATGACATCACCCAGGAGAGCATGGAGGACAGGAAGTACCCAGGCGAGGTCACCACGTCCAGCTTCAAGGTCCAGTTCTCGCCCAAAGACTGCAAAAAAGAGGTTCTACTGTAAGAATACTCTAAAATAACTTAAATCCGGCATTCATAACAACACTATAAGTAAAAAATAACCTACATTTTAATTATCTATGTCTCTCTACCTAGTACTCTAATATCAAGGCTGACACATCACCATTATAAAGAATTCAGTTCAAAGTAGTACTGCCATCCACCCTCATGTTTTTGAATGAATTTCTAATCATTCCCAATTATCTCCAGGTGTCCCACCCCAGGTTGTGATGGCAGTGGGCACATCACTGGAAACTACGCTTCACATCGGAGGTATGACACAGCCCTACTCCCCTGCATTACAACCAATGCAGTCGCTAGCGCTGTTTCACATTGTACGTCTTACAGCTGCATTTATAGTGTTTTTCAGGCACTGACACTGAATATCAACTAATCTACACATCTGTATAAAAAATCCTGAACTTTCAATAATTACTATACTCTATTGCTCTTTTCATGTGCTACTATGGGTCCTGTAAACAGTATTCATTGTTATGATTGTGATCTTTCCTTTATTCTGCCCTTATTAAATGACTACACAATATACTCTGTTTATATATATATTTTCCATATCTTCTAGTCTGTCAGGCTGTCCTCTTGCTGATAAGTCTCTTCGGACCCTCATGGCTGCCCACTCTGCTGAACTGAAGTATGTCTGTGCTTGTATTACCCCTTCCTTCCTTCTTTCTAACCCAGGCATGTGTGCAGGCATTGGTTCCAGTTCAGCTCCAACACACCTAAAAACCTAATTGTTGTCTGACTTCAAGGATTTTAATTAGGTGTGTTAGTGCTGGGCTGGAATAAAAACCTTCACACACTGCGGCACTCCTTGACCAGAGTTTTCTATCCCTGTTCTAACCCTACTTTATACTGACATGACTGAACCCTTTGTATTGTCACTACAATGCGCGGGGATGTGTTTTCCCTCTGCTGCGATCTCCTGTGTCAAACAAATTCTATCCCATAGAGAAAGTGTTAGCTACTTTTATGACAAAGCGCTTTCATATCATCTCTACATTTGCAACAAATATGAATATCTCATGCAGTGCTATGCTGACTTGACTTTTCTCTGGTTGACTCCCAGGTGTCCGACCCCTGAATGCGATGGATCAGGTCACATCACTGGAAACTACGCCTCCCATAGAAGGTATGCACAGATCATTTATTGCTTTTGTTTAAAAAAAATGTAATCCTAGAAAATCCAACTGGAGGATAATATAAAAAGGACTTTATTCAAATTTCTCTCTACGTCTCTGTCAGTTTGTCTGGATGCCCCCGTGCTAAGAAAGGTGCCGTCAAAACAACACCCACCAAGGATGACAAGGAAGACTCTGAGCTTTTAAGGTTGGTCCACGACAAACCATTCCTTTTCTTTACCATCCACACAACAGACCGCCCTTTTTTCGGCCCTCTAGTTTTCAAACTATTGCTGATTGCTTTCCTCTGTCTCTCTCTTTCTATCCTTTCCCCTCTCATTCCCTGTCATCCCTGACTTTCCCCCCTCCATTAGTAGATGCCCGGTGCCCGGCTGTGACAGCCTGGGCCACATCAGTGGGAAGTATGCCACCCACCGTAGTGCCTACGGGTGCCCGCTGGCTGCGAGGCGTCAGAAGGAGGGGCTCCTCAACGGTTCTCCTTTCTCTTGGAAGGCCTTTAAGACGGAGGGCCCCACCTGTCCCACCCCCGGCTGTGATGGATCAGGACACGCCAACGGCAGCTTCCTCACACACCGCAGGTATTACACTCAATCAAATTCAATTGTTTTTTGGCGGGGTTCGTGCAAACACTTTACAAAAAGCTGGGCCTAAACCTGAAACATTATTAACCTAGTATAGGTTATTATTGAGTTGGTTTATTTTATGATTTCATTTCATTTGATAGATTTTTACATCTAGTCAGGTTTTTAAAGCACAGGAAAACATATTGTATAAAGACAAAAAAGTGATTGGCATATTAAAATGAACTAAACTAACTGGCCCTGTTCTAGCAGTGCTCCATCCCTAGCCTCATCTCTCTGTTCCTCTTCTGTTGTTCCAAGTCTCTCTGGTTGTCCCAGAGCCTCCGCTAATAAGAAGAGAACCAGGTTCCCTGGAGACGAGTACATTACAGCAAAGTTCAAGGCCAGCGATGGTAAGTCTGGGGATATACAGTAACTTAAATGTTTAATCTGACAGTTTCTGCATAACAGGGAAAATTGTAATTTCCACTTAACTCAAATGTTCACTTAGTCATGCATTGATTTCAGTGGAAGTTAGGATTTGTCCCAACATTATGAGTGTGTCAAGTCAACAATACATCAGTAAAACTGGATGATCTTCAATTATGTTTGACTGTTTCTAGTTGTTTTATTGGTTGTTACTGGTTGCTTAATTTCCATAGTTCTGGATAATGATGAAGATATCAAGCAGCTGAACAAAGAGATCGGGGAACTGAGTGAGTCCAACTCAGAGATGGAGGATGATATGATGAACCTGCACACACAGGTGAGTCTGACACTTGTTAACAATACCCACTAAATACTGTCCCGACCGTACATTCCTAATTCAATTCAAAATCAAAAACAGATTGTAAAAAGAGTGTTTCTGACTGGTTTGTGGCTGACTGAAGAACTGTGGTTGATTGATTGGTGGTTCTCTGCTCCAGATCTCATCCATGGAGAAGAACCTGAAGAGTATGGAGGAGGAAAACAAGCAGATCGAGGAGAGGAACGATGCCCTGTACATGGAGCTGTCTGGCCTGAGCCAAGCTCTGATCCGCAGCCTGTCCAACATCCGGCTGCCACACATGGTGAGTTACACATAGGGATGGATCACTCAGAGCATGTATGCACTCACGCACACCCACATACTCTCCACAAATGCAACGGCACTCGCTTACAAATTAACGCATACAACTTGTCTTTAAAGCGTTACTTGTGTTTACTTCAGCAGGAACCTATGTCGGACCAGAACTTCGATAATTACGTGGACACCTTGACCCATATGTTCTCCAATAAAGATTGCTACCAAAACCCGGAGAACCGCGCTCTGTTGGAGTCCATCAACCAAGCAGTAAAAGGCATCGAAGTGTAGTCTCTAAAAGTGTGGTGAGACATAATGGAACATACAAAAGAGAGGCAGAAGAGGAGAGAGAAGGCAAGGTGACATGGTGTCTGGGTATACAAAACCCAACAACCATAAATAATCATCCCTTGCTTTTGGAATATATACTTGGTTTTTCTCTTATTTGTTTTGGAGAAAATATGTTGTCCATTTCATGTTGCTCGCCTCCCTGTTTGCATGAAGGTTAACAGGATCAATGGACACACAAGTGTTTTTGTGCGCATTGGAGTAAACTGTGTTGGTGTGGGTGTTTGGGAACCTTTTGAGGGGTATAATAAAAAAAGACATCCACTTTAATTGTACAGAACAGACTAAGAATGCAGTATACTGGCTCCAATACCCCATCATAACATACGCTCCAAAATAGTGTACTTGTGTTCCAACCCTATTGAGTAATGTTGATAGTATTTATGGGCATAAATATTGCACTTCCAGGAATAGTTTGTGATTTCATTATTATTGTTGTGTATGAATTTTAGTCTGTTTAATATATTATTTATTCATGTTGTGTTCATTTTGCTTATTTATTCAGCATTTATTTATTGACCTATTTATTTATTTTTACAAAAAAAATGACACTGAAGACATTTTTAAACAGCGACCGAGAGGACTTGTTTATCCTCTGCATTGTTGAAAAAGAGGAAATATTTTAAAATATCAACTATAAATTGTTTTATATATCTTATTTATTTGAAATACTGGGATCTTTTTTAAGTGCAAATATTTTGTAACCGACAAGTTTTGATAATTTTTTAAAGAGTTAGATTTTTGTTTATATCATTTATTTTATTTCCATAAAGTATTTTGAGACACCTTTGCAATGAACTAGGAAAAATGTGATGAACGTATTTAATATTTATTTGATAATGAAGAACAAAGTGAATGGAGATGTTGATGTATATTTATTTTGTATTGTCTATGTCACGTGTTAGTGATGATGGCTGTGTATGGATTAGTCTTTGGCCATATGTTGATTTTGAAATAAAGGAAAACCTGTGCTAAGAAAACTAAGCATCATGGAATATTTCATGATTAATTATAATTATGCGTAATTATTGTGAAAGTGTATGAATATTGTTTATGGCTACAGATATTTTGTTGAAGACGGTGCTGGCTAAAGCTAAAACTGGCGAGTGTAGAGAGTATAGAGATATTGTTATCCACGTCGGCACCAACGATGTTAGGATGAAACAGTCAGAGGTCACCAAGCGCAACATAGCTTCAGCGTGTAAATCAGCTAGAAAGATGTGTCGGCATCGAGAAATTGTCTCTGGCCCCCTCCCAGTTAGGGGGAGTGATGAGCTCTACAGCAGAGTCTCACAACTCAATCGCTGGTTTAAAACTGTTTTCTGCTCCTCCCAAAAGATAGAATTTGTACATAATTGGCCCTCTTTCTGGGACTCACCCACAAACAGGACCAAGCCTGGCCTGCTGAGGAGTGACGGACTCCATCCTAGCTGGAGGGGTGCTCTCATCTTATCTACCAACATAGACAGGGCTCTAACTCCTCTAGCTCCACAATGAAATAGGGTGCAGGCCAGGCAGCAGGCTGCTAGCCGCCCTGCCAGATTAGTGGAGTCTGCCACTAGCATAGTCAGTGTAGTCAGCGCAGCTATCCCCATTGAGACTGTGTCTGTGCCTCGACCTAGGTTGGGCAAAACTAAACATGGCGGTGTTCGCCTTAGCAATCTCACTAGGATAAAGACCTCCTCCATTCCTGCCATTATTGAAAGAGATCGTGATACCTCACATCTCAAAATAGAGCTACTTAATGTTAGATCTGTAACGGCTGTCTAATTCCTCCTCCTCGAATGAGGAGAAGGAGTAGGGATCGGACCAAAACGCAGCGGTAGATGAATACATTAATTTATTTATTTAAAGACAAGACGAACACGAAAAAACACTTGAAAAATTACAAAACAACAAAACGACGTAGACAGACCTGAACTTGAGAACTTACAATATAACACGAAGAACAGGAACAGACTAACCAAACGAACGAACACGAAACAGTCCCGTGTGGTGCGACAGACACAGGAACAATCACCCACAAACAAACAGTGAGAACAGCCTACCTCAATATGGTTCTCAATCAGAGGAAACGTCAAACACCTGCCTCTAATTGAGAACCATATCAGGCAACACATTTAACCCAAAATAGAAACACATAACATAGAATGCCCACCCCAACTCACGCCCTGACCAACTAAACACATACAAAAACAAGGAAAACAGGTCAGGAACGTGACAGAACCCCCCCCTCAAGGTGCGAACTCCGGGCGCACCACCTAAAGTCTAGGGGAGGGTCTGGGTGGGCATCTGTCCACGGTGGCGGCTCCGGCTCCGGACGTGGTCCCCACCCCACCATAGTCAAACCCCGCTTCCGTAGCCTCCTCCAAATGGCCACCCTCCAAATTAACCCCACTGGATTAAGGGGCAGCACCGGACTAAGGGGCAACACCGGAATGAGGGACAACACCGGAATGAGGGGCAGCTCCGGACTGAGGGGCAGCTCCGGACTGAGGGGCAGCTCCGGACTGAGGGGCAGCTCCGGACTGAGGAGCAGCTCCGGACTGAGGGGCTGCTCCGGACTGAGGGGCTGCTCATGGCTGGCTGGCGGCTCTGGCTGCTCATGGCTGGCTGGCGGCTCTGGCTGCTCATGGCTGGCTGGCGGCTCTGGCTGCTCATGGCTGGCTGGCTGCTCATGGCTGGCTGGCGGCTCTGGCTGCTCATGGCTGGCTGGCGGCTCTGGCTGCTCATGGCTGGCTGGCGGCTCTGGCTGCTCATGGCTGGCTGGCGGCTCTGGCTGCTCATGGCTGGCTGGCGGCTCTGGCTGCTCATGGCTGGCTGGCGGCTCTGGCTGCTCATGGCTGGCGGAAGGCTCTGGCTGCTCCTGTCTGGCGGAAGGCTCTGGCTGCTCCTGTCTGGCGGAAGGCTCTGGCTGCTCCTGTCTGGCGGAAGGCTCTAGCGGCTCCTGTCTGGCGGAAGGCTCTAGCGGCTCCTGTCTGGCGGAAGGCTCTAGCGGCTCCTGTCTGGCGGAAGGCTCTAGCGGCTCCTGTCTGGCGGACGGCTCTAGCGGCTCCTGTCTGGCAGACGGCTCTGAAGGCTCAGGACAGACGGACGGCTTTGCAGGCTCAGTACAGACGGGCGGCTTTGAAGGCTCAGTACAGACGGGCGGCTTTGAAGGCTCAGGACAGACGGGCAGTTCAGGCGGCGCTTGGCAGACGGACAGCTCAGACGGCGTTGGGCAGATGGCAGACTCTGGCCGGCTGAGGCGCACTGTAGGCCTGGTGCGTGGTGCCGGAACTGGAGGTACCGGGCTAAGGACACGCACCTTCAGGCTAGTGCGGGGATCAGCAACAGGACGCACAGGACTCTGGAGGCGCACAGGAGGCTTGGTGCGTGGTACCGGAACTGGAGGTACTGGGCTGGAGACACGCACCACAGGGCTAGTGTGTGGAGGAGGAACAGGGCTCTGGAGATGCACAGGAGGCTTGGTGCGTGGTGCCGGAACTGGTGGTACCTGGCTGAAGACACGCACCATAGGGCTAGTGCGTGGAGGAGGAACAGGGCTCTGGAGACGCACAGGAAGCCTGGTGCGTGGTGTAAGCACTGGTGGTACTGGGCTGGGGCGGGGAGGTGGCGCCGGATATACCGGACCATGCAGGCGTACTGGCTCCCTTGAGCACTGAGCCTGCCCAACCTTACCTGGTTGTATGCTCCCCGTAGCCCGACCAGTGCGGGGAGGTGGAATAACCTGCACTGGGCTATGTAGGCGAACCGGGGACACCATGCGTAAGGCTGGTGCCATGTATGCCGGCCCGAGGAGACGCACTGGAGGCCAGATGCGTTGGGCCGGCTTCATGACATCCGGCTCAGTACTCAATCTAGCCCTGCCAGTGCGGGGAGGTGGAATAACCCGCACCGGGCTATGCACACGTACAGGAGACACCGTGCGCTCTACCGCATAACACGGTGTCTGCCCGTACTCTCACTCTCCAGGGTAAGATCGGGAAGTTGGCGCAGGTCTCCTACCTGACTTCGCCACACTACCCTTTAGCCCCCCCCCCCCCCCCCCCTCCTCACACTGCGCCAGAGAATCCCAGGCCGGCTCCGGCACTCTCCTTGGGTCGATCGCCCACCTGTCGATCTCCTCCCACGTAGTGTAGCCCAGATCCTTCTCCTGCTTCCGGGCTAGCTCCTCAAAACGCCGCCTCTCTGCTTTCGCTGCCTCCAGCTCAGCTTTGGGGCGGCGATATTCTCCTGGCTGTCCCCATGGACCTTTACCGTCCAATATTTCCTCCCATGTCCAGAAATCCTGCGATCGCTGTTGCTTTCTCCCACGCCGCTTGGTCCTTGGTTGGTGGGTGATTCTGTAACGGCTGTCTAATTCCTCCTCCTCGGATGAGGAGAAGGAGTAGGGATCGGACCAAAACGCAGCGGTAGATGAATACATGAATTAATTTATTTAAAGACAAGACGAACACGAAAAAACACTTGAAAAATTACAAAACAACAAAACGACGTAGACAGACCTGAACTTGAGAACTTACAATATAACACGAAGAACAGGAACAGACTAACCAAACGAACGAACACGAAACAGTCCCGTGTGGTGCGACAGACACAGGAACAATCACCCACAAACAAACAGTGAGAACAGCCTACCTCAATATGGTTCTCAATCAGAGGTAACGTCAAACACCTGCCTCTAATTGAGAACCATATCAGGCAACACATTTAACCCAACATAGAAACACATAACATAGAATGCCCACCCCAACTCACGCCCTGACCAACTAAACACATACAAAAACAAGGAAAACAGGTCAGGAACGTGACAAGATCCCTCACTTCAAAGGCAGTTATAGTCAATGAACTAATCACTGATCATAATCTTGGTGTGATTGGCCTGACTGAAACATGGCTTAAGCCTGATGAATTTACTGTGTTAAATGAGGCTTCACCTCCTGGTTACACTAGTGACCATATCCCCCGTGCATCCCGCAAAGGCGGAGGTGTTGCTAACATTTCCGATACCAAATTTCAATATACAAAAAAGAAAATGACGTTTTCGTCTTTTGAGCTTCTAGTCATGAAATCTATGCAGCCTACTCAATCACTTTTTATAGTTACTGTTTACACGCCTCCTGGGCCATATACAGCGTTCCTCACTGAGTTCCCTGAATTCCTATCGGACCTTGTAGTCATAGCAGATAATATTCTAATTTTTGGTGATTTTAATATTCACATGGGAAAGTCCACAGACCCACTCCAAAAGGCTTTCGGAGCCATCATCGACTCAGTGGGTTTTGTCCAACATGTCTCTGGACCTACTCACTGCCACAAACATACTCTGGACCTAGTTTTGTCCCATGGAATAAATGTTGTAGATCTTAATGTTTTTCCTCATAATCCTGGACTATCGGACCACCATTTTATTACGTTTGCAATCGCAACAAATAATCTGCTCAGACCCCAACCAAGGAGCATCAAAAGTCGTGCTATAAATTCTCAGACAACACAAAGATTCCTTGCTGCCCTTCCAGACTCCTTCTGCCTACCCAAGGACGTCAGAGGACAAAAATCAGTTAACCACCTAACTGAGAAACTCAATTTAACCTTGCGCAATACCCTAGATGCAGTTGCACCCCTAAAAACTAAAAACATTTGTCATAAGAAACTAGCTCCCTGGTATACAGAAAATACCCGAGCTCTGAAGCAAGCTTCCAGAAAATTGGAACGGAAATGGCGCCACACCAAACTGGAAGTCTTCCGACTAGCTTGGAAAGACAGTACCGTGCAGTATCGAAGAGCCCTCACTGCTGCTCGATCATCCTATTTTTCCAACTTAATTGAGGAAAATAAGAACAATCCAAAAAATGTTTTTGATACTGTCGCAAAGCTAACTAAAAAGCAGCATTCCCCAAGTGAGGATGGCTTTCACTTCAGCAGTAATAAATTCATGAACTTCTTTGAGGAAAAGATCATGATCATTAGAAAGCAAATTACGGACTCCTCTTTAAATCTACGTATTCTTCCAAAGCTCAGTTGTCCTGAGTCTGCACAACTCTGCCAGCACCTAGGATCAAGAGAGACACTTAAGTGTTTTAGCACTATATCTCTTGACACAATGATGAAAATAATCATGGCCTCTAAACCTTCAAGGTACATACTGGACCCTATTCCAAATAAACTACTTAAAGAGCTGCTTCATGTGCTTGGCCCTCCTATGTTGAACATAATAAACGGCTCTCTATCCACAGGATGTGTACCAAACTCACTAAAAGTGGCAGTAATAAAGCCTCTCTTGAAAAAGCCAAATCTTGATCCAGAAAATATAAAAAACTATCGGCCTATATCGAATCTTCCATTCCTCTCAAAAAAAATGGAAAAAGCTGTTGCGCAGCAACTCACTGCCTTCCTGAAGACAAACAATGTATACGAAATGCTTCAGTTTGGTTTTAGACCCCATCATAGCACTGAGACTGCACTTGTGAAGGTGGTAAATGACCTTTTAATGGCGTCAGACCGAGGCTCTGCATCTGTCCTCGTGCTACTAGACCTTAGTGCTGCCTGTGATACCATCGATCAGCACATTCTTTTGGAGAGATTGGAAACCCAAATTGGTCTACACGGACAAGTTCTGGCCTGGTTTAGATCTTATCTGTCGGAAAGATATCAGTTTGTCTCTGTGAATGGTTTGTCCTCTGACAAATCAACTGTACATTTCGGTGTTCCTCAAGCTTCCGTTTTGGGACCACTATTGTTTTCACTATATATTTTACCTCTTGGGGATGTCATTCGAAAACATAATGTTAACTTTCACTGCTATGCGGATGACACACAGCTGTACATTTCAATGAAACATGGTGAAGCCACAAAATTGCCCTCGCTAGAAGCCTGTGTTTCAGACATAAGGAAGTGGATGGCTGAAAACTTTCTACTTTTAAACTCGGACAAAACAGAGATGCTTGTTCTAGGTCCCAAGAAACAAAGAGATCTTCTGTTGAATCTGACAATTAATCTTGATGGTTGTAAAGTCGTCTCAAATAAAACTGTGAAGGACCTCGGCGTTACTCTGGACCCTGATCTCTCTTTTGACGAACATATCAAGACTGTTTCAAGGACAGCTTTTTTCCATCTACGTAACATTGCAAAAATCAGAAATGTTCTGTCCAAAAATGATGCAGAGAAATTGGTCCATGCTTTTGTTACTTCTAGGTTGGACTACTGCAATGCTCTACTTTCCGGCTACCTGGATAAAGCACTAAATAAACTTCAGTTAGTGCTAAATACGTCTGCTAGAATCCTGACTAGAACCAAAATATTTGATCATATTACTCCAGTGCTAGCCTCCCTACACTGGCTTCCTGTTAAGGCAAGGGCTGATTTCAAGGTTTTACTGTTAACCTACAAAGCGTTACATGGGCTTGCTCCTACCTATCTTTCCGAGTTGGTCCTGCCGTACATACCTACACGTACGCTACGGTCACAAAACGCAGGCCTCCTAATTGTCCCTAGAATTTCTAAGCAAACAGCTGGAGGCAGGGCTTTCTCCTATAGATCTCCATTTTTATGGAATGGTCTGCCTACCCATGTGAGAGACGCAGACTCGGTCTCAACTTTTAAGTCTTTACTGAAGACTCATCTCTTCAGTGGGTCATATGATTGAGTGTAGTCTGGCCCAGGAGTGTGAAGGTGAACGGAAAGGCTCTGGAGCAATGAACCGCCCTTGCTGTCTCTGCCTGGCCAGTTCCCCTCTCTCCACTGGGATTCTCTGCCTCTAACCCTATTACAGGGGCTGAGTCACTGGCTTACTGGTGTTCTTTCATGCCGTCCCTAGGAGGGGTGCGTCACTTGAGTGGGTTGAGTCACTGACGTGATCTTCCTGTCTGGGTTGGCGCCCCCCCTTGGGTTGTGCCGTGGCGGAGATCTTTGTGGGCTATACTCAGCCTTGTCTCAGGATGGTAAGTTGGTGGTTGAAGTGATCCCTCTAGTGGTGTGGGGGCTGTGCTTTGGCAAAGTGGGTGGGGTTATAGCCTTCCTGTTTGGCCCTGTCCGGGGGTATCATCGGATGGGGCCACAGTGTCTCCTGACCCCTCCTGTCTCAGCCTCCAGTATTTATGCTGCAGTAGTTTATGTGTCGGGGGGCTAGGGTCAGTTTGTTATATCTGGAGTACTTCTCCTATCTTATCCGGTGTCCTGTGTGAATTTAAGTATGCTCTCTCTAATTCTCTCTTTCTCTCTTTCTTTCTCTCTCTGCCTCAGGACAACCTGCCCTGATGACTCCTTGCTGTCCCCAGTCCACCTGGCCGTGCTGCTGCTCCAGTTTCAACTGTTCTGCCTGCGGCTATGGAACCCTGACCTGTTCACCGGATGTGCTACCTGTCCCAGACCTGCTGTTTTCAACTCTCTAGAGACCGCAGGAGCTGTAGAGATACTCTTAATGATCGGCTATGAAAAGCCAACTGACATTTACTCCTGAGGTGCTGACTTGCTGCACCCTCGACAACTACTGTGATTATTATTATTTGACCATGCTGGTCATTTATGAACATTTGAACATCTTGGCTATGTTCTGTTATAATCTCCACCCGGCACAGCCAGAAGAGGACTGGCCACCCCTCATAGCCTGGTTCCTCTCTAGGTTTCTTCCTAGGTTTTGGCCTTTCTAGGGAGTATTTCCTAGCCACCGTGCTTCTACACCTGCATTGCTTGCTGTTTGGGGTTTTAGGCTGGGTTTCTGTACAGCACTTTGAGATATCAGCTGATGTACGAAGGGCTATATAAATACATTTGATTTGATTTGATTTGATTTTGACGTCCCTTCAGAACCTAGAAATGGCAGTGGATGTCAGCAAACAACCTATCGGCACCAAGATGGAAAAGCTTGTCATAGTGTTTGATGAGGCGAGTGATTGCGTTCTTCGAATACAGCACTGCTGGGTGCACCAGTTCTGGTTCGAGAGTCTCAGCTCTCCGGAGCTAGCTCCCAACTTGAATGAGACCTGTAGACTTGTCCAATTCAGGAGAGAGGTTTTGGAGGCGGCTTTTCAAAGGGACTACTTTACCACTTTCCAGCGTATGGAGGTCTTCTGGGAAGGAATTTCTCTGGGAGTGCTGGAGGAACAGGATCTCACATTGAGAACCACCAGTAGCTGGAGAACCAGGGTTTTGAGAGGGAGTTTGGTTGATGGACTGGTAAGTGGCTTCAATCAGTTCATTCCAGGTATTGAAGTGAGTGGCGTCTGGCAGCGGAGTCACAGTGGTTTTCTCAACTCTGATAGTTACTCCTGTGGTGCTACAGAGCGAGTCTTTGGCCACTGATTAGGGGGTAGGTGAAGGAATGGAGGGCCATGATTCAACCTGTGTGGAGCCGACAACTCAGCCAGACTCTTTCCTCTGGGGATGTCATCTGCTGGGTTGATCTGTGTGTCAACATACCTCCAGTCCTGAGGTGATGTGTGGTCCAGGATTTTAGTTACATGGTTGGCAACAAAGACTTTGTATCGAAAATAGTGATTTCTGAGTTAAGTGTGGAGCAATTGAAGTAGAAAATTCCTGGTGTTTGTGATGCCCTCCATTTGGTGCGACGCAAACCCGGTGGGGAGCATGGTGAAATAGAAGAGTCATTGTCAGTCCTTTTGAGTCAGAGTCTCTACCAGACAAAGTCATGTTAGGATACATCAATTATCCTGTTAGAGCTTTTGTCCAGAATACACTGAGCTGTTTCAGGTGCAACGTTTATGGTCATGTTGCAGCAGTGTGTAGGAGGGAGATTCCAAGATGTGGGAAGTGTGCAGGAGGGCATGGGACAGAGGATTGTGAAGGTTCGGAGGATAAAGTTGTGTGTGTTTCAATTTTAGGGGTGATCATGTTGCTGGGGATCGGAAGTGTCAGCTGCGAGAGAGGCAGATAGAAGTGGCCAGAGTCAGAGTAATGCAGAGGGTGTCATATGCTGAGGCAGTGAAGAAAATGGAGGAGGATGGGTCAAAGGTGAAGGATCCTGAGAGGATTGCAGTGAGTCGTAGATTTGAGCCAGTGCAGAGGGATAGGGTAACGTGTGAGTTATTTTTCAGTAAGGTTGGCATCTTAGCGTTCATAGTAATGGATATCAACTGTACCGCAGAAATGGAAAGTAAATCACAGAAAATAGATGTTGTGGTGGCAGCTGCAGAGAAGTATTTGGGTAGATGAGATTTAACTTCAGAAGCGTTACAGCAGGGGTGGGCGATTCCAGTCCTCGAGGGCTTGATTGGTGTCACAGTTTTGCCCCAGCTCCAGCTAACACACCTGACTCCAATAATCACCTAATCATGATCTTCAGTTTAGAATGCAATTTTGCTAGGGATGGAGAAAACGTGTGACACCAATCAGGCCCTCGAGGACTGGAGTTGCACACCCCTGCATTACAGGGTGAGTTGAGGCGTGGTGTATTTGTATTTTTATTCATTATGGATCCTCATTAGCTGCTTCCAAGGCAGTGCATGTGTCTGTGCCTACGTTTGTGTTGCTTCACAGTCCCCACTGTTCCATAAGGTGTATTTTTATGTTTTTAAATCTAATTTTACTGCTTGCATCAGTTACTTGATGTGGAATAGAGTTCCATGTAGTCATGGCTCTATGTAGTACTGTGCGCCTCCCATAGTCTGTTCTGTACTTGGGGACTGTGAAGAGACCTCTTGTGGCATG
Organism: Salvelinus namaycush; assembly: GCF_016432855.1. NCBI lineage: Eukaryota > Metazoa > Chordata > Actinopteri > Salmoniformes > Salmonidae > Salvelinus > Salvelinus namaycush. The sequence goes on from NC_052322.1 coordinate 26,851,635, forward strand.
TCTTGTGGGGTATGCATGGGTGTCCGAGCTGTGCGCCAGTAGTTCAAACAGACAGCTCGGTGCATTCAACATATCAATACCTCTCATAAATACAAGTAGTGAGGAAGTCAATCTCTCCTCCACTTTGAGCCAGGAGAGATTGACATGCATATTATTAATATTTGCTCTCTGTGTATATCCAAGGGCCAGCTTTGCTGCCCTGTTCTCAGCCAATTGCAATTTTCCTAAGTCCCTTTTTGTGGCACCTAACCACGACTGAACAGTAGTCCAGGTGCAATAAAACTAGGGCCTGTAGGACCGGCCTTGTTGATAGTGCTGTTAAAAAGGCAGAGCAGCGCTTTATTATGGACAGACTTCTCCCCATCTTAGCTACTGTTGTATCAATATGTTTTGACCATGACAGTTTACAATCCAGGGTTACTCCAAGAAGTTTAGTCACCTCAACTTGCTCTATTTACACATGATTTATTACAAGATTTTGTTGAGGTTTAGGGTTTAGTGAATGATTTTAGTTTTAGAAATATTTAGGACTAACATTCCTAGTCACCCATTCTGAAACGAAATGCAGCTCTTTGTTAAGTGTTGCAGTCGCTGAAGTAGCTGACATGTATAGTGTTGAGTCAACCGCATACATAGACACACTGGCTTTACTCAAAACCAGTGACATGTCATTAGTAAAGATTGAAAAAAGTAAGGGGCTTATGCAGCTGCCCTGGGGAATTGCTGATTCTACCTGGATTATTTTGAAGAGGCTTCCATTAAAGAACATTCTCCGTGTTCTGTTAGACAGCTAACTCTTTGTCCACAATATAGCAGGGGGTGTAAAACCATAACGCATATGTTTTTCCAGCAGAAGACTATGATCGATAATGTCAAAAGCCACACTGAAGTTTAACAAAACAGCCTATACAATGTTTTTATCATCAATTTCTCACAGCCAATCATTAGTTATTTGTGTCCCATCCTTCCAGGCTGTTGGCAGGGGCAGATATGGTCAAAGTAGTGTAATGGGGTAGTGGGTTTTTATTGAGTGTAGATGGCAACTGCAGAGAAGTACCTGGTTCAATTATATTTTACTGGAGAAGAGTTAATGGGGTGGTGATTTATATTTTTATGAAATAGTGGTGTATATAGGTGTAGGGTCAGTTGGTGTTGCACTTTTTATTTTATTTTTAGGAATAGGAATAATTAAGATAATTTAATGTAGGTACGCCGTGACTGGCCTCACTTTAGCATAGTATGTGGCAGTGTATGCACCTTTAAGTTGGATGTGATCCGCCAACCTAGTCCCAAAGAAGAAGAAGAATCAGTGTGGCAGACCTTACTATTTCAGTTTCAGTGTTTTGTTACAAGACAACTTTTCTCTTGTAATATTGTGTATTTTGGATGCGTTTATGACAAAGTAAGTTTGTTCTTATTTCTTCATTTATACTATAATTTTATTGAGAACATTTACTGTTTGATAAATTTGTTTGCTTTATGCATGTATGTTTTTATATCCTTGTTAACCATCACATCCTTAAATCTCTCATCTTCAATTCAACTGAAATAATAAACCGGGCAACAGCCCATTGAACCGCAAACCACCATCTATGTTTTAATGGACACACCACCACGATAGCCCTCTGTAACTCAAACCAACAGTTACAGCAAGATAGTCCTTTTACCACCAAAAGTCTTCACAGGTTGTGAAATGCAACCATTGAAATGGTGAGAACAGACATATATATCTGTTGGGGGGAAAAGTCTGGTTATTACCACACAAATACCTGCTTGTTAACAAGGTCAAAGAGGTCTCTTTCAGAATGATCCATAAGTATTACCCTGCGAATCATGAAGGAACTCAAAATACATTAACATTAACCATACTTTTTGTGTTGAGAATCCAGAAAAAGTTTTGCATTGATTTTGGCATTGTCTACATGTAAAGAAATGATGGAAAGATATTAATAGTTTAATAATTGTTAATATTCTTGATAATTTTTGTTTTTTATGGGAGAATGTGCTGCTCGGTTTCCTTAACTATAAAAAGGATAAAGAAAAACAATTTGACCTCAAATCTAATTGTGCTAATGGCAAAATGTCATATTCATAAATGTAAATTCACTAATAAAAAAACACTCTTCTGTGTTTTCTATAAGGAATTCGAGCAGTACATTAAGACCATTCTACATTATTCTAATAAGAAAGCTGTTAAAATAATCAATATGTGTGCATCTTTTAAGGTCTTTGTATAATCTGTCATTTGTTGTACCCCCTAGCATATGATATCATTGTCTGTTTGTATACTTGTATGTATACTATTTTTTCTGCAATACATTTTTTTTTGTATATTATTTATATATATATATATAAATAACAACAACAAAAAACAAATATATATTTTTTTTAAAGGAGAACAGACAGATATTACATGGTGGTTTATAACCTAAGCTCTGATGACATCTGTCGGCCAGTTCAGGAAATGCTAATATCATGAAGCATATCTGCAATTGTTCAATGAAATTAAAACCACTTAGTTTTGTTTACCATCAAAGAGTGGGTCCCACCAGCCATAATGTAAACGGTGGATAAATATTCCAGTGACAATGTCAAATGCAAATAGCAATTGATTACCATGAGAGATCGATCGATCGATCTACACACACCATACTCCACACTTAAGGGGATTTGTGTGGATTTAAAAATATATATAATATAAATACAAAACTGATATCATAACTGCATATCTCCCGAGTTAATATTTTTGGCAGCAATTACAGCTGTGAGTCAGATAGGTCTACCAACTTTGCACACCTAGATTTGGCCAGTTCAGACCATTCTTCTTTACAAAACTGTTCAAGCTCTGTTAAGTTCCTTGGGGAGCATTGGACATTAATCTTGAAGTCATGCCACAAATGTTCAATTGGATTTATGCTGGGTTTTCCTCAAGGACTTTTCTGTACATTGCTCCATTAATTTCCCCTTCTATCTAGATAAGACCTTAACGATGAGAAACATCCCCATAACATGATGCTGCCGCCACCATGCTTCACAGTAAGGATTGTATTCATTAGGTGATGTGCCGTGTTAGATTTGCGCCAAACCTAATGCTTTGCATTTAGGCCAAGAAGTTAAATTTGGTCAGACCACAACTTGTTTCACATGGATACAGAATTTGTATTTTTTTGCATACTTAAAAACAGGATTCAAGGTGGGCTTTCTTGAGTAATGGCTTCCTTCTTGCCACTGTACCATACATGCCAAATTTGTGGAGTGCTTTGGGATATTGTCACATAAAATCTTGTAGCTCTTTCAAAGTTGCCATTGGCTTATTTGCAGATCGCTGTAATACCATAAAATAAGAAAGTTGCCATTGGACTCTTGGTAGCCCCTCTGATCAGTCTCCTACTTGCTCGGTCATCCAGTTTGGAGGGACGGCTTGGTCTAGGTAGTGCCATACATATTCTACTTCTTAATAATTGTCTTGACTGTGCTCCAAGGGGTATTCAAGGATTTTTTTTATACCAATCTGTGCCTTTCCACAACTTTGTCCCAGAGTTCTGGAGAAAGCTCCTTGGTGTTCATGGTTGCATGTTTGCTTTGCAATTCACTACCCAGCAGAGGCACCTATAGAAAATCCAGAAACAGGAACTGCTGAATTTATCCTGAAATTATGTGAATCACTACAATTTAACACAGATGGAAGCCAATTAACTTGGCTTGTGATTTTGAAGGTGATTGGTTACACCTGAGCTAATTTAGGATTGCTATTACAAGGAGAGTGGAACAGTTATCCAACACAACTATTTCATTTTTTTTTTAATCCATTTTTTTTCATTCCGAATTTCAAATCAAATCAAATCAAATTAGAAAGCCCTTCTTAGATCAGCTGATGTCTCAAAGTGCTGTACAGAAATCCAGCCTAAAACCCCAAACAGCAAGCAATGTAGGTGTAGAAGCACAGTGGCTAGGAAAAACTCCCTAGAAAGGCCGGAACCTAGGAAGAAACCTAGAGAAGAACCAGGCTATGAGGGGTGGCCAGTCCTCTTCTGGCTGTGCCGGGTGGAGATTATAACAGAACATGGCCAAGATGTTCAAATGTTCATAGATGACCAGCAGGGTCAAATAATAATAATCACAGTGGTTGTCGAGGGTGCAACAGGTCAGCACCTCAGGAGTAAATGTCAGTTGGCTTTTCATAGCCGATCATTCAGAGTATCTCTACCGCTCCTGCTGTCTCTAGAGAGTTGAAAACAGCAGGTCTGGGACAGGTATCATGTCCGGTGAACAGGTCAGGGTTCCATAGTCGCAGGCAGAACAGTTGAAACTGGAGCAGCAGCACGGCCAGGTGGACTGGGGACAGCAAGGAGTCATCAGGCCAGGTAGTCCTGAGGCATGGTCCTAGGGTTCAGGTCCTCCGAGAGAGAGAGAAAGAAAGAGAGAATTAGAGAGAGCATACTTAAATTCACACAGGACACCGGATAAGACAGGAGAAATACTCCAGATATAACAGACTGACCCTAGCCCCCCGACACATAAACTACTGCAGCATAAATACTGTGCCACTTTTATGTTTACATACCCTACATTACTCATCTCATATGTATATATTGTACTCGATACCATCTACTGCATCTTGCCTATGCCGTTCTGTACCATCACTTATTCATATATCTTTATGTACATATTCTTTATCCCTTTACACGTGTGTGTATAAGGTAGTAGTTGTGGAATTGTTAGGTTAGATTACTCGTTGGTTATTACTGCATTGTCAGAACTAGAAGCACAAGCATTTCGCTACACTCACATTAACATCTGCTAACCATGTGTATGTGACAAATAAAATTTGATTTGATTTTGGAGGCTGAGACAAGAGGGGTCGGGAGACACTGTGGTTGTGGGGTAGGATGTGTAGATAAATGTGAAAAACAACTATTTTAATGCATTTTCATTCCAGGGTATAAGGAAACAACATATTAACATTTTGACAGGGGTGCAGACTGTCTATAGATAGGCACTGTATCCACATAGGCTTACAATTGTCTTATGCCGCGTTCATATTCTGGTCAGAACTAAGAAACTCGAAAATGTCCGAATTGCTGATTCGTTGAACGCGACACATTTATAATTACTATCAGCATGTTGGAAATGTCAGTTTCCTAGTTCCGACTAGAACATGAACGTGGCAATATTATTTTGCATACATCCCATCCCACATATACTGCTTTATGTTTAATGTCAAACAAGGTAAATAACTTGAAATTGATATTACGAAATCGCATTTAAAGCCTAATTTCTACTGGATAAAAATTGCCACTTTACATCTCGGCCGATGCAAGACGAATATTCCATCGAAGATAACTGACTTGCCTAGTTAAATAAAGGTTACATTAAAAAATATGTTTTTTTTCACAATGGCCTGTTCCTCTGCCCAGGTGTTGCTGGCGCCTGCCAGATCTTACAATAGTACTCCACCGGGGGTGCTGAGCGCACATTTGGGTGTTACTGCGTGTGACGTTAGTGTCAGCTGGTCAATGTTTACATCCATAATAGTGGTGAAATCTATTGAATGTGTATGGGGGGGGAAACGAGAAGGTAACAACATATACGATTTCAACATAATTTTGAGAAGTACAGTTGACACTATAAAGCAGCGTCGATTAAACGTCACTTCCATAAGGTAAAGACAGCTGCTTCGTATTTCTTTGTTAGCTCCAACCAGACCATAATTTATCTTCTCTGCATCGCAGCTCTTCATAGACGACATCAACAGAGACAAAGGTGATACTTTTTATGTAGCTCACATTGCGGCTGCAGTTTGTGCACGTCTTGGTTGGTTGTTGATAACAAAGCCTTATCAAACTATTTGAAATAAGGCATAACAAAACACTATGACGAATGCGTATGAAATGCTGACCTAAATGTTGGTTGCAATAGTTTTGGTGGCAATGAGAATATTTATGTAATACAGACTCTTTTGTTATTCAGTGGCGCAGCTGTATTTTGTGTGTTCGTTGATTGGTGGGAAATATGCCTCTCTACCACCGTCACTAGGATTCTCGTGTACTGTGGCAGTGCCACCCCCCGACTACTGGTGAAAACACAGGGAAAGGGCTTATTTGACTTGTTTATGATATACGAACTTTATGAAAGACTTGAAGAAAGTGGTTATAAAACAGGCCTGTATTTTACACACACCTTCTAGACCCTAAAAGACAAATTATTTTCTCCAGCTACCACTTGGCTCTGTTGAATGCAGATGGAAAATAACCAGTTTTTTTATATTTTTTATAATGTCCCAAGTCAGTGGTTAATCCAAATATAGCAATAAAAAGTTATTATCTGGAGCCTGAGGTCAGCATTGCAGAAAATACAGAAGCTGGTATGGATCATTGGGGAGATGAGGGGGATAACTTATCAATACTTGACACCTTTTGTCTGACTCAATCCTCGTTAAACCAGCCTGATCTCTCAAACTTACATTCCATTTAATCTCTCTCTCTCTCTTCTCTCTCTCTCTGTGTGAGACTGTGAAGATGGGAGGAGCAGTGAGTGCGGGGGAGGACAATGACGAGTTGATTGATAACCTGAAGGAGGCCCAGTACATCCGTTCGGACCTAGTGGAGCAGGCCTTCAGGGCCATCGACCGGGCCGACTACTATCTGGAAGAGTTCCGGGACAGCGCCTACAAGGACCTGGCCTGGAGGCACGGCAACATCCACCTCTCAGCCCCCTGCATCTACTCAGAGGTGATGGAGGCCCTGGACCTCCAGCCTGGCCTCTCCTTCCTCAACCTGGGCAGTGGCACGGGCTACCTCAGCACCATGGTGGGACTCATACTGGGTGAGTCAGGACAACACAAACCTCACCTGGCCAGGTGAAATCTAGGCTGGGTGAAAAAGGATAGACTTGCTCCAGATTCACTAGATATTCTCAAAACTTTGGTGACTTAAATTAGATAAGTGCATTGCAATGGAGCAAGGGAGGCTGAGCACAATTCTTGCCATTGAGACTCTCAGCCACTTGTGGTCTCCACTGCTATACACAAGCCTGTGGATGTGCCCTGTTAAGGGAAAGAAAATGGAGAAGTGTAAATTATTGATGGACTCTCATTGTTGATGGACTGACTCTTTCCTTGTTTCTCATCCTTACTGTAGGTCCATTTGGAGTGAACCATGGTGTGGAGCTGCACCAAGATGTCATTGAGTATGCATACCAGAAACTGGAGTTCTTCATCAAGACCAGCGACAGCTTCGACAGGTAAGAGGGTTTCATGATGAGAGAGCTGGAGAGAAGGTGATAGAAAGAGAAAGGAGGTCAACAGAGCAGAAGCTCCTATAACTCTGGTATAATGCCATCAGGCGCAACCAGTTAAATGTAATTACTCTGTAACAAGCTAGTAAGATAAGTTATTGTGAGTAGGCTACTCACCACACAGAGTAAGTCTGTGTCTTCGGGGTACAGGGCACATTTATTCTGGTTTAGGTGTCGTTGATAAGATTGTCGAGAAAACTGTTTCGGGAATACTAAAGGTATCCAAGAAACATCAGACTGGAATGGGGGAAACGTGTGTTTCTGTGTGTGTGTGTGTGTGTGTGTGTAGGTTTGAGTTCTGCGAGCCCTGTTTCGTGATAGGGAACTGTCTGGAGATAGCCCCAGAGAGTGGTCAGTATGACCGGGTGTATTGTGGAGCTGGGGTGCAGCGGGAGCAGGAAGACTACATGAAGAACCTGCTCAAAGTAGGAGGAATCCTAGTGCTGCCGTTGGAGGAAAAGGTCAGCATGTGTGCACACCCACAAACTATACAGTGCATTCGGAACGTATTCAGACCCCTTGATTTTTTCCACAGTTTGTTACGTTACAGCCTTATTCTAAAATGGATTAAATATTTTTTCCCCCTCTATCTACACACAATACCCCATAATGACAACGCAAAAACAGGTTTTATGAATTTTTTCCCAATGTATATAAAAAACACGTACATAAGTATTCAGACCCTTTTTGTGTGTGTGTGTGTGTGTGGGGGGGGGGGGGCATAATATACTGTAAAGCCACCAGGAAATCAGCTCCAAGTGATTTTGATAAAATAAATCTGTTCCCAAGTATTCCCACAAATAATAGAGAGACACGTGATCATATACAAATGTAAGCAAGGTTTGAAATGATTATGTCTTAGTCAAACATTATCTGTTTGGGCTTCTTGCGGTCAATTTGCAGTCTACAAATTATTTGTAATTATGTTCCCGGCCCCCCGACCATCTGCTCAAGAAAGAAATCGGCCCGTGGCTGAATCTAGTTGATGATCCCTGAACTAGAATAATCTCATCTCTTCACCCAGTGCTATTTTTAGAACTTGAATCTATTCTGGTGTCTTGTGGTTTCATCTCCCCTGTCCCTTGCATTCTCTGTTATAGAGTTTGTGTTGTCTCATCTTTCTTGGTCCTGCTCCTAACACATTTTGACACTTGTTTCCTTTGTGTGTAGCTAATGCTCTGTGCTCCATTTGTGACTTGGGTTTAGAGAAAGGCTCCATATAAATGCACTTTTTTTCTCTTCCTATTACAGTGCATTCAGAAAGTATTCAGATCCCTTGACTTTTTCCACATTTTGTTACATTTTAGCCTTATTCTAAAATAGATGAAATAGTTCCCCCCTTCTCAATCTACACACAACACCCCATAATGACAAAGCAAAAACAGGTTGTTAGAAATGTTTACAAATTTATATAAAATTAACTGAAATATCAGATTTACGTAAGAATTCAGACCCTTTACTCAGTACTGTGTTGAAGCACCTTTGGCAGCGATTACAGCCTTGAATCTTCTTGGGTATGACGCTACAAGCTTGGCACACCTGTAATTGGGGAGTTTCTCCCAATCTTCTCTGCAGATCCTCACAAGCTCTGTCATGTTGGATGTGGAGTGTCAGAGCTATTTTCAGGTCTCTCCAGAGATGTTTGATCAGGTTCAAGTCCAGGCTCTGGCTGGGCCACTCAAGGACATTCAGAGACTTGTCCCGAAGCCACTCCTGCGTTGTCTTGGCTGTGTGCTTAGTGTCGTTGTCCTGTTGGAAGGTGAACCTTTGCCCCAGTCTGAGGTCATTTGCGCTCTGGAGCACGTTTTCATCAAGGATCTCTCTGTACTTTGCTCCATTCATCTTTCCCTCAATCCTGACTAGTCTCCCACTCCCTGCCACTGAAAAACATCCCCACAGCATGATGCTGCCACCACCATGCTTCACCGTGGGGATGGTGCCAGGTTTCCTCCAGACATGACACTTGGCATTGGGGCCAAAGAGTTCAATCATGGTTTCATTAGACCAGGGAATGTTGATTCTCATGGTCTGAGAGTCCTTTAGGTGCCGTTTGGCAAACTCTAAGCGGGCCGTCATGTGCCTTTTTACTAGAGGTCGACCGATTAATCGGCCATTCCGATATCAAGTTTTCATAACAATCGGAAATCGGTATTTTTGGGCGCCGATTTGCCTTTTTTTTTTTTTTTTTTTTTTTTTTACACCTTTATTTAATCTTTATTTAACTAGGCAAGTCAGTTAAGAACACATTCTTATTTTCAATGACGGCCTAGGAACCAGAACGACAGATTTTTAACCTTGTCAGCTCGGGGGATCCAATCTTGCAACCTTACAGTTAACTAGTCCAATGCTCTAACACTGATTACATTGCACTCCACGAGGAGCCTGCCTGTGCCGCGAATGCAGTAAGCTAAGGTAAATTGCTAGCTAGCATTAAACTTATCTTATAAAAAACAATCAATCAATGACTGTCATTGCTCCAATGTGTACTTAACCATAAACATCAATGCCTTTCTTAAAATCAATACACAAGTATATATTTTTAAACCTGCATATTTAGCTAAAATAAATCCAGGTTAGCAGGCAATATTAACCAGGTGAAATTGTGTCATTTCTCTTGCGTTCATTGCACGCAGAGTCAGGGTATATGCAACAGTTTGGGCCGCCTGGCTCTTTGCGAACTCATTTGCCAGAATTTTACGTAATTATGACATAACATTGAAGGTTGTGCAATGTAACAGGAATATTTAGACTCATGGATGCCACCCGTTAAATAAAATACGGAACGGAATAAATGTTTTGTTTTCGAGGTGATATTTTCCGGATTAGTCAAAGGTATATGGTTTAGAGAGAAATAGTCGACGCGTTATAATTCCTGTAATAACTTGCGGCTGAACTTGAAAGGGGTTCCTTTGTTATTTTACCGTTCATGTCTTCCATAGAGAATGTCTTGATCTACTTCAAATAAGGTCTGTGTTTCGTGCTTAAACCGCCTCGACGTTTTGATACCCGTGTAAATCTCACTAGGATAAGGTAACGTTTGTCAACATATTTTCATAAATCCACTCTACAAAAAAAAAGATCTTCGCTTATATTTAGCCAATATTGATCAGAGTTACCTTGTCCTATGGATATCTACACAGTTATAAAATTGGCAAGGTGGTGTAAGCCTACATGAAACACAGACCTTATTTTAAGTGAATCTAAAAAATATCCTATGGAATAAATGAAGGAACCGCTTTTCAGATTTTTCTAGGTGTCATGGGAATTATGACTCGCACTTTGGTCGTCAATTCTTACCATGCCCATTATTAAAATAGGATTTCCTGCATATAGAAATTACAGTTTTTGTTTTCAACATTCATCACAGGTAACTTAAACTCTATTTTTATTCAAACAGTTGAGAGTATTTGGCTCCTAAGCAGACTCTTCAGTATCATTGTCACTTCAGAGCTGTGTGTGTGTATTTATGTATTATATTAAGTTAAAATAAAAGTGTTCATTGTTCATTCAGTATTGTTGCAATTGTCATTATTACAAAAGTGTGTGTGTGTATGATTTATATATATATATATATATATATAACATTTTTTTTATTTTTTATAAATCGGCCGATTAATCGGTATCGGCTTTTTTGTCATCCAATAATCGGTATCGGTGTTGAAAAATCATAATCGGTCAACCTCTACTTTTTACTGAGGAGTAGCTTCCGTCTGGCCACTCTACCATAAAGGCCTGATTAGTGGAGTGCTGCAGAGATGGTTGTCATCTGTAAGGTTCTCCCATCTCCTCTACTAAGGAACTCTGGAGGCCTGCCTAAGTGACTATCGGGTTCTTGGTCACCTCCCTGACCAAGGCCCTTCTCCCCCGATTGCGCAGTTTGGCCGGGCAACCAGCTCTAGGAAGAGTCATAGTGGTTCTAAACTTCTTCCATTTAATAATGATTGAGGCCACTGTATTTTTGGGGACCTTCAATGCTGCAGAAATGTTTTGGTACCCTTCCCCAGATCTGTGCCTCGACACAATCCAGTCTCGGAGCTCTATGGACAATTCCTTCGAACTCATGGCTTGGTTTTACTCTGACATGCACTGTCAACTGTGGAACCTTTTATATAGACAGGTGTGTGCCTTTCCAAATCATTTTCAATTAATTAAATTTACCACAGGTGGACTCAAATCAAGTTGTAGAAACAAATCAAGTTGTAAAAACATCTCAAGGACAATCAATGGAAACAGGGTGCACCTGAGTTTAATTTCGAGTCTCCTAGCAAAGGGTCTAAAAACGTATTTATATGTATGTATGTATGTATGTAGGTAGGTAGTTCTGTCCTTGAGCTGTTCTTGTCTATTGATGTTCTGTATTGTCATTCTGTATTATGTTTTGTGTGGACCCCAGGAAGAGTAGCTGCTGCTTTTGCAAAAGCTAATGGGGATCCTAATAAAATACCAAATAAGGTGTTTGTTTATTTTTGAGAAATTAGCAAACATTTCTAAAAAACAGTTTTTGTTTTGTCATTATGGGCAATTGTGTGTAAGTTGAGACATTATTATTTATTTAATCCATTTTAGAATAAGGCTGTAACAAAATGTGGGAAAAGGGAAGGGTTCTCAATACTTTCCCGAATGCACTGTAGATGTATTTATTAACCCTGCTTAATAAAAACTCATTTCCAGTACACATTAACACATCATTGTCCTTCCTCTCCTTAGTTGACCAAGATTACTCGAACAGGTTACAACAGCTGGGAGACCAAAAAGATCATTGCTGTGTCATTTGCCCCACTGGTGTTGCCCAAACACAGAGACAACAGTAAACCTAAAGCAGTGCCTTTACGTAAGTACTGTACTAGCATATCTGTCATATAATTGTCTTTGTAGCAGAGGTAGTTTTCCAAGTGAGCCTTTTGTGTGATGAGTAGCCATGTTGGAGTTCTAAACCCCTATTCGCAAAGCGTCTGAGTAGTGGTGTGCTGATCTAGGATAAAACATTTTATTTTAGATTATAAAGAATACAACAGGGGGACCTGATAGGGGAGGCAGAAGCAAGGCACTTAACCCTAATTGCTCCAGGTTCGCCGTTGATAATGAGTGAACCCTGGCCATGACCCCACTCTCCGAGGGTGTCTCGGGGGAGTTAGGATTTGCAAAAAATATAAGAAATATAGGCACCCTCTAAATTATTATTATTATAGCTCAGCACTCCTACTCTGAGAGGCTTTGTGAATACAGGCCCTGGAGACTCAAGAGACTGGGGAAGGAGGCAGGAGGTGAAAGCAGCTGAACACTGTTGTCTCAAATGCATGTTGGAATAGTTAGAAAATGAGAATGCAGAACTTCCATCACTTACTATGTGGGGAGGGTGAAATGGTTTCATCTTGTGGTGTGTGTGCCTCCTCAGCGACCATGTTTAAGGTGCGGACTCTGCAGGACTTGGCTCGCATTTCTATCCGCCTGACGTTGAAGAAGACAGTGGCAGGGCCAGGGCCGTTGCCCAGGAGGAGGATGGCCCACAGCGGGGAGCGGTTCCGACGGAGGCAGGCCCAACACCGTGGCTCCACCTTGCTCTCCAACCGCTACGTATTCATGAGCCGCCTCATCCCCGGGCCGATGGACAACAACAACAACCGCTCTGGAACCGACACTGAAGAAGAGCAGGAGGACGAGGTGGAAGAAGAGGGGAACTGCAGGGTTCTAGGAGATCCTGAGGAAGAGGAGCAAGAGGAGAGGAGGGAGGGCGGTGCCCTTCTACATGAGGCTCCAGTGAACCTGCTAAGAGAGAGGATCCTGGGTCTGCCACTCCCTGAGCCTCTGAAGATGTACCTGCTTCACTACAGAGAGAAGTAGGGAGGGACAGGAGACGTGAAGCTGTGCGCCCATTCTATAACTTGTTCCCATCCCTATGCCCTTGTTGACTCCCCTTTCTGGATTCAGAAGTAATGGATGTGTAAGAAATAGGCTGATAACTCCAGTGGAATGGCTGAAATGAGTTCCCACTATTTTTTATACAGCCTACCTAATAAGTTGCAAGTCAACAACAGGTGAATTTGAAATCACCCCCTAAAAACGTAATGTTGAAATGAATATCTAGAAGAATTGGATAAGTAGAAGCAATATAATAATGGCACCATCTCCCCCTCCCGATAGCCCAGGTACGCGTATCCAGAGGTGTCTAGGAGGTAACGGTTGAGTTGGAAAAACAAGGATGGCGAGTTAGGGATTGGAAGCTTACTTAGTCAGTCCCAGAGACGTCACCACCACCAGCCTCCTAGGACTATCCCAACTCCTCTGAACACTGAATTCTCATGTCACTCAATGCCCTACCTGTGAACTCCATCTACCCATCTTGTCTTGTGCCTGACCGTGGCACCCAGTTTCCAAGTCCTTCTTTATTCCCTTAGAATTTTGTAAATGTGATTGTTTGGAAAATTATGCTTTTGACTGTGACCGAACAATTCAGTGGAGCTTTTGAGATGGACTTACAAGTACTGAAAGCCCCAAATGTTGTGGAAATATTTTCTCATTCTGTGTTCATATCTTACTGCATTGAATGTACTTGGTGAAAGCAGGGAATTCGTTGAGGCCATTTCTGTTCAGGCACATGTCGAGGGCTCCAGGCATTAAAGTATAGTAACACATTTTTGCACACAGTAGGTATAGAAATGAAATGACCACATTGTCAAACAGCATTATCCAAATTCACTCGTTTTGTGAATTCTTTCATCAAATCTTTTCAAATAATGGGAGACTGTAGAACACCCCTGGATTAGGGGTAAAAAGTGAATGAGTGTGGGATAGCAATTTACCATTGGGTTCTTAATGCAGAACTGTAATCAAAGTAGTGAAGAATGTATGTGTATCCACCTGTGAAGGAATTTAAGTACTAATTTGTCTACATTGGAACTTCAGTGTAATGCTCTTTGATGGTGTTTATCGGTTGTTTATAAAATGTTTTGTCTTATGTTCTCAGTGCCAAATTTCTCCAGCACTGGCCGGCTCCAAATGTTTCTTGCGGTTCCGTTCTACAATGTGTCAAGTTGTTCAGCGGAAGTAAAAATGATGTATTTAGAATAAATATCTACGTGTGACAAAATGTTTGGAAAAGGACTGTAGTGTGACGATCATTAAAATAAGTTCAACTATACTGCAAGCAAATTAAAAAGTTGTATTGCTTAATACCAGACTGCTTGATTAGTTTTGAATATTGTGCTTAGCTGCAGAGTATAGTCTTGACTTGAAGGAAAGCAATTACAAAAAAACGGAACGTAATTTATGCTTGCTTTAATGATTTAAAAAAATATTTATTTGCAAGAAAGAGACTAGAACAAATTCCCCAGAGAGGAAAACAAAAACAATAACAAACGGCCACCATTTTCACACTGAACTGATGACAGGTGTCAAGATGAGGTAAATGTTTTTTTGAGAAAAGAAAAAGGCACAATTTACAAATCAACCGTGCCAAGTAAATTCACATTAATAATTATAATACAAAATAATAAAAGGCATTAGAAAAAATAAGCAACAAAATACAGACCGATTGTATAATACAAGGCATCACCCTGCCCGTGTTCATGTCGAAGCCTAAGTCCCACACCCTTGTTTCTCTCACAAGTCCTGGGTGTGTTAGGTTAGTTAACAGTTTATACATGGAGCAGGTATGCTGAAGGTGGCACACCAAACCACCAACACTGTAGCAACATCAGAGAAAGCGCCTATCTGACCACCAAGCAGGATACACACAGTTTGGAGGGGCCGATGCAGTCGTCGTGGCAGAAGGCCCCGCAGCCCTGGCACATGATCATGGCCTTGAGGCGGCAGGAGCACTTGAGGGCCACCTCCTCAGCGGCGCTGTCTGCGAACGCCTGGATGCTGAGCGTGGCGCTCTGGCTGGCACTGTGGCGCTGACGCAGCTGTAGGACGCCATCGGCAATGCTCCTCGAGAAGCCGCTGCCGTCTACCACAGACACGTTGGCCGTGTAGCTGAAGCCGGGCGCCGACACACTGCTGCCTCCGCCCTGCTTGGGCAGCTTACCATAGAGCTGGAAAGGGAGGGAGGAGATCGAAGAGGAGGATGAAGATGAAGAGGGGGAGGTGGAAGAGTATTGAGCTTTGCTTTGCGCCTCCTTCTTAGCCATGCGGGCTAAGGACATCTCCATGTTCAGCAGTCCCTCCATAGCTCCACCTCCAGTCAGGTAACCGTCCATAGAGTTCACTGCCTCCTTTTTGGTGACCACCACACCTGGCCCACCACCTACCATGGGGCCAGAGGGGGAGGTTTTGGCAAGAGCTTGACAAGAGGGCCGGGAGGTGACCTCGCTTTTCACGCTGGGTGCGGGCGAGAGCTGCTGTTGGTGCGGGGGGTGGGGTTTGGAAGGGTGCCAGTTTATCTTGACAGTGGGGACCACCTCAGTGGTGCAGAGGTCCGGGGTGGCCCGGGGCTGAGCAAGGTTGTTGTGGTGCCTCTCTGGAGACTCTCCGATGACAGCCGACTCTTGGGAGTTCCGTCTGGAGGAAGAGGACGAGGAAGAGAGGGATGTGATGACAGGCACGGCCCCAAGGGGCACAGCGCCACCTGGCTGCTGGGACAGGTACTGCTGCATGGCCGTGGCCCGAGAGGAGGCCTCCTCCAGCAGGCAGGCCATGCGGGAGGGCACTGTGCCCGGGGGAGAGGACCCGAAGCTCCGGCTTGCTCCAGGGGAGCCTCCTCGGCCAACAGGGGACTTCTGCTGGTTCTGAGAGGACAACGCAGGGACCAGGGACTCTCCCGTATGGGCCTCTGTGGGGCCCCTGAAGCGAAGCCCCGGATTCCTGGTCTGTTGCTGCCGGCTGAGCTGGGACTGGGGGGCTGGCTGGTGCCCCCCTGGCAGGCGGTTGATCTCTAGCTTGCTAGACGAGTGCGTCTGCGGCAGGACTTTCTCCATCGGGAGGCTGCCTTGAAGCAGCTGGGTGACCAGAGGATTGTTGGCCTCCACTGTGGACACAGGCCGGGCCGAACTAGGGAGCCTCTTGGAGCCAGCGGTGGGGTGGATGGGAGAAGGCTTCAGCCCCAGCCTACAGTCCTCCTCAGCCGAGCCCCGGCTGGACGCCTTGTAGTCATCCATTGGGTCCGTTTTGTGCCCCCTCTGGGTTTGGGAGTGTGGCGCAGCGAGAGTCTGTTGGTCTGGGTGGGGAGTGCATTCAGGCTGCGGCTGCTTTAGGCCTGGCTGTATGAGACTCTGGCTGGGCAGGCCGTTGGGGAAGCAGGGCTGGATGACTGTTTGGCTGTGGCCGTGGTGGTTGGACACGTGAGCATGGATGACCGGCTGCTGGATCTGCTGTAGAGGGGGGCTGCAGATCACAGGCTGGCCGTGGGCCTGCTGAGACAACCTTTGGAGGTGCTGGATGTTGCCGTTGCGCTGAGCAGGCAGGCGGTGGCTCCACATGCTCAGGTGGGGCTCCTCCTCCTGGCTCTCGTTCTCGCAGTCGGAGGCCGTCTCCGTGGAATCGCTGTGATGCCCTGCTTCGTCCTCTCTGACTGAAGGTGGGAGACGAGGGAGGGAGGCTGTATCTCTCCCCCTCTCCGGGGGCCGTGACTGCTTTTCGCTCTGGCCCTCTCTGGCCGGGGTGGGGGGGTTCTCTTGTGGCCCCACGTGGTGGGAACCATGTTGGATGACACCCCCTCCCCCAGCCAGGGACCTGATCACATCCACTCCCTGGGCCCCGAACCTGGGCAGAGAATCTGGGATGGAGGTGGGAGCCAGGGGACCATGTTTGGCCGTTGTCCTGTCACAGTCGTCCCCCTCGCCCCGCCCTCTGAGGTGGCTGGACACAGACTCAGGCTCGGGCAGCACTGCCTTTTCCGAGAGTCCGTTGGAGGTGCCTTTGACTGGTGGTGGTGTTGTCACATCTTCCCCACTCAGCTCCCCTGGTCGCTCCTCTGGGGTGGTTGGGGATGGAGTGGGGGTCTGCGGGGGCTCGGAGAAGGATAGGGAGGGGTTGGAGGAGGTGTACAGGGAGGGGGACGAGGCAGCTGTGTTGGGGGTGGGGGTAGATGAGGGCTCTAATTTGGACTGCTGTAGTTGTGTTCCAGGCGGATGAGAGCCCGCAGGCGATCCCTGCTCCTCCACGTCTCCTGTTCCTCCGGGCTCGACGGGTCCAGGGTGCTCTCGCGTTCGTCTTCCACTGCTGCGATCCTGTAGCCCAGCACCAGCCCTGCCCCCGCCCGGCCCTGGTCCATCCCCAGTGGCTGCAACAGCAGCAGCGGCCTCGCGCTGGGCCCGGGCCTGCTGGGCGCGGGCTTTGATGTCCGCCAGGGTGCGCGCCCCCGTCCCCGAGCGCCGCGAGCCCTCGCCGGGGGGCACGATGCGGGGACAGATCTGGTAGGTTGGCGGCCCTTTGACCCAGGGCGGTTTGATTCTGGAGAGTTGAATCTGGAGGGATACAGACAAGGAGAGCATATCAAACATGGATTTTACAAAGGCCATATAACAGACATTCGCATCCATTGCTTGGCTAAGAATTCCACACCGACACCCAGTCAATCATCACTAATGATTTACCATCTTCAGAGAAGGAAGTTTGTATTTTGGCAAGGTGGCTTGACATTTTTGGTGGAGACAAATCACAATAATCAAACTTACTTTACAGATTGTGGATTCCAGGTCGTAGGAAATTGAGTGCCTGCTACTGCACCACTACAGCCACAATAAAGGGTTACAATTAAAAATGGTGACCTCATACCCGGATAGGTGGGACCTTGGGCTCCTCTGCTGTCGGCTGCGGCTTTTCCGTGTGAACTCCGTCGATTGTGGTACGAAAGGACTGACGATCTTCCATTCGCGGCCTCTTTTCGGGGAAGCTGGAGAAGGCCTGGGGCTCGTCTGGCCTCCTCTTCTGCTCCTTGGTGGCCTGGGCGGAGGTGGCGATGATGGGGGTGGGGCTGGCTGCAGGGCTGCTCTCCCGGCTGCTGGTGGTTGTGCCCCCCGTGACCGAGGTGACCATGGAGGCCCCGTCGTCCAGTGGATCAGCGGTGGCAGCGGCCGTGGAGGAAGAAGAGGATGAGGAGGAAGAATCCAAGCCGGCGGTGAACCCCCCCTGTCTCTCTGAGTTGGAGGAGGGAGATGAGGAAGGGGAGGAGGACGAGGAGGAGGAGGAGGAAGACGAGGAGGAGGGAGAGGAGGTTGAGGCGACGGCAGGTGCAGGCTCTTCGGGGAGCAGGCGGGCGGTGACTTCAGGCTCATCGGAGGTGCTGATGGATACAGGGCTGGGACTGGGGGTCGGGGTGGGCACAGGCATGGTCACAGACGGGAGCGCAGGCACAGGGGAAGGGCAGGGCACGGGCTCTAGGGAGGCACACTGGGCCGGGTCCTCCAGTTCACAGTCGGCCTGCAACACCACCTCTCCTCCCTGCATCGTGGTGGCCTCTGGGACGGGCAAGGGGACAGAGGCAACAGAAGCTGCATCTAAAGTGAGCGTGCCTTCCAGCTGCTTGGAGGACTGCAGGGTAGGGGAGTTGGTCTTACAGAGGGTGCGTTGCGCCCTGCGTCTCAAGTCTGCCCGCGTTCGCCGTCTCATCCTGCCATCGCGCCTCCGCCTGCCCACATTGCGGCGCTTGGGCGTTCCCGCCGCCACCAAGGCCACCTTGCTGTCCAGAACGCTGGTGGCAGCATCGGCCGCTTCGCTCATCGTCAACTTCAGAGACTCTTCTCGGGTCAGGCCAGACCTGCAGCAATAGAACAACATTAGTATAAAGGGTATATACACTTTTATAAAAGACACTGTTATACAGTTGAAATAATCAAGTACATTTGCAAATGGTC